>NW_027361677.1:8200833-8887500 GCF_039654945.1 Dendrobates tinctorius
CCTAAGGGAACTGTACCCGGGGAAGAGGAAGGTGGGCGGCTGAGAGTGATAGAACAGCAGGGGGAGGGGCGAGTATAAAAGGGGCAGGGAACGCGCAGGGGAGTGAGTCAGCAGAACGGCAGAGACGGAGCAGGAGACTGTGGGAGCGTCAGAGAGCCGGAGCTACAAACAGTGACCAGAGAGGAGGCCAGCAGCAGAGGGGAGACTTACAGTGGCCTGCTTGGAGGAGGCGCTGAGCTTACCGACAGGAGACTGCCGCTTCACTCCAGTTCGGAGGTGCGGCCTGCCCACTGTCATCCGCGGCCGTTGCACTCCAGCCCGTTGCGGCCTGTCCGCTGCCACTCGCGACCGCTGCCGCCCCACTCCAGCCCACGGTTGCGGACTGCCAGCTGCCGCCTGCAGACGTTGCCGCACCACTCCAGTCCGCGGCTGCGGCCTGTCCATTACCACCCGCAGCTGCCATCACCCCGCTGTAGTCGGCAGTTGGGGCCTGCTCCTCGCTAACAGAGAAACTCTCTGCACAGCCCCAGGCCGTGCACGTGGCTTACCAACCGCCACTCCACGTAACTGCGACTCACCTCTGCTCGGGGGCTGGGGTCTCCCTTAACCCGCTAACCGGCGGAACCCCGCTGCCTTCACAGGGGGTTGCCTCATCAAAGGACTCGCCCAGGGCCTGTTGTGCCCCCACCCCTCCTGGGCATCGGAGCGCCCGAAGACTACGCCAGATCCTCAGCAGCTGGGCCCAGCGGCTGCGACGCCGAAGCAACATCATCCGAGACGTCGAGGGACGTCAGGACGGATAAGTGATACTATAAAAACTAAGGACCCGTAGTCGGCCATACCGCGGCCCTATAGTAACCGGCCTTTGCCGGGGTAGTCGTGTTCTCCTTGATAGTGTTTGTTTGTGCTGAGTCCCTGTGAGGACAATTGCTGTTACTGTGATTTGGTTGCTTAGGATAGCCCTAGCGGCTTCCATTTATAAAAGTTACGGTCCAAAGCACAAATCAGTCTCGCGTCTCGTCACTGCATCCTGCGTACCTGTTATTACTACAGCCTCATAGAAATATATACATTAATGCTATCATGCTCCTGTCGAGAGACCCGTGGCAAGTTGTGCATTGCGATCTGTGATCGGACCAAGATCCGCAGAAATCTGCATGAGCCCCTTGAGTATGTGGAATCCACCTGAAAAAATTCAGACATTGATGACCTAATCAAAAGAGAGATCATCAATGTAAAACTAATGGACAACCTCTAAAAGTGGTTAGAATAAGTGATATTTTCTTTCTTTGGGCAGCTTCTGCTCTGTTTCTGACCGCTCACTATACTTAACAGTATAAAGTAAGACATGTCGGCGACGGAGCCTAGCGAAAGCATGGAGACTGCACCAGTGTCTATAGATAACCTTAAGAGTTTTTGGAGAAAATTTTGAGTAAGATTTTGAAGAGGATCTACACCAAAAGACTCAGTATGAACATAGCCTTGCAAACATTCTTCTAATGCAGGGATGAGGAGCCTCAGGCTCGCGGGTCATTTATGGCCCTCGATGACCTTTTATCCGGCCCCAGAGAAGATTCCTGGGGACCTCTGGGCTCGGGCCGTCAGCTGTATTTTGACGACCGCCGGCCCATAGATGTATTCTCGCTCTGTGAGCACTTGCACGCAGTGTTCTCTACCGAAAGCTAAAGCACGTGCAATGAAAGATTACGTCCAGACGCCAGCGCCAGCGTCAGGACATACTTCGTGGGCGGAGTTAGCAATCTGTACGGCCCCAAAGGACAGTTTAAATATCCCAATGGCCCTTGGCAGAAGAAATATTCCCCACCTCTGTTTTAAGGTGTCGATCACTTACTTTATTACATGAGTGCCCAATAAAAGCATAGATTAACCAAATAACGGTTCTATCCTTCTGTGTGACAAATGCATAAATCCAACTTGCCTTAATTTATTAGTTTTCTCGTCATTGATTTATTCCATTGACTGCATGCATTTCCTTTCCTGCAGATGCCTCTGCCAATTATACAATATGAAGCAACCCTGACATAATATGGAGCTTCTGCCTTGAATCTTACACAATGCAGCAGTGTACACAGACACCTTGCCTCTGCAAAGTGTTCAGTGCTGCAGAGGGCTCTGATGGCTGCACAAACATTAACCCTGTCCCCAACCCAACGGGGTGTCCATCAAACAAAGTTTTGTTGGTAAAACTTTGCTTCCTGTTTGTCTTACGCTGAGCAAATATGAACTGTTTTTCCATATCTTTGCTAGGATTAAAGGTTTCATGCTAGACATGCCGGCATAGCAAGGGTTAAGGAGTGCACACTAATTATTAACCCTTTCTGGGCAGCTACGCTGCAGACATTTTATTAACTCAACTTTTTTTTACATATTTAGAATTTGGAACAGTGTAACAAAATCACAAAAAAGATAAAAAAGTAACTCCCAAGTTTTTAAAAGTGCCCTGTTTTCTTCTTTGGCACAGGATTCTAACTCTTGGCTCGCGTCGTCTGGAATTTGTCCCAGTTACACAAGCGTGGCCATTGGTTCCGTTTACACTGTTACTAAGGGTCCGGACCAATGGTATTTCAGGCATTTCCTAAAACCTGCCCCCTTAAATCTGGTCTGATCAGACTGTTTTAAAAACGTCCACGCTCCTTCCTCCTCGATTTAAAAAAAAAAAAGAAAGAAAACAAATTTCTCAAAGTTTATAAAAGCAAAATGGAACAAAAAACAGCTGAAGGGAAAGTGCCCCCCAATTTACTTCCCTTTTTTTTTTTATAACATAGGTTACATTTTATGATATTTGACCTGTGTTAACCTTTTTCCGCCTCATCTAATATTGATTTTTTTGTTCTTTATTTTTTCCTCCCCTTTTTTATCTCTTCATCGACATAGCTGCAGAAGAGTTTGTTTTTTTACTGTGTGAGGTTCCTCAGCCAGGTAATCATGGGCGAGCTTCTGCTTCTGCTCACTGTCAACCCTACAGACAAAATGTGTCCCGGTCTGCTGCAGTATGTGGGGTATATCACACTTACTTGTGGCCCATAACCCTCCACTGGCTCCAGACTTTCATCTTCCAGAACTTTCACAGCAAACAATCCAGGGGACACTTTAATTAGTTAAAACAGTCAAACTTTTACTTAACACCAAACAGTCTTTACTACTGGTACCAGACATAACTTCATCCGTAGTTCTCGGTATATGTAGAGCATCCCTCTTGCTAATTCCTCTAGCATTAGGAATTTTTCTCCGCCACAAGCAGTGCACCTGGATTACATCACCTCCCGCCTCTGAGAGTTTGAGTCCAGCTTTCCCTGCAGCTCCGCAGGGTTGGTGCTCCCAAGGGCCCCAGCATTCATCTTGAGGTTTCCAAGTTGACAGACGGATTTGCACAGAAGGGTTCTATGGCAATCCACTGCCCCAAGGAACAGGCTCAAGTTGTCCCTAGCAGCCTAATGCCTCTGACCACTGCTGCCACTTCTCCACACTTTCTCTAACTAACTGTGACACTTCCTAAACTTGTCACTAACTCTCTGTTCCCCTTCCCTAAACCGCAGCCCAGAGAATTTTACTTTCAGATATTACTATAGAATACAGTTAACCACTTGGGGAATCAGAGAGTAGAGCATCATCTCCATCACGCCTACAGCTGGATAAGTTGAAATTTTGGATGACATCAATCACATTACCGAATATTGTACTGAAAAAAGAACAAACCTTCCAAGTGCAGTGGATGGGAAATGGGAACCCAACATAGGATGAACTGTAACGTTCTATGTCCGAAAATACTAAAATTAGTTGACTGGTCTGTAAAACACGGAACTAAAGGTGTTGTTCAGAAGCAAATGCATGATCCTGGATTGACAAAAAGATTGTCCAAGGTGGGGAAAAGCAAATTCTTTTCAATGTCATAAATCAATTTGATGTGCGATAGTTGTCTAGTGGAGCAACCTTATTTTTCAAAGGGGTCAGAATAGTTTGCAAAATTAAAAGAAGTGATAATCACCTGGACCTATCCCTCACGGCTTCTGTTCAGGCACTTACATTGATACCACTGGTCTCTACTTCCTGATCCCGTCTCATCACACTAGAAATGGAAGGATTTCCCACACAACCAATCATAACGTAAGGTGAGTATAACTGTGATTTTTTTATTTTTATTCCAAATAAAAGAGTCCGTGTCTATCTTTTAAATAAAGGATTTTATTCTGGCTGTGTCTTTTTTACAACCAAACTATGGGGTTAGTAATGGAGGTGTCTTATAAACACCTCTCCATTACTAATCTTTGGGCTTGTTGTCAGCGGCCATCAAACAGCTGACATCAACCCCACAACCATTACCGCACTTGCTACTGCACCAGGGTAAGTGGGAAGAGCCCCCAGCTGTCTGCTTTAGCTTGGTTGGTTGTTAAAAATGGAGGGGACTCCACTCTGTTTTTTAAATAATTTTAATCATTAAAAAAACAGCGTGGGGACCCCTCTATTATTGATAACCAGCCAAGATAAAATCCAGGGTGCTGCCTCTTAGTGCTGCAGCCCCTTGCAGATACTGCTCCAGACAGCCCTGCCTCTCTCTCCCTAAGGCCTGCTTCATCCAGTCATATTGTATCCAGCCCCTTTGATAGACTCGAGCTCCAGTCATTACAAAATAAACAGCATTATAGGATTTCATTCCTGCCTTAGGATATCTTTTACCCTACTGTATCTCTTACAGTCTACTCTAAAAGAAACAAAAAGACCTTTCTGATGAAGGTCCGTTGTTAGACCGAAAACGTTCATATGATATGAGTCTATTTTTGTCTGGATGCACAATAAAAAAATTGCTTCTCCGATTTTGAGTGCCAAGTATTTGTGTATATGTCTATGGGTTGGAAACCTTACTTGAGCATCAGTTCTCCTCTGTTTTTCTCTGGAGTGCTGTGGTTTTTTTGTATACAGCCATGATAAAGCTGACAGATGAAGGCTGCAACCCGCAGCTGTCAGTCTTGCCTGTGCTGGTTCTTAAAAATAGAAGAGACCCCACATAATTTTTTTATTTATAGCCCAGGCGCTGGCTGATGAATACTCCTATCAGCATTGTTTTCAGTGACAGCAGTCATAGGCTGATGGGAGTAGTACTCTCGCATCAGCTAACGCTTGTGACCGAAGATGACCTTTTTACCACTGGTCACAGCTGCTGGCTCACACTGTCATCTGACAGTATGGGAAGTACAGATCACTAATCGGCGGTAGTTATTTTACCGCCAATCAGAGCTTATGTCATGCAAATGACAGTGCGGCAAACAACGGATGTTCAGGCCCCTCATCCATGCAAATTGAGTCCAGGTTTGGGTACCGCTCTGGTACCCAAATCAAACTTTTTTTTAGATGTTCAATCGAACCCTCCAGACTTGAACATCCATAGGTTCAACCATCACTAATAATGGGTAAGATTGCAAAGTGCATAATGTAATAAAAACAGCTCTGCAATTTTCCACATATTAAAAATATTCTCCGTTCTCAAGATTTTTTTAATCTATTGTGTACTGCTTTACACCTTAGTTACCAGCTACCTACTTCTAGGGAAGGGGCGCAGAACTTGCAAGCTCTTTGCTAAACAGTGTGCAAGTAGCTTCAGTGCCTCTTCACTTCTCCGATGCTGCCCAGGCAAAACTGCCTTTTCTAGCCACATTTTAGTGCTCTCAGTTTGTTCCAGCAGCTCAAGCATGACATTTGCCCAATCTGTAAGTCTTCAGGAACCCATAGCCCTCCAGCAAGCATTAAGCTGGGAACTAGGGAAGCAGTGTGCTTCTGAAGACAAAAGGTAAGAGTATCGAAGGCAAAAAGATAGAAAAGTTAGCAATTTATAGACCAACCTGCTCTGCATCTACATAGCTGCCAAAAGGGATGGACATATCATTGGTGCAACCTGTGCAGCCGCACAGGAGCCCAAGAGGTAAGGGGGCCCAGTTCCAGCTCCAAAGCAGGTGGAATTGTGCATTATTATGAGTTATTGGACTAAAGTGCCCATATATTTTTCTTGCACCATGGTCCTTTTTTGTCTGTGCACACCAGTGGTGGCCAAGTAGAGGAACGTTAGTCATATTCCGAGATTGCCTGCCACTTGTTGACAAAGACACCATTACTGTAGTCAGTGATGACAGAAAAGGAGAGTTTTGATATTTTATGCAGTGGTAAAGATGTGCAAGAGTATGAGAATTTAATTATTCTTGGACATCAAAACACTTTTTACCTTGATTTTCTATTTTTGAAAGTCTATTTTACTTGTGCAACCTCTCGCTTGTTTAGAGACAGTCTCTAGTCTTCTCCCCCACTCTCTATCCCACTCTCCTGCACTATCTCTCTTCTCTCCCCGGCTCCCCCTTGGAATTTGGATCCTTTCCACTTCTCTCTGAAAACTTGTTTTGTTTGTAGTTTTGGTTTTGAAGGACATTCTTAACTCCTTCCAAATTCTGACTTCTTGTTATAACCACTTGTAGGTTAAAAGTAGCAGAACAATAGTCACACAAATAAAATGACTAACGCTAAGAAGAAAAAGCACGTATGGGTGGCCATTATGCCTCCTGCAAGGATAGTTTTGTTCAGAAAAATGGACTTTGCATTTTCACTATATATATATATATATATTGTGAGAATCATGTGGGAATAGTGGATGAGGGCAGGTATATCTCGCCCAGATACCTTTCCTATGTGGCCTAGTCTGGTCAGTATCGCACCTGCTTGCTAATGAATAATGGGAGGTGGATATAAAAGGATGCCAGGTGTTTGTGTGAGTGTCTCAGCCTGGGAACACAGAGAGCCTGTCTGTGTGAGAGACACACGTGAGTGAAAGCAGTGCCCACTGCAACTGTGGTTTGGCTGGACGGGAGAAGCCCACCAGTTGGTAGTTAGGTTGTCCATTGTTTAGTTAGTGCCGGACAGGCAAGGATTTGTTTTATGTTTTATTTCCTTTTGCATTGCTTTCACCGTTAATAAACCTGACCAAGGGTCAGTTACACCCGAATCCCAGCTCTGCGCCTGAGTTTCATGCTGAACGCACGTGACCTTTGACCCCAGCAAAGCCGATCCCGAAGTGTTTTATCACATTGTGGTGGAGAACGCGGGCATCACGTTGCAAGCATGAGCATGGAGGACGTGGTGAAAGCGCTGGTACAGTCCACCGCCGTCCAGCAAGAAGCTAATCGGGTGATGATGGCCCAGCTGAAGGAGTTGGTGGACATGACAGCTACCGATCGTTTGCTTCTCCAGCAGGTGGCGCAGCGCCTGGCAAGCTTACCTGAGGTTAACCTGGAAGCAGAGTCGAGAGTGATTCACGTGAGTCGGTACTGGCAGAAGATGACGACCGAAGATGACGTCGAGGCATACCTGACCACGTTTGAACGGACGGCGGTGCGAGAAAAATGGCTGAAGGCACGATGGGCCAGCCTGATTGCCCCGTTTCTTTCCGGTGAGGCCCAAAAGGCATATTATGACTTGGAACCTGAAGCTGCGCAGGACTTTGACAAATTGAAAGCCGAGATCTTGGCCCGGCTGGGAGTGACGACCGCTGTCCGTGCACAGAGAGTGCATCAATGGACTTATCAGCCGGATAAACCACCGCGGTCACAGATGTTCGACCTGATCCACGTGACGAAGAAGTGGCTACAACCCGAGGTGTTGACAGCGCCAGAGATAATCCAGAGAGTCGTCATGGACAAGTACCTGAGAGCTCTACCACCAGCCCTGAGGAAGTGGGTAAGCCATGGAAATCCTACGACGGCAGATCAACTGGTGGATCTGGTTGAACGTTACTCCGTGGCGGAAGGACTCCGAGACGACGCTACCCCACCTCGTTCTTCATCATCTCCACGTGGAACCGGTAAGACTGTTCCAGGGAGTAGGGGAGATGGAAAAATCCCTAAGACTGTGGGGGAGGAAAACGGGACTGCCCGCACTGCGAGGCCGAGAGTAACGAACTATGGTCTAAGCAAGGGGCCTGTTAGGTGTTTCCGCTGCCAAGAGATGGGACATATTGCTGCGAACTGTCCGGTCACTACTGAACCCATGCAGTGCGACGTCACAGACTCTAAAAACCGCATGTCTATGGTTGCACGGGTAGTGAGTGTGAATGCCGGTCAAAAGGATGTGGAAAAACACTTGTGTGATTTAACTGTTGATGGCAAAAATGTGGTGGCATTGTTAGACTCGGGAAGTGTGGTGACTCTGGTGAAGGCCAGTCAGGTGTCAGCCCCGACTGGACCATCAGACAAATTTTCTGTAACGTGTGTGCATGGAGACACCTGTTCGTACCTCACCACGGTCATATGCATTACTACTTCCTATGGGTCTGTGCAACATAAAGTGGGACTCGTCCCGGCGTTATTGCATGATGTTATCCTGGGCCGGGATTTTCCCCACTTCTGGCAATTGTGGGAGAGTCAGTTGATGCCCTCGGGTAATAGTGTACATGATTCTTCTCCCAGGGCGCGTGTGGGTCCCGAACCCCTGGAAGAGGTCTCCCCGGAAGACTCGGGGGAAGAGTCTGCAGGAAATGACCTGCAGTTCCCGTTTTCAGTCATGGCGGGTGATACGGAGGAGACCGGGGAAGAGGAGGAGGCCGACAGCCGTCCACCTCCCCGTTTGCCGGATTTAGAAGTTCAGAAAGATGACTTCCAAAGCGAGCAAATAAAGGATCCTACCCTTTCTCAGGCTAGGACAAATGTAAAAGTGATAAATGGGGTACCCGTAGAACCTGGCTCTAGGCTGGCATATCCTTACATGGTTCTGGAAAATGATTTACTCTATCAGATAGAGAAAAAGGGGGAAGATACGGTGCAACTATTAGTCGTGCCAAAACCCTACCGGCGGCAGGTGCTGGATCTGGCCCACGGACATGTGATGGGAGGTCACCTGGGTGTCCAGAAAACCACCAAAAGGATATTACACTGTTTTGTTTGGCCAGGCATGCATCATGATGTTCGTGTATATTGTGAGTCTTGTCCTGACTGCCAAGCCTCTGCACCTAAGCCCCGGTTCTGTAGCCCTTTGGTACCCCTACCTATTATTGAAGTCCCGTTTGAGAGGATTGGGATGGATTTAGTTGGGCCCCTTCCACGGTCTGCACGTGGACACCAACATATCCTGGTCATCTTGGATTATGCCACTCGTTACCCGGAGGCCATACCTTTGCGTAACACGGCCACCAAGACGATTGCCAAGGAACTGGTGCATGTGTTTAGTCGGGTCGGTATACCAAAACAGATACTCACCGACCAGGGGACCCCCTTTATGTCCAGGGTAATGAAGGAGCTCTGCCGATTGTTACAAATCGAACCGTTACGCACATCCGTGTATCACCCTCAAACAGACGGGTTGGTCGAACGGTTCAATAAAACTCTGAAGCAGATGCTGAGAAAGGCGATAGACCAGGATGGGAAGAACTGGGACTATTTACTTCCGTATTTGCTTTTTGCCATCAGGGAAGTGCCCCAGTCTTCCACGGGGTTCTCGCCTTTCGAGTTATTGTACGCCCAACGTCCTCGCGGACTGTTAGATGTTGCAAAAGAAACCTGGGAGGGTCAGGTCACTCCGTTTAAAACGGTGATAGATCACGTCACACAGATGCAGGGCCGTATTGCGGCTGTTATGCCTATCGTCAAAGAACACATGATGCAGGCTAAAGGAGCCCAAAAAAGAATCTATGATAGGGGCGCCAAGATCCGTACGTTTGCACCCGGAGATAGGGTGTTGATCCTGGTCCCCACGGTGGACAGTAAGTTCCTGGCAAAGTGGCAGGGCCCCTTTGAGATTAAGGAAAGAGTTGGTGAAGTAAACTACAAAGTATACCAGGCAGGTAAACGGAAACCTGAACAGATTTATCATGTAAATCTGATAAAACCCTGGAAAGATCGGTCTGCCTTGTCAGCGGAGCTGGCCCGTCCCGTCTGCTCGCATCCCGTACCGGAGGTACGGGTTGCAGAGACTCTCTCGGAGCGGCAAAAGACTGAGGTCAGGCAGTTTCTACTTCACAACCAAAAGTTTTCTCAGAAAAACCCGGGCAGACTATGCTAATGAAACATGACATCGTAACGGAACCTGGTGTCACAGTTCACGTAAAGCCCTACCGAATCCCGGAAGCGCGCCGTGAAGCCGTTTCCCGAGAAGTGAAGGCAATGTTAGAGTTAGGTGTCATTGAGGAAACGCACAGTGCTTGGTCCAGCCCGATTGTGCTAATTCCTAAACCGGACGGCACCATCCGGTTCTGCAATGACTTCAGGAAACTGAATGCGGTCTCAAAATTTGATGCCTACCCTATGCCCCGGGTCGACGAGTTAATAGATCGGTTAGGAAAAGCCCGGTATATTACGACCCTAGACCTAACAAAGGGGTATTGGCAGATTCCTCTGGCGGAGGCTGCCAGAGAAAAGACGGCATTTGCTACTCCAGAAGGTCTATTTCAGTATGTGTATATGCCGTTTGAACTGCACGGAGCACCTGCCACCTTCCAGAGACTGATGGATCGAGTCCTGAGGCCACATAGGCAGTACGCTTCGGCCTATTTGGACGACATTGTCATTTACAGCTTGGACTGGGAGACTCATCTCCAGAAAGTACAAGCTGTGATTGACGACCTGTGGGAGGCAGGTCTAACCGCGAACCCCAAGAAATATCACATCGGGCTAGAAGAAGCCCGGTATTTGGTGTATGTAATTGGGTGGGGTGTTGTTAAACCCCAGGTTGATAAGATTCAGGCGGTTCAGGACTGGCCACAACCTGTCAACAAGAAGCAGGTGCAAGCCTTCCTGGGGATCGCCGGCTATTATCGCCGGTTCATACCCAATTTTGCAGCCATCTGACGGATCTTAGAAAAGGGAAAGACTCCGTCATGACTAAATGGAGTTTAGCGGCTGAAGAAGCCTTCCATAGCCTAAAACGGGCACTTTGCTCTCAGCCCGTACTGGTGACTCCGGACTTCCGCAGCGAGTTTGTGGTACAAACGGATGCCTCTGATACCGGTATCGGGGCCGTACTCTCACAAGTGAGGGACGGAGAGGAACACCCAGTCCTCTATCTCAGCAGGAAGCTGAATAAACACGAGCAAAGGTATGCAGTCATAGAAAAAGAGTGCCTAGCCATTAAGTGGGCTTTAGAGGCCCTCAAATATTACCTGGTGGGCCGAAAGTTCAGGCTGATCACTGACCATGCCCCTCTCAAGTGGATGCACTTGAACACGGAACGGAATAGCCGGGTGACCCGGTGGTTCCTTGCCCTGCAGGCCTACACTTTTACGGTGGAGCACCGCCCAGGGGTACAGATGGGAAATGCAGATGCCCTGTCCCGAATGCACTGTTTGGCGGGTGTCATTGCTCGACCGGAGTGGTCTGAGCAGAGGGGGGGGATATGTAAGAATCATGTGGGAATAGTGGATGAGGGCAGGTATATCTCGCCCAGATACCTTTCCTATGTGGCCTAGTCTGGTCAGAATCGCTCCTGCTTGCTAATGAATAATGGGAGGTGGATATAAAAGGATGCCAGGTGGTTGTGTGAGTGTCTCAGCCTGGGAACACAGAGAGCCTGTCTGTGTGAGAGACACACGTGAGTGAAAGCAGTGCCCACTGCAACTGTGGTTTGGCTGGAGGGGAGAAGCCCGCCAGTTGGTAGTTAGGTTGTCCATTGTTTAGTTAGTGCCGGACAGGCAAGGATTTGTTTTATGTTTTATTTCCTTTTGCATTGCTTTCACCGTTAATAAACCTGACCCAGGGTCAGTTACACCCGAATCCCAGCTCTGCGCCTGAGTGTCATGCTGAACGCACGTGACCTTTGACCCCAGCAAAGCCGATCCCGGAGTGTTTTATCACAATATATATATATATGCTATATATAAATCGTCTATGAATCACTTGTAAGGCCACATCTAGAATATGGGATCCAGTTTTGGGCTCCGCATTTTATAAAGGATGTTCGGAAGTTAGAGTCATTTCATAGGCAGCAACTAGATTATTACAAGGGATCATATGATGAGAGGTTGGAAAAGTTGAGATTGTTTAGCTTAGAAAAAGGACACCTCAAAGCAAATCTTATGTACATGTATGAATATATATGTGGTTAATACATAGGACTGGCGCATGACTTATTCCCTCCAAATCAAATAGACAAAAAGACAGCACCTCAGACGGTGGTGAAGAAAAAATCTTACATTTTCTTCTGTCCCCTGTGGCGTCATTTCGATCAACAAATCTTTTTCAAGCTTCTGTTAATCGAAATGTCGCCACTGGAGGCAGAAAAAATTGTAAGATTTTTTCTTCACCACCGTCTGAGGCGCTGTCTTTTTGTCTATTTGATGTGGAATGTTTCCAGGATGGACTCCCTGGTCTGGACGTGCGCCTTGAAAATTTGTCTTTAAGACTATGAAACAAATGAGGTGCGGTTTAACTCTTGGTTTTTTTGCATTATTCCCTCCAAAGACCATACTAAGGACCAGGGGGCACTCATTACGGGTATAAGAAAGGTGATTCCAACAGCGAAATAAGAAAGGGTTCTTTACAGTTAGAGCATTCAGACTGTGGAATGCCTGACCACCGGAGGTAGTAATGGCAGACACTATAACAGCTTTTAAGAAAGGGCTGGATGGTTTCCTCAATACACATAACATTGTGGGTTATAGATTATTTAGTGATAAAAATTGTACAATTGGTGGAGAAATGTTGAACGTGATGTACGGAAGTCTTTCTTCAACCTTAAAAACAAAATGATGTAAAGAGGTTGGCCACTACTGGACAACCCTTCTTCAATGGGGGGGTCAATTCGAAAAAAAGTGGTGCATCAAAAGCATACAGCCAGTCTTGGTTGGAGCTCAACAGCACGACTATATTGATATTGTAGTCAGATACATCCATTTGTGGTGGCATTGAAATACTGCAATTTTTTTGAGCTGTGAAATTGTATACGGCATTTAGCATGCTACAGTTGGGCATCAAAATCTCCAAAAAAGGAATGTTTAAAAAAATCACATTGCTATATTTATACTGCAGTCTCATGAATCCATCTGAGGTGTGTAAATTTTCCTGGCATTGTAATTCAGCATTTTTTTTGAGCATTTTATATGGCCTTTATCGTGCTACAGTTGAAGAGGGGAGCAGTAATGTAACATAATACACTAACCAGACTAACAAGGCAATATGAACAGGGGTAATGGAAAACACCAAACATGCAAATATACTCACACATATAACAGAGGAATGCACTCGGGAGCAGAGGTTGGAGTTAAACCAAAGTAAGAGAAGAAAGGGAATTATCTCACACTCAAAACCTAGCAACAGTCACAGAAAAATCCACCAAACACCTTCTTCTATAATAACCACCAACAACCTCTCTGACAATGAGTGCTAGCCAGGAGCCAGGTTATATAGGAGATGGGAGTGGCTAACAGTGCACAGCTGAGCGCCTAATCGCTCCAGGAGCTCTCAACAGAGCAGATTGACCCCTGCACTGCCAAAATAAATTTACACCGTTTAATAAGAAGGTGAAGTGCTTTTAATCAGTGCAGGAGTAGGAGAAATCAGACGCTGCGGTCTTCTGGCTCATCTCTGTTGCATTAAACCCGTGAATACTGAACATTTTAGTGCTCGCTCATCACTAATTGTTGTCTCTTAAAAAAATGTAATAATATATTTTACAAGATAAAAAATAAATAAGTTAAATTTTTTAAAAAAATGATAAAATAAAAATGAAAGGGTTAAAGTGCGATATTCCAGTGCTGCGTATAGTGTAGGTGTAGGAGTCCCTCTGACTGTACTGGAGCCTCCCAGTCAGGAGGGAGTTTTTGGAATGTATACTTGTGAAACAATTAGCCCACGCCTGGAGCGCTGCCAGCCTGGTTTTATGTTATGCTTTCTTATAAGATTATAACTTTTATGAGACCTGTAGCCGCTATTTAAGAGAGCAAGATAGCATTCTGCAAATGGCTAAACTGCCTGTCGTATCTATCAATTGTTACTTATGCCTCAGTATAAATCACACTCAACAAATCTCGACCCGACGTGAGTTATCGTCCATCTGTTTCCAGCTAAGAGAAAAACATGTCCATGTGTTTGGAGACAGTGGTTGCGCAAGCGACTTTCTAGCTGTAAATATTCGAGCAGTTAATGGAATAATATATCTATATAAGTGTGTGAAATCTGGACCGGCGGATTTTGCACGCTTCAGCTGGAGAGCGCAGACTCCATACTGGAATCCAGAACGTTAGTTATTATTCTGCATTTATGTTATAGGGAAAATTCCGGCTTTATGGAGCATTTTATTGGGATGTTCTAACTCAGTGAAGAAAATCCAGTAAAGTTCACAAAGTCTTAAAGGGGAATTATGACAAAAAGGATAAGCGTCTTATTCATTTTAATGTCTGAATCCCTATATTAAAGGATTGCTCAAATGCCAATTACCCAACAAATGCCTATTGCAAGGTTTCGCCAATAAAAAACATACATGGAATTAACAATTTCTACTTTTTCACTTTAAATCTGCCATTAGTCTGAAGGATGCCAACTGCAAAAACTTCACTTCTCAACACCAAAGCAGAGGTGAAGCTTGAAACTCCTTGTAAAAGGTGGTCCAGGTGGAGTGGATGACTCCGAGATATACCACAGTTCCGCTCCTTGCCATGAGGATTCACCTCTCGGGGAGAACTGGCTTTTTCAAAGGCTCAACTATACTCGCAGTATGAAGCACAAAAACTTGAATGTTCCATCAATAGTCCCTCACTTTTGTACACTTGACCTCAGACCACTGGTGGACACAGACAGAAGAGAGCTTCTGTACAGGAACAGTATCTGGGCCCTCCGCAGTCCAACAGCTCATCTTAATGCATAGTTCCACCTATCTTTGAGGTGGTAGTGGCTACCTTACCTCTGGGGTATGACCGCACAGGTTGTGCTAATGATATGTCCACCCATGCCTCAAGCAGGACATCATAAGTTCCTGCTCACAGGTGTTTTTTCCCTTGTCCTCAGCAATCTAGCACTTTCTTCACACACCCCAGGCCTTCATCCATGTACTGTCACCGACAGTAGGTCCCCCATGGTCTTATAAAGTTTGACTGACCCTATCCTTGATTAGTTTGTTTCAGGTAATGGCCACACCTCACCCACTTAGGTCAAGTTCCTCTCACCTTCCCTCACGCCTCTGAGACTGTCACAAGTATGTCAGAAGCTGCAGACAGTCGCACTGCATTTACAGTAGTTGCAGAAGATCTCTGTGTTTGGCTTTGCAGACACCTTCTTAATCCATCTGACTCTGTGACCCAGTAGCAACCTTTCTCCAGCTCTAAGGCTATGTGCACACGTTGCGGATTCTGCTGCGTTTTCACAGCGTTTTTGGCCCTGTGGAAACGCAGCAGTTCCGCAGACATGGTACAGTACCATGTTACCCTATGGGATTTCAAATCCGCTGTGCTCACGCTGCATTTTTTTCCGCGTGGTTTTGCTGCGGTTTACAAACTGCAGCATGTCAATTCTTTGTCCGGATTCCGCAGCGGTTTCACACCTTTAACATAGTAGAGGTGTGAAACCGCAGGTCACTTTACCTGCAGTTTTACCTGCGTATCCGCGTGGAAATACCCGCAGGTGAATCCGCAGCGTGTGCACATAGCCTAATTCTATGTGCACACGTATGCAGAAAATTTCTGCATGAAAACCGGACTCTTTCCAGAAAACACACGCTTTTGCTGCGATTTTTGCACATTTTTGCTGCGATTTTTTCCAGAGCGTCCCCAGACACATAGAGAATAGAAATGCGAAATTTACCTCAAAATTAATGAGCATGCTGCGTTTACCGCAAAGCGTTTTTTTCACGGTAAAAAATGCATCAATATGCACAAAAAGTGCAAAATGCATTAAAATGAATGGGAGGCTTCTTTTAGGCGTTTTTTGAGCGGTTTGTTTGGTAAATCCGCGGGAAAAATGCAAAAAAAAAACGCAACGTGTGAACACAGCCTAATTGACACACCTGGACCTAGGTGTTTATAGACTCCCAGCCTGTTTCTGGGAATAACTTGTGATATTTCCATTTCCGCCATTGAGGCTTTGAGCTATAGCAGTCAGCTATCTTCCTCTTTGGTGTTGCTGGAGGACATCTGTGTTACATCTCTGGGTCTACTCAAGAAAAGTGTTCCCCTTGTTTCTCTTTCCCAGCTGTGTTTAGTGGTAGTGGGGATCGTCAAGCAGCTACCCCATCCTTCCCTAAACAGGGCTTACTGCCAGGGTCAGGCAGGGATTAGGTTCCTGCTCGGCAATAGGTGCAGAACCTATATAGGCACCTTTAGGGCAGACAGGGTGACTTTAGATCTGCCTAGGTGTCTCCACTCCCCCATTCCCTAGTGTCCGGCTCCCTTTCCCTCATCCCTTCGTGTTGCACTTAGTCTTTCCTACACTGTGCGTGACAGAGACATCACAGTGGAATTCTTCCCTTTCCCTGGCTCTTGTATTGCTACGTGGGCACCAATCCTCCTCCTCTCCTTAGGGGTGGTTCAAATTCCTCTGCCACACAACTAAATTCACCACATCCACTTGTCTGATTTACCCACGCCCTACAACTAGGTACAAAGTTCTAACCTGTTGCTCATGCCCTCTGCAATTGACCCCAAGTGGTTGAAATTTGATCTAGTAATGGCTTTGGCTCCAAAAAATGAATAAAAAATTGTATTGGTATTTTTCCAAAAAAAACACAGTATGTGCAACCAACATAAGGGCACTTTTAGATGAGTGTATTATATGGGCGTGTGTTAAACTCTGATTGCACAATGTAATTTAATAGGGCTGTACATATGACAGCAGCATGTACTATTCTCTTCCATATTTCGGCTCTGGTTTACCTACTTAAGTCTATGGCTAAAAAAAAAATGTATCCTAATTTTTTTCCCAATTTTTCATCTAATTTGTATAGATGCATTTTCAATATTAACATGGGCTACTGTTTTTGATCATGTACATGTTGATGTATACAGTAAATTTGGATGCCACAAGGATGTAAAAAAACAAACACACGCGTGACAATATTGATGAAAGATATCCAATTTTTCAACATGAAAATTTTGCGATTTTTCATGCTCTCGTCCGAAGCTCATCATTTCAGAGGCAAAACATTCATCTGAAAATCAGAGCTCCCTCCCCAATGCTGGACTGTGTCTCATTTGTTTTCCACATGGATATAAATATATTGATAATTCCTTTGCAAATAGAGTTTTTACTTAGAATCCTTTATCTTCTCTCAGTTTTTCACAATATAGACTTTGAGTTGTTAGAGAAGGTCAGAATACTTTAGCCTTGGATGGGGGTGGGAAATTAAAATTTACTCCCAAATTTTTGGAGGCAATTTCTAAACCTGTCATTTAAAGTGAAGCTTCCAAAAAACACAAGTTACTAACTACAGTGGTTACAGTGGGGGCAGAGATTTTGTCTGCACCTTGGTCCCGGTCCATTATGGTGCCAACTGTGTGGTGGTAAAGGAAGCATCTTTCACGGCCACTAAATGGGGCACCAGAGAAACAAAGACAGACGTTTTGACCACCTTCAATATTAATAATAATCTCATTGTATAGACCTGATATTGAATGATGTCATGGTTGTAATTAGAGATGAGCAAACTCGAACTGCAACTGTAAAGCTTGGAGTTCGTACCGGATGTCCGATGCTGAACTACGAACACGGACTTCTCCCGGAAGTCTGTTTTAGTGTCGAAGTTCAGATGCTGAGGAGAAAGAAAGAGAGAGACCAATTTACAACACCAAAGTTTGGGTCCCCATTGACTTTTATGCGGTTCGAGTTCAAGGTCGGATAGAATTCTGGTACCTGAATCAATCATTGGACTAAAGTTTGCTTGAACCTGACGAACCCGAACATCCACGGGTCCATTTATCCATTTTTGCAATTATTTTGACATTATTTTGCACTGCTTCACAGCTTACTTTTCTTCAGTGCTTGGTAGAGGCAGCACTAGACAGCACTGTTGTTTAGGCAACTGCATGGAAGTTTTATTAGAGTTGAGCGACTTTTGGTTTTTTAGGGTCGCGTTTCGTTTCGTGAAACCCGACTTTTCCAAAAGTCGGGTCGAGCAAGATCGTCCGATTATAGGGAAAAGTCGGGGTCGTCCCGAAACACGAAACCCAATGTAAGTCAATGGGGAATAAAAGTCGGCAGTGAGAGGAGGACAGGAAACACACCTACAGTGCCCATTTGAATGCCAAAAGCATCAATTCTTCTTACTTAAGCTTGTCAACCTTAATTAACTTCATAATACAAGTTACGCACTGAAAAATGGGGGTTATTTGGCTACAGTTGTGGGGGGGGGCGCTGGCTCCAGGTTTTCATGTGCCCTGGGCGAAAGAGCGCCCCTTTAACACATACCACAACTCATCATGCTCCGATACGGCAGATAAATAGCGGTATAGTACAATGAAAAATACCTCACTTTTTACATCTCATGACGAGGCCCATCTATTTCTCCATACAGAATCATTGGTCCCATATAATGTTTGAAACAGTATATGATGAGCTCCACATAATGCTACAGTATATGTTGGTCCCCATGGATGAAGCTCCACTGTCTTATGGGCCCAAATAATGCTCCAAACATAATGGGCCCCATTTCTAATGCTCTAGTGTATAATGGGCCCTGTAAATGCTGCTCCAGTGTCTGATGTCCACCTTTGGAATGTTCCAGTGTATGGTGGGCCCCATCTATCATTCTCCAGAGTATAGTGCTCCCCAAAAATTGCTGTCCCAACATTGAAAACAATCAAATAAGTCTCCTCGCTAGGGAATCCCTGTACTTGTCTGGACAGGTGCTGTAGCTTGCTTAACAGCTCGCCAGCCGTTCTCACGCCCAGTATGGATTGCACGTGATTGCACAAAGGTTAGAAAGGGTACCGTATCCCTGGATAACATGTATGGATAGCGTACACATTCAAAATATATGTCTCAGGAGGCAGGCTCAGACGGTGTCAGGCCCAGTATGGATTGCACGTGATTGCACAAAGGTTAGAAAAGGTACCGTATCCCTGGATAACATGTATGGATAGCGTACACATTCAAAATATATGTCTCAGGAGGCAGGCTCAGACGGTGTCAGGCACAGTATGGATTGCACGTGATTGCACAAAGGTTAGAAAGGGTACCGTATCCCTGGATAACATGTATGGATAGCGTACACATTCAAAATATATGTCTCAGGAGGCAGGCTCAGACGGTGTCAGGCACAGTATGGATTGCACGTGATTGCACAAAGGTTAGAAAGGGTACCGTATCCCCGGATAACATGTATGGATAGCGTACACATTCAAAATATATGTCTCAGGAGGCAGGCTCAGACGGTGTTAGGCCCAGTATGGATTGCACGTGATTGCACAAAGGTTAGAAAGGGTACCGTATCCCCGGATAACATGTATGGATAGCGTACACATTCAAAATATATGTCTCAGGAGGCAGGCTCAGACGGTGTTAGGCCCAGTATGGATTGCACGTGATTGCACAAAGGTTAGAAAGGGTACCGTATCCCCGGATAACATGTATGGATAGCGTACACATTCAAAATATATGTCTCAGGAGGCAGGCTCAGACGGTGTTAGGCCTAGTATGGATTGCACATGATTGCACAAAGGTTAGAAAGGGTACCGTATCCCCGGATAACATGTATGGATAGCGTACACATTCAAAATATATGTCTCAGGAGGCAGGCTCAGACGGTGTCAGGCCCAGTATGGATTGCACGTGATTGCACAAAGGTTAGAAAGGGTACCGTATCCCCGGATAACATGTATGGATAGCGTATACATTCAAAATATATGTCTCAGGAGGCAGGCTCAGACGGTGTCAGGCACAGTATGGATTGCACGTGATTGCACAAAGGTTAGAAAGGGTACCGTATCCCCGGATAACATGTATGGATAGCATACACATTCAAAATATATGTCTCAGGAGGCAGGCTCAGACGGTGTTAGGCCCAGTATGGATTGCACGTGATTGCACAAAGGTTAGAAAGGGTACCGTATCCCCGGATAACATGTATGGATAGCGTACACATTCAAAATATATGTCTCAGGAGGCAGGCTCAGACGGTGTTAGGCCCAGTATGGATTGCACGTGATTGCACAAAGGTTAGAAAGGGTACCGTATCCCCGGATAACATGTATGGATAGCGTACACATTCAAAATATATGTCTCAGGAGGCAGGCTCAGACGATGTCAGGCCCAGTATGGATTGCACGTGATTGCACAAAGGTTAGAAAGGGTACCGTATCCCTGGATAACATGTATGGATAGCGTACACATTCAAAATATATGTCTCAGGAGGCAGGCTCAGACGGTGTTAGGCCCAGTATGGATTGCACGTGATTGCACAAAGGTTAGAAAGGGTACCGTATCCCCGGATAACATGTATGGATAGCGTACACATTCAAAATATATGTCTCAGGAGGCAGGCTCAGACGGTGTCAGGCACAGTATGGATTGCACGTGATTGCACAAAGGTTAGAAAGGGTACCGTATCCCCGGATAACATGTATGGATAGCGTACACATTCAAAATATATGTCTCAGGAGGCAGGCTCAGACGGTGTTAGGCCCAGTATGGATTGCACGTGATTGCACAAAGGTTAGAAAGGGTACCGTATCCCCGGATAACATGTATGGATAGCGTACACATTCAAAATATATGTCTCAGGAGGCAGGCTCAGACGGTGTCAGGCCCAGTATGGATTGCACGTGATTGCACAAAGGTTAGAAAGGGTACCGTATCCCTGGATAACATGTATGGATAGCGTACACATTCAAAATATATGTCTCAGGAGGCAGGTTCAGACGGTGTCAGGCACAGTATGGATTGCACGTGATTGCACAAAGGTTAGAAAGGGTACCGTATCCCCGGATAACATGTATGGATAGCGTACACATTCAAAATATATGTCTCAGGAGGCAGGCTCAGACGGTGTTAGGCCCAGTATGGATTGCACGTGATTGCACAAAGGTTAGAAAGGGTACCGTATCCCCGGATAACATGTATGGATAGCGTACACATTCAAAATATATCTCAGGAGGCAGGCTCAGACGGTGTTAGGCCCAGTATGGATTGCACGTGATTGCACAAAGGTTAGAAAGGGTACCGTATCCCCGGATAACATGTATGGATAGCGTACACATTCAAAATATATGTCTCAGGAGGCAGGCTCAGACGGTGTCAGGCACAGTATTGATTGCACGTGATTGCACAAAGGTTAGAAAGGGTACCGTATCCCCGGATAACATGTATGGATAGCGTACACATTCAAAATATATGTCTATACAGCATAAGGCAGGCTCAGACGGTGTTAGGCCCCGTATGGATTGCACGTGATTGCACAAAGGTTAGAAAGGGTACCGTATCCCTGGATAACATGTATGGATAGCGTACACATTCAAAATATATGTCTCAGGAGGCAGGCTCAGACGGTGTCAGGCACAGTATGGATTTGACGGCCCAGATTACACAGCGGAGGAGCAGGGAGAGGTAAAGATTGCAAATGCTGGGGCCCTGCCCAAGCAAGGGGGGCCCACTCGTGGGCGTCGGTACTGGCACTGGGCCCCTCATAGTACAGCGGTGTGTCTGACGGCGGGTGTGCACCACCACCGTCAGAGACGCTTGATTGCACTATGAGGGACCCTGTGCCAGTGCCCGCGCCCAAGAGTCGGCCTACCCACCTGTCCAGGGCAACGGCACTCGCACGGTGTCGTGCGGTAGGTGGTGACCCCGGCCATGGGGGGGGAGGCAGCACAGTTAGGGAGTTTTAGAAAGTGGCATACGTTGATGTTGGACATTCAGCTGATGCAAAAGGCGAAATAGGTGAAGTACCAGGAAGAGGTGGACCAAAGCAAGCCATTTTTCTGTCACCCTATGTGTCATCAGGGGAAGGTGGGACAAAATCCTTGGAAACCCATGCGTGGTTCATTTTAATGAAGGTTAGATCATCCACATTTTGGGTTGACAGACGGGTCCTTTTTTCTGTCAGGATTGATCCAGCTGCACTGAAGACTCTTTCCGATAGCACACTTGCAGCTGGGCAAGCGAGCTCCTGTAAGGCATATTGGGCCAATTCAGGCCAGGTGTCCAGTTTAGCGGCCCAATAGTCAAAGGGGAATGACCTGTGTGGGAGAACATCGATATGGGAGGAAAAGTAGTTTGTAACCATAGTTGACAACTGCTGTCTCCTGTCACTTTCCATCGATGCAGTATTACCAGTTGTGTGAGCGGTATTTGAAAAATCAGTCCACAACATTGTCATGAAACCCCTGTCTCCAACGCCACTTCTGCTGTGTGCACCACGAACACCTCTGCCAAGCTGCCCCCGGCCCGTACGGCTCGTGTGAGACCCATCACCGCTGCTGTGTGCTGGGAATGCCTCAAGCAACCGATTTACCAGAGTTGCTTGTTTATTAGCCAATATTAGGTCAAGGTTCTCCTGTGGCATGATGTTTTGTAATTTGCCTTTATAGCGTGGATCCAGGATGCTGGCCAACCAGTAGTCGTCATCGTTCATCATTTTGGCAATGCGGGGGTCCCTTTTTAGGATCCGCAAGGCATAATCTGACATGTGGGCCAATGTTCCCGGTGTCAATGATGCACTGCGAGTGCTGGGTGGAGGAGCACTTTCTGGCAAATCCACATCCCTCCAGTCATGCACAAACCCTGTACCAGACCTTGCCACGCCAACATTTTCACTTGCCCCACGAGATGCATCCTCCTCCCCTAAGTAATCATCCCCATCATCCTCCTCCTCCTCCTCTTCTTCCTCCACCTCGTCCAGGAGAGGTCCCTGAGCAGACAATGGCTGAATGTCATCAAGGATTCCCTCCTCCTCTTCCTCCTCATCAACATTGGCTGCAGACGCCTGCTCCTTAAGGTGCGTCAAAGTTTGCATGAGCAGACGCATAAGTGGGATGCTCATGCTTAGGATGGCGTCGTCTGCGCTTACCAGCCGTGTGCATTCCTCAAAACACTGAAGGACTTTACAAAGGTCTTTCAGCTTCGACCACTGCACGCCTGTCAACTCCATGTCTGCTCTCAAAGTGCCTGGCCGTGTATCCTCCCACAAATGCATTATGGCCTGCCTCTGCTCGCACAGCCGCTCCACCATGTGCAGGGTGGAGTTCCACCTTGTTGCAATGTCGATAATGAGGCGGTGGTTGGGAAGGTGGAGCAATCGCTGCAGCTTCTGCATACGAACGGAGTGTACAGGCGACCGGCGGATGTGCGCGCACAGTCTTCGCACCTTCTGGAGCAGGGCTGTTAACTCCGGATAATTTTTGAGGAAGCACTGCACCACCAGGTTCAAGGTGTGAGCCAAGCAAGGTATGTGGCTGAGTTTTGAAAGGGCTATGGCTGCCACAAAATTACGGCCGTTATCACTAACTACCTTGCCTGCCTCAAGATGTACACTGCCCAGCCATGACTCAGTTTGTCGCTTCAAGTACTCGGCCAGCACCTCGGCGGTGTGTCTGTCGCCCAAACACATCATCTGCAACACAGCCTGCTGACGCTTTCCACTAGCTGCTCGATAGGGGGACACATCGTGTGCAACAGTGGCAGCTGCAGATGGAGTGCTCGTACGACTGCGCTCTGTGGACGAGCTTTCGCTTCTGGAGGAGGAGGAGGGTGGAACGCCTACAGCCAACTGTTTCCTATACCGTGGGCTAGGCAGCACTGTCCCACCACCGCTGTCCCCTGTGGACCCTGCATCCACCACATTAACCCAGTGCGCAGTGATGGACACGTAACGGCCCTGGCCATGCCGACTGGACCATGCATCAGTTGTGAGGTGCACCTTTCCGCTCACTGACTGCTTGAGTGCATGGACAATGCGGTCTTTCACATGATGGTGGAGGGCTGGGATGGCTTTGCGAGAGAAGAAGTGGCGACTGGGTAGGTCATAGCGTGGTACTGCATAGGCCATGAGTTCGCGGAAAACTGTGCTTTCCACCAACCGAAAGGGCATCATCTCAAACGAGATTAGTTTGGCAATGTGGGCGTTCAAACCCAGTGTACGCGGATGAGAGACTGAGTACTTTCTTGACCTACTCATAGTGTCTGGGAGGGTGAGCTGGACTTGAGAGCTGCATATGGTGGAAGTAGCGGTGGACAGGGCGGACTGAGAGAGGGTTGATGATGGTGATGGAGTTGGTGTTCTTTCTGATGGCCTAGAATCAGTCTTTCGTTGATATAACAGTGGGATTCCCTGACTGCTGTGGTCTTGCAACGACACCTCAACATTTGCTGCTGTGCTAACCGGTGGGCTTACAGTGGGGGAAACAATGTAGCGTTGCTGACTACCTTCGTTGTGATCAGTTGCACATGTGGCACTTGAGGTTTGGTGTTGTGTCCACGCTTGCAAGTGCATGCTGGTTAAATGTCTAAGCATGCAACTGGTATTCAAATTTTTCAGATTTTTCCCTCGGCTAAAGGTCTTTGCGCACTTCTTACAGATAACCTTGGCCTGATCATGAGGATTTTGTTCAAAAAAGTGCCACACTGCACTCTTCCTACTTTGGCAGACATTTTGCGGCCTAGCACGCTGTGATCTTTTGACCCTCTGGACAAGCTGTCCAGCAACTCTTTTGATGTTTGGAACCTGTCTTTGGAGAGCTCCGGGCCTTCCAGATAACAGCTGTTGCGATGTCGATGTCTGCTGTGGATGCTCCTCATCTGAGCTATTGGAAGCAGCACCCTCTTCCCCCAATGGATGCCAATCTGGGTCAACAACTGGGTCATCCATCACCTCCTCTTCTATGTCATGTGCACCTTTCTCTGTGTCACCATGTATGGTGGTATAGTGTGCGGGAAGGGGCACCTGAGTCTCATCAGGGTCAAAATCTGGCTCTGTACACTGCGAGGACAATGTAGTGCTCTGAGTGAATGTACCAGCAGAATCATCCATCAGCGGCTGTGCATCAGTGCACTCCATGTCAGATTCATCTTGGCCTGGGTAATTCACCATTTCACTTGATAATCCAGGCATGGTATGTGAAAACAGCTCCATGGAGTAATCAGTAGTATGGCCTGCGTCATCCTTCAATCTTGGTTGGGGTGAAGGACACAAGGAAAGGTGTGGTTCATGAACATGAGCCTCCAATGACGACTCAGTGCTTTTACTTTTTACAACTGAAGAAGAGGAGGCGATAGAGCTGGAGGCTGAGTCAGCAATGTAAGACAAAACTTTTTCCTGATGCTCTGCCTTTAAAAGCGGTTTGCCAACTCCTAGAAAACTAAGCGTTCGAGGCCTTATGTAGCCAGACGATGACGCAGGGTCAGCACCTCCTGCATTCGGTCCTATTTTGCTCTTGCCACTACCATCAGATCCACCACCAACACCATCATTACCAGCTGCCAACCCCCGCCCAATTCCACGGCCTCTTCCACCAGCCTTCCTCATTTTTGGTAGAAATGTAGACAAAATCCAACAAACTATATAGTAATGTAAAACAAGGTACAAGGTGTCTATAGGACAGGGGAGATTTAGAATTTCTGCACACACTTGTGGACAGTGGACACTTTTGGATTGTGTGAGGCCCACTGATATCTGAGCGCTATGTGACACGCTCGATGGCACAGCTGCCTGTGACCAAAGTGACGAGAGGATAATGGAGATTTTGAATCTCTGCGCACACTTTTGGACACTGGACACTTGTGGATTGTGTGAGGCCCACTGATATCTGAGCGCTATGTGACACGCTCGATGGCACAGCTGCCTGTGACCAAAGTGACGAGAGGATAATGGAGATTTTGAATCTCTGCGCACACTTTTGGACACTGGACACTTGTGGATTGTGTGAGGCCCACTGATATCTGAGCGCTATGTGACACGCTCGATGGCACAGCTGCCTGTGACCAAAGTGACGAGAGGATAATGGAGATTTTGAATCTCTGCGCACACTTTTGGACACTGGACACTTGTGGATTGTGTGAGGCCCACTGATATCTGAGCGCTATGTGACACGCTCGATGGCACAGCTGCCTGTGACCAAAGTGACGAGAGGATAATGGAGATTTTGAATCTCTGCGCACACTTTTGGACACTGGACACTTGTGGATTGTGTGAGGCCCACTGATATCTGAGCGCTATGTGACACGCTCGATGGCACAGCTGCCTGTGACCAAAGTGACGAGAGGATAATGGAGATTTTGAATCTCTGCGCACACTTTTGGACACTGGACACTTGTGGATTGTGTGAGGCCCACTGATATCTGAGCGCTATGTGACAGGCTCGATGGCACAGCTGTGACCAAAGTGACGAGAGGATAATGGAGATTTTGAATCTCTGCGCACACTTTTGACACTGGACACTTGTGGATTGTGTGAGGCCCACTGATATCTGAGCGCTATGTGACAGGCTCGATGGCACAGCTGCCTGTGACAAAAGTGACGAGAGGATAATGGAGATTTTGAATCTCTGCGCACACTTTTGGACACTGGACACTTGTGGATTGTGTGAGGCCCACTGATATCTGAGCGCTATGTGACAGGCTCGATGGCACAGCTGTGACAAAAGTGACTAGAGAATAAGGGAGATTGGATTGCTTTTAAAAAAGCAGTTTGCGGAGCAGTGGGTAAACAGCAATGCCAGCGTGTCAGGAAGCCTTAAAAGGCAGCCCAACAACCAACACCACTGATACACCACAATATAGCCTCCCCTTGCACTGCACACACAGTGACTTGTGTGTTGTGCAGGCCAAATCGCTAGCAGCAGAAGCAGTTTTTTTGTCTTCTTCCCTGCCTAACGCTCTCCCTACAGAATCAGCAGCAACCTCTCCCTATACTAAGATCGGCAGAAGTAAGATGGCGGTCGGCGTGCACGCCCTTTTATACCCCCTGTGACGCCCACCAAAGCAAGCCAATCACTTGCATGCCCTTCTGAAAGATGGTGGTGACCCGTGCCTAGGTCATCACGTTGCCCACAGTGTCCGTGGATCCTGATTGGCTGAAAAAGAGGGCAAAACAAACTTTTGAAACGCGACTTTGGCGCGTAAGTCGCCGACCTCGTGGCCGACCTCATCCTAGGGTCGGGTTTCGTTTCATGAAACCCGACTTTGCCAAAAGTCGGCGACTTTTGAATTTTTTCGACCCGTTTCGCTCAACTCTAAGTTTTATCCCTTTTTCGGGCCACTCAACCGGTCATTTTGTGAGATATAGAGCAGTCACCATGTTTCCAGGGATGAACCACAGAAACCATAGTAAAAAAAGACAAGGCAGAGAGTGACAGATCCTCCACTACACATGGAGGACAGGTAGAAAGTGACTGACCCCACACTACACATGGAGGACAGGTGGAAAGTCACAGAACCCACACTTCAAATGGAGGACTGGTGGAGAGTGACAGACCCCACACTACACATGGAGGACAGGTGGAGAGTGACAGACCCCACACTACACATGGAAGACACGTAGAGAGTGACAGACCCCACACTACACATGGAAGACATGTAGAGAGTGACAGACCCCGCACTACACATGGAGGACAGGTGGAGAGTGACAGACCTCACACTACAAATGGAGGACAGGTAGAGAGTGACAGACCCCGCACTACACATGGAGGACAGGTGGAAAGTCACAGACCTCACACTACAAATGGAGGACTGGTGGAGAGTGACAGACCCCACACTACACATGGAGGACAGGTGGAGAGTGACAGACCCCACACTACAAATGGAAAACATGTAGAGAGTGACAGACCCCACACTACACATGGAAGACATGTAGAGAGTGACAGACCCCACACTACACATGGAAAACATGTAGAGAGTGACAGACCCCGCACTACACATGGAGGACAGGTGGAGAGTGACAGACCCCGCACTACACATGGAGGACAGGTAGAGAGTGACAGATCCCACACTACACATGAAGGAGAGGTGGAGAGTTACGGACCCCACACTACACATGAAAGACAAGTAGAGAGTACCAGACCCTGCTCTACACCATGACAAGAGGTATAAAGTGACAGACCCCACACTACACATGGAAGACAGGTAGAGTGCGACCAACCCCACACTACACATGGAAGACAGGTAGAGAGTGAAAGACCCCGCTCTACACATGGAGGACAGATAGAGAGTGACAGACCCCGCTCTACACATGGAGGACATGTAGAGAGCATCGTACCCTGTTCTACACCATGACAAGAAGCATAAAGTGACAGACCCCACATTACACAGGTAGGGCTTGGTAAGAGGGCTAAACAAAATTATTACAAAGGTGAATGTGCTGTTTAGGTCAGTTTTCTAATTTAAGTGAAAAGTTTCAGATTTTATTCACTACTTGTGTATGTTGTAGTTCTGTCATTCTGGAGATATTTATTGGTGTAGCAATCCTCCCATGACTTTATTGCATCTTATCTAAAAATAAAACTTTGGAGAGTTTGACCCTGAAAACTGATATGTCAGAATTCCCTTTGCTGACCCATCATCATGTTCTCACCCTTTGTCACAGAAGATATATGCAGGATGTAGTTGATTTCCTTAACAGACTATGGAAGTTCTTTGTGATAGGAAATGGTGACTTTCGATAGCAAAACCCCCAGAGAAAAGTTTATCCCATTATGACCTGAGGATTTTTCATCCATTCTGACATTTTCAATGTAAATACACCAGTCTTATTGGGGGCCAAGAGATCTATTGTATCAGATGATTCATGCTGTTCAAATTGTGAATCTGGTGACAGATCTACTTGAAGAGCTTTCAAAAGCTCCACCACATGTAAAAAGACATCCAAGATGTAGACTAATACCAGTAGGAATCCCATTTTGATATCAAAGTTATGTCTTTGCCAAATGCAAAGTCATCTTTAAATTAATAGGCTGTATCTTTAATATTAATTCTTCTTCTCATATGGGATGAATGGTGGACACCAACATCAAAAGAAGCATCTAATGTATTTTATCGCATGCTGGAAAATCTAGTAGTTCCAGTCTCTCTTTTTCATTTATGGCCAATGTTCTGTTAGGGACGGCGGAACGCACTAAATATAAATAATAGGAAGTGCGTTCGCCACCCGGGGTCCACCGTGCAGTAGGTGTAACAACCGCTGCTGAGTAATGGCAGACTCACTATATGGCGGTATACTGCGCTCGGGTTAAACGTCACCCGAGGAGCGGACTCTGTTAATCTCACAGAGACGCTAAAGCATAAACGCCGAGCCTGTTAGCTTCACAGTTCTCAGCTGGCGTGCACACACGGTATATGGTCACAGGACACGGCCCAAGGCAGAGGTCGGTGTCCATCTTGACCTACCGTGCATGCGGGGTCGCTATCGCGGATGCCAGTAAGTGCTGCTAGCTGCAGCGCGGCGGTAACTACTGCCGCTGTACGACAGTGCTGTGAGGCATCACACTATCGGACGCTAGTGTAGTGGTGCGGTATGCACTGTGGCGTATGGCTTGCCACTGACTGGCGCTGACTATAACTCTAATTCCCTATCCACACGCGTAATATCAGAGGGAAGGGGTTTCATAATGAGTCAGTCACCAGAATCATACATCCGTCACCATTCACACATAGCAAGTATAGTCTATACTAGCGCATGGGCGAGCGGCCATGCGGACCTTTTATAGCCATGCGCTTCCGGGACCTTCCAGACCTCTGAGATGGGCCAATCAGATCAGGACAAGGACCTGAGCACGTGACCCCCGATCTCCACTGGGAAATCATCTCGTGGGCATGCCCAGTAGCGCGGCGAGAGGACTTAGCCTCTGGAGTGGTTTCCTGCAAAGCAGGTTGCGCTACCATTGCTGGTCCAGAGGTAGCAGCAACATTCAGACCCAGAGAGCTGGTCTGAGCAGGGCACCTGGATCGCTGAGATTGCTGTGCAGGCCCCTGAGCGGTTGGAAAGGAATAGGAGACCGCTGGATGTATGGCTCTGGATTCCTGCTGTGCAGCTGCAGGAATCCGACGCCTAACATGTTCTTTGTTAGAATTCTAACTTTTATGAACATTTCCCAATTCCAATTACTGTAAATGTAATAAGTACCAAACAGTTATTCAGTTTTGTTGGCGTATACAACAGCTGCAGGCTTCTGCTTTGGAGGAACTGTATTGAGTAGCCAGCAGATGGCGCTGTGTTAACTGTTATAATTAGTTTATGTCCACATATGACCTCTCCGAATTGCTTGTGTGTGTCAGTTTCTGTTCTTTATTCTTCAATGTTGATAATGATGCAGATAATGGTTGCTTTGTGTTCCCCTAAAAACCTCCTCTGTCTCTCACAATGTCTGAATGCTTATGTTTCTGCTGAAAGCATAAATATGCAACAGTTTTGAGCTAATGAATGGTCACATTGCACTTAAACAATTTTTATAGTTTGGACGCCCATTATTGTAGAGGCCAAGGTATATAAGGAGTGTAGTTAAAGGGAATCTGTCACCCCTTGGGGTGCTTTTAAGCTATTACTATGGGCATACAGCTAATAAAGTGGTTAAAATATTCCTACCTGTATGCCCATAGTAATAACTTACCTAGTCTTAACCTTGAGCAGTGTCTTCATCCTGCTTCTGTGCAAGCGCTGGCAAGTCTCTGTTACTGCGCAGTGACTCGCCGGTGCCTGTGCAGAAGAAAGATGAAGACACTGTCCATAGAAGGGAAGATAAGGTACGGATAACAGCATGAGTGCAGGGCGCAGGCGCGAGATTACGGTGCCACAGCTGCGCGTCACAGGTTAGTGTGACACTGATGGGAGGAGGGTGCTATTATAATGAAGACAGGAGGCCGGGATTTTCTTCCAGGCACCGCACGCCCCGAAGCCTGGAGGAAATCATTAACATAAACGATTAAAACTCAATTTCTCAACAACTAAACAACAGTTATGAGGCATACAGGTAAGACTATTTTAACCATTCTATTACCTGTATGCCCATAGTAATAACTTTAAGGAATCCCAGAGGGTGACAGATTCCCTATAAACATGGTGCAAGGTGAACATTCATTTGATGATTAATACATCTGTAAATTATGGGGATTTTACAATACAGTATACAATTTGGGGGTCTAATGTGTGGACATTATATAGCTTATCTGCTAATGCAGAGGCCATTATAAAGTTCGGGGACTAATGCGGGACCATTATAATGTGTTTTGGCTAATGTGGTGGCCATTAAATACAGTTTGGGTGCTAATATAGGAGCCATTGTACAGCTTGGGGCCTACCGTGGGTGCAATTATACAGTGTAGGGAATACTGTGGGGATAATTATAAAGTGTGGGAGCCATTATATAGCATTGGAGCTAACGCAGGGACCATTATCCAGTTTGAGGGTTAGCGTGGGGACTACTGTGAGGTGTTGGGACTCTTACGGCTTCTGTGGGGGTCATTATACTGTGTTTTGGGGGAGTAATTGGGACATAATACTATGTATAGAGTAGCTGTGGGGACATCATATCATGTATAGAGGAGCTGTGGACCCACCATACTGTGTAAGAAAGCGCTTTACACTGGGGGACTCAGTAGATATAATTAAATGTTAAGTGGGCACTTAAGAAGAATTATTGTTATAGGGGAACTCAAAGTATTGCCTCTGCAAAAGGGGCAAAATGTGGGCACTGTTTTCCAGGGAGCAATTTTACCATCTAGAGGGCACACAGGAGGCATTATTACTATGTAAGGTGCATGATGGTGGCATTATTATGTGGGCCAGTAAAGGAGCGCTGTTATTTTGCCAAACAGCAGGAGCAGTAATAGGGACACTACAGCAGCAGCTCAGCACTGGGGTATCAGCAGGAGAAGGAGTTTGTGCAGGTTGGGGATAGAGGTGGATGGTGCCTTAAATGTGAGAAGTCAAATGTATCTTTGTTGTAATCTCTGCAGATGAGTCTTGGCTAGAGAAGTCATCATATCGGTCTGGGCCAGATGGAAAAGATGGGAAAGAACATGAGCTGTAAGTCACTATATATAACTGGACTGTAATCACTTGTATGCTCTGCAGGACTGATATCTACCACTATATGTCACTACATGGCAGTAATATCGGTGTAATATCACCATAGCTGTATTCGGGGTTACCGGTTAGTGACCCATTCAGCTGAACCCCTCTAGCTACGCCTTAAGGTTAGCACAGTGGCTCAGTAGTTAGTACTTCAGTGTTGGATCCTGGGTTCAAATCCCACCAAAGACAACATTTGCAAGGAGCTTGTAGGTTCTCCAGGTTCTCTAGTTTCCTCCCACACCCCAAAAGCATACTGATAAGGAATGTAAATTGTGAGCCCCAATGGGGACAGGGATGCTGATGTCTGTAAAGCTCGGTGGAATGTGATGAGTAAAATATCCACTTTTGCAAATCCAAGATCGCTGTTACTTTCAATGTCAAACATGATACAACGATATTTTTTTTGCAATAAAATAATATACTGTATATAATAATAAAAATCTGGTTTTAGTAATAGGCAATATTCTGATTCCCTTGAGGATTTCCGCTGGTCCTTTTTATTATTATTTAAATCTACTCAGATGAGATGTACGTGAAAGAACGATTTTTACCCAACCTCATCTGTAGAAAGTCAGTGACTGTAAAACTAATCAGGAATAATTATTAAACACTTGAACTCATTAACCATCTATTGATGAAGTTGGACGCGGTGGTCAGAGAGTAACATGTGACCTTCACAAACAACGGGGACCTCAGAAACATAACATAATCTTATGTATTGCGGATGCAGCATTTTCTCACATTTTTTCTTTTCACTTTGAATTTTTTAAAATTTTTTTTGTTTGACAAAATAGACAAAGCCCTGACCATGAACCGTCGTGTCCGTCTCCCTCCGACGTCTACCAAAATATTCTTCGGTATCTCCAATTTCCTGACAATACCCAGTTATCTCCTACTGGACTTCTGCTCATCCTGATTCTAATTCGGCTCATCTTGTTTTCCCCATCGCGCAGTGTCATGTGAACATTTTTTGACAAAATAAAATAAGAAAAATATTAATCATACAGGAAAACAATATACAACCACGGGAGCTTATCTGTGGCCTGATACAATGTTCCGGACAGGAGATGAATCATTACGACACATGATTTTTTCTTTTTTTTATAGCATGTTAAAAAAAAAAGAAGAGAGGCCAACATCTTGTTTTTCTTAAAAATGGATAAGATAAGGAACAGAATGACTATGATTAGGATGGTGGGTAAGGGCTACGCAGAAAAAGAGGGCCTAGACTATCTTGCACAATCGAGCAAAACTAAGATAATTGGGATTAAGGTCTCATTCAGACATCAGTGATTTGAGAAAATCAGTCCGAGGTTCATCAGTGTATTTTTTTCCAAGTTTCATCAGAGTTTGGTCAGTTGTTACCATTGGTCCAAGTCTCATCAGTTTTTCTTGGACGAGCAGCTAAAAAAAAAAAAAAGATCAGCCCGTGAAAAACGGGCATCACTTGGATGACTTCCAAATTTTTCACAGACCCCGTAGGCTTGCATTGCTGATTTTGATCCAACACTTGTATCAAAATCGAACATGTCTACATGATTTTTCATGGATTCGTCGGTCCACGAAAGATTAAGGACACGTCAATGACCCCATTCACTATTATAGGAACGAGTAATATTCGTTAAAAAACACTTGAACGCAAAAAAAAGGGCTCAAAATTTGTTTTCCAGGTTTTGAATGCTATTGGATTCTTCTTGGGAAGTGGATTCTTTTAAGCTCAGGTCCTGGTGGGCATGAAGATCCTGGATGTTGGTGCAGCAGTAGAAGAGCACTTGTGGAGAAAGGACTTGAAGCACTGGTGGCAACTGGCAGACATGACACCAGAAAGCAGGTGGTGGTAGACAGTCAAACAAATATAACTAAGATCCTTAATATCAAGACACAGTCATGTGTCTTGGTGGGCCTCATTTTGGCCTAGGTAGACTAGGTAGAAGATCACCTGGGAGCACGTTGGGCTACTTGCAGAACCAGTGTGGAGCACAGCAGAGGGCACTGCCATAGGGTAAGGTGATAAAGCTAAGGCAAATGTGCAGCAGAATATCAATTGCTTTTTGTTAGGATAGGGCGAAAATGTTAGATTCGTTTGGACTTTTTGGACCTCTTTTATGGACTTCCTCCGATCATGTGCTCGTGTGAGTCATGAGTAAGGGTGCAGAGTGCACCAGAAAGGTGTCCATGTTCTATTTTATAGACTGCAGATGTATGTGAAGATGTTTAATTATGCATCAATAAAGCTCAAAATCTCAAGATGAACCACACTTAATAAGGAACATATGCTTTTACTAAATTTAGAATATCTGTAGGCAGTCCATGTTCCAAAAAAACTTATAAGGGCAGGCATTATTTTCAGCTAATTTTCCGTATATCCTTAACGAATATCCTTGTAAGGTTGGATGACTTGTAGGTACCCAATCGGCACACATGCCCCAAACACTAGGATTTTCCTTTTTCATGCAAGTGCCCAATGGTTTCCAACAAGGTGAACACTCTAAAATATGGCTATTTGTAATAATACATTTTTAGATTAATAACGGTTCACACAAGTCAGGTCATTGGCAAATCTTAAGAATCCCATCCTCGTGGCTTTAAAACAGGGTTGTCTGATCATAAAACGTAGCTGGCTACAAGCAAAGCGGAATCATATGGGAGTCCTAATCATAAAATGATATCATCCCACCGGAGATAATAAACAAGATTTTATGCGGCACGTTAAGTAGTTATGTTCATTACTGTTTGTAACAGTAAATTAAAAAAATCCGTCATAGCCCTGCTTAGTTTTCCGAAATCTGGTTCGGAATCAAGTTTTAATGAACTCAAGTCATTCATCTCTCAAAGAAACATTAACATACTGCACTATATAATCCTCCGATCCAAGAATACGGACTTCAAAGAATACCAAGAATACGGACTTATGAAATGTGAAATACTGTGTCCCCAGAGCCGGTGATTAATTCAGAAGTTCCTGCCCTGTAATATCCACGCAAATACCTGGACCCTTACTAATACTGATGAGCGAACGTGCTGGGATAAGGTGTTATCTGAGCATGCGCAAGCGTGCTAGAATACTATGCTCGAGTCCCTGTGGCTGTTCGACAGGTGCAACACATGCAGGGATTTCCTGTTTGTTAGGCAATCCTGAATGTGTTGCGGCTGTCGAATGGCGGTGGGTGTTAGGGACGGCGAAACGCACCAAATATAAATAATAGGAGGTGCGTTCACTGCCCGGGGTCCACCGTGCAGTAGGTGTAAAGACCGCTGCTGGATAATGGCAGATTCGCCAGAGGGCGGAGTACAGCGCTTGGGTTATCGTCACCCGAGGTGCTAGGAGCGGCTCTGTTTAAGGCACAGAATCACCCTAGAGTAATATAGAAATAAACGCAGGGCCTGTTCACATCACAGGGCCAGCCAGTGTGTGACGTCGCAGCCGCGAATGCCAAGAGGTGCTGCTGACTGCAGCGCGACGTAAACAGAAGTCGCTTAACGACAGTGCCGGAGGAGCCGGACACTGTCGGACGCTAGTGCTAGGTGCGGAAAGCACAGTGGTGTATAGCCTGCCACTACCTGGTGCTGACTAGTACCAACACTCTGTCACCATTCGTATTATCAGAGGGAAGGGGTTTCTTAATAAGTCAGTCACCAGAACATGCATCCATCACCATTCACACTCAGCATAATATGCTACACTAGCGCATGGCCGAGCCGCCATGCAGGCTTTTTATAGCCATGCGCTTCCGGGACCTTCCAGTACCCTGGAAGGAACCAATCAGATCCGACGCAGGACCTGAGCACGTGACCTCTGCTCTCCAGTTAGAGGTCAAGTTGCGGGCATGACCAGCAGCACAGCACGAGGACTTAGCCTCTGGAGCAGTTCCCTGCTGAGCAGGTTGCGCTACCATTGCTGCACTAGAGGTGGCAGCAACATCCAGGCTCACAGAACAAGTCTGAGCAGCACGCCTGGCTCGCCGTGATTGCTGAGCAGGGCCCTGAGCGGTCGGAGCAGAGTGGGAGACCGCTGAATGTACGGCTCTGGATTCTTGCTGTGCAGAGCCAGAAATCTGATGCCTAACATTAACACCTCGCCGCGATCAGGAGCGATGCATGGATGTTTTCCACTGGCTCCCAGGTTCGAGCCTCGGGCCCATGACCCTTCCAATCCACTAAATAAAATTTTTTGCCATGGACAAACCTGCGCCCTATGATGGCATTAACCTCAAACTCGTCAGACGATATGTCTGACGACCCGGCCAATGACTCAGAAAACCGGGCCATGTGAACTGGTTTAAGGAGGGACACATGAAAAACGTCCGAAATGGCTAAATGTGGAGGAAGAGCCAGGCGATAGACCACCAAGCTAATTCGCTCGAGGACCTTGAAAGGTCCAATGTAACGTGGTGCAAACTTGGGGGACTTGACCCGCAATTTGATATTTCGGGTGGAGAGCCACACCATGTCACCAGGGGAGAAACTTGGAGCGGGTCGCCGATGCGTGTCGGCGGACGCCCTCATCTTTTCCTTAGAAGCACGGATAGCATCCTGAGTGCGATCGCAAATGTCCCGGGCCTCCACTGCTCAGTCTGCCACCCTGGAGTCAGTGGAGGACACTGGCATCGGGACAGGGACGCGTGGATGTTGGCCGTAGTTTAGGAGAAAGGGCGTCTGACCAGTGGAATCAGCCACCGCATTGTTTAGGGCAAATTCGGCCCATGGTAGCAAGGATGCCCAGTCATCCTGCCTGGCAGAAACAAAATGCCATAGGTAGGTGACCAAGGTCTGATTGGCTCTCTCGACCAATCCGTTCGGCTCAGGATGGTAAGCGGAGGACAGATTTAGCTCGATGCTGAGTAAGCTGCAGAGCTCCCTCCAAAACCGAGACGCGAACTGGGGACCTCGATCACTAACGATTTTGTCCGGCATGCCATGTAGGCGGAATACGTGCTTGATGAACAAAGTGGCAAGACCACGAGCGGACGGCAACCGTGCGAGTGGCACCAAATGCACCATTTTGGAAAAATGGTCGGTGACCACCCAGATGACCGTACTGCCACCAGATTTGGGCAGGCCAACCACGAAATCCATGCCAACCATCTCCCAAGGTCTATCTGCCACTGGCAGGGGATACAGCAGCCCCGCCGGCCTCTGTCTAGAGGGTCTGTTCCGAGCACACGAGATGCATGCTTGCACGTATTCCTTAACATCTCGAGCCATATGTGGCCACCATTATGACCTTGCCAGGAGTTCGGTGGACCGTTTATTACCAAAATGACCACCCACCCTGGAGGCATGTGCCCAGGCGAGAACCTCAGGCCGTAGCTGAAGAGGCACCAAGGTCTTGCCTGGTGGCACTGACTCAAGAGCCACTGGAGCCACGGTCGTAAAACTCTCCGGCGGAGGATTAACCGAGGCTCAGCCTCCCCTTCCTCCACCGAAACCACCGAGCGCGAGAGAGCATCCGCACGGACATTCTTCCCTCCTGATAGATAATGCAAGGTGAAGCGGAAGCGGGAGAAGAAGAGCGACAACCTGGCATGACGAGAGTTCAGGCGTTGGGCCGTCTGTAGGTAGACCAGGTTTTTATGGTCCGTATAGACCTGGAAGGGAAACCGGGCTCCCTCCAGGAGGTGTCTCCACTCTGAAAAGGCCAACTTCATGGCTAGTAGCTCCCTGTCCCCGATGGAGTAATTCTTCTCTGCCGGTGCGAAGGTCTTTGAGAAGAAGAAGCAGGGATGCTTCCGACCTTGAGCATCCTTTTGGAAAAGGACTGCTCCTGCACCAACAGAAGAGGCATCTACCTCCAGTATAAATGGTTTGTTCACATTGGGACGATGTAAAATGGGAGCGCCAGCAAAATGAGATTTTATAGTCGAGAAGGCCTTGGAGACCTGTTCGGTCCAAACATTAGGGTTAGCTTCTTTCTTCGTGAGAGCAACCAAAGGAGCAACCAGGGTGGAAAAGTGAGGTATAAACTGGCGGTAATAATTGACGAACCCTAAAAAGCGCTGCACCGCTTTGAGTGAATGGGGTTCTTGCCAATCCATTACCGCTTGCAGTTTGGCCGGATCCATAGCCAACCCCTGGGCCGAGATGATGTAGCCCAGGAATGGCAAGGACTCCTGCTCAAACTGGCACTTTTCCAGTTTGGCAAAAAGGGAGTTCGCCCGTAGACGGTCGAAGACCCTGCAGACGTCTCTCCGGTGAGTGCCCAAATCTGGCGAAAAGATGAGAATGTCATCCAGATAGACCACCACCGAGGTAGAGAGCATGTCGCGGAAGACGTCGTTGACGAAATCCTGGAAGACAGCAGGCGCATTACAAAGGCCGAAGGGCATGACCAGATATTCATAGTGGCCATCCCTGGTATTAAAGGCTGTCTTCCACTCGTCTCCTTTGCGAATGCGGATCAGGTTGTATGCCCCCCGTAGATCTAGTTTCATAAAGATCCGGACTCCTCGCAACCTGTCAAACAGTTCAGAGATCAGCGGAAGAGGGTATTTATTTTTTACAGTTATAGCATTGAGACTTCTGTAGTCAATGCAGGGACGTAACTCTCCGCTCTTCTGAACGAAGAAGAACCCTGCACCAGCCGGCGACACCGACTTTCTAATAAAACCCCTAGCCAGGTTCTCCCGGATATTCTGTGACATAGCTTCTGTCTCGGGGAGTGATGGTGGATACACACAGCCTCTAGGAGGTTCTGTGCCTGGCATGAGGTCTATCTGGCAATCGTATGGACAGTGCGGCGGGAGCGTCTCCGCAGATTTTTTGGAGAAGACGTCTGCGTACTGGTGGTAGGGTTTAGGTAGCGCGGAGAGATCCACAGGCACTTCAGTGGAGGCCACCTGAAGACTGCCCCTCAGACACCTCCCCTCACTGTCCTTGCTCCAGGCGAGTATCTTCCCTGTCGCCCACTCAATATGAGGAGAGTGGCAACGGAGCCAGGGAACCCCGAGAAGCACGTGATCGATGCCATCTGGCAAAACGAGCAGGGACAGAGTCTCATGATGAGAGGGTGAGATAGAGAGCCCAAGTGGAGCTGTCTGATGGGTGACCTGAGAAGGTAACGGTGCTCCGTTAACCACCCTGATGGTCAGAGGCTGTGGTAATAGTACCAGGGGAATGGCGTGTTTCTGGGTGAAGGTAGAAGACATAAAGTTCCCCTCGGCCCCGGAATCCACGGTAACCTCTGCCTCCCAGGAGGAGCACCCACTGTCTAAGATGCCCCGGAATACCGGTTTGGGTGAGAAGGGTTTCATATTGGACTGCCCACCACCTACGGCCACTGGACGTGGACGTTTTTTCGCCCGCAGTGCACACGTGCTAGCCGGGTAACCAAACTGTCGGCACTGATAGCAACGTACAGAGCTTCGCATCGGCCGTGGCTTTGAGCCGGTGTGAGACACCTCCATAGGTTCGGAGGGCGAAAGCTCCTGTGTGGGGTATGTTAGCGGCTCGGAGAATGTGGGAGCCAAGTGAACCCTGCTTCTGGATTGTGCCCATTGCAGCCCGCGCTCCGTAAACCGGAGGTCTATGCGGGTGGAAACGGCAATCAATTCCTCCACACTTGCGGGAACCTCTCTGGTAGCTAGAGCATCTTTAACGTGCTCAGCTAACCCTCTCCAAAACACAGGGACTAAAGCCTTGTCCAGCCACTCTAATTCGGACGCCAATGTCCGGAACCTGATGGCATAATGGCTGACCGAGAGTGACCCCTGTGTTAGGGATATTAATAGGAGAGAGGTATCATGCGTGATCCGTGGTCCCAAAAAGACCTGCTTCAGGGCCGCGAGGAACTGAGCAGCACCCTGAACCATTGGATCATCACGTTCCCACAACGGTGTAGGCCACTGTAATGCCCGACCAGACCAGAGTGACACAATAAAACCCACCTTAGCCCGCTCTGTAGGAAACCGTGCAGTCAGTAACTCAAGCTGAATTGAGCACTGGCTCACGAATCCCCTACAGGTGGCGCTGTTACCCGAAAACTTGTCGGGAAGCGGGAGGCGAGTAATAGTCGGCGTGGGCAAAAGTGCGGGCACACGTGAGACAGCCTCAGCGACTGTCTGAGCGGCAGCTAGCGCAGTATTCACAGCTGAGTTGGCGCTCTCAATAGCCGCCAACCTGCTCTCCAGCTGCCGAACATAGCGCTGCAACTGCTTCACGTCTGCCATTACCAGCCAGACCCTTGCGCTAGTGTAATGTTAGGGACGGCAGAATGCACCAAATATAAATAATAGGAGGTGCGTTTGCCGCCCGGGGTCCACCGTGCAGTAGGTGTAAAGACCGCTGCTGGATAATGGCAGATTCGCCAGAGGGCAGAGTACAGCGCTCGGGTTAGCGTCACCCGAGGTGCTAGGAGCGGCTCTGTTTAAGGCTAAGAATCGCCCTAGAGTAATTTAGAAATAAACGCTGGGCCTGTTCACATCACAGGGCCAGCCAGCGTGTGGCGTCGCAGCCATGAACGCCAAGAGGTGCTGCTGACTGCAGCGCGACGTAAACAGAAGTCGCTTAACAACAGTGCCGGAGGAGCCGGACACTGTCGGACGCTAGTGCTAGGTGCGGAAAGCACAGTGACATATAGCCTGCCACTACCTGGTGCTGACTAGAACCAACACTCTGTCGCCATTCGTATTATCAGAGGGAAGGGGTTTCTTAATAAGTCAGTCACCAGAACATGCATCCATCACCATTCACACACAGCATAATATGCTACACTAGCGCATGGCCGAGCCGCCATGCAGGCTTTTTATAGCCATGCGCTTCCGGGACTTTCCAGTACCCTGGAAGGAACCAATCAGATCTGACGCAGGACCTGAGCACGTGACCTCTGCTCTCCAGTTAGAGGTCAAGTTGCGGGCATGCCCAATCGCACGGCACGAGGACTTAGCCTCTGGAGTGGTTCCCTGCTGAGCAGGTTGCGCTACCATTGCTGCACCAGAGGTTGCAACAACATCCTGGCTCACAGAACAAGTCTGAGCAGCATGCCTGGCTCACCATGATTGCTGAGCAGGGCCCAGAGTGGAATGGGAGACTGCTGAATGTACAGCTCTGGAGTCCTGCTGTGCAGAGCCAGAAATCTGATGCCTAACAGCAGGGACTCAAACATATTATTTGAGCACACTGAAGTCACTGTATGTAGCAGAGCCGATCTGATTAAGGCAGCTTCTAGCCTCCCATGGAGACTATTGAAACATGTTAAAATCACCCCTATTTAAAATAAAATGATTAAAAAAAAAATCAAACACACACATATTTGATATCGCCGCATTCAGAATTGCCCGATCTATCAATAAAAAAAAAAGAATTAACCTGATCACTGAACGGCGTAGCGAGAAAACTATTCAAAACGCTAGAATTAGGTGTTATTGATTGCAATAACGGGTGATCAAAAGATCGTATCTGCACCAAAATGGTATCATTAAAAACGTCAGCTCGGCAAGCAAAAAATAAGTTCTCACCCAACCCTAGATCACGAAAAATGGAGACACTACGGGTATCGGAATTTTTTTTCACCACTTAAATAAATAAGAACCTAGACATGTTTGGTGTCTGTAATGTCCTGGAGAATCATAATGGCAGGTCAGTTTTAGCACTTAGTGAACATGGTAAAAAAAAAAAACAACTGTGGGATTGCACTTCTTTGCAATTTCACAGCACTAGAAATTTTTTCCCGTTTTCCAGTACACGATATGGTAAAACTAATGGTGTTGTTCCAAAGTACAACTCATCCCACAAAAAACAAGCCCCCACATGGCCATATTGACCAAAAATGCAAAAACTTATGGCTTTGGGAAATGCCCCAACTTGTAGCCCACAGATAGATGAGGCGTGTGACAGAGATACTATACAGCAAAATATGTGGCCTGTTTTTTTTTTTTTTTACAGGGAAATAGTGTTAATAATTGGAGTAACACTCTGTTAGGGTTGGCGGAACGCACCTAATAATATAAAGATGGTAATAAGGTGCGTTCGCAGTCCGGGGTCCACTGTGCAGAGATGACAACTGCTGCTCGGTAATGGCGGACACTAAATGACGGTATCGCACTGGACACACGTGGGTTAAACGCCACCCAGTATGTAGTAGCGACGGGCTCTGTTGCTTTAGAGCCACGGTATCGCATAACACAGATGCTGTACCCTGTTGACTGTCACAGGGCACAGCTGAGTCAGCGCTAGTTTACGGTCACAAGACTCTGCCCCAAGGACGCAGGGTAAGAGCCTCTCTAGACCCACTAGGCGCACAGCGTCGCAACTGCGAACGCCACTAATAGACGCTGGTTGCTGTGGAGTGCAGACCAAGTGCACAGTGGTGCACAGGCACCACTACTAGGCGCTGAAGCTAGGCCCTGACTCTGCCTCCTACCTGCACTAACAGCCTAGGCACTACCTGGCAAGGCTGAACAACACATGCGTACCAAGGGTATGATGTTCATAATGAGTCAGTCACCAGAGACATTCATACATGCATACAACACACACTCCATATTGTCTATACTAGCGCACGGCCGTGCGATCCTTTTATAACCTCAGCCTTCCGGGACCTTGCTGATGGCCCAATCGCAGCATGTGACCTCCAACCACCAATGAGCGGTCGTCTCACAGGCATGCTCAGATGGAGAAAAGCAGGACTTAGTCCCAGGAGTGTCTGCTCGCCGCTGACTAATGCTGAATGCTATAGCTGAACCTGGGGCAGCAGCAGCAACCAGATGCATAGCATTACCCTGAGCAAGACGCTGGGACCAAAGTCTCTGCTGAGTAGGGACTTCTGCGGCTGCAGAAGAATGAGAGACTGCAGAGGACATGGCTTGAGGTTCCACCTCTGCAGTGGTGGGTACTTGATGCCTAACACACACAGCAAAAACAGTGGAATGGAGGCCTCAATTGCCACAATTTGTAGCCCACAGATCGATGAGGCGTGTGATGGAGATGCTACACTGTAAAACATGTGGCTTCTATTTTTATTTTTTTTACGGGAAAATAGTTTCCAGAACAAGGGTAACACACAGCAAGGAGGCCTAAAATGCCACAATTTGTAGCCCAGACATAGATGAGGCACGTGACAGAGATACCACACTGTAAAATATGTGGCCTGTATACTTATTTTTTACAGCAAAATAGTGTTAATAATTGGAGTAGCAAACAGCAAAAACAGTGGAATGGAGGCCTCAAATGCCACAATTTGTAGCCCACAGATAGATGAGGTGTTAGGAACGGCGGAACGCACCAAATAAAAATAATAATAAAGTGCGTTCACCGCTCGGGGTCCACCGTGCAGTAGGTGATATAACCGCTGCTAAGTGGTGGCAGGAGAAATATGGCGGAAATGCGCACAGGGTTAAACTTCACCCAGGTGCGCAGAGCAATCTCGGTTAATTCACATAGATGCCAAATAAGTACAAACACAAAGGACTGAGCCTGTTGAGGACACAGTACTCAGTAAAAACGCACACACGGTATCAGGTCACAGGAGTAGCCCAAGACGGTGGCACTACGTCTGTCTAGACCTACCGTTTGCGGAGCGTCGCAACTGCGAACGCAAAGGGGCTGCTACTGCAGCGTGGCGTGGACAATGCCGCTAAACAACAAGGCTAAGGCGCAAGCGCAATGTCAGACACTAGCAGCTGTGGATGTTGCAGCAGAGGAGCGCTGGCGCTGATTCTGACTCAGTCCCTAACCACATACGTAATATCAGAGGGAAGGGGTTTTATAATGAGTCATTCATCAGAATCATACATCCGTCCTCATTCACACAGCAGCAAGTAAGTCTATACTAGCACATGGCAGAACAGCCATGCACGCCTTTTATAGCAGCCGGGACCTTCCGCAAGCTTCCAGATCTCTGAGATGGACCAATGAGATCTGGAGCGGGACCTGAGCACATGACTCCCGATCTCCAATGGGAGATCGTCCCATGAGCATGCTCAGTAGGAGGACAGAAAGACAGCCTCAGGAGAGATTTGCAGCAAGGCAATCTCCTCTGCAGTAGATAAACAGCAGGAGACCGCAGAATGTGAGGGTCTGGATCCCTGCGGAGTAAACGCAGAAATCCAACGCCTAACATGAGGCATGTGACGGAGATACTACACTGTAAAATATGTGGCATGTATTTTTATTTTTTTTTACAGGAAAATAGTGTCAAGAACTAGGGTAACACACAGCAAAAACAGTTGACTGGAGCTTCAAATGCCACAGTTTGTAGCCCACAGATAGATGAGGTGGGTGACGGAGATAACACACTTTCAGATATCTGGCCTGTATTTTTTTTTTTGTCCAGTAAAATTGTTTCAATAAGTAGGCTAAGACACAACAAAAAAAAAATTCTATGGAGGCCTGATATGGCACACTTTTGACCGCAATGATATGCGATCCGTGTGGTGGACAAAACCCAGTGGAAAATATCTGCCCTGTAGCTACATATTTTTTTGGCAGCAAAATGGTGTCAAAAAATTGTATGTGACACTAAAAAAATTTTTTACAGTACCACAAAAATGGCAGAATTTTCTGGGCACTCCAATGTGATCACAGGGACAAGCAAACACGTTTAAAATAGCTGGATTTTCACGCTATACTATGAAAAGGATCTGGCTGTATTCTGCACTGTCTTCAAACAAATTGAGAAAAAAAGTGCTCTGGATTGCTTTTGAATAAAATAATCAGGATTAAGATGCCCAAAAAATTATTCCTGGCCACTGATACCTGGGGTGATGTATATATGGTATTATATGTCATAGGCAGCAGTAGCAGACAGTAATGGAATGGACCCTCTTGATGTATGCAATGAAGTATGCCACATACACTGCCTGCCTGACTAGCGCTGATATCTATATACCCACATACACTGCCTGCCTGACTAGCGCTGATATCTATATACCCACATACATTCCCTGCCTACCTAGCACTGCAATCTATATACCTTGTAAATAGTCCTTAGAAGGACTGTTGATTTCAGCTGGATTTGTGAAGAAAGAGTCTAAAAAAGTCCCAGTGGCTTATTTTATTTTTTATATTTTCAAAGTTTTTTTTAAAAAAAATACATTTAACACAAAATCCTGATTTAACCACTTCACGTTGCAGCCCTTTTTCGTTTTTGCGTTTCTATTTTCGCTCCCCTTCTTCCCAGAGCCATAGCTTTTTTACTTTTCGGTCAATAGGGCCACGTGAGGGCTTGTTTTTTTGTGGGACGAGTTGTACTTTTGAACGACACCATTGGATTTGCCATGTCGTGTACAAGAAAATGTGAAAAAAATTCCAAGTGCGGTGAAATTGCAAAAAAAAGTGCAATTCTACAACAGTTTTTTGGATTTTTTTTTACTATGTTCACCAAATGCTAAAACTGACCTGCCATTATGATTTTCCAGGTCATTATGAGTTCACTGACACCAAACATGTCTAGGTTCTTTTTTATTTAAATGGTCAAAAAAATCCAAAGTTTGCTAAAATAAAAAAATGCGTCATTTTCTGAGACCTGTAGTGTTAGGTGTCGAGTTCCTGCCACTGCACAGGGGGAATCTCAAGCCATGTCTTCTACGGTCTCCCGTTGTTACTCAGCCGCAGAGGTTCCTGCTCAGCAGAGATATCGGTCCCAACATCTTGCTCAGGAAAATGCAATGCATCTGGTATCCGGCTGCCGCCCCAGGTTCAGCTATAGCATAGCATGCAGCATTAGATGCTCCTGGGACTAAGTCCTGCTTTTCTACCTCTGAGCATGCCCGTGAGACGATCGCTCATTGGTGGTTGGAGGTCACATGCTCAGGTCCTCAAGCAGCTCGGATTGGGCCATCAGCAAGGTCCTGGAAGGCTGCAGTTATAAAAGGATCGCATGGCCGCACAGCCGTACGCTAGTATAGACCATGTGGAGTGAGTGTTGTATGCACGTATGAATGTCTCCGGTGACTGATTCATTAGGAAACCCCTACCCTTGGTACGCATGTGTTGTTCAGCCTTGCCAGTTAGTGCCTAGGCTGATAGTGCAGGTAGGAGGCAGAGTCAGGGCCTAGCATCTGCGCCAAGTAGTGGCTTTGCCTGTACGCCACTATGCACGTGGTCTGCACTGTACAGTAACCAGCATTGATTAGTGGCATTCACAGGTGCGACGCCGCGCGCTTAGTGGGTCTAGAGAGGCTCTTACCCTGTGTCTTTGGGGCAGAGTTCTTTGACTGTACACTAGCACTCACTTTGCCGAGCTCTATGAGCTTTAACAGGCTGCGGCATTTATATTCCACGGTAGTGCGGTTCTGTTGAGCAACAGAGTCAGTCTCTGTACACACCGGGTGACGTTAACCCGCGTGTGTTCATCTATTATACTGCCATATAGCATCCGCCATTACCGGGCAGCAGGTAACATCTCTGCACGGTGGACCACGGGCTGCGAACGCACCTTATTACTACCTTATTATTTGTAGCGTTCCGCCAGCCCTAACAGCGTCTCCATTTTTCGTGATCTGGGGTTGGGTGAGGACTTATTTTCTTTGGCCCGAGCTGACATTTTTAATGATACCATTTTGATGTGGATATGATCTTTTTATCACCCGTTATTGCATTTCAATGCAATGTTGAGGCGACCAAAAAAATTTAATTCTGGCGTTTTGACTTTTTTTTTCGCTACACAGTATACCTATCGGATTAATTATTTTTATAGATTAATAGATCGGGCTATTCTGAACGTGGCAGTACAAAATATGTGTATATATATTTTTTTGTTAATAGGTTTATTTTGAACGGGGCAAATGAGGGGTGATTTGAACTTTTATATATTTTTAATTTTTTAAATATTTTTAAAAACATTTTTTTCATTTTTTGCATGCTTCAATAGTCTCTATGAGAGACTAGAAGCTGCAATAACCTGATCACCTCTGCTACACACAGGCGATGATCAGATCACCTGTATATAGCAGGAATGCTCACTTGCTATGAGTGCTGATTCCACCCTTGGCTGTTAGGGACATATGTCAGCTGTTTAAAACAGTTGACATGTGTCGGGAAAGATGTGGGAGGGACACAACATGCCATGTACGACGCATAGGCCATTTTCCGATAACCGCTTTATGTCTCAGTGTACATTTGAGATATCCCAAAGTTTATACTGTATATTGCAGCATTAACACTTTCTTGGTGGCTCTTTTTCTATTGTGCCTAGCTTTGTATCAAGAGATGGGCAGCATTGCATCAATGCCAAATAGTCATTAATGTATATGACACATGAAGTCGGGGGATAACGGATGTTTTTTAATGGAAGGCTAATTCTCACTAGGTTTACAAACCATTGGCTCTTCTCAAAGGGTTTGGTTAGGACAAGGTCTCCAAAAAGCTCATGCCTTCTAGACAAGGGTTACAAGACAAACTTTGCACGTATCTTGGGGTCAAATAAGTCAAATTTTGACTGGCGACGATTCAATTTGTTTTTTTTAAGATCTTTGGTTCCTACACTAGTCTCAGTATTAGGTCTTGTAGGGATAGGTGGACCACCATGACCACCATATCTCCAAGCCAACCTCAATAAAGAGTGAGCCAAGAATGAATTTTGGATTATTTCAACTCCCAGACAAAACAAAAAGGTTTTTGCTGACATTATGTTGTATCTGGACCTGGGACTTGGTATAATATTTTCTAGTTGCTCCAGAGTTCTGTCTGCTACCTATTCTCAGTCTTCTGTTAAGTGTTCACCTATGGCTTCCAGGACTTCTGCTACCTGTTTTCAGTCTTACAGAAACTCTGGTACCTGTTTCCTGTATATGGGCCGCCCTCCCAAGGCTGGTGGGGTACTCGGACCGGGCCCGCGGATCTCCAAGAGGGAGTTTTGTCACGGCTGCTGTGACCCGGTCCGTGGCCCTGGGCGCCATTGTAGACGGCACAAATGTTCATTGAACGTGTGGGCAATGGTTGAAATTTGGTATAGGAATGTGTCACGGGGGCTTAGTTCAACTAAGGCTGAAATACCCGGGGCCCCTGTGGTGTCCCTTTACTAGGGGAAACCCTGTCTGACCCTCAACCCAGGGTTTTTGCTGAAGGTGCAAATGCCTGAGCCTCCGACCTTTCCTTATCTCCTGCTCAGCCCTGCACTTAACCCTCCACCCTCCACCCAGTGAGAAGTCACCACCAAAGCTCCCACACAAATAATGACAGACAGGGAGAACTTAAACTGCACTGCGCCGCACACACACAGGAATAAACAGTAATGTGAACAGGGCACAACTAAACACAAATATGGGAAGGAGAAAGGATAACGACGGATCATACGACACCAGATATGAATCTCTCTCTCTTGAACACCTCCACTCCAGACCGGAACCACTTGGTATGAAACACAAGCTATAATCGGCGACGCCCATAGGCCAGCATGACTATTTAAAGACCGTGGGCGTGACTAACCATCCAACCTGGTCTCCAGCAGGATTAACCCCCGAGAGCCTGAAGATCAGGCCGGCGCCACTGAGGCTATAGTGGCTGGAGGTGGAACTACCTCTGCCTGCCGGATGCTGTGGTGTGAACAGCGTCCGACATGACAGTACCCCGTCTTCTACGAGGGACCCCAGGGCCCTCAAGACTCATAGGACCCGGCTTGTCCGGATGACGACGGTGAAAAGAACTGACCAGCCGATCCGCATGTATGTCTGAGGCTGGAACCCAAGACCTCTCCTCTGGACCATACCCCCGCCAGTGCACCAAATACTGAAGAGTACGGCGTACTACTCGAGAGTCCACTACCTTGGCGACCTCGAACTCTAACTCGCCATCCACCATGACTGGAGGTGGCATCGGCGTCGTGTCCACCAAGCCTACCACCTTTTTCAATAAAGCCCTGTGAAACACGTTGTGTATCTTGTACACCGCGGGAAGTTCCAACCGATAAGCTACTGGGTTAATGATGGCAGAAATCCTAAAAGGCCCAATAAACCTTGGACCCAGTTTTAAAGAAGGGATTTTGAGTTTTATGTTCTTCGTAGCTAACCACACCCATTCACCCACACACAGGTCTGGACCTGGCACGCGTCTACTGTCAGCCACCCGTTTGTACCTGGCACTCATGCTCAACAAACGCTGTTTCACCCGCCTCCAGACTGATGACAATTGGGCTCCTAGCTGATCCTCCTCCGGGACACCCCCGGAGTCACCCTGACGTAAGGTACAAAACTGAGGATGTTGACCGTACACACAAAAGAATGGAGACTCTCCTGATGACTCTTGGCGGTGATTATTTAATGCGAATTCGGCCAGAGGAAGGAAAGTAGACCACTCCTCCTGGTTGTCGGACACAAAGCATCGTAAATACTGTTCTAGATTTTGGTTCATGCGCTCAGTTTGTCCATTAGACTGTGGATGAAACGCCGATGAATGTGACAACTTGATCCCCAACCTTGAGCAAAAAGCTTTCCAAAACCTCGCCACAAATTGCGTACCCCTATCAGATACTATGTCAGACGGTACTCCGTGGAGTCTGACCACCTCCTTCACAAATACCTGAGCCAACGTCTTAGCATTGGGCAAAGAGGACAACGCCACAAAATGCGCCATCTTTGAAAAACGGTCAACCACCACCAGGATGACCGTGTTCCCTGCCGAGGCTGGCAAGTCAGTGATAAAATCCATGGAGATTTCTGTCCATGGCCTATTGGGTACCCCCAGAGGCTGTAGCGTGCCAGCAGGACGGGTTCGGGGTGACTTAGCCCTAGCGCACGTGATGCAAGCTGCCACGTACGAGACCACGTCCTGCCGGATTTTGGGCCACCAGAAACGACGCGATACCAGCTCTAAGGTGCCCTTCACCCCTGGGTGACCAGCCAGTACCGAATCGTGGTGTTCCTTCAACACCTTAGGCCGAAGATGCAGGGGTACAAATGATTTGTTGGCGGGAAGTCCTGGTGGTACCTCCTCTTGGGCCTCGGCAATCTCCGCCTCTACCTCAGTCGTGAGAGCCGAGACCACTACCCCTTTCTGGAGGATGGGTACCGGCTCTTCCCGAGGTTCTCCCCCCGGAAAACACCTAGACAAAGCATCCGCCTTGGTGTTTTTAGCCCCGGGACGGTACGTCACAAGAAAATTGAAACGAGTAAAAAACAATGCCCAGCGAGCCTGCCTAGGAGACAGACGCTTGGCCGACTCCAGGTAGAGCAGATTCTTATGGTCGGTGATAACTGTGACCTGGTGAGCCGCCCCCTCCAAGAAGTGTCGCCATTCCTCAAAAGCCAGTTTGATGGCCAACAACTCCCTGTTGCCGATATCATAATTCCGTTCGGCCGGCGACAACTTCTTGGAGAAGTAGGCGCATGGATGCATCTCGCTCAAGGACGAGCCTTGAGACAGTACTGCCCCCACTCCCACCTCCGACGCATCAACCTCTACCACAAAAGGTTTAGACACGTCTGGTTGCACCAGAATGGGGGCTGAAGCAAAACTATTCTTCAGACGCTCAAATGCACGTATAGCCACCTCAGACCAGTTCGCCAGATCGGCACCCTTTTTTGTCATGTCCGTGAGCGGTTTGGCGACAGTCGAAAAGTGTTTTATAAATTTCCTATAATAATTCTCAAACCCAAGGAACCGCTGGAGTGCTTTCAGACTCTCCGGCCTCTCCCATTGCAACACCGCTTGCACCTTAGCGGTGTCCATTTTAAAACCAGCTGCGGACACAATATATCCCAAAAAGGGCAACTCCTGGACAAAAAATAAACATTTTTCCAGCTTAGCATAGAGCTGGTTCTCCCGGAGCAACTGTAACACCTGCCTAACATGCTGCAAATGAGTGTCCCGATCGCTAGAATAAATGAGGATATCATCAAGGTATACAATCACAAATCTCCCCAGGACATGAGCAAAGACATCATTAATAAAATGTTGGAAAACGGCAGGCGCGGTGGTCAACCCAAACGGCATAACCAGACTCTCAAAATGACCCTCAGGAGTGTTAAACGCCATCTTCCACTCATCCCCCTGACGGACCCTTATGAGGTTATACGCCCCCCTGAGGTCCAGCTTGGAAAACCATTTTGCCCCCGCTACCTGGTTGAACAAATCCGGGATCAACGGCATTGGGTAGGGATCACGGATAGTAATCTGGTTTAACTCTCGGAAATCCAGACACGGGCGTAACCCCCCATCTTTCTTCTTAATGAAGAAAAACCCCGCGGCTACAGGCGAGGACGAAGGCCGGATGTGACCTTTGCTCAGACTCTCCGCGATGTAGTCTTTCAGAGCTTGTCTCTCAGGACCAGAAATATTAAACATCCTGGCCTTAGGTAATTTGGCCCCGGGTTTTAACCTAATAGCACAGTCATAGGCTCTATGTGGAGGCAGTTCTGAGCAACCCTTCTCAGAGAAAACATCCGCGAAATCCTGCAAAGCCTCCGGCAGGCTGGGCGTCACGGCGGACACACATGTGGCCAAGCAATTGTCTTGGCAGAAACCACTCCACTGTACTATGTCCTGAGTTTTCCAATCAATTACCGGGTTGTGCCTGGACAGCCATGGAAAACCCAGGACCATTTGAGCTGGGAGATTACGGAGGACCCTACATGTAACCGACTCAGAATGTAGGACCCCAATGTGGAGTTTCACCTCTGCCACAAACTCAGTAATCTCCCCTTGAGGGAGGTGAACAGCATTAATGGTCACCACCTGTATGGGGTGAGGAAGTTTTTCAATCTTAAACCCGGCGGTGTGTGCAAACTCCTCATCTATGAGATTGGTGGCGGAACCGCTATCCACAAACACTGAAATAGGTAGCTCTCTGCCGGCGACAATAACCTTGGCAGGGAGCATACATTGAGATACCATCATGGAGGATATGCATACGCTCAGTTGGGTCTCCTCCATACCCTCTGAGCTTAACAGTTTTCCGCCGGTGTGACCCTCTTAGGTAGTACCGGGCAAACGTTAACATAATGACCTCCTTTACCGCAGTAGAAACATGCTCCGGACTTCCGGACTCCCGGAGCGCGAGGCTGAACCTGTGCCACGCCAGCAATCTGCATAGGTTCAGGGGACTCATCTACTTCAACCACACCTGCACCTCTGTTTTCCTCCAGAGGTAGCATCTCCTGTGCCCCCTGACGAAAACGGCGATCAATACGTATCACCAAACTCATGGCAGACTCCAATGATGCCGGAGTCTCATACATCAGGAGGGCTTGTTTCACCCTCCCTGATACCCCATGAATAAACTGGCTCCGCAGTGCTGGGTCATTCCACTGTGTGTCTACAGCCCAGCGGCGAAATTCCGAACAATAGTCTTCTGCCAAGCGCTCCCCCTGGCGGAGGGCGCGGATTTTAGATTCCGCTAGAGCCAGTCGGTCAGGGTCATCGTAAATGAGCCCGAGGGCAGAAAAAACATTATCGACCGAATGAAATGTAGCAGAGTCAGGTGGTAAGGAAAATGCCCATGCTTGGGGGTCACCACTCAGTAATGACAACACCAGCCCTACTCGCTGGGCCTCATTACCTGAGGATATTGGCCGCATGCGGAAGTATAATTTGCAGGCCTCCCGAAATACGACAAATTTGCTGCGATCGCCTGAAAATCGTTCTGGCAGCGGAAACTTCGGCTCTGCACCGATACCTGCAGATGCCGTTTGCACCTTTGCTACTACCAGGCCCTGCTGCTGAAATGCCCCATTCAACTCGGAGACCTGTATGGACAGCGCCGCCAACTGGCGGGTTATGGAATCTAATGGATCCATGGACTCCTGAAAAAATGTGGGCCGATTATAATGTCACGGGGGCTTAGTTCAACTAAGGCTGAAATACCCGGGGCCCCTGTGGTGTCCCTTTACTAGGGGAAACCCTGTCTGACCCTCAACCCAGGGTTTTTGCTGAAGGTGCAAATGCCTGAGCCTCCGACCTTTCCTTATCTCCTGCTCAGCCCTGCACTTAAGCCTCCACCCTCCACCCAGTGAGAAGTCACCACCAAAGCTCCCACACAAATAATGACAGACAGGGAGAACTTAAACTGCACTGCGCCGCACACACACAGGAATAAACAGTAATGTGAACAGGGCACAACTAAACACAAATATGAGAAGGAGAAAGGATAACGACGGATCATACGACACCAGATATGAATCTCTCTCTCTTGAACACCTCCACTCCAGACCGGAACCACTTGGTATGAAACACAAGCTATAATCGGCGATGCCCATAGGCCAGCATGACTATTTAAAGACCGTGGGCGTGACTAACCATCCAACCTGGTCTCCAGCAGGATTAACCCCCGAGAGCCTGAAGATCAGGCCGGCGCCACTGAGGCTATAGTGGCTGGAGGTGGAACTACCTCTGCCTGCCGGATGCTGTGGTGTGAACAGCGTCCGACATGACAGAATGATTCGTGACGCCACCTGTCGTGTTCGGCAATGAGGATGTTAAGCCGACGCTGCAGACAGATCCTCTGGGACAGATGGTGTGGTGCAGCAATGATGTTGTGGCCCTCCACAGGTAGGGCAGTAGTCCCAGGGCAGTGTAGGTGAGGAGATGTAGATCTTGCAGTGCTAGGCACAGAGATGTAGCAGTGCGGAGTGTGTTGGCGCAGGAATAAGCGGAGGACACCAGGGCATGTAGTTCCAAAGCTTTACTCACAGTCTGTTGTGCGTACAGGTGCCTGCATCCGTGCCATGTCCTCCGGGTCAGGAGCTCAGCCAACCCCCAGGCAAGATAAAGTACTCCCTTCCAACACTCCGCCAACATGTGCCTTTTCTGAACATCTCCCTCTTTGCGCCTATAGTGAAGTACTCTCAGTACTGAGTTACACTGGAGTTCCTCCTGTCAGATGTTCCTATGAACTCTACTTGTACGGCAGACAGCTGTAGCCTGCTTCGGGGACGCCTTGCTACTAAGTCCCGGCTCACTCACGTTGCTGTTGTGCCCCCAAGTCTTGTGTGGGAATAAAGTGGTGACAACTTCTATTCCTCCGGTGTCTGCTGCAGGACCATTAGTGTCCATACAACCTCGGGGACCGGACCCGGGCCTTGCGCTGTGAACTTGGGAAGGGTTCTGCTCTAACCCTAATCCTCAGTCCTCCTCTTCTCCTTACGTTCCATTCAAAACTATCTTTCTTATAAAGAGTCAGGCTTTCCATCAATGTCTCTTTCCTGTGCCAGCAGACCCAGGTCACTGAGGTCCGCTGCAGCACTTCCTTCGTCCATCCCACTTCGGGGATCTTCTCTCTCCTTCTGACCCTGTCAGACTGACTCAATCCTAAACTCTTCCCAATCTTTTGGTGCAGACTAAGCTCCACCCACCTCCCAGCACTCTTCGTGTTCCAAGCAGGGAGCCACCAAAGGGTGCTTTGCTACACTACTACGTTGTGTGGGATGCAGGTGTTGGAGTGTGGTCAGGTGTCTCCACCCTACCTGGATGGTGGGGTACCACACCTCAGGAGGAGGTGCAGTACCTCTGTGGCGACTGAGCCCTCAGAGGCGCCACATATACCTCATCTGCCTGCTGCATTGATGCCCTTGGCCCAGAGATTTAGGATCCACCTCACCTTGTGAGCCTAACACCTGTGCAGCTGCACAGGGGCCAAACAAGTAGGGCCAGTTTCACCTTTGCGTTTAAGGCCGCAGCGTCGGCCTGCGCACGGTGCCACTAAGCCCCTCCCCTGCCGTGCCTCCGCCGGTAGCTCCGCCTATGGGTGCATGACGCTGCATGCGTCACGCGTCCCCTATCTTTATCACTGAGGACGCAGGCCGTGCGCAGTATGCGTTTGGCGGCGCCTGCGTCCTTTTGACGGTGCACCGAGCGCAACCAAATTGCAGCAGTGCTCCCAGCTCCTCACACATGCTAGCTCCAGAGTGCGTCACTCTAGCTTAGGCACTACGCTACTGCAGGTACAGCAGCATCCCTTAGAGCAGCGCCGTGCGCGTCCTATGCGCTTTCCAGTCCTGAGTTTAGGCTGATTAGTGGCGTCCGCCAGAGCTGCGCTGTACACACTTAGTGCGGTAAGCAACCTTCAGCTGCACCCTGTGACTTCTAACAGGGCACAGCATTCTACATTATAAGTGTCTGTCCAGGAATCGCTGTTACAGTGCTGAGCGATAGTGGGGCTAGAGGGGCTCTAACCCTGTGTCCTTGGGGAAGAGTCCTGTGACTTAGCACTAAAGCTCTCTTGCCAAGTCCTGTGAGGATAAGCAGGCTCTGGCACTTGTTCCAGCGGCTCTGTGAGGTAACAGAGTTTGCTCCTGTACACACCAGGTCAGCGGTTAACCTGCCGGTGTTAGTTAGTGCTCCGTGATTACTGAGCAGTAGAGTTGAGCGAAACGGGTCGAAAAATTTCAAAAGTCGCCGACTTTTGGGAAAGTCGGGTTTCATGAAACGAAACCCGACCCTAGGGTGAGGTCGGCCACGAGCTCGGCGACTTTAGCGCCAAAGTCGCGTTTCAAAAGTTTGTTTTCCGCCCTTTTTCAGCCAATCAGGATCCATGGACACTGTGGGCAATGTGATGACATAGGCAGGGGTCACCACCATTTTTGAGAAGGGCATGCAAGTGATTGGCTTGCTTTGGGGGGCGTCACAGGGGGTATAAAAGGGCGTGCACGCCGACCGCCATGTTACTCATGCTGATCTCAGAATAGGGAGAGCTGCTGCTGATGATGATTTTGTAGGGAGAGCGTTAAGCAGGGAAGAAGACACCAAAAACTGCTTCTGCTGCTAGCGATTTTGCCTGTACAACACACCAGTCACTGTGTGTGCAGTGCAAGTGGAGGCTATATTTTGCTGGATCAGCTGTGTTGGTTGTTAGGCTGCCTTATAAGGCTTCCTGATAGCTGCATTGCTGTTTTCCCACTGCTCTGCAAACTGCTTTTTTAAAAGCAATCCAAATTTTTTTTTTTGTCTTGGTGAGGTACTGAGCGTGCATTTTTTCACACCATACAGCGGTGTACGCTCCTCACACAGTACCGTGTAACGGCTGTTATCACGGCCACAGTGAAGCTATCTGTGTGTGACTCTGTAAGAATAAGTCGAGGACATGTTCCGTTCTTACAGACCTCCACCTTCTAGTTTTGTCTGCTTTTCAAACAGTTAAGTATATTTGCTGTTTGATCACATTCAAAACTATAGAGAGACAGCGTGTGTCAGTCCGTATACTTAAAAAACACGGAGCTTGACAATTTTACAGACACCGGACAGCGGTGTACGTGCACGCTCCTCTCTCAGTACCGTGTAACGGCTGTTATCACGGCCACAGTGAAGCTATCTGTGTGTGACTCTGTAAGAATAAGTCGAGGAAATGTTCCGTTCTTACAGACCTCCACCTTCTAGTTTTGTCTGCTTTTCAAACAGTTAAGTATATTTGCTGTTTGATCACATTCAAAACTATAGAGAGACAGCGTGTGTCAGTCCGTATACTTAAAAAACACGGAGCTTGACAATTTTACGGACACCGGACAGCGGTGTACATGCACGCTCCTCTCTCAGTACCATGTAACGGCTGTTATCACGGCCACAGTGAAGCTATCTGTGTGTCACTCTGTAAGAATAAGTCGAGGACATGTTCCGTTCTTACAGACCTACACTCTAGGGAGATTACTATTCTGCCCAATTCTATATACACCTTGTAGTTTGTCATACACTAGCCAATTTCTGCCTGTGACATAGCGGTGTGATATTCACTGGGCCTCACACAATCCAACAGTGTCCACAAGTGTGTTCAGAAATTCTACATCTCCCCTGTCCTATAGTGACATTTTTCACACCTGCGACATTGAGCCTGTGACATAGCGGTGTGATATTAACTGGGCCTCACACAACAGTGTCCACAAGTGTGTTCAGAAATTCTACATCCCCCTGTCCTATAGTGACATTTTTCACACCTGCGACATTGAGCCTGTGACATAGCGGTGTGATATTAACTGGGCCTCACACAATCCAACAGTGTCCACAAGTGTGTTTAGAAATTTTACGTCTCCCCTATCCTATATACACCTTGTACCTTGTTTTACATTACTATATAGTTTGTGGGATTTTGTGTACATTTTTACCAAAAATGAGGAAGGCTGGTGGAAGAGGCCGTGGAATTGGGCGGGGGTTGCCAGCTGGTAATGATGGTGTTGGTGGTGGATCTGATGGTAGTTTCAAAAGCAAAATAGGACCGAATGTAGGAGGTGTTGAGCCTGCGTCATCGTCTGGCTCCACAAGGCCTCGGAGGCTTAGTTTTCTAGGAGTTGGCAAACCGCTTTTAAAGCCAGCGCTTCAGGAAAAAGTTTTGGCTTACATTGCTGACTCATCCTCCAGCTCTATCGCCTCCTCTTCTGAAGTTGTAAAAAATAAAAGCACTGAGTCATCATTGGAGGGTCATGTTCATGAACCACACCTTTCCTTATGTCCTTCACCCCAACCAAGATTGAAGGATGACGCAGGCCATACAACTGATTACTCCATGGAGCTGTTTTCACATACCATGCCTGGGTTATCAAGTGAAATGGTGAATTACCCAGGCCAAGATGAATCTGACATGGAGTGCACTGATGCACAGCCACTGATAGATGATTCTGCTGGTACATTCACTCAGAGCACTACATTGTCCTCGCAGTGTAATGAGCCAGATTCTGACCCTGATGAGACTCAGGTGCCCCTTCCCGCATACTATACCACCATACACTGTGACACAGAGGAAGGTGCACATGACATTGAAGAGGAGGTGATGCATGACCCAGTTGTTGACCCAGATTGGCATCCATTGGGGGAAGAGGGTGCTGCTTCCAATAGCTCAGATGAGAAGGAGGAGCATCCACAGCAGACATCGACATCGCAACAGCTGTTATCTGGCAGGCCCAGAGCACTCCAAAGACAGGTTCCAAAAATCAAAAGAGTTGCTGGACAACTTGTCCAGACGGTCAAAATAGCACAGCGTGCTAGGCCGCAAAATGTCTTCCAAAGTAGGAAGAGTGCAGTGTGGCACTTTTTTGAACAAAATCCTCATGATCAGGCCAAGGTTATCTGTAAGAAGTGCGCAAAGACCTTTAGCCGAGGGAAAAATCTGAAAAATTTGAATACCAGTTGCATGCTTAGACATTTAACCAGCATGCACTTGCAAGTGTGGACACAACACGAAACCTCAAGTACCACATGTGCAACTGATCACAAAGAAGGTAGTCAGCAACGCTACATTGTTTCCCCCACTGTAAGCCCACCGGTTAGCACAGCAGCAAATGTTGAGGTGTCATTGCAAGGCCAAAGCAGTCAGGGAATCCCACTGTTATATCAACGAAAGACTGAGTTTAGGCCATCAGAAAGAACACCAACTCCATCACCATCATCAACCCTCTCTCAGTCCGCCCTGTCCACCGCTAGTTCCACCATATGCAGCTCTCAAGTCCAGCTCACCCTCCCAGAGACTATGAGTAGGTCAATAAAGTACTCAGTCTCTCATCCGCGTACACTGGGTTTGAACGCCCACATTGCCAAACTAATCTCGTTAGAGATGATGCCCTATCGGTTGGTGGAAAGCGCAGCTTTCCGCGAACTCATGGCCTATGCAGTACCACGCTATGACCTACCCAGTCGCCACTTCTTCTCTCGCAAAGCCATCCCAGCCCTCCACCATCATGTGAAAGACCGCATTGTCCATGCACTCAAGCAGTCAGTGAGTGGAAAGGTGCACCTCACAACAGATGCATGGTCCAGTCGGCATGGCCAGGGCCGTTACGTGTCCATCACTGCGCACTGGGTTAATGTAGTGGATGCAGGGTCCACAGGGGACAGCGGTGGTGGGACAGTGCTGCCTAGCCCACGGTTTAGGAAACAGTTGGCTGTAGGCGTTCGACCCTCCTCCTCCAGAAGCGAAAGCTCGTCCACAGAGCGCAGTCGTACAAGCACTCCATCTGCAGCTGCCACTGTTGCACACGAGGTGTCCCCCTATCGAGCAGCTAGTGGAAAGCGTCAGCAGGCTGTGTTGCAGATGATGTGTTTGGGCGACAGACACACCGCGGAGGTGCTGGCCGAGTGCTTTCAGCGACAAACTGAGTCATGGCTGGGCAGTATACATCTTGAGGCAGGCAAGGTAGTTAGTGATAACGGCTGTAATTATGTGGCAGCCATAGCCCTTTCAAAACTCAGCTACATACCTTGCTTGGCTCACACCTTGAACCTGGTGGTGCAGTGCTTCCTCTTCCTCAACAATTATCCGGAGTTAACAGCCCTGCTCCAGAAGGTGCGAAGACTGTGCGCGCACATCCGCCGGTCGCCTGTACACTCCATTCGTATGCAGAAGCTGCAGCAATTGCTCCACCTTCCCAACAACCGCCTCATTATCGACATTGCAACAAGGTGGAACTCCACCCTGCACATGGTTGAGCGGCTGTGCGAACATAGGCAGGACATAATGCATTTGTGGGAGGATACACGGCCAGGCACTTTGAGAGCAGACATGGAGTTGACAGGTGTGCAGTGGTCGAAGCTAAAAGACCTCTGTAAAGTCCTTCAGTGTTTTGAGGAATGCACACGGCTGGTAAGCGCAGACGACGCCATCCTAAGCATGAGCATCCCACTTATGCGTCTGCTCATGCAAACTTTGACGCACCTTAAGAAGCAGGCGTCTGCAGCCAATGTTGACGAGGAGGAAGAGGAGGAGGGAATCCTTGATGACATTCAGCCATTGTCTGCTCAGGGACCTCTCCTGGACGAGGTGGAGGAAGAAGAGGAGGAGGAGGATGATGATGTGGATGATTACTTAGGGGAGGAGGATGCATCTCGTGGGGCAAGTGAAAATGTTGGCGTGGCAAGGTCTGGTACAGGGTTTGTGCATGACTGGAGGGATGTGGATATGCCAGAAAGTGCTCCTCCAACCAGCACTCGCAGTGCATCATTGACACCGGGAACATTGGCCCACATGTCAGATTATGCCTTGCAGATCCTAAAAAGGGACCCCCGCATTGCCAAAATGATGAACGATGACGACTACTGGTTGGCCAGCATCCTGGATCCACGCTATAAAGGCAAATTACAAAACATCATGCCACGCGAGAACCTTGACCTAATATTGGCTAATAAACAAGCAACTCTGGTAAACCGGTTGGTTGAGGCATTCCCAGCACACAGCAGCGGTGATGGTTCTCACACAAGCCGTACGGGCCGGGGGCAGCTTGGCAGAGGTGTTCGTGGTGCACACAGCAGAAGTGGCGTTGGAGACAGGGGTTTCATGACAATGTTGTGGACTGATTTTTCAAGTACCGCTCACACAACTGGTAATACTGCATCGATGGAAAGTAACAGGAGACAGCAGTTGTCAACTATGGTTACAAACTACTTTGCCTCCCATATCGATGTTCTCCCGCACAGGTCATTCCCCTTTGACTATTGGGCCGCTAAACTGGACACCTGGCCTGAATTGGCACAATATGCCTTACAGGAGCTCGCTTGCCCAGCTGCAAGTGTGCTATCGGAAAGAGTCTTCAGTGCAGCTGGATCAATCCTGACAGAAAAAAGGACCCGTCTGTCAACCCAAAATGTGGATGATCTAACCTTCATTAAAATGAACCATGCATGGGTTTCCAAGGATTTTGTCCCACCTTCCCCTGATGACACATAGGGTGACAGAAAAATGGCTTGCTTTGGTCCTCCTCTTCCTGGGACTTGAACAATTTCGCCTTTTGCATCAGCTGAATGTCCAACATCAACATATGCCATTTTCTAAAACTCCCTAACTGTGCTGCCTCCCCCCCCCATGGCCGGGGTCACCACCTAGCGCACGAAACCATGCGAGTGCCGTTGCCCTGGACAGGTGGGTAGGCCGACTCTTGGGCGTGGGCACTGGCACAGGGTCCCTCATAGTGCAATCAAGTGTCTCTGACGGTGGTGGTGCACACCCGCCGTCAGACACACCGCCGTACTATGAGGGGCCCAGTGCCAGTACCGACGCCCACGAGTGGGCCCCCCTTGCTTGGGCAGGGTCCCAGCATTTGCAATCTTTACCTCTCCCTGCTCCTCCGCTGTGTAGTCTGGGCTGTCAAATCCATACTGGGCCTGACACCGTCTGAGCCTGCCTCCTGATCTATAGACATATATTTTGAATGTGTACACTATGCTATCCATACATGTTATCCGGTGATACGGTACCCTTTCTCACCTTTGTGCAATCACGTGTAATCCATACTGGGCCTGACACCGTCTGAGCCTGCCTCCTGATCTATAGACATATATTTTGAATGTGTACACTATGCTATCCATACATGTTATCCGGGGATACGGTACCCTTTCTTACCTTTGTGCAATCACGTGTAATCCATACTGGGCCTGACACCGTCTGAGCCTGCCTCCTGATCTATAGACATATATTTTGAATGTGAATGTGTACACTATGCTATCCATACATGTTATCCGGGGATACGGTACCCTTTCTCACCTTTGTGCAATCACGTGTAATCCATACTGGGCCTGACACCGTCTGAGCCTGCCTCCTGATCTATAGACATATATTTTGAATGTGTACACTATGCTATCCATACATGTTATCCGGTGATACGGTACCCTTTCTCACCTTTGTGCAATCACGTGTAATCCATACTGGGCCTGACACCGTCTGAGCCTGCTTCCTGATCTATAGACATATATTTTCAATGTGTACACTATGCTATCCATACATGTTATCCGGGGATACGGTACCCTTTCTCACCTTTGTGCAATCACGTGTAATCCATACTGGGCCTGACACCGTCTGAGCCTGCCTCCCGATCTATAGACATATATTTTGAATGTGTACACTATGCTATCCATACATGTTATCCGGGGATACATACGGTACCCTTTCTCACCTTTGTGCAATCACGTGTAATCCATACTGGGCCTGACACCGTCTGAGCCTGCTCCTGATCTATAGACATATATTTTGAATGTGCACACTATGCTATCCATACATGTTATCCGGGGATACGGTACCCTTTCTCACCTTTGTGCAATCACGTGTAATCCATACTGGGCCTGACACTGTCTGAGCCTGCCTCCTGATCTATAGACATATATTTTGAATGTGTACACTATGCTATCCATACATGTTATCCGGGGATACGGTACCCTTTCTCACCTTTGTGCAATCACGTGTAATCCATACTGGGCCTGACACCGTTTGAGCCTGCCTCCTGATCTATAGACATATATTTTGAATGTGTACACTATGCTATCCATACATGTTATCCGGGGATACGGTACCCTTTCTCACCTTTGTGCAATCACGTGTAATCCATACTGGGCCTGAGAATGGCTGGCGAGCTGTTAAGCAAGCTACAGCACCTGTGGTTTGCACACGTAAGTTTTTCATTTTTTCAGGAATGACGGTTAGGCCTAATTCCGGAACTGCGGTTGACCTGCACTTACTGGGAAATCATCGTTCGCGGGTAATAATTGTAATCCCAGATCAGCATCACTAACGTTGTTTAGCGGGTTATCTGCACCTGTAAGCGACAAACGCTGGCCTTTTCAGTGCAGCGCACATGCAGCCACGGACATGTAAGGGCATGACACACCAGTTATTGGCCAATCTCACGTGCCAGAGCCTCGCGTGTCCCTCTAGTAAGCCGGACTCGGACTGCGGGGCATGACGGAGTCTCGTTCGTTAACGGAATTAAGCTTGCAATGTGTGCATCTTTTTTGTTGCTGGATGGTTGAGGTTGCCCGTGTTGAGTCAAATTACGCCGTAGGCTCCACTCCTGGTGGTGCCCTTCTGGACATTCCTTTAAGGTTCAGCTTTGCAACCATACTGCCCACGTAAAACAAACACTTTGCCTTCATGAACGCTGTTTGGAGGATCGTGACTCGTGGGAATAACGCTGCCCAATCAGTTAACCTGCTAGAGAGATCCTTCGTTGCTCCCAAGCATGACATCACACTCCCTAGGAGGAAGGTTATGCCAATGTGGCGACCGTACTCCTGGGGGCGACACAAGTGCACTGATGCCCAGCCACTGCTCTATGAATCTGCTGGTACATTGACCCAGACCACTACATTCCCCTCGCACGCTACACGGCCTGAATCTGACCCTGATGAAACTCAGTTTACCCTTCCTATATACAGTTCCATCTTACACGGTGACAAAGAGGAAGCTGCAGATGAAAGTGCAGGTTCGGCCCACCCGCCGTCAGACACACCACCGTACTATCAGGGGCCCTGTGCCAGTGCCGTCGCCAACGAGTGGGCCCCCCCTGCTTGCTCAGGATCACAGCACATACTGTGCAGTGAGATGGAAGATGGGGACGATGAGGAGTCCAGACTAGTACAGGGATTCCCTAGCGAGGAGACTTATTTCATTGTTTTCAATGTTGGGACAGCAATTTTTGGGGAGCACTATACTCTGGAGAATGATAGATGGGGCCCACCATACACTGGAACATTCCAAAGGTGGACATCAGACACTGGAGCAGCATTTACAGGGCCCATTATACACTAGAGCATTAGAAATGGGGCCCATTATGTTTGGAGCATTATTTGGGCCCATAAGACAGTGGAGCTTCATCCATGGGGACCAACATATACTGTAGCATAATGTGGAGCTCATCATATACTGTTTCAAACATTATATGGAACCAATGATTCTGTATGGAGAAATAGATGGGCCTCGTCATGAGATGTAAAAAGTGAAGTATTTTTCATTGTACTATACCGCTATTTCTCTGCCGTATCGGAGCATCATGAGTTGTGGTATGTGTTAAAGGGGCGCTCTTTCGCCCAGGGCACATGAAAACCTGGAGCCAGCCCTACCCCCCCACAACTTTAGCCAAATAACCCCCATTTTTCAGTGCGTAACTAGTATTATGAAGTAAATTAAGGTTGACAAGCTTAAGTAATAAGAATTGATGCTTTTGGCATTCAAATGGGCACTGTAGGTGTGTTTCCTGTCCTCCTCTCACTGCCGACTTTAATTCCCCATTGACTTACATTTGGTTTCGTGTTTCGGTCAGACCCTCGACTTTTCCCTATAGTCGGCCAATTTTGCTCGACCCGACTTTTGGAAAAGTCGGGTTTCATGAAACGAAACTCGACCCTAAAAAAGCAAAAGTCGCTCAACTCTACTGAGCAGCAGTTTTCCATCACTGCACGGTGGACCCCGGGTTGCGATCGCACATCCTTATATTTATATTTAGTGTGATCCGCAACCCTCACAACATGACAGCCTGGTATTTGGTTATTCATCTCATTCTCCACTCAGGTGTCAATTTTTTATAGAAATATGTCCCTGGGCAGGAAACTAGGAACTCCCCAAAACTCTGTTTTGAACTCCTTGGTAGTCTGTGAAGTTGGTGATGTAAAGCTGTGGCTATGCTGTCCTTTACCCAGGGCAAGTCTTTACGTTGCCACTCTGATATCCACAAGCCAGAGAAATAACGGGCACCACAAAAATTGAGAACAATCTAAAGTGCCATTATCTGATACCCTGGCCAAGTCAAAGTATATTCTTGGCCTTCACCTGTACTCTAGGATACCCAGCAGTGAGGGTACATTTTTAGTAATACTCTACAATCCCTGGTTGTCTACGGCAGAGAAGTAGGTCAGGTTGATCCTATGATCCTAGTGGTAAAGCACTCAGTGGAGGGTAGAGAAGATAGGGGACCTAATAGTTGCTCAGTTACCCACACCTTAAAGAGGACTTGTCATTTGCCATAAATATGTAATTTTTTTTTACCTTGTGTAAAAATTGCCGCTGTTCTTGCGAATCCGGCATTGTTTTTTTTTTTGTTCCTGATCCTCTCTGTTCCTGAGATACGACCATATATTACCTGTATGTGTGGCGCCCCTGAGGATTCAGTTGCCGCAGAGGTACTACACCTCCTCCTGGTAGGTTGGAGGCTCCTGACCACGCTCCAACACTTGCATCCCACACAACACAGTAGTTCAACAAAGCCACATTGCGGCTCCCTGCTTGGAGTGTAGCAGAGCAACTTTGGTGGCTCCCTGCTTGGAACACGAAACGTGCTGGGAGGCGGGTGGAGTTAGAATATATAAAAGAGTGGGAAGGGTTAGGAGTTCAGTTCAGTCAGTGAGGGGTGAGGAGAGAAGATCCCCGGGAGAGGGATGGAGGAAGGAGGTGCTGCAGCAGATCTCAGTGACCTGGGTCTGCTGGCATGGGAAAGGAAAGAAGGAGAAAGACATTGAACAAAAACCGGATCTTCCATAAGAAGGAAAGACTATTACGGAACGTAGGAGAAAAAGGGAACAGAGGACGTGGGTAAGGAGAGAACCCTGCCTAGAAGTTCTAAGCGCAAGGCCGGGGCCTGGTCCCCGAGGTTGTATGGATACTAATGGTTCTGCAGCAGACACCGGAGGAGTAGTGGGCTGTAAATGCACTACTCCCATCTCAAACTTGGGGGCACAACAGCAACATTGACAGTGAGCCAGGACTCAGGAGCAAGGAGTCCCCGAAGCAGGCTACAGCTGTCTGCCGTACAAGGAAAGTTCTTGGGAACATCTGTCAGGAGGAACTCCAGTGTAACTCAGTACTAGGAGTACTTCACTTAAAGGCTCTATAAGAGGAGACGTTCAGAAAGGCACATGTTGACGGAGTGTTGGAAGGGAGCATTCCATCTGGCCTGGAGGTTGACTGAGTCCCTGACCCGGAGGACACAGCACGGAGGCAGGCACCTGTGTGTACTACAGACAGTGAGTAAATCTTTGGAACTACAAGCCCTGGTGTCCTCCATTTATTCCTGTGCCAACACACCCTGTACCACTACCTCTGGGTACCAGCTTCTATGCCGCCTGTGCCTCTCCTCTACCCCTACATCTACACTGCCCTGGGACAACAGCTCCAACTGTGGGGAGCTTCACCATCTTGGATGCAACACACCACCAGTCCCAGAGGATCTGCATGCAGCGTCGGCTTAACATCTCACTTGCCGAACACCACAGGTGGCGTCACGAACTATTCATTCAATCAATTACATTCCACCATTTCAATTTCCACATTACTTGGGTGCCCAGGGCCACGGACCGGGTCACCGCCGCTGTGACACATCCCGCTGACACCGGCCCGGTACCGAGTACCCCACAGCCCTGGGAGGGCGACCCATATGTGTATCTAGTTCTTTTAGCCAAGAGGGAATGGTCCTCTAAGCTTTGCATGGGCGTGTTCTTGAGTACCACACCTAGTTGACTAAAAAAGAGTAAATTTATGTACAGGTAAGAAGGCACCATATCTCAGGAACGGAGAGGAACAGGAACAAAAGAAAAACTATGCTGGATTCAGGAGAAGAGCGGCATTTACACCAGGTAAAAAAAATTACATATTTATGGTAAGTGACAGGTCCAGTGATAGCTACCAACAGCAGGACAATCAAGTCATTCATGAATCTTTAGAACTTGGAATTCACTCTCCGTGAACTCAACAGAATCCAAAGGGGTTTAACCCTTTCCAATCCAGTTTTTTTAAAAAACCACAGAAAGAGAACAACCTGAACAATCCAAGTGTCACGCCGCCTGGGGGCGGGACCCCGGGTTTGTTCTCACTACTTCCGGTTCCGCGGCCGCTCTGAGGGTCCCGTCGGGTGCGCACGCGCACCTCTCGCTCCTAGCTCCGTGGTTGCACTATGTTCCAGTGCGCACGCAAGCCCTGTCCAGCTCTGTCTTCAGTCTTGCCCTCTCTATGATACTGGAGGACTTGACCCGGAAGTTCTTGCTCTCATGTGCTATATCAGGCTACCTCTTCCTATGGGAGGTGCCTGATTATTGTTGTGCTTCCTGGCTTGGTCTTGTTAGTCCTTGCCTGGCTGTGCTCTGTATTCGGGTCCTCTGCCTTTTGCTCTATTCCTGAACTCTGCCTAGCCGTGCTTCCCAGCACATTCTCCGTGCATACACTCTGCTCTGTGTTCTGTCTAACTTTGCACTCTGGCATGCTCTCCGCGCACGCTCTGTCTGTCTCTGTACTGTGGCGTGCACCTTTGCATGCGCCCTGCTTTGCTCACACCCAGGCGTGTTTGCCTGTACATACCCTACGTGCTATTGTGTACTCGCCTTGCACTATCTAGCATCCAGCACACTCCATTGTACACTTATAGTATTGTCCTGTACACTCATCCTGTTTTCTCTGCATGTCCCTGTGCCCACGCTTTGCACACTCTGGCACTCTGCACAACCTCGGTTCCTAGACACACTCATTCGTGTCTCCTGCGAGCCGACCACCTGGTGCCAGCAGTCGTGGTACCATACCCCCTTGAGCTTGCCCCTGACACTCCCTGTATAGGGGGTGGTCCTCACTAGGCCAGCTCGCCCCGGGAAGGTTGGTGCCACGACCCAGAGGGTCCACTCCAGGAGTCGTCACACCAAGGGGTAAAGTCAGTACCAATCAGAATAAACGCAACACAAAAACGTGACGGATGTCTTCCTGGAGAATCGTAATGTCGGATGAGATCAGACATTGGATCGGAAAGACTTAACTTCTAGTATGTGCCCTAATGAATAAAATCTGAGCACTGAGAATACGGTTGCCTGAACTTTGCCTATAACTTCTTATAATTAGAGTTGATTCTGAATTTGCCATATTGATACTCTATCTGTGCCGAATTTATGCTTGACGTTCGATTCCGAACACATTCGGTCATTTTTACTCCCATTGATTCCAATGACGTTCGGCTGTGTTTGGCGAACATTGCAAATAGGATATTCGCCGCTGATCGAAATGGGAACAGAATTTTGAAAAATTTGCTCAACTCTACTTATTATAATCCAAATCCATGACACATTTGTACAGGTGAGATACGCAATGGCTTTCATTTGCAAAGTCTTTGCTCGCCTACCTCATCTCCGCACCGTTCCCGGCCCGCACCCATGACGGGATGAGATTACAATGCACTGGCACCAAATTTAATTGAATAATCTGAGAACTGTGTGACCGGCAATGGGAACAAGGCGTCACTTTTTATTTTGCCAAGTGCACCAGTCTATGCGAAGTGATTTGCGATCAATAGAAAGTGATTGCGCATTGTCTGTCATCGATAAACAGGAGGAATCCTTGACGAAATAATAAGCTGCAGCTGATGACAATCAAAGTGCGCTGAATGCCGTTCATGGAGTCTGATTGCACATCCTCCAGCCGACGTGTATGTAAACCATCGCTGCATCCAAATACAGCAAATAATATTAGGATACAAAAATCATTCTGAACACTGAGCGGTGGAAGAAAAACGTTGAATTTCCATCATTACCAGATAAAGGAGGAAAAAAAAAGCTTCTGGCTACTTATCAGTCATCTAAACTGAAGAAAAAGACTATCAGCTAATGGCGGCATTAAAGTAAAAATTATCAAACTGCAGAACAAAGTTCCTCCAGTGCCGCAAACTTCTGCATGTGAAAGGTGAGAGAGAGCGATTGATGCCCCGTTGACAGGTAGGCAGCTGTCAAAGTAACATGACCACTTCTCGTTGCGCAAGCAGAATTCTTAAAACTAGAAAAAAAAATAACCCAGATGTCCCAAGTGGTCTAGAGGGGCTTAAGAGTTAATGTAGGGTTCCATAATGGTCAAGGGTAGAGAACTGAAATAATACCAGGGTGATAAAAAGGGTTAATGGTCTAGGTTAGAGAACAAGATAAAGATAGCTCTCCTGGTGGTCTAGAGGTAATAAAAGTATTAATACCACTATCTCTGATAGCGTATGATAGTGAAGGGTTTAAAAGAATATTTTCCCCAGAAATATTTATCAACTATCCATTGGACAGGTAGAAAATATTAGCTCAGTGCTTATTTCAGATAGCGGAAAGGCCATGGAAAGAGATGCCTAAGTGAAGCAACAACACAAATATTCAATCGCCGTTCCTCTTTTATATGACTGCGCCACTGGAATATGGGAAAAGGGACAGAGATCACCCATTCCTGTGATATAACATCTGTGGTTGGATGTCATTGACTGTTTTGGCAGTCAGCTACCCTGATGGTCTAGTATAGTAAAATGATTATTTTTAATCTATAAAGCACCATTAACAGAGTCATGACAGAATCCCTGGTGGGCTAGAGTATTGAAGGGGCAAATGTTAGCTTCCCTGGAGGTAGAGGTTAGCAGATGGGCCAATGTATCCATCAATTGAGCTCTAATTCCTGATGTTGAGAAGTTTAAAGTGAATCTGTCAACAGGTTTTTGCCATGCAATCTGAGGGCATCATGAAGTAGAGGCAGAGACACTGATTTCAGTGATGTGTCACTTAATAGGCTGTTGTTTCAATGCAATCAGTGTTTTATCATCAGGAGATTATCACTGACAGACTAGTTGTCATGTGGATACTGGTCCAACCACACCCCCAGCACTAATTAGTAACTTACTGTGAATATACAATGTACATAGAGAGCCTGGTGTGGGTGGGGTCAGGTTTCTGAGCTCTGCTACATGTAAAAACTGTGATTGTATCGCAACTGCTGCACCCAGTAAACTAAGTGATACATCAGTGAAGTCAGGGTCTCTGTCTATACATCATGCTGCTGTCAGATGGGGTACCTAAAACTTGATGACAGATTCCCTTTAATACCACCATATACATTAGATAAACATGCTGACTTTTGCGGCCACAGCCAACTATCTGATATGGTATGAGCATCTCCTGACTCTCTTCTGAGGTCATATATCGGGGGAGAGTCATGGCAACATTCATACATATTAGATGGTTTTTCAAGGCCACCAACATTAGTGGTTTTGAGAGATTGGACAGTTGGACTTTTAAGGGCCCATTGTTTGACTTTTAGGGATGAGAACCAGTTGCCATGGGGTCTGGTACTGGCTCCCAAATGAAAACACATGAACATTTGGCTGAGTCAAGAGCTGAAGGCAGCGTTCGTATATATTAGATGGTTGGTCAAGACCACCAACGTCAGTGGTTGTGAGGGATCAGACAGTTGGACTTTTGAAGGCCCATTCTTTTGCTTTTGGGCCTAATAACCAGCTTCCATTGAAGTCTGGTAGTGGCTCTCAATTGAAAACCCATGAACATTTGGCTGAGTCAAGAGCTCATGTGTATGGGGGAGTCAGGACATCTGAGCCAACATTTGGCTGTCAAATACTCCCCAGGCTCACCTCACCTCTGTGACAGAGGGCATGGCTGGGGAAATGTAGCATTACAAGGCAACCATACAAATAATTGGGCTTCCATATAATGTAAGGAACAGACTGGGTCTACCAGAATAAGAAGCGATCTATAAGTGTCTCTTCCTTATGGTCAATGGATGGGAGTTCTGAGGGACGTTGGCTGTTAGGCTTTGGGTTTCTGGCGCTGCATAGCAGAAATCCTGAGCCTTGCCTTTGGCGGTCTCCCATTCCTCTCCAACCACAGAGGAGCCTGCTGAGCAGACTCATTGATCCCGGCGCTCTGCTCAGACCAGCTTTGTGGGTCTGGTTGCTGCTGCTGCTGCTGCCACCTCTGGTCCAGCTATAGCAACGCATGTTGGGCTGCAGAGAACAACTGCAGCCGCGGCAGTCAGCCGTCGCTGACAGGATCCTGATACTAAGTCCTCCTTTTGGTCCACTGAGCATGCCCGTGAGACGATCTCCCATTGGAGATCGGAGGTCACATGCTCAGGTCCTTCTCCAGCTTGGATTGGACCACCAATGCGCTAGTATAGATTCTTATTGTATATTGTGTGAGTGATGATGGATGCATGTATCTGGTGACTGACTCATTATGATTCCCCTCCTTTGGATACGTATGGTATAGGGCTATAGAGTTAGAGTCAGCGCCTACTAGTGGCTTGGTCTGCTCCACAGTGCTTCCACATCTCAGCACCTCACTCAGCGCCATATGGTGCCGTCCAGAGCTGGGCACCTTCAGTACCGCATTAAGCGGCTGCTTCCGCCAGTGCGACGCAATGTGCCAGTCTAACGCTTTCCTCCATTGTTCCGGGTGGTTAGTGGCGTCCGCCAGAGCGGTGCAATTCGCACATAGTGCGCTTTAGTTTTTTAATTTGTTTCTTCCTGGCACCACTGTTGCGGAGCCGAGCACTAGTGTGACTAGAGGGACTCTAACCCAGTGTCTCAGGGGTAGAGTCCTGTGTCTATACACCAGTGCTCACATTGCCGAGCTCTGTGAGCATAAACAGGCTGCAGCATTTGTGTTTGGCGGTCAGGCAGCTCTGTGAGGTAACAGAGTCCGCCTCTGAACAGACTAGGTGGAGTTAACCCCGTGTGTTCCTCTATTGTACCGCCATATAACGTCCGCCATTACCGTGCAGCAGTTACCATCTCTGCACAGTGGACCCCGGGCTGCGAACGCACCTAATTACCTTCCTTATTATTTGGTGCGTTCCGCCAGCCCATAACATTATACTAGCGCCAGGGTCTGGCTAGTAATGGCGGATGAACAGCGACTGCAGCGGTATATCCAGCAGCTGGAGGGCAGGTTGGCAGCTCTCGTGCGCTCAGCCTCAGCTGTGGATGTTACCGCGGTCGCTGTTCAGGCAGCCATGGAGGCTGTCTCCCGTTTGTTCCCTGCCATCCCTGCCCCGACTTTGTCCCGCCTCCCATTGCCCGAGAAGTTCTCGGGCAATAGTGCTTCTTGTAGGGGTTTCGTGAGCCAGTGTACCATACACCTGGAGCTGCTGGCTGCACGATTCCCCTCTGAGCGGGCTAAAGTGGGATTTGTTATTTCCCTCTTGTCGGGCAGGGCTCTGGAGTGGGCCACACCGGTGTGGAAGCGTGGTGATTATGTGGTGCAGAGTGCCTCGCAGTTCTTGGGCACTGTGAAGCAGGTCTTTCTGGGACCGCGAGTCACCCATGACACCACGCTCCAGCTGCTGGCATTATCGCAGGGCTCATCTCTGGTCAGCCAGTATGCTATCTGTTTCTGGATGCTGGCTTCAGAACTGGAGTGGTCAGGTAAGACCCTCATTCCGTTGTTCTGGAGAGGTCTGGCTGACCACGTAAAGGTCGCCCTGGCCACCAGGGAGATTCCTGCCACGCTGGAGGAGCTTATCACCATCTCCACCCACATTGACCTTCATTTTTCGGAGCGAAGGCTGGAGCAGTCCCAGTGTAGGCAGAGGTTTAGGTTGGCACCCAGTTTTGCTAAACCTCCAGAAACTCCCAATCAGACGTCCGAGTTCCAAGAGGCCATGGAGGATTCTCGCTTGGGATTCTTGTTCCGGTCCGCGCTAGCACCCGTGGTCTGTCACATTTGCCGGCAGTCTGGTCACCCTGCCAACAGGTGCACACAGCGGCCAGGAAAACACTCGCGTCTAGTGGCCGCCAGAGGAAGCCTACTAGATACTGCAATGTTTTCCTCCAAGCTGTCCTTTGAGGGGACGCTTGAGTTTGACTCTTCCACTCTGGCGGTGGGGGTTTGCATGGACTCCGGGGAGGAGGGCAATTTCATGTCATCTGCCTTCGCCCAATGGCATGCAATTCCTCTGGTTTTACTACCTCAGCCAGTCACCATCAGAGTGGTGAATGGAGCGACACTACCCTCTGATTACCCACCAGACCGCCCCACTGATACTCTCACTGTCTCCTTCCCATCAGGAGATGCTATCTCTCCTTGTCATGCCTGAGGGTATCGACCAGGTCCTCTTAGGGGTCCCCTGGTTACGTCATCATTCTCCCCATATAGAGTGGTCCACGGGGAGAATTCTTGGGTGGAGTAAATTCTGTGAGGGTAGATGTCAGAGGGAGTATGTTCAGGTTGCCTCCACTGAAGTCCCCGCAGATCTCTCCTCTCTCCCTAAATACTATCGACAGAATGCAGACGTGTTCTCCAAGAAGGCGACGGAGACCCTTCCGCCTCACCGCCCCTACGACTGTCCTATTTACCTCTTGCCTGGTGCTAAGCCTCCCCGGGGTCGAGTCTACCCCTTATCTCTCCCGGAGACAGAGGCCATGTCTCAATACATTAGGGAGAATCTGGCAAGAGGAAGTCAGTGTCACCAGCGGGGGCGGGATTTTTCTTCGTCCAGAAGAAGAATGGAGAACTAAGTCCCTGCATTGATTACAGGGGTCTTAACGCCATAACCGTTAAGAATAAATATCCTCGGCCCCTGATATCGGAACTGTTCGATAGGTTACAAGGAGCGAGAGTGTTTACTAAACTTGATCTGCGGGGGGCTTACAACCTGATTCGCATCCGTGAGGGGGACGAATGGAAGACGGCTTTTAACACCAGGGATGGGCACTATGAATATCTGGTGATCCCCTTCGGGCTCTGTAATGCTCCAGCCATCTTCCAAGACTTTGTGAACGACATCTTCTGGGGTATGCTCACCACCTCAGTTGTAGTCTATCTGGATGATATCCTCATCTAATCTCCAGATATTGACTTCCACCGGAGAGATGTTTGCAAAGTTTTTGACCTCCTACGGGCGAACTCCCTCTATGCCAAGTTGGAGAAGAGTGTGTCTGAGCAGGAGTCCATGCCTTTCCTGGGCTATATCATCGCTGCCCAGGGATTGGCCATGGATCCTACCAAACTACAGGCCGTGATGGATTGGCAGGAGCCCCATTCTCTCAAAGCGGTGCAGCGCTTTATGGGGTTCACAAATTATTATCGCCAATTCATTCCCCATTTCTCGACTTTGGTAGCCTCCTTGGTAGCCCTCACCAAGAAGGGTGCAAATCCCAAGTTGCGATCAGAACCTTTCTCCAAGGCCTTCTCCTCCATTAAGACCCATTTCGCTAGCACTCCTATTCTACATCGCCCCGATGTAGATAAACCCTTCATTCTGGTGGTGGATGCCTCTTCCATCGGTGCTGGAGCAGTCCTGTTCCAGAAGGACTCGCAAGGTCGGAAGCACCCATGCTTCTTCTTCCCCAAGACCTTCACACCGGCGGAGAGGAATTATTCCATCGGGGACAGGGAGTTGCTTGCGATAAAGTTGGCCTTCTCGGAGTGGAGACACCTCCTGGAGGGGGCTCGCAACCCTTTCCAGGTGTTCACTGACCACAAGAACCTGGTGTATTTGCAGACAGCCCAGCGGCTAAATTCTCACCAGGCCAGATGGTCCTTGTTCTCCTGGTTTCATTTCACCCTCCATTTCCTATCCGGTGAGAAGAACGTGAGGGCCGATGCTCTCTCTCGCTTCATGGTGTCATCGGAGGAGGAGGAGCCTCGGCTGATCGTCCCGTCTGAGAGCCTGAGGACCATGGCTCCAGTCGCACTTGAGTCAGTACCTCCAGGCAAGACATTTGTCCCTGTCCATCTGCGACCGGTGGTCCTCTCTTGTGCTCAATTGTCCAGGGTGGGTGGACATTTTGGGACAAAACAGACCTCTGAGCTTCTAGCGAGGACATACTGGTGGCCGCATATGGCCCGTGACGTCAGGGACTATATTCAGGCGTTCGTCTCTTGCGCCCAGAATAGGTCCTCTCGGCAGCGGCCCACTGGGCTACTTTATCCTCTGGCGGTAGCGGACAGGCCCTGGGAGATGGTCGGTATGGACTTTGTGGTGGGACTGCTCAAGTCCAGTGGCAGCACAGTCATTTGGGTTGTCACCGACCACTTCTCCAAGATGGTGCACCTGGTACCTCTCTCCGGTTGCCTTCTGCACGGAGCCTGGCAGCATTGTTTATTAAGCACGTTTTCTGCCTGCACAGCATGCCGGATAAGATTGTCAGTGACCAAGGTCATCAGTTTGCATCTCGGTTCTGGAGAGAGCACTGTAGCCTGCTCAGCATTGAGCTAAATCACTCCTCGGCCTATCATCCCGAGACGAACGGGTTGGTAGAAAGAGCCAACCAGACCCTGGTCACATATTTACGACACTTTGTCTCAGCCAGTCAGGATGACTGGGCATCCTTGCTGCCTTGGGTGGAATTCGCTTTGAACAACGCTGTGGCCGACTCAACCAGTCAGACACCATTCCTCCTAAATTACGGCCAGCATCCGTGCGTCCCTGTGCCCATGCCCGTGTCATCCACAGACTCTAGGGTGGCAGACTGGGCGGTGGAGGGACGTGACATTTGGGATCGCACTCAGGATGCTATCCGGGCCTCCAAGGAGAGAATGAGGGTCTCCGCTGATGCACACCGGTGCCCTGCTCCGACCTTTGCCCCTGGTGACTTAGTGTGGCTATCCGCCCCTAACATCAGGCTGCGGGTTGAGTCCGTTAAGTTCGCACCGCGCTACATTGGCCCCTTCAAGGCCCTTGAGCAGGCTAATCCTGTAGTCTAAATACATCTGCACTTACCAGGGTGCAGCGGACCCAAGTAAAATGGCAACTGCACAGGTGCAATAATACCAAATGAAATAGCCAGACTGCCATCAGGGATTGTCCATATATTGATATGTTTTTGTGCACTGTATATTTTTTCAGGGTGCAGTTGGGCCCAAATGGTTCTGCTTACTGTGGCCTCTGTTCGCACGGGATGCGTTCTAGTTAGCATTGGGCAGCCCCCCTATATGGTGTTACTAAGAGGCTGTGAACCAGAAGCTCTGCTTTCCCTGTGTGAACACTGCCACATGCGGATTATTTTTCTGCACTGGTGTACCACATGGCCAATCCCTGATTGCAGGCTGACTATTACATTTGGTATTATTGCACCTGTGCAGTTGCCATTTTACTTGGGTCCGCTGCACCCTGGTAAGTGCAGATGTATTTAGGCCTATCTGATTTTATCTTGATTTTTTTGGAGGATTTTTTCCTCTTTCTGAGGTTTTCATAATCCTGTAGTCTATCGTCTGGCCCTTCCACCACACTTGGCTATCACTGACACCTTCCACGTTCCCTCCTTAAGCCTGTTCACATGTCCCGGTTCTACTAGTCATCTGCCGGGACATCAGACCTGTCTTCGGATGAGTTTGAGGTCAATGCCATTGTGGGATGTAGGGTGGTGCGTGGTAAAAAGTTTTATTTGGTGGATTGGAAGGGTCATGGTCCAGAGGCTCGGACCTGGGAGCCAGTGGAGAATATCCACGCTCTGCTCCTCATTGCGGCATTTGAGCATAGTGAGGAGGTGGCCCTAGGAGTGGGGGTAATGTTAGGCGTCGGGTTTCTGGCGCTGCACAGCAGAAATCCCAAGCCTTGCCTTCGGCGGTCTCCCATTCTTCTCCAGCGACAGAGGAGCCTGCTGAGCAGACTCACCGATCCCGGCGCTCTGCTCAGACCAGTTTTGTGAGTTTTGTTGCTGCTGCCACCTCTGATCCAGCTATAGCAACGCATGTTGGTCTGCAGAGAACAACTCCAGGGACTAAGTGTCATGATCTGCTTACTTCATGGGATTAGGTAGTTCAGAGGTTAATCTGGACCGGCCCCACTCTGAGATTCTGGGAGGCTTTTTATAGCCTCATTGTGGGCATATTCCTCGTCGCTTATACTCAGATCCTTGGATGAGTGTTTGTGACCCTGGTGTGCTTTGTGACCATGATACTTTATGCTTGTTTGGTTTTGATCCAGTTCTGTCCCTGTTACGAGTTCTGCCTGTTCCTTTTGTACTGCGTTGCTATCTCTGTGTATGACTCTTGCTTACGTTCTGTCTATTCTCTGCTTGCCCCCTTGGTACCACGCCTCCCTCTAGGTGTATGACCCCCCGTTTGCCTGACCTGAGTTTCCCTAGTCTTTACTCCAGGATTCCTGTAATAGAATCTGTTGTGAGTTCATTTTCTGGTCTACCAGTCAGGCTCCCTCTGGTGGTAACAGGAGGTAGTGAGGCTGATTTAATCAGTAGAGATCTGCCACCTGATAATGAGGATGACGATTGGATTTAAGACAGCCGACGCCCTACTCTGGTACTGGTGATTCCTTCTGCTTGTCAGGTCTTGGTTCTCAGCTCTGTTCCAGTCAGCTCAAGCTAAGTTTCTTTGCTAATGTTCACACTTGATTTTGTTGTTCTATTCAGTTTTTTGTGTGGTCAGCCAGCCCCGGCTTGGGCTGTGCTGAATTTCCATTCTTATTTATCTGTATTTGCCAATTTGCTTTTTGTCCCTTATTAGATTGGACTCTTTTTGCTCTGTCTCAGAATATTTCAGAGTGCTGATATAGTGGGAGAAGTCTAGTGACTTCAGGGTTAATTTTGCTATCAGAAGTGTTGGACATTATTTTTGTAGTTTTTTTGCAGGTTGCAGACAGTGTCTTTCCTTTCCTATCCTATCTAGTTAGTTTGGACCCCATCGTTTGCTCAGCCTATTTTCCTACCTGTGTTTGTGTTTTCATCTTGTTTCACCATCAATACATGTGTGGGGGCTGTCTATTCCTTTGGGGTCTGCTCTGGGGTAGTTAGTTTTCCCTTTTCTTGCTTTAGGCTTATTTAGTCCTCTGTCCGTGACGAGTAGAGTTGAGCGATACCGTCCGATACTTCAAAGTATCGGATCGGAATGGATCGGCCGATCTTAAAAAAAAGTATCGGTATCGCCGATTCCGATACCGGAAGTCCCATTCAAGTCTATGGGACTTCCGGTATCGGAATAAGAAAAACCCTGTTTTTGCCTTGTACAGCCTCTCTGGGGTCTGTACGGGCCTTTCGGGGTGCTGTGCCGGCCTGCCAGGGGGTCTGTGCAGGCTCCGGTGGTCTGTGCCAGCCTGCCGAGGGGCTGTGCCGGCCTGCCGGTGGTCTGTGCAGGCTTCGGTGGGCTGTGCCGGCCTGCCGGGGGGCTGTGCCGGCCTGCCGGTGGTCTGTGCAGGCTCCGGTGGGCTGTGCCGGCCTGCCGGGGGGCTGTGCCGGCCTGCCGGTGGTCTGTGCAGGCTTCGGGGGTCTGTGCAGGCATCGTCCGATGGGACTACAAGTCCCATCGGGCGATGCCTGCTACCATGACAGTGATTGACACATTAGCCAATGATGGGACAGTAGTAGCCCCATCATCCGGCTAATGTGTTGAATGTAAAAAAAAAATAAAAAAAAATTACATGCTACATACATGCTACATACATACAACATGTATACTACATACATGCTACATTCATACTACATACTACATACATGCTACATTCATACTACATATATACTACATGCAACATACATACTACATATATACTACATGCATGCAACATGCATACTACATATATACTACATGCAACATACATACTACATATATACTACATGTATGCAACATGCATACTACATATATACTACATGCTACATACATACTACATATATGCTACATACATACTACATATATACTACATGCATGCTACATACATACTGCATGCTACATACATACTACATGCTACATACATACTACATATATGCTACATACATACTACATATATACTACATGCATGCTACATACATACTGCATGCTACATACATACTACATGCTACATACATACCACATATATACTACATACATACTACATGCATGCTACATGCTACATACATACCACATACATACTACATACATACTACATACATACTGCATGCATGCTACATGCATGCTACATGCTACATACATAACACATATATACTACATGCATGCTACATACATACTACATGCTACATACATACCACATACATACTACATACATACTACATACATACTACATGCATGCTACATACATACTACATGCTACATACATACTACATATATACTACATGCATGCTACATACATACTACATGCTACATACATACTACATATATACTACATGCATGCTACATACATACTACATACATACTACATGCATGCTACATACATACTACATGCTACATACATACCACATACATACTACATATATACTACATGCATGCTACATACATACTGCATGCTACATGCATGCTACATACATACTACATACATACTACATGCTACATACATACCACATATATACTACATACATACTACATACAATACATTCATACAATACATACATAGACATACAGTACATATAACATAGAGTAACATACTTACCAATACTTGTCACATTGTTCCCCGAAGCCATTGTCTTTTACGGAATAAATATTAACATAACAAACCACAAAAATACTCACCCACGATCCGAAGCAGTCCACGAGTGTGTCCCACGACGATCTTGGGTAGAGAACTGCAGCATCAGCTGATGCTGCCGTTCTCTACGGGCTGCAGGAATCCAATGACGGAAGGTAGGTATCCTTCCGCACTGTATTCCTCCGCCACTTAAAAAAAAAAAGTCCCTAGTCTCACTTTATGCCATTGCTGTGTGGGAATTTCCCACGCAGCAATGGCATAAAGTGAGACTAGGGACTTTTTTTTTTTTAAGTGGCGGAGGAATACAGTGCGGAAGGATACCTACCTTCCGTCATTGGATTCCTGCAGCCCGTAGAGAACGGCAGCATCAGCTGATGCTGCAGTTCTCTACCCAAGATCGTCATGGGACACACTCGTGGACTGCTTCGGATCGTGGGTGAGTATTTTTGTGGTTTGTTATGTTAATATTTATTCCGTAAAAGACAATGGCTTCGGGGAACAATGTGACAAGTATTGGTAAGTATGTTACTCTGTTATATGTACTGTATGTCTATGTATGTATTGTATGAATGTATTGTATGTAGTATGTATCTAGTATATATGTGGTATGTATGTAGCATGTAGTATGTATGTAGTATGTATGTAGCATGCATGTAGCATGCAGTATGTATGTAGCATGCATGTAGTATATATGTAGTATGTATGTAGCATGTAGCATGTAGTATGTATGTAGTATGTATGTGGTATGTATGTAGCATGTAGTATGTATGTAGCATGCATGTAGTATGTATGTATGTAGTATATATGTAGTATGTATGTAGCATGTAGTATGTATGTAGCATGCATGTAGTATATATGTGTTATGTATGTAGCATGCATGTAGTATGTATGTAGTATGTATGTAGTATGTATGTAGCATGCATGTAGTATGTATGTAGTATATATGTGGTATGTATGTAGTATGTATGTAGTATGTATGTAGTATGTATGTAGCATGCATGTAGTATGTATGTAGTATACACTCACTGGCCACTTTATTAGGTACACCTGTCCAACTGTGTGTTAAGACTTAATTTCTAATCAGCCAATCACATGGCGACAACTCAGTGCATTTAGGCATGTAGACATGGTCAAGACAATCTCCTGCAGTTCAAACCGAGCATCAGTATGGGGAAGAAAGGTGATTTGAGTGCCTTTGAACGTGGCATGATTGTTGGTGCCAGAAGGGCTGGTCTGAGAATTTCAGAAACTGCTGATCTACTGGGATTTTCACGCACAACCATCTCTAGGGTTTACAGAGAATGGTCCGAAAAAGAAAAAAAATCCAGTGAGCGGCAGTTCTGTGGCCGGAAATGCCATGTTGATGCCAGAGGTCAGAGGAGAATGGGCAGACTGGTTCGAGCTGATAGAAAGGCAACAGTGACTCAAATTGCCACCCGTTACAACCAAGGTAGGCAGAAGAGCATCTCTGAACGCACAGTGCGTCGAACTTTGAGGCAGATGGGCTACAGCAGCAGAAGACCACACTGGGTACCACTCCTCTCAGCTAAGAACAGGAAACTGAGGCTACAATTTGCACAAGCTCATCGAAATTGGACAGTAGAAGATTGGAAAAACGTTGCCTGGTCTGATGAGTCTCGATTTCTGCTGCGACATTCGGATGGTAGGGTCAGAATTTGGCGTAAACAACATGAAAGCATGGATCCATCCTGCCTTGTATCAACGGTTCAGGCTGGTGGTGGTGGTGTCATGGTGTGGGGAATTTTTTCTGGGCACTCTTTGGGCCCCTTGGTACCAATTGAGCATCGTTGCAACGCCACAGCCTACCTGAGTATTGTTGCTGACCATGTCCATCCCTTTATGACCACAATGTACCCAACATCTGTTGGCTACTTTCAGCAGGATAATGCGCCATGTCATAAAGCTCGAATCATCTCAGATTGGTTTCTTGAACATGACAATGAGTTTACTGTACTCAAATGGCCTCCTCAGTCACCAGATCTCAATCCAATAGAGCATCTTTGGGATGTGGTGGAACGGGAGATTCGCATCAGGGATGTGCAGCCGACAAATCTGCGCCAACTGTGTGATGCCATCATGTCAATATGGTCCAAAATCTCTGAGGAATGCTTCCAGCACCTTGTTGAATTTCTGCCACGAAGAATTGAGGCAGTTCTGAAGGCAAAAGGGGGTCCAACCCGTTACTAGCATGGTGTACCTAATAAAGTGGCCAGTGAGTGTATATGTGGTATGTATGTGGTATGTATATAGTATGTATGTAGCATGCAATATGTATGTAGCATGCATGTAGTATATATGTAGTATGTATGTAGCATGTAGTATGTATGTAGCATGCATGTAGTATATATGTAGTATGTATGTAGCATGTAGTATGTATGTAGCATGCATGTAGTATGTATGTAGTATGTATGTAGTATTTTTTTTTTTTTTTTTTAACATTTAACACATTAGCCGGATGATGGGACTACTACTGTCCCATCATTGGCTAATGTGTCAATCACTGTCATGGTAGCAGGCATCGCCAGATGGGACTTATAGTCCCATCGGACGATGCTTGCACAGACCCCCGGACATCAGCACAGCCCCCCGGCAGGCCGGCACAGCCCCCCGGCAGGCCGGTACAGACCCCCACAGGGTGCACAGACCACCGGCAGGCCGGCACAGCCCCCCGGCAGGCCGGTACAGACCCCGGGCAGTCCACACAGCCCCCCGGCAGGCCGGCAGAGACCCCCGGAAGGCCCGAAATGACGGCGCATCATGATGCGCACACACCGCGCATCATGATGACGTCATTTCGGCTGTCAATCAACTTTGAACTTCCGATTCCGATGCCGACTTCCGATATTGAAAAAATATCGGAAGTCGGTATCGGAATTCCGATACAGCAAGTATCGGCCGATACCCGATACTTGCGGTATCGGAATGCTCAACACTAGTGACGAGGCGTCTAGGTTCATAGTAGGCACGCTCCACGGCTACTGCTAGTTGTGTGGTAGGATCAGGGATCTGCAATCTGCATAGTTACCAACCTCTCTGGTTTTTCTGGGCTTAGCATGTTTAGGTTTTTTCCTCCTCGGTTACCCATTCATAACAAGAATCCTACAGTTATCTCCTGCAGCAGGTCCTTGTACTCTTTTCTACCTTTAGTGTCGCAGGTCCTGTTCTCTGAACTTTCCCTGCAATGTCGGACCCCGGGCTCTCCCGTAGTCTGGGTGAGTTACCTTGCTCAACCGCGGCAGTCAGCCATCGCTGACAGGATCCTGATACTAAGTCCTCCTTTTGGTCCACTGAGCATGCCCGTGAGACTATCTCTCATTGGAGATTGGAGGTCACATGCTCAGGTCCTTCTCCAGCTCGGATTGGACAACCAGGAAGGTCCCGAAAGGATGCTGCTATAAAAGGTTTGCATGGCCGCTCGGCCATGCGCTAGTATAGACTTTTATTGTATATTGTGTGAGTGATGATGGATGCATGTATCTGATGACTGACTCATTATGACTCCCCTCCCTTGGATACGTATGGTATAGGGCTATAGAGTTAGTCAGTGCCTACTAGTGGCTTGGTCTGCTCCACAGTGCTTCCACATCTCAGCACCTCACTCAGCGACATATGGTGCCGTCCAGAGCTGGGCACCTTCAGTACCGCATTAAGCGGCTGCTTCCGCCAGTGCGACGCAATGCGCCAATCTAACGCTTTCCTCCATTGTTCCGGGTGTTTAGTGGCGTCCGCCAGAGCGGTGCAATTCGCACATAGTGCGCTTTAGTTTTTTAATTTGTTTCTTCCAGGCACCACTGTTGCGGTGCTGAGCACTAGTGTGACTAGAGGGACTCTAACCCAGTGTCTCAGGAGTAGAGTCCTGTGTCTATACACCAGTGCTCACATTGCCGAGCTCTGTGAGCATAAACAGGCTGCAGTATTTGTGTTTGGCGGTCGGGCGGCTCTGTGAGGTAACAGAGTCCGCCTCTGTACAGACTAGGTGGAGTTAACCCCGTGTGTTCCTCTATTGTACCGCCATATAACGTCCGCCATTACCGAGCAGCAGTTACCATCTCTGCATGGTGGACCCCGGGCTGCGAACGCACCTAATTACCTTCCTTATTATTTGGTGCGTTCTGCCAGCCTATAACATTGGCCAACTCTATGATGTCCAAGGCCACTCCTCTGAGCTTACTAGTGTTGTGAAAATCATCCTCACATCATTGCAGATGGCGGTACTCTTAGATATATCAACGGGAAGTTTCAATATTCCGAAATTGAACTAATCTCCTTTATCTGTTGTCAACGCGTTTCTGTTCTTCCACTGCTCCAACCTTTCTACGTCTACAATCTCACCGATCCTAACACGGTTCTTTTGTGATGCGGCAGACTATAGGTTTTTTTTTTCTCTATTTTATTATTTCTCTATACAGGAATTCAGTTTATTCGGAAAACATTAAGAAATGTAATTACAATCACACAGGAAAGAAAATAAATCAAAATTTATCAGCATTAAATGGATAAGGCCGCTGACAACCGTTGCATGCTAAGCCAATTTATCTGTAAATGGATTAGTGCAACGATTCTTGGTGCCGTGTATAAACTCAATTTTATGCTGATGTTAGTTTTTTTTAATGAAATTATGCTTTTTTACAGAAGTTTTATTATGTTACTTTTATATTACTGGAACCTGTGTTGTTGGAATCCCCTTAAGTTATCAAAATAGTTTTGTAAAGACTTACTGATTATTAATGAAAAAGGGATATTTTTGTTATATTGGTTATTGTATAGACCAGTTCCGGACAATAAGTGTAGACTGGACATGCGAGGGGACACATCTCATGGATACCAAGACAAGAGCCTTTATCACTAAGCACTGGCTAGGTAATCATAGAATCTTAGAATGTTAGAGTTGGAAGGGACCTCCTGGGTCATCTGTCCAACCCTCTGCTAAATGCAGGATTCAATTCACTAAACCATCTCAGACAGATGTCTGTCCAGCCTCTGTTTGAAGTCTTCTATTGAAGGAGAACTCACCACCTCTCGTGTCAGCCTGTTCCACTCCTTTGATCACCCTCACTATCAATATCTTACATTATGCCTGTCAACTGTCGTGGAGCATCCAAGAGGATTCCGAAACAAGAGGAGACCTCTTAGAAGAATTCGTCCACAAAGCAGTGCCTCTGAAAGGTTTCTCCAATCATGGGGTATAGAGAAGCAAAGGGCAGTGAAAATATTTTTGACAATGAATTTTGCAGCTGCATACACTCTCCTTCTTAGAATGGAGTCACACGAGCTTATAGCATCGGATTCGAAGTGCTAATGACCCTCGGCTCCAGATCGGCTGCGAGCACAAGTCGAGGGTCATGCTACTGTGCTCCGATCCTCTCGCATGAGAGCATCTCAGCACAGGTATGGAGGAGACAGAGAAAGTAATTTCTCCATCTCCTCCGCTGCCTGACTTGGCGTATATTGCACTACACTGGGATGACTTCCGAGTGCAGTTCTTTGTTTCACATTCACCCATAGACTTTTATGTGTGAGTATGAGCAGTTTCACTGCCAGTCGCAGCTAGCTGCCATTGTTCTCTCATGCCGAATCGGCGTAACAAAATAATCAAAGATCTGATCTGCCCCATAGAATAACACTAGGTAAAGGGCAATCCGATGTTTTTTCGCATAGCACTCGGCCGTGATATATGCTCGTGTGACCCCGGGAATACCCTCATACTTGCCAAGAATATGTATTGTCACCAACGGTACATTGACCATAGGGCAATAGAGAAGTGCCCAATGTCCAAGAGCAGTCAGTTACAGCACTTATGAAAGTAGTATTCCAACCGTATTGAATTTCACTAGGACAAGTCTAAAATGTCTAGAAAGTGAGTAATCCCATCAATGGTACCTTCATCTATCAAACAATGGGGGTTCTAGATCCTCTGTTGACTTTGAGCTTTGTTTTATGGTTCCAATGGATTGCCATGCCAATGTCAGAGGGCCAAGACCAGTGTCAGATTGACCCTGCGTGTTATGCCATGTTTCTCATTATGTGACTGTTACACCAATATTTAACCTGGTCCAGGATTATCCTGATGAAGAGGTCCTCCGTGATCTCGAAACGCATTTACTTGTAAACCTGTTTAAATAAATATTTTCATTTTAAGGGCTATTCCATCTCAGCAGCGCATAAGTGATACCTTCGTTCTGTTTCCTTTTAAGATCGGGTGTTGAAATTCCAACTGCCCGATTCTTCAATCACTCAACCTCATTTGTTAGGATAGAGGTTGGAGGTACCAATACATATCAGAAGGATGGCCAATCCCGCAAAAATCAGCAGATTCTGAACACTATCATCTGATGTGTCTGTGTACCTGTAGTGTAACCAGAAACCTATGATCTAGAAACCCATAAGTTTCTCTCCAGCATGTGTGATGCAGTGACCCCTGTGACAGCTAGGGGGCGCTGTATGGGCTGCCCGGGACATGCATGCAGGCATTCCCTTTGTTATGATGGGAAAATGGTGAGCGGCAGGTGTTATGAATGGGTCACCGAGGAGGAAAACAAGAACAAGCTAAGTCACAGAAAACCAGAGAGGTTGGTAACTATGCGGATTGCAGACCCCTGATCCTAACCACACAACTAACAGCAACCGTGGAGCGTACCTACGATTATTCTAGACGCCTCGTCACAGCCGGAGGACTAAATAAGCCTAAAGCAAGAAAAGGGGAAAACTAAACTGCCCCAGAGCAGACCCCAAAGGAATAGACAGCCCCCACACATGTATTGACGGTGAAACAAGATGAAAGCACAAACACAGGTAGGAAAATAGGCTGAGCAAGCGATGGGGCCCACACTAACTAGAAAGGACAGGAAAGGAAAGACACTGTCTGCAATCACGCCAAAAAAAAACCCTTGAAATAATGTCCAACACTTCTGATAGCAAAAAAAAACCCTGAAGTCACTAGACTTCACCCACTATATCAGCACTCTGGCATATTCTGAGAACAGAGCAAAAAGAGGCCAATCTAATAAGGGACAAAAAGCAAACTGGCAAATACAGTAACATAAAAGTGGAAATTCAGCACAGCCCCAGCCGAGGCTGGCTGACCACACAAAAACTGAATAGACAAAACCAAATCAAATGTGGACATGAGCAGAAATAACTTAGCTTGAGATGACAGGAACTGAGCTGGAAACCAAGACCTCAAGAGGCAGAAAAAAATCACCAGCAAGGAAATAGGAAGTCGGCTGTCTTAAATTCTGTCTGAGACTCCAGATGTCCAATCCTCGTCCTCATTATCAGGTGGCAGGTCTCTGCTAATTAAATCAGCTTCACTACCTCCTGCCACCACCAGAGGGAGCCCGGAAAGAGAACTCACGACTGGCAGATCAGAAAATGAATTCACAACAGGCAGGATTATAAATGGCCGATATATATCACAGGGGTGGGTGCCCTGTGAGGGAAGCTGGAATATGTACAGTATTAATCAGCCGAGATATACTGGTGAGGATTTGTTGCTGTGTATCAGGGAAGCTTCAGGTGACTTGGTGAGATGAGTGGGACCAGTCACCTACAAACCCACCCAGGGGCATGTGTCTGAACGCCCAATGTAAAGACTGTGTGTGTATGGCTGGGTGTGTTGAAAGGACCTGCAATGAGGTCATGAGCCATGTGATCATACCTCACCTGTGGGTGTGGCTACGGAACATATAATGTGCTTGACGTCTGGTCACATGGGAGAGAGTGTGTACCTGAATGGTTCAGGGTGCAAGGTCCTGGAGGGTCAGTGTTGGGAGATTCTGGGAGAAGGATCAGATCCCTGGAGCACGTGCTGCGACCTTGGACCTGGTGAGGTGTGAGTGTTGGACGGTCTCAGAAGGGGACGGACGTCCTGAATAGCACCCGCTGAGGCCCTGGACCTGGTGGCTGGTGTGTTGGAAGACCCTGGGAGGAGGGTTGGATCCCTGAATACCACCTGGTGAGGCCTGTGTGTTGGACGGTTCCAAAGTGGGGACGGATGTCCTGAATAGCACACAGACAGGCCACGTGTGTTTGCAGAGTCAGTGTCGGCACTGCATTGGGGGAGCTACTGTCCGTCTGTGGATCTGGACTGTCAGGTGACCTGGTGAGCAAGGCGTTGTCCGGGATGGTGATCCTAGTACGGCAGCTTCCCTGAGAGAGTACTGACAGGAGTCAGCGAGCGGAGCAGGAGCTCCTAAGAGGTAACCCCGGACAGGGGGAAATAACTGTTGGTGCTTGTGAGGTTCTATGAACATTAATGAACTGTTTGGCGTGCGGTCGCCCACGGTCACTGGACAGAGAGGTTCAGCGTGTTTAGGGACTGCAAGGAAAAACCATAACCTGTGAATGTTCTGGACTACAGTATGTGTTAAGCCTGTGAAGTGTAACATGGCCTACAGCGGTTTATGATGCTTGAATAAACCAAAATGGACTGTTTATGTGGAAAAACCTGTGCCTGACCCTATTAATCTGCTGCCAAGTGAGTGTCCCCCGACACTAACAGTAAGCGTTACCTTACATGTGCTATGTGCTGGAGGAATTAATCAGACATGATAAGGGACGGGTTTGTAGGTGAGAAGGCCAGAGATGGACGGGATGTCTACTCACCATATTTCCACCTCAAGGGTGTGGTTGGGAAGTTACATGTTCAGCCACTGTTTTTTTTCTCTGTGTTGTGGTTTGGAGAAGAAAGACTCCAGGCGTGCCTCCAGGAGGAGCTGAAGACATTTGCTGGTCTGAGGGGGTGAACCCCTCAGATATGAGGACTTTTCTATGATTTATCTTTTTGTTTTACCGTTATGCCAGAAAGGCTATGCTTACTTTGCTGAACCCTGCTATGGTTTATGCTATTCCGTAATATACCAGCAGGTGAGTTACCCAAGAAGCGTTCCTGTGTCTACTTCTGAAAGCAGCCGAGTGAGTCAAACCCTCACAATATTAAAATTCATACTCATTTAGGATGCAGTGGTCACTTTTCTGACTGTTAGAAAATGGAGCCTGTTTACACTACAGATCCACAGACACATTATCATTATATAATATGATTTTATACTGTTGTAGATAGACATTGCCAAATCGATAGCTACAAATAGTTAATATTATTAGTAGTAGTAATAATAAACATAAATAACTCACTATTTAATTAAAAGAAGACATTTCATAAATGATTGCATTTGGTAAAAACTGCCGGATGACCCAAATGTCAGCAACGATTACAGTACATTTTGTAAAGACCTTACATGTGTTTGTACCAATGGGTTTTGTATCCTTTTTTTTCCTTTTTCTCGTTTTTTTTTTATAAAACATACATAAAATATCTGGTGTTTATCTACTTCGCTATAAACAGATGTTACGCTCAGTTTTAAAGATTTACCGTTGTAGAAAACAGCGTATTAGATCGTATACAGTAAATCAATATCAACATTTTAAAGGTGACATTTTAACAACTGCGGTAAATTGAATCCAGTAAATATGAGTCTTATATTACTCTTTGCAATAGATTATGGGCATAAATGGGGCTATTCGATTAACTCCTTATCTCCTGAACTCAATTTTCTCAGCTACTTACTGTAGATCACGAATGTGTCTAGAAGATCACAGTTTCTCCCCAGCCATTAGAGGCCATGAACAATCAGGAATTAATAAATAAGGGCAATAACTTACTTCCACCTGGAGGTGGAAAACCATTTTTTACTGCATGAAAAACTTTCTTGTGATTATTGTAAACACCGAATCCTAAAATGGCATTTGTGAAATATACTCCAAGACGTAGACCCTCTTCGCAAGTGATTGGCTTCAAAGTTGGTTCCCAAAGAATTGTCTTCTGCTAGAGCTTTGGGGTCTATTATTAGGTCAAGTTGACAAATTTGTTGATAAGTCAGAATATGAAAAATTAAGGAAGTCCTTACTTTTTTATACTCCGCTTTATCAACATATTAACTTCTGAGCACCACCATCTCTAAGCTACAAGTGCCAATCACGATTTATCTCTGTTATGGTATGAAAACTTGGAGGAATCCAGAACTCTTCTTGACTAATCCAACCAATTGTAAAAAAAAAGGCCCCCAAATTGTTTATATATGCTATCTATAATACTGCTGCCCTGACTTTTTGGCCACCTGAGGGCCAGGGTTTGGACACAACTGTAGAGTTAGCACCCTCAAAAGCTTTGATTCTCTGTGGTCATTGTTATGGGCTCACCCTTGTGAGCTGGATCCTGTAAGCCTCAGGTCTGGGTGGGCACATGGGGTGTTGGTGGAGCAGGCTGACAGGACACAGAGAAACAGGTACTGAATAAGTGGTGGGGCACAGTCAAACTAAGTGTCTTAATACCAAGACACAGGTGTGTGTCTTGGTGGGCCTTATATAGGCCTAGGTAGATGATCACATGGAATCACGCTGGGCTACTTGAAAAGTCTAACTTGGAGCCCAATAGAGTTTAGCGGACTGGGGTGCAGTGAGGAGAGACCTGGGACAGGTGTATAACAGTCATTCTGTATAGATGAAATTGGCTTGTGACTATCACTCTTCTGAGCAATGAACACTCTCAGTGTCGTTGTCAGATTTCTACTGTTCCTCTTACATTGCTCATCATTGGATGCCAAAAAGAAATCAAGGGTTTTCTGGTTTCAGAAAATTCCTGTCCCCATCTGCTTTTTTATTAATGCCAAATTATCTTTTATTTACTCTCGTAGGGTCCAGTGCTGAATTTCTCCTTCTGCTCCCTGTGTTCTAGTATCATCTTCCACACTGGTGGTGTCGAAAGTGCTGCAGCCAATCAATGAGTTAAGCGGCCCTGAGTGGTCACGCCGTGAGATCTCTGGACGTGACATGACCGCTGCAGACAGTAACAAACACTGGGTTTATTATTTTAACCCTAAGCTATAACCGGAAAACCATTTTAAGAAAAGAACCTCCAGAGGATGAGCAGAACGACTCTCGACAGGTATAAATGCATGAAATCACTGAGATGTACAGGATTAGGACAGATCAGCTGATAAATTTGGCACCTTCTCTTATGATATGATGGATGATTTACTAAATTTGGTCCTCACCGCTACCCCATTGGCTCAGGAGAACCGGGGCCATTGTCAGTGTCACGCTCTCTCCTAGGCAGTCACCATACAGATAGATCAGTGATGTGCGGAGGAAGCCGCCGGGAGCGTTCCCAGCTGTAAGCTGCTACTTGAGTTTTCCAAGTAATAGAGACGTCAACTGTTTTCCGTTCCGGGGTCCGTGCAGTGAGCATCACATTTCCACCTTCAATTAGAAAGTTTTGAAGTGTTTTTGTAATTAGTCTGAAAAAAATATCAAGTTTAAATGTCATGGTAGTTCCTTGTTGCAGGGAATAAGTTATTGCGGTTTTACTAATTAACTGATCTTGTTAAGCATGCACACTTCATGGATCACTGGATGACAAAAATAAGAACACGAGGGAGTGGAGCATAATCGCTAAGGATATCACAAATCTGAAATAGTTGTTTTGGAATGTTGGAGAGCAGAAGAAATAGGGGTCTACATCATAAAATGGAAATAATGCACACCTTTCCTGGGTTCGGGCTCTGCTCCCTTCATCCTGGTCTTCTGATCGGTGTTGTGCTCCATGCCAGGTTTTGCAGGTTGCCCGGTGTGAGACATTTTCTGACTAGGCCATTTAAGGCCCACTAAGACACAACAGTTTCTAAATCTAGTATCTAGTGCTTGGTGTGATCCTTCATAAATTGAACGTGGGTCCAGCATCCACAAATACAGGGAGAAAAATGTTAAAACACCACTTTTATTAATATCATTAAAATCAGGGAAAATGAAAAATCATGAAAAAAAGGAGGGAGAGAGCGACACACCGGGTCTACGGGTTTGATGCTAATTGCTCTGAGTCTTGATCAGTAAGGACTTAATCCCTATAGAAAATGGTGAGATTTGACTGAAGCGTTTGCAGCAAGGAAACCCAATACCATTGGTGGCCTGGAGGCCATTGCCCATGAGGAATGTTCTAAGATTCCCCAGGAACACTGCCAGGAGTTGGTGTCTGGCTGTGCATTATATTTGCCGCAGGTCATGACAGCCAGAGGTGCAGCAGGTTATAACAGCCAGGAGTGCAGTAGGTCATAACACCCAGAGGTGCAGCAGGTTATAAAGGCCAGAGGTGCAGCAGGTCAAAACAGCCAGAGGTGCTTGAGGTCATAACAGAGAGAGGGGCAGCAGGTCATAACAGCCAGATGGGCAGCAGATCATAACAGCCAGAAGTAATGGAGATCATAACAGCCAGATGGGCAGCAGATCATAACAGCCAGAAGTGATGGAGATCATAACACCCAGAGGTGGAGCAGGTTATAAAGGCCAGAGGTGCAGCAGATCATAACAGCCAGAGGTGCAGCAGGTCAAAACAGCCAGAGGTGCAGCAGGTCAAAACAGCCAGAGGTGCTTGAGGTCATAACAGAGAGAGGGGCAGCAGGTCATAACAGCCAGATGGGCAGGAGGTCATAACAGCCAGAGGGGCAGTAGGATATAACAGTGAGAGGTGGAGGATGTCATAACAGTCAGAGGTGTAACAGGTCATAAAAGCTTGAGATGCAGCAGGTCATAACAGCCAGAGGAGCAGCCAGAAGGCTCTACTAAGTACTAAATACACATGTCAGGAAGAGTTTAATAATTCTGAGAATGTTATAGTCATTAAAAGCGTCTTTTTGAGCTGAATTTGGAGAAACCACTTGTTATATTAGTTGTGTTACATAGTTCTTGCCTATTCATTTATTGCAAACAGCAGGAGGTTTGTAAACTTGACTAATAAACCTAATCTGCAATTAATAAATTAGATTGCAGCTCTTTATGTTATGGGAGCACTGTGGCTGACACTAATATCTGGATCAGTTTGCGGTCACTCATGTGCATTTGGCACCATTATGAGGACACTGTGCTTTTGATGTGACGCGGCTCTTTGAGGCAAATTGACAGCAGGCTCAGGATTGGGGGTTGTACCTATTTGAATATATATGACCCCAAGCAAAAAAATAGCTTCAAAAATAAAAATAGTGGGAAATGTGAAATCTTCAAAACTCTGCAGATATAAAAAGCTCAGCGTAGCCGCACTTATTACTTAACGCCACCGCTATAAAACCTGTAAATAGGGTTTATTATCATAAGCCCCTCAAATAAACTGCCGGAAAACATCTTCCATCAAGAACAAACCCTATCTGATGGGTTACAGAAATGCCAGATGTCAGTCAGGTGTTTACTGTACAGAATTAGTGTAGAGGCGGGCGGACCGCGAGCAGATTGCCAGGACTGGAAATAGACTCCGATAGGAAATCTTTGAAATAAGTGTAAGTAACAGTGTACTGTTCTTGATTTACCATTCATGTGCGCACAGCTGCTACTGGGGAAAGAAAGGAAGCATGTGACCAGGCGCACAAACACCACAATCCGGGACTTGTTGCAGATGAAATACTTAAAGGTGCCGTTCCACCTAACGACATTGTCCGTAACGATGAGAAAATGGAAATATTGCACCGGTTTTGGGTCATTTGACATCATACAGATGTGTCCTGGCCACAAGGACTGTTGAATGGCCAAATTTGCCTGCAAATGAAAAAGTACTGAAGAGCTGATTGTGTAACTAAACCCATTTACTATTCAAGTAAACTTGATGGATTATCCTTAAAGTGGTTGTTGCCATTCAGAAAATCAAACAGCCCTTTAATAACCCTCCCTGGGTCCATCGCTAAATATCCGCTGCTGCTCCTGGTGTCTGTTATTGGCTGCAGCCAATACGTGAGCTTATGCCCATGTGGACGGAACATCGAGTCACCGAACTCACTGATTGGCTGCATCTCTGTCAACGCAGACAATACACAACACTGGGAGTAGCGGTGGAGTCAGCATTGGACCTGGGGAGGGTGAGTATATATGCTTTGAGTACCCCTTTTTAAGCAATAATTGGCTGTGTACCCCCTAACAAGTAATACTGCCCCGAGTGCCCCCTTATTAAGCAGAAATACCCTGGGTGCCCCCTTTGTAATCAATAATTGGCTGCGTACCCACTAAAAAGTTATACCCCGAGTGACCCATTATTAATGAGTAATACCCTCAGTGCCCCCTTATTAGGCAATAATTAGAGGAGTACCCCTAAAAAGTAATAATGCCATAAGTGCCCCCTTATAAAAAAGTAATACCAAGTGCCCCCTTATTAATCAGTAATACCCTGAGTGTCCCCTTATTAATCAGTAATACCCCGAGTGCCCCCTTATTAATCAGTAATACCCTGAGTGCCCCCTTTATTAATGAGTAATACCGTGAGTGCCCCATTATTAATCAGTAATACACCGAGTGCCCCCTTATTAATCAGTAATACCCTGAGTGCCCCCTTTATTAATGAGTAATACCCTGAGTTCCCCCTTTATTAATGAGTAATACCGTGAGTGCCCCATTATTAATCAGTAATACACCGAGTGCCCCCTTATTAATCAGTAATACCCTGAGTGCCCCCTTTATTAATGAGTAATACCCTGAGTGCCCCCTTTATTAATGAGTAATACCCTGAGTGCCCCCTTTATTAATGAGTAATACCCTGAGTGCCCCCTTATTACTCAGTAATACCCTGAGTGCCCCCTTATTAATAAGTAATACCCTGAGTGCCCCCTTATTAATCAGTAATACCCTGAGTGCTCTCTTAGTAATCACTAATACCCTGAGTGCCCCCTTTTTAGGAAATAATTGGCTGAGTACCCCCCAATAACATAATTACCAAAATACCCCCATATAAAGCAGTAATGCCGTTTCAGTACTCCCTTAAACTGTATTAATTCCCCTTTCACAAGCAGTAATACCGGGAGTGATCTTTTTATTACTGTTGTCCAAGGTGCCTATTGGGAAGCAATAATGCCCTTTCCATGCCCTCTTAATAAGATATAATGCTCCTTTAACAAGAAATAATTCCTGGAGTGCCTCAAGTTAATTAATAATATCCAGAGTGCCCAATGAGCGTCCTCCTCGACAAGTAATTATGTCCCGGTGGACCTCAGCACCACTGAGAGTGGCATGTGCCTGAACAGACAGCTGTGAGCCAATGGTTGGGGACCCCTGTCCTGGAGTCATGGGCGCTCCCGGCACCACAGATTGGGGATCCAGTAAGATAGTGTCCGGTGTATGACACTTGCTATCCTGTATGAAATGTGATATAGGACGTATAACGTTACGTGTGATATGATATAATATGACACTGCTGGTATGGCACTATGATATATCACTATGCTGTACATGTCAGACCCCGGCATGCGGTACTGTAATGCGGACTGTAATGCTATACAGTCCCTGCCAAGTTAATATTGGAGGAGCCCGGACAGATCTGTCTCATGGACGGTGATTTATTTATGGCTGCAGCCTGGACTTCATCAGTCTGCGATAACATAGCTGTTCCTTACTATTATATGTTATCAAACCTAAATTATAAATAAAATCATTATATTCCCTGCTGTAAGTGAGTAAAAAGCAATAGTGCATATAAATAAATTGGGTACTTAACAAACAATGTTTTTTATTTAAAAAAACGTAAAATCCATCCCACCAGCGCCAAGGTGACCCAGTTGAGAAGTTATAATACTAGAGATTACGACTATCCTGACTGGGTGCACCTTGTTGTGGTGTCTTTTTCTTATTTATATGACCTTTTGCTTACATACTTACTTACAGCAGGATATATGTTCATTTTATTTCTATCTTAAGTTTTGTCGGTTTAGCGGCCAGTGTGAACATGCTCCTACAGTGGCTTGTGAAAGTTATCACCCCACTTTGGTTTTTACCTGTTTTGTTACATTATAACCTGCATTTAAACATTTTTGTAATCTGATTTGCGTGTGATGCATCAAAATAAATAGTCTAAGTTGGTGAATTGAGAAAAATATAGGCATAAATTAAATTTATGGGCTCAAATAACTAAATATTGGCATGTGCATATGTATTCACACTTTTTCCTATGAAGCCCCTATAAATTTCTGGTGCAAGCAATCCCCTTCATAAGTCACATGTTTAATGACAGGACGTCCCCCAGTGTGCAATCTAAGTGTCACATGACTGTCAGTATATGCATAATAAATTTGTAGCTTCCACCATGCTTCACTGCTGTCTGCTAATCCTCATTCTTGTGTCGCTCTCCAGCCCTTTGGGGAACAATCTGCCTTTTGTTACAGCCAAATATTTCACATTTTGACTCATCAGTCCATGGCATAGCATAGTTGAGTCACTTGGCCTTGTTTGCTTGACAAACGTATGAATTTTGCCTGCAATTTTGTCATGAAGACCACTTCTGGACAAACTTCTCAATACAGTAGATGGATGTAGCTGGGTCCCACTAGTTTTCATACATTTATCATCTCTCCAATGCTGTTCATTGGACAACTTCTTTAAGTTACTCCAAGCAGTATAAAAGAACTATAGCAAAAGGTAAATGAGAATTTACCACCATGTTTCATAAAAGGTGCATAAAGAGGTTTTCTGGTAACAAGATATTGATGACGTATTCAAATGCCAGATCCCACCAATCACCTGATATTACTTTCAGCAGTATCTGGATATAAACACCTTGAATGGAGCTGCAATGTGTTCCTCCATTCCATGTGTAGCCTGAGAGTAGGAGCTGATCTGCAGTACCCAGAAGAGACTGCTACAAATTAAATGGGGCTGAGTATTGTAGCTGCCTTTAATGTCCTTATATCTGGCCACTGCCAGAGCTAATATCAGCATGTTTAGAGGATGTTCCGGATCAGATTGATGACCTATCCTAAGGCTAGGGTTGCATTCGAGAAAATAGGTCCGATAAGACACTGATCACAGATTTATTAAAGTAGGATCGGTTTTCTCGGATGTGAAGGACAGAAAAATTATCTTTCTACGTCATTCTGTCAGTCCGCGAAAATTGAACCCCATTAAGATGCCATCAGAGTGCGGTCCATTTTTTTTCCACGGTCCCATATATATGAATGGTTGAGTGTGATCCGATAATTGGAAGCAACTCGTGAATGCTGCAATTTTTTCCCTGGACAGACTCGGTCGGATGAAAAATTTGGACATGTGTCCCATAAAATAACACTGGTCTGAGTGCAAGCCGTCAAACCACGAATAGCCCTCGTCCAATTTTTACTGTCGTGTGCTCGAGCCCTACATTGATCATCAATATCTTATGACCGGAGAAGTCCTCTAATGGTTCTTTCTCTACCCCAATTTTAGGGATATATTTGTTTGTGGGGGGAAGGGCATTTTTTGAAGAAAAAAAATCTTGGGGCCAGAATTTATCTGCAATTTACTATGGAATTATGAAACGCAATACAAACGCCATTTACGCATTTTTTTTATTGTTGCCTTTGTGTATTTTTTCCTTATATTTTTTTTAGACTTTTTTTGTTTTCATTAACTTCTCTACAGGAAAAAAAACATGTGTGACTTCAGCCTTTGCATTGCAAATATCTTCTTTTCCAGGGCGACCGTAATCTATCATTTCCGCCGTGAACGTAATCTATTCTCCACTCGGTACAAAGAATCATTTTCTTGCCGGTTTCTGTTTATACGCGGGATTGATTATCATTTAAGAAGGTCCCTTTTTTTAACTTCCATCACATTTCAATTTGTCTTTATGTTACAGCAGGAAAAAAAATTGTTGCAGAGTTTCCCGATGTTTGTTCTGGGCTAACGACGGCCGTACTATAAACAAGAGACAGATTTGGTTCCGAGTCGCCTTGATCCTCCTGCCACATACTACACGTTCGAAAATGGAAACAGATGGAGAGTTTGAAAAGACCATTTTCCTTTGACTCCTTGTGCCTACATGTGACATTTTAATGCCGCCCACACCGCTCCGAGATATGGATCTCATTGCGTGCCTCTATCTTTCGTCAATTCCCTCCGCGCTGCTCACTTACCTAGGTGATTAAAGGGAATCCATAGTTAAAGTATTGTTATTGCTCCTGTAATTTTCAATGCCATCGACCTAGAATTCCATTCTGTGTGAATACCTTTTGTTTCTCTTTGTCAAAGCTGAGAAGTAGAGGGTTACCTGAAATCATTGATTATGTATGAACGTAATGAGGCCGGGATATGGGAAAAAGACACATAGGACTCAAGATGCGAAGGGAAAATTTCCCTTTTCCTTTTGAAAGACAAATAAAAACTGTAGCAAGTAGCTCGACCTCCGGCTAAAGCATACTTGTCAATTTTATAGTGGCTCCCAAAATAAGAGGGTACTGTAGGAACTCCTGGGTGAGTCAGCAATTACCACTTTTTTTCCATACAATATGTCTACAACCTGTATTAGACATAATTAATATGGGGTGGAAAATTAGGCTTGCCCTGGTGCCTGCTGGACCCTTCAACTCCTAAGAAGAGATCAGTATTCAGGGGCATAACTGTTAGGCGTCAGGATTCTCCCTCTGCACAGGAGGAATGCCAAGCCATGTCTTCTCCTGCTGTCTCCCATTCACTCTCAGCCACAGCAGAGACGTCGGTCTCAGTGTATTGCTCAGACCTGTGCTGTGCGATTGATTGCTGCTGCCTTTCCAGGTTCAGCTATGACAATCAACATCAACCAGCAGCGAGCAGTCGTACCTGAGACTAAGACCGGGTTTCGCCATACTGAGCATGCTCGTGAGGTGGTGATCTCTCATTGGTGGTCGGCGGTCAGCTGCTCAGGTCCTCAAGCAAGCCCGGATTGGTCCACTAGCAAGGTCCTGGCAGACTTGGATCTATAAATGGATATCATAGCCGCACGGCCGTGCGCTAGTATAGACCATGTGGTGTGTGTGTTGTATGATGGTCTCTGGTGACTGACTCATTATAAAACCCCTACCCTTGGTACGCATGTGTGGCGCCCCCAGGAGTATGGTCGCCACAGTGGCTTTGCCTTCCTCCAGGGGAGGGTAATGCCAGGCTTGGAGGCAATGATGGGTCTCTCTCGCAGTCAATCCATACATGCAACACAGTTCCACTCCAGGCCAGCAGGGGGAACTCTGAACCGGGATTAAGGGGAGGAGTGCTCTCTGAGGGCCAGGAGGAAGTGAGTCAGTTAGTCTGCGGAGGGTGAATTGTGCAGACGTGTAGAGAGAAGCTGGAGGTGGAGCTGCGGAAGGTGAGCTCCCTCAGCTTGAGAGCGCAAGGACTGGAGCCTGGTCTCCACGGTTGTACGGATACTAACGGTCCTGCAACAGATACCAGAGGAGTAGGAGGCTGTAAATGCCCTACTCCCATCTAAGACTTGAGGCACAACAGCAGCTTGGATAGAGAGCCAGGACTCAGAGAGAAAGGAGTCCCCGAGAGAGGCTACAGCTGTCTGCCGTGCAAGTAAGGTTCTTGGGAACATCTGACAGGAGGAACTTCAGAGTTACTCAGTGCTTGGAGTACTTTATTCAAATAGGCGCTAGGAAGGAGACTGCACAGCCCATCTGCTGAGAGAGAATCCCTGAGTTGCTTCCAGGCTAGCCTGCTCCATTACCATCTGTAATCAGGACCCTGGACTGCAGTTATCCAGTAAAGGTACAGAAATTGCACCCCGCTGTGTCTTGTCTGCTTCCTACCTTTCCGGCACTGCTACATCCCCGTGCCAGCCACATCTACACAGCCCTGGGACTATAGCTTCACCTGGGGGAGCTATTACATCTTTGCTGCACCCTAGCATCAGTCCCAGTGGATCTGTCTGCAGCGTTGGCTTAAAATCTCCCTTGCCGAACACCACAGGTGGCGTCACGAACTATTCCATTCCATTAACTACATCCCCCATTACTTGGGCACCCAGGGCCACGGTCTGGGTCACCGCTGCTGTGACACATCCCACTGACACCGGCCCGGTACCGAGTACCCCACAGCCCTGGGAGGGTGACCCACATGTGTTCTTCATCCCTGCCAGCTAGTGTCTAGGCTGATAGTGCAGGTAGGAGGCAGAGTCAGTGCCTAGCATCAGTGCCTAGCATCAGAGCCAAGTAGTGGCATCGCCTGTGCGATGCCATGCGCATAGTGGGTCCGGTCAGACTCTAGCCCCAGCATTCTAGGGGTTGAGCTTAGAGACCTCACTCGCGCCATATCTGTTGTGCCCTGTGAACTTCAACAGGAAACAGCGTTCTTTTACGTTGTCGCTGCGACTCTGTGGAGCAACAGAGTTCACCCCTGTTCACACTGGGTGACATTTAACCCGTGTGTTTTCGGTGCTCAACCTCCATTACTTAGCAGCAGGTTCCATCTCTGCACGGTGGACCCCTGGTAGCAAACGCACCTTATTATTATACTTTATTTGGTGCGTTCTGCAAACCCTAACAGTAACAAGTAACCATGGGGCCCCATCAAAAAATTGGATTGGGCCCCATTCCATCATGCCCTAGTTTAGCAATAATTCAGCCCATGAAAATTCATGGCTCCATGAATAAGACCTGCTGAGGTTGAAACACGTTGGTTATACCACCTGAGATATCATCTACTGTCATGTCCGTTTATTAATTTTTCATATATGTATTTTGAAGTACTATCTTCATTTTTTTTTAAATAATTTTTTCAATAAATTTTTGTATTTTAATATTAATCCAGAGCTGGAGATTCTCTTTCCTTTTAGGCCAACTATCGGGACTGTCACCACTGTTGCCGGGGGACGATTCTCCTGGGAGGGGAGGACCTTTGCACTGGAGAGCAGGGGGAATGGAGGAAATAAAAGGAGCTGAGCGCAGAAACGAGGGAGATTTGGCCGGAAGGCGACAGGAGTACAAGGAGAAGGTTGACTTCCTCCCCACGGGTCCGACTGTAAACTCCTCACCATCTATCCCCAGTGTTTTGACTGTGACCTTACTGAGCTGTCCCTGGACCTTCCTTTACTGGAGGACTCCTTTCCGCTCTCAGTGAGAGATAATCTGACTCGTGGTGTACCGAGCGATTACTTCAGACGTTTGCACGCTGTTGCGGCCCGCGAGTGTGCATGCTTTTCGTGTGCTGCGTCATTCCAGAGGAATCAACAAAAGAGACTGTTCCTACATTTCAACGCACTCAAGTCAAGTGAGCCCGGATACATCGGCACAGTCGGGAGACAGTGCCTTGCGTTCCACCATAACAGAGCCAGAGACCTTGTCCACGATCTACAATTCCAGTGGAAGATATTCCAGCCTCCCTTCAACAAGAACTGCAAGCGATAAGTTACCTCTTTTGTACACCTTTTCCCAAATATTGTGTTTTGTTCCAAAATCCTGTTGTTGCGTTCTGTGTACCCGTGTTATTCTACTATTTGATTTCTTCTCCTTGTGCGGAGTATCCCTTGTACCACAATAACATTTTGTAGTAAACCCTGTTAACCCCTTCTCTGCCTCTGGCTCTTCACTGCATCCAATGTACCTCACTTGTGGTCCGCTTACATTATCACAGTGCAGAGATAATACTTGCAGTGATGTCATAGTACAGTAATAATGTACATGGTAATATCGCAGTGCCTAAATAATACATACCATGATATCATAATACAGGAATAATGCACACAGTAATGTGACACTGTAACGCTGGCTCCCAAACTGGATGGTGCGCGCGTGGATTGTGGCCCCACTGTGCCACAAACCAGACTACCCTGGAGGGGCATGACTAAGCAGCTACCTTGGTGTTCACTAAAACCTCTAGTGGTGAGGTCAGGCTTGTGCGGCAGGTAGCTGCCAGGTACCACTCCAGGGCGGTGTCTGGCTGTAGCAGCTGATCTCACTGGGGACAGAACACTAATGACAGATGCAGGCAAGTACTGACGGGCACGACTGGTACTCTGGCAGGCATGGCTGGCACTCTGGCAGCCAAGCACGGCTGGCACTCTGAAAGGTAGATGGACACGGCTGGCACTCTGGCAGGCAGGCTGGCAGGCGGGCATGGCTCAGATTGGAGGAACCGGAACCGTTTTAGGTGGGGGATATAGGAACAGGTAGGAACCAGTTCAGAAGAGAAGGATAAGCGAACTGGTAAGAACCAGTACAGGCAAAAGGGACAAAGAGCCGCAGGGAGTGGAGCGAAAGCAGAACAGAGCCGCAGGATGTGGAACGGGAGCAGAGTAGAGCCGCAGGGTGCGGGATGGAAGCAGAGCAGAGCTGCAGGATAGGAGCAGAGCAGAGTCGCACAATGCGGATTGGGGACAGAGCAGAGATCAGGACGAAGGATTCAGGCCTCGCTATACAGCCCCCAGGGTGACAGAAGCAAGACACAGAATAACGGTACGGGCCTGGGTATTCAGCCCCCTGGAAGCCGGAAACTAGACACAAAGAATACAGATACGGGCCTGGGTATACAGTCCCCAGGGTGGGAGAAACAGGGCAGAAGAGGACCTGGCAACTCAGTAGCAGAAAGTAGACTGAGAAAGATTGTGTTAGGCGCTGGGATTCTCCCTCTGCACGGGGTAGATCCCAAGCCTTATCTCCCTCTGCGGTCCCCCATTCAGCTTCGGCCTCAGTGGGTTTGATCAGCAGAGACGTCGGTCTCAGCGTCTTGCTCAGACTCGTGCTGTGCGCTTTGTTACTGCTGGCTCTCCAGCCAAAGCTATAGTAACTAGCAATAGGCAGTGGCGATCAGTCGTTTCTGAGGCTAAGTCTGGGAATCACTCAACTGGGCATGCTTGTGAGGTGGCAACCTCTCATTGGTGGTCAGTCATCAGCTGCTCCAGTGATGTGGCAGTCCCGGATTGGTCCACGAGCAAGGTCCTGTCCGACTGGACTTAAGCGCAGGTTATAAAAGGGTCTTTGGGGCACTCGTCGGCACGCTAAGATCATTTGCGGTCGTGTATGTGTGGGTTGAGACTCTGCTGCTCTGTCAGTGTGTGAGAACGTCTAGTTTTACCTAGTGAGGCAGGTTTTTCCTTGGCTTGGCCTAGCACCTGTCTCGGCCGCGTGTGTTGTTAGCACGGACTGTTTACAGGGCACAGTCTAGTCAAACCCACGTGCTTTAGCCCTTTTGTTTTTGGTAAGAACACACACCTCTTTTTGTACCGCTCGGCAGTTAGCTGAGCTTGGTACTCTTATTTTTGTGCCACTCAGTGGAGCTGAATTAGTTAGTTGTATTTTTGTTGCCACTCGGTGGATAGCTGAGCTGGTATTCCTCAGCCAGTGCTCACCACTCTGAGAAGCGATCAGAGTAGGGTAATCTGCACTCAGTCCACATAGGGTGATGTTTAACCCCGTGTGTTCTTGGTGATTGCTCACCGCACTGCTCCACCATTGCTCACTAGCAGCAGGTTAACATCTCTGCACAGTGGACCCAGGGTTGCGATCACACTAAATAAAGTGACTAATAAAGTGCGATCCGCCAACCCTAATAAATTGTTGCTCAGGCCTGTCCCTATGGGTGGAGGTGCCTTAAATACCCGATACCTCTTGTCAATAGACTGGGGACAGTTTAGGAGTGTGCACACTGTCTCTATAAGACTCAGGAAGTGTCGGCGCTGCCGCCCTACGCATACAGCCAGGAAGTATGCAGCAAGCAAGGACATGAGGTTCACAGCATGGAGAAAGCAGAGGACAGAACTCACAGCATGGCCCAGAGTGGTGAGTAAGATGGGAGATGGTAAGCCATGCAGTGATGCTGGCAGGGATGTTACAGACACCACAGAGATAATACACACAGTGATGTTGCAATACAGGGATAATGCACACAGTAATATCACAATGCAAAGATAATACTTGTAGTGATGTCATGGCACAGGAATAATGTACACGGTACATTGTAGTAAAAAATAAAATGATGTCACAACAGAGTAATAGTGCAAAAAGTAATGTAGCGAAAAAGGGATAATGCACACAGCAAGATAAAGCTTATAATGAGCCCCCATTCGGTTTTCTATCACCTTTAGGCATCTACAGCTTATACGGTGAAGTAGCCCCTCTTAGTTGATGAGCCACACCATAGCTGCTTCCCCTCTTACCCCCATGTTGGTATAAATGGCACATAGTGAGAAGAGGGCCTGTTACCGATTTAACATTGGGGGGAAAGAGTATCTTCAACAAAATATGCCCCTGGGTCTGAGGTCCCATGGGGTGGCAGAGTCTTGCTTAAGTTCTTATCATCCACTGGTTACAAGGAAGGGGTAAATCAAATTTAAGCTCCCTTCTCAATGGGCCCCAAAGCAGTTGCCTGTTCTGTCTCTATACTATGTATGGTCTTGGACATGTCCATACATATTTGTGACTTACAAAGTTTATTATTAGCTCTTTTTATCAGTTTCAGACTTTAGGTTTATTGCTCCTTTAACGATGTTGTAACAATTACTTCATGAAAATCTTTTCCTTCTTCTTTGGCCAAAGTTTATGTCAATGTTGGTAAAGGTTAATGAGATGCACGGCAGGGAATCCCCATCATTATCTCTGTTACAACAGACAAGAACCCATATAATGCTGAGGGCACTACTGGAGAAACATTATGGACACTTGTTGAGAGAAAATAAACCCCGATAAAAAAATTTAGGTAATGTTGCCCCTACTTTACCTTAAATTTGCGGCTAAGCCCATGGTTATTTGAAAAAAATACATTAATGGAATCCATACCAACTAGAAATGAAAATGATTTGTGATACCCAGTTCCGACTTTTGCTGCAGCCGGACCTCCCTTCTGTGGCTAGCATCCTTGGCCCAGACACTCCTAGGTGCCTCGGTCTCTTCCTAGGCATGTTTGACTGAGTCCTTTTCTTCCTTATACACAGAACGGGCCAACATTGCAGAGATGTCACTGTGCTGCTTGTGCTGGGACGTTGACGTCTTTTTGGTCATAGACCTACAGCAGCCTTAGACCTACAGGACGAGGAGCGGTGAGACACGAAGCCTAAAGCTCCCTCCTCTGTCCCAAGATCCAACTTAATTGGTGGTATCTTGATGCCAAAATAGTTAAAAGAGGCATTTCCCCCAAACAGAAATCTAGGGTATGTGTGCTACCCCAGATCTTCGGCACTAGCAACGTCACTTCAGATGGACCCAACATTTCGAAAGAATAAAAGGAAAGTATTTGTCATGGTTAGGACATGGTTAATGTCCTGGTTTCTCAGGGTTAATTTTGCCGGCCTCTCTTTGGATCTGGGAGGGGTATTTATACTCACTCCAGACTAGGATTCCCTGTCAGCTATACTGTTATTCTGGCTGTGTGATTGACACCCCTGGTGTGCTGGTAAACTGCATTGCTTGTTTGATTCCCGTGTATGACCCGGTCTGTCCCCTCACTCTGTTCTCTGTCTCACGTTTTGGTACTATTGTCTTCTCTGGTTCTGACCTCCTGGCTTGGCTATTGTTACTCCGTTACCGTTTGCCCCTTTTGTACCATCTATTGCCCGTTCTGGTTTTCTGATCTATTGCTACGTCCTGACTATCCGTTCTGGTTAACCCTTTGGTACTGTCCTGCTATCTCGTGCTTTGACCCCGGTTTGATCTGGTTTCCGTCCCTGTCTATGCTCCTTGGTAACTTGTCCCGTAGTTACCTTTCTAGGAGTTTCCCTGCAGCTCCTAGCTCTGTGAAGCTTAGGCAACGCCCCCAGCAGTCACGTGCTTCAGGTCCTGATAGTCTGAAGCACACATTGTCACTGCTGCTGCCCTGCTCCACAGGTATCTTTGAGCACTGTTTTTGTACTCAGGTCACGCGCACTGGCTCAGTGAGCAAGTGCAGTGCGGTGTTCCTGACAGTATTATTGTTACTTACCACCCACAAAACACTACTTTAGTCTGGACATTTTTTTTAGGAACTTTCATTTTAGCCCAAAGAGACCTTCTGATGGAATGTGGTAAGTGTCACGCTTACCGTCTCCGCCGGCTCCACGCTCACCGCCCCCGCCTCGTGCTCGGCTCCTGCTGCCGCCTCTCTGTCGGATCCCGCGTCGCCCGTGGCCTCCGGGAGCGCCCGCCGCCTCCGGCGCGCTCCCGCGGCGGGCGCGCGCTCGCCTGCACTCCTGTCCTCTGCCCCGCGCTCTGTCCCGGCGTTCTGCCCGGGGCGCATGCGCGCCTTGCGCTCCAGATCCCAGTACAGGCCAAGCCAGGCCTTCTCTCCGCCTTCCTGACCCTGCTGACCTGACCCGGAACTCCTGTCTCTATAAGAGGCAGCCTCTTCCTCCAGATCACCGCCTGATCATCACTTGTCTCTTACTGTGACTCTGGCCCCAGCCTGCCTGCCATTTCCTGCTGCTCCTTCCCTTTCCTCATGCACCCTGTTTAACCTGGTCCTTGTGTTCCTCCCAGTGCCCGCCATCTCGTGTCCGTGTCCAGCCTGTGCCTGCGTCTGACCCGTGTCTTGCCGTTCCTGCCTTGCCTGCCTGTATCCTTCAGCCTCCGTTCCTGGCTTCCAGTCCTGCCGGTTCCGGTCCAGCTCATTCTTCTGCCTGCCCGCTGCATCTCCTGTTGTGCCCCTCCGTCCTCGGGTACCAGCTGCCGTGGTGAGTAGTTTCCCCTGGGCCTGTCCCTAACGCTCCCTGTATAGGGGGTGGTCCACCTGGTCCGCTCGCCCAGGGGAGGTTCGCTTGCCGCGGTCCAGTGGGTTCACCCTTGGGAACCATCACAGTAAGATTATTATTATTATTATTATGCATTTATATAGCGCCATTTATTCCATGGCGCTTTACATGTGAAAAGGGGAAATATAGACAAGTATAGCAAACATGTGTAAGACAAGGGACACACAAGTACATAAGGAGAGGGGACCCTGCCCGCGAGGGCTCACAGTCTACAGGGATGGGTGAGGATACAGTAGGAGAGGGTAGAGCAGGTCATGCTGTGGTTCAGTAGACCGAGGATCATTGCAGGCTGTAGGCTTGTCGGAACAGGTGGGTCTTCAGGTTCTTCTTGAAGGTTTCCGTTGATGGTGAGAGTCTGATGTGTTGCGGCAGGGAGTTCCAGAGTGTGGGGGAAGCACGGGAGAAGTCTTGTATGCGGTTGTGGGAAGAAGGGATAAGGGGGGAGTAGAGAAGGAGATCTTGAGATGATCGAAGGTTGCGTGCGGGTAGGTATCTAGAGACCATGTCACAGATGTATGGAAGAGACAGGTTGTGGATGGCTTTGTATGTCATGGTTAGGGTTTTGAATTGGAGCCTCTGGGTGATAGGAAGCCAGTGAAGGGACTGGCATAGGAGGGAGGCTGGGGAATAGCGGGGAGACAGGTGGATTAGTCGGGCAGCAGAGTGTAGGATGGACTGGAGCGGAGCCAGAGTGCTAGAGGGGAGGCCAGAGAGTAGGAGGTTGCAGTAGTCGAGGCGGGAGATGATAAGAGCATGCACTAGTGTTTTTGTGGTTTCATGGTTGAGGAATGAGCGGATGCGGGTAATATTTTTGAGTTTGAGGCGGCAGGAGGAGGTGAGGGCTTGGATATGTGCTTTGAAAGAGAGAGCAGAGTCGAGGATCACCCTAAGGCACCGAGCGTATGGGACTGGGGAAAGAGAGCAGCCGTTGACATTGATGGATAGGTCTGGTGGAGGGGTAGAGTGAGATGGGGGAAAGATGATGAATTCTGTTTTGTCCATGTTCAGTTTGAGAAAGCGAGCAGAGAAGAAGGTTGAGATAGCAGACAGACATTGTGGGATTTCAGTCAGTAAGGAGGCGAGGTCGGGTCCAGATAGGTAGTGCCATGATCCAAGGTGGATCTGACAGTTTAAATGCACAAAGTGAACTTTTTTCCTTTGGCTTGGTGCCAAAGTGTGTTATTTGACCCCGGTGGCCATTAGAATTATTACATGTGGTGTTTCATTCTAAGTTGCCCGGTGGTGGTGAGTGGTATCGCACCTTAGTTTTAGGGTTAATGCGCACGCAATTACAAATCAAGTGTTAGGCTCTATAAAAGGGAAGCCTGGGTGAGGAAGGAGCTGAACTTGAGTCCTGCGCAGCCCAGCGGGAGGGGACGAGTGGCAGCTAGTTGGTCTGCAAGAAGGGCTGGTGTTGTGAGTTCATTTTCCCCTTCACTACTGAGGCCCGAGGAACTCCCTCTTCTGGTAAAGAAAGGTAGTGAGCCTGATTATCAAACACCTGAGCCTAATGATGATGACTGGCTGAGTGGAGTTACTGACTGGATATAAGGCTGCCAACACCCTTCTGCTCTGCGGGTGATTTCTCTGTGGGATCATTGGAGACCAGTCTGAATTCCTGCTCTTCTAAAGCTAAGTTTTCTGCTCGGCTTTTTGCATTTGTGCTTTGGCTTTGTTTTGCTTTGTTTTTCTGGATTTCTGCCATTCCCTGCTGGGGTGAGCTGAATTCCTTTAGCTCTGTCTTCTGAAAATACCTGAGTGCTGATTTAGTTTTTGAAGCCTAGCTGCTTCAGGGTCTTTTTCCATATCAGCTTGTTGGCTTATGTCTTTGATAGGGTTTTGGCAGATTGCAGACAGCAACCTTCCTTTCCTGTTCTGTTTAGTTAGCTTGGGCCCCATCGTTTGCTCAGCCTATCTTTCTATCTGTGTGAGTGTTTTTTCATCTTGCTTCACCGTCATTATATGTTGGGGGCTGCCTTTTACTTTGGGGTCTGCTCTGGGGCAGTTTAGATTTCCTTTTCTGTCTTTAGGCTATTTAGCTCTCCGGCTGTGATCGAAGGGTCTAGGGCACCGTAGGAACCCCCCACGGCTACTGCTAGTTGTGTTGATAGGTTCAGGGGTCTGCAATCTGATAGTTGCCAACTTCTCTGGTTTTCTGGACGTAGCTTCTATTTTTGTGTCTGCCTCCTACGGTGACTCAGTCATAACAGAATCACCCGCCTTACCGCAGATCCTAGGGTACTCAATAGCAGGAAAGAATTGTAAAAAAAAAAAAAAAGTGTGTATATTTTTTCCTCTATATCTCTGAGGCCGTAGGGGGAATTTTTTTTTTCTCTCAATGGAGATAAAGCAATTGTCTGATCGTGTGGAGCAGCTCGCTGCGGAAGTGCGGGGAATTTCCGCCTACCTTGCTCATTCACATGCTGCTGAACCAAAGATTCCTACACCTGATGTATTTTTTGGGGATAGGTCTAAATTTTTGAATTTCAAAAATAATTGTAAATTATTTTTTGCCTTGAAGCCTAACTCATCAGGGAGCTCCGCGCAGCAGGTTAAAATTGTCATCTCTTTGCTGCGTGGAGATCCCCAGGATTGGGCGTTTTCTTTGAAACCAGATGATCCTATTCTGACTAATGTGAACGCATTTTTTCAGGCCTTGGGGTTGTTTTATGACGAACCTAATGCCATTGATCAGGCTGAAAAGACCCTGCTGGCATTGAACCAGGGTCGAGATTCTGCAGAATTGTACTGTCAAAAATTCCGAAAGTGGGCAGTACTTACTACCTGGAATGATAATGCCTTGGCTGCTCTCTTTTGGAAGGGGTTGTCAGAAGCCGTAAAAGATACTATGGTGGGATTTCCTGTTCCCTCTGGTCTTGACGATTCTATGTCATTAGCCATTCAGGTTGATCGGCGTTTGCGCGAACACAAAGCTGCACGAGAGGTGTTGCCACCTGTTGAACAAATGTCTGAACCTATGCAATGTGATAGAGTTTTGTCCAGAGAGCAGCGTCAGGAGTTCAGAAGGCGTAATAAGTTGTGTTTTTTCTGTGGAGATGCCTCTCATATTATTTCTGTCTGTCCTAAACGAGAGAAACGCTTTGCACACACGTTTTCTGTTGGTGGTGTTCAACCTAAGTTTCTTCTGGCTATTACTCTGATCTGCTCCCTGTCCACATTTTCCACCAAGCCTTTTGTGGATTCGGGAGCAGCCCTAAACCTAATGGACTTGGATTTTGCTAAACGTTGTGGATTTCCGATGACACCTCTGCAGACGCCTATCCCTTTGAGGGGGATTGATGCTACTCCTTTGGCTAAAAATAAACCTCAGTTTTGGACCCAGGTGGTAATGCGGGTCGCCCCAGACCATCAAGAAAATTGCAGATTTTTGGTGTTGCATAATCTGCATGATACTATTGTTCTGGGGTTTCCCTGGTTACAAATTCATAATCCAGTTTTGGATTGGAAATCTGTGTCTGTGGTGAGTTGGGGTTGTCGGTGTGCCTTTAGTGAGGCTCCGGTGTTTTCCACCTCTCCTCAGTCGCATGATGTTCCTGATTATTTGGCGGACTTTTATGATGTATTTAGTGAGAATGAGTCTGTGTCTCTGCCTCCTCATAGGAGTTATGACTGTGCAATTGAACTGAGCCCGGGGTGTAAATTTCCCAAGGGTCGGCTCTTCAATTTATCTGTACCCGAGCACGAGGCTATGCGATCCTATATTAAGGAGGCGTTGGAGAAGGGTCATATTAGACCATCCTCGTCACCCTTAGGTGCCGGGTTTTTTTTTGTAGCCAAAAAGGATGGATCATTAAGACCTTGTATTGATTATCGTGCCCTCAACAAAATTACTGTTAAATATCAGTATCCGTTACCCCTGATTTCTGATCTATTCTCCAGAGTTAAAGGTGCTTGCTGGTTTACCAAGCTTGACCTCAGGGGGCGTATAATCTTATTCGCATTAAGCATGGGGATGAATGGAAGATGGCGTTTAATACTCCGGAGGGACATTTTGAGTACCTGGTGATGCCTTTTGGGCTCACTAATGCCCCTTCTGTCTTCCAGTGCTTCATGAACGATATTTTCTGAGATTTTGTCGATAAATTTTTGATTATCTATCTGGATGATATTTTGATCTTCTCCAAGGATTGGGATTCTCATGTGGAACATATTCGGACTGTGTTCCGGATCTTGAGGGAGAATTCCCTGTATGTCAAAGGATCTAAATGCCTTTTTGGAGTACAGAGGATATCTTTTTTGGGATTTATTTTGTCCCCGTCAACTATTGAAATGGACCCGGCCAAGGTACAGGCCATTTACGATTGGGTTCAGCCCACTTCTTTGAAGGCCCTCCAGAAGTTTTTGGGTTTTGCTAATTTTCATCGGAAATTTATAGCAAAATTTTCTAGTATTGCCAAGCCATTGACTGATTTGACTAAGAAGGGTGCTGATGTGTTAAATTGGTCTCCGGAGGCTGTTTCTTCCTTTCAGGAGCTGAAGCGAAGATTCACCTCCGCCCCGGTTTTGCGGCAACCTGATGTCTCACTTCCGTTCCAGGTAGAGGTGGATGCTTCTGAGATTGGTGCAGGAGCTGTTTTGTCCCAAAAGGATCCTGTAACATCTAAAATGAATCCCTGTGCTTTCTTTTCCCGAAAGTTCTCTCCATCTGAACGTAACTATGATGTGGGGAATCGGGAACTGTTGGCCATGAAATGGGCATTTGAGGAGTGGAGACATTGGTTGGAGGGAGCTAAGCATCAAGTCGTTGTCCTCACTGACCACAAGAATTTGATTTACCTAGAGTCGGCTAAGCGCTTGAACCCTAGACAGGCTAGGTGGGCCTTGTTTTTTACACGTTTTGATTTTGTGGTTTCTTTTCTTCCTGGAACTAAGAATGTCAAGGCAGACGCCCTCTCTAGGAGCTTCTTTGCTGATTCTCCTGTGGTGACCAAGCCTGCTACCATCTTAGGCGAAGGGGTAGTTCTTTCTGCCATCTCGCCCGATTTGAGACGTGCTCTGGAAGAGTTCCAGGAGGACAAACCTGAGCGTTGTCCCAGTGGAAAATTGTATGTTCCTGACCAGTGGAAGAAGAGAGTGATGTCTGAAGTTCATTACTCTGCTTTGGCTGGTCATCCAGGTATTTTTGGTACTAGAGATCTGGTGAGTCGGTCTTTTTGGTGGCCCTCCTTGTCTCGTGATGTCAGGAATTTTGTGCAGTCCTGTGGGACGTGCTCCCGGTCTAAATCGTGTTCTCGCTCTAGTGGGTTGTTGATGCCTTTGCCTGTCCCCAAGAGGCCATGGACCCATATTTCAATGGATTTCATCTCGGATATGCCTGTCTCTCAAAGGATGACTGTTATTTGGGTGATTTGTGATAGGTTCTCTAAGATGGTTCATCTTGTACCACTCCCTAAGTTGCCGTCTTCCTCTGAGTTGGTGCCCCTGTTTTTGCAACAGGTGGTTCGCTTGCACGGGATTCCTGAGAACATTGTATCTGACAGAGGAGTTCAGTTTGTGTCTAGATTTTGGAGAACTTTCTGTTCCAAGCTGGGAATTCAGTTGTCCTTCTCCTCTGCTTTTCACCCTCAGACCAATGGGCAGACAGAGAGAACAAACCAGACCTTGGAGTCGTATTTGAGATGTTTTATTTCCGCTGATCAGGATGATTGGGTTTCATTTTTGCCCTTGGCCGAATTTGCTTTAAATAATAGAGCTAGTTCTGCCACTTTGATGTCACCTTTTTTTTGTAACTTTGGGTTTCATCCTCGATTTTCTTCAGGGCAGGTGGAGCCCTCTGCCTGCCCAGGTGTTGACACTGTGGTGGAGAGAATGCACCAGATCTGGAACCAAGTGGTGGATAAGTTATCTCTCTCCCAGGAAAAGGCCCAGCGGTTTTCCAACCGACATAGGACCATTGGTCCCCAGTTTAAGGTTGGTGATATGGTGTGGTTATCATCAAAAAATATTGCTATGAAGGTGGCTTCTCCTAAGTTTAAGCCTAGATTTATTGGACCTTACAAGATTTTGGAGATTAATAATCCAGTCTCTTTTCGTTTGGCTCTTCCTGTCACATTTAAAATCCATAATGTGTTCCATAAATCTTTGTTGAAAAGGTTTGTTGAACCTGTTGTTCCGGGGGGTGGCACCTCCAGACCCGGTATTGGTTGAAGGTAACATGGAATATGAGGTAGAGAAAGTACTGGATTCCCGTCTGGCTAGACGGAGACTCCAGTATTTGGTTAAGTGGAAGGGTTATGGTCAGGAGGATAATTCCTGGGTCTCTGCCTCTGATATTCATGCCAAAAGATTGGTGCGTGCCTTTCATCGGGCTCACCCTGATCGCCCTGGTGGCGTGGTTGAGGGTTTGGTGACCCCTCCTCAAGGGGGAGGTACTGTTGTGAGTTCATTTTCCCCTTCACTACTGAGGCCCGAGGAACTCCCTCTTCTGGTAAAGAAAGGTAGTGAGCCTGATTATCAAACACCTGAGCCTAATGATGATGACTGGCTGAGTGGAGTTACTGACTGGATATAAGGCTGCCAACGCCCTTCTGCTCTGCGGGTGATTTCTCTGTGGGATCCTTGGAGACCAGTCTGAATTCCTGCTCTTCTAAAGCTAAGTTTTCTGCTCGGCTTTTTGCATTTGTGCTTTGGCTTTGTTTTGCTTTGTTTTTCTGGATTTCTGCCATTCCCTGCTGGGGTGAGCTGAATTCCTTTAGCTCTGTCTTCTGAAAATACCTGAGTGCTGATTTAGTTTTTGAAGCCTAGCTGCTTCAGGGTCTTTTTCCATATCAGCTTGTTGGCTTATGTCTTTGATAGGGTTTTGGCAGATTGCAGACAGCAACCTTCCTTTCCTGTTCGGTTTAGTTAGCTTGGGCCCCATCGTTTGCTCAGCCTATCTTTCTATCTGTGTGAGTGTTTTTTCATCTTGCTTCACCGTCATTATATGTTGGGGGGCTGCCTTTTACTTTGGGGTCTGCTCTGGGGCAGTTTAGATTTCCTTTTCTGTCTTTAGGCTATTTAGCTCTCCGGCTGTGATCGAGGGGTCTAGGGCACCGTAGGAACCCCCCACGGCTACTGCTAGTTGTGTTGATAGGTTCAGGGGTCTGCAATCTGATAGTTGCCAACTTCTCTGCTTTTCTGGACGTAGCTTCTATTTTTGTGTCTGCCTACTACGGTGACTCAATCATAACAGGCTGGCATGGCATGGTGGAGTTACAGTTTATGGTGTTTGCAGGAAGTGCTTGCATGGCTTGGTGGAGTGACGACTATGGAGAGAGTTGCACTCAGCATGCGGGACTTGATTGCTGAGAGCTGGACTCAAGCATGCTTGACTTTTTAGGCAGGAGTTGAACTCATCTTTGGGACTCTGTTACTGGACTTCTGTAACTGGTGGTGGACTCTGCTCCAAGGCTGCACTATGGTGAAGGATCCAGTTATGGTGATGGATCCGGGTGGAGGAGAAGATGCATGCAGGTGGTGGGCTCTGTTGCTAGGAGCGTACGCAACAGAGCAAAGCTAAGTGTCTTTCCCCTGTTTTGTCATCTTTCCTCATGTGTGATTTAGTGCAGTGGTGGAATTGGTTTCTGCACCGACCGATTCCCTGGTGGGGGTTTGGGTCAGGGCGAGCTGGGGTTTTTGGGTTCCTGTTGCGTGCCCGGTGCGGAACCGGCATGGGGAACGTTAGGAGTGCAGGGACACTGGCTCAGGGGAGCTCAGGAGGTCTCAACGTCCCTATTCCCTGTCGCAGGGCCCACCATTGTTAATGTTACCCAGGTTCCCCTTTACTATTTAAATTCGCCTTACTGGAGGCGGAGTTTCCAGACTTGTATATACGTGTAATGTCTAAATTCACCAGTTGGAGGTGGTGTATCCAGCTGCACGTGTTTATTATTTAAATTCGCCCCACTGGAGGCGGTGTTTCCAGGGTCACGTGCGTCACATGGGTTCGCCTTGCGGTACTCGCTGCGTCCAGACACACGTGATCGTGACAGGTAGATCTGCATGTCATGGGCATAGAGGTGATACTGCAAACTGTGAGATTCTATGAGCTGTCCCAAGCCGAAGGTATAGATGGAGAATAGTAGGGGTCCTAGGACAGAGCCTTGGGGAACACCGACAGACAAGGGGCAAGGTGAGGAGGTGGTGTGTGAGAGGGAGACACTAAATGTTCAGTCTGTTAGGTATGATGAGATCCAGGATAGGGCCATATCTGTGATGCCAAGAGATGAGAGAGTCTGTAGCAGGAGGGAATGGTCTACGGTGTCGAAGGCAGAGGACAGGTCCAGGAGGAGGACAGAGTAGTGTCGCTTGCTCTTGGCGGTTAGTAAGTCGTTAGTGACTTTAGTTAGGGCAGTTTCAGTTGAGTGATGCGGTCGGAAGCCAGATTGTAACCGGTCAAAGAGGGAACAGGAGGAGAGGTGGGAGGACAGTTCAAGATATACATGCTGTTCCAGTAGTTTTGAGGCGTAAGGGAGAAGAGATATTGGGCGATAGTTAGACATAGAGGATGGCTCAAGGGAGGGCTTTTTGAGGATAGGTGTGATTGAGGCATGTTTGAAGGATGAGGGAAAGACACCACTTGTAAGTGAAAGGTTGAAAAGGTGAAAGGTGTGTTAGAGATGGGATGAGGACTGTGGCCAAGTTAGGGATGAGGTGAGACGGGAGTGGGTCGAGGGCACAAGTGGTGAGGTGTGATCTTGACAGAAGGGTGGAGAGCTGATCTTCTGTTATGGTGGAGAAGCTGACTTTTGCAGAACAGGGCTGAGCGGCTAAGAGGGGCATTGAGGGCTGCGGGCCAAAGTTTTCTCTGATTGTGTCGATCTTCTGCTTAAAGGAGGCAAAGTCTCTTCGGCAGAAATGAGAGGAGGTGGAGGAGGTGCTGTGGGACGGAGTAGAGAAATGAAAGGAAAGTCTTGAAGAGCTGTTTAGGGTTGTGAGACAGGGAGGATATGAGAGATGCGAAGTAAGTTTGTTTTGCGGCAGAGAGCGTGGACTTAAAGCTGGCAAGGGACTGCTTGTATGCGTTGAAGTGCTCAGTAGAATGGGTTCTCTTCCATCTCCGCTCAGCGGCCCTGGAAACCCGTCTCAGTTCTTTGGTCAGGCTGGTGAGCCAGGGCTGCCTGTTGATTGTTCGAGTTTTGCTCTGCGTGAGGGGGGCAGCCGAATCAAGCGTTGCTGTTATTGTGGTGCTATAAAAGGTGGCAGCAGCATCTGTGTCATGAAGGTAAACTATGTCTGTAAGAGGGAGAAGGGATTCAGAGAGTGATGGTAAATTGAGGTGTTTGAGATTCCTGCGAGGGTGAGCGAGTTTATGGAGCGCGGGTTGCGCAGTAGGAGAGGAGAGGGAGGAGAATGTCAGTAGGTTGTGGTCAGACAGGGGGAGGGGTGAGTTATTCAGATTAGTGAGGGAACAGAGTCGGGTGAAGCTAAGGTCCAGCGTGTGACCTTCTTTGTGAGTGGCAGCAGAGGACCATTGAGTGAGGCAGAGGGAAGCCGTGAGTGATAGAAGTTTAGAGGCAGCCGGGGTGGAAGTGTCAATGGGGATGTTAAAGTCGCCCATGATGATGGTGGGGATGTCAGCAGAAAGGAAATGGAGTAGCCAGGTGGTGACGTGGTCGAGAAAGGTGGAGATGGCTAGTTCTGGGAGACTGTAGATGACAGCCAGTTGGAGGTTGGAGGGGGAATAGATGCGGACGGAGTGCACCTCGAATGAGGGAAGAGTAGCGGAGGGTGGCAAAGGAATTGGGGTAAAGGATCAGGTATCAGACAGGAGCAAGCCAACTCCTCCACCACGTTTGTTGCTGGGGCGAGGGGTGCGAGAGAGATGGAATCCGCCATAGGAAAGCGCAGCTGGAGAGGCTGTGTCAGAGGGAGTGAGCCAGGTTTCAGTGATGGCGAGGAAGGAGAGTTTTTGGAGATAAAGAGGTCATGGATAAATGATAGCTTGTTGCAGACAGAGTGTGCGTACCATAGGGCTCCAGGTAAGGGGGTTGAGGGAATGGGGGCTGGAGGAATGGGTATGAGGTTATCATGGCTGCGAAGACGTGTAGAGGATCGTGGCAGGGTGGTAGAAGTGATTGTAGGGAGGTGTTGAGGAGGGCCAGGATTTGGGGATACGTCGCCAGCAGTAAGGAGTAGTAGACAGAGCATTAGAAGGTGGGAGCCAGATAGGACATGATGTGGCCGTGTGGGTCTGGAGAAAAAGGATTGTATGTGGAGGAACAGTTGTGATGAAGAGGTGAGATGGCTGGGAAGGATGGAGGGGGAAATGACAAGTTCCTTACTGGGTGGAGGGATTGCAGGAGTTAGGGAGAAATAGAGTAGAATGGGGGTGATAGTAAAAAGAAGGTGAAACTTTGCTGTGGTGTTATAGTCCGTTACCTTACAGTCAATTCCAGTCCAATTCCAGTCTAATTCAAAGTACTTAGAAATTAGTACTTTAAAATTGATGGAGCCAAACCCTTTAGAAAGCCGAATGGGTCTACAGGAATTGACGGGGTTCTTTGATGTAAGAGCAGTGGGGATATGGAATTTTCTATCTCCAAAGTAGTTATGGTTATCCTGATATATTAGTTGTTGAGAAGGAGTATTTTTCCCCTAAGATTGGCTTTTGCCTTATGGGTTTTTTTGCCTTACTCTGAAACAATATTGTAGGATATTAGGCTGATCTGGATTCAGCTTTTTTTTTAATTACTTTGCTAGCAAAAGTGTAGCATAGTGGGCATGGGATTTCTTGAAATCCCATCCACTTTGCTGTAACAGCTGGACGCTGCGGGTTAGGCACTGAACAAGTATGCAATGTCAAACCTGAAGCGTTTGCTGCTCGTGTGGACATACCCTAACATTCTATAATTCTATAATCCTCAGTAAAGATTTCTGCTTATTCACAATTCTTTTTTTTTCTTTTTTTTTTAGCAAAAATGCTTGAAAAAATTGTAACCATGTCACAGGGGGCAACATACCATTATGGCGGTCTTCAGTGTGTTATTTTATTGGGAGTTTAGCATATTTTGAGGTTTACATGGCCTACTAGATACATTTTTCATCATTCCATGAGTATCCAGAAAATATGGAAATGACACCGCCAGAAATGGAAACATTAACCCGTCGGAATGGAAGACACAAATCTCCTAACAAAACATATTTTGTGATAATCAATGCAAAGAGAACGTGTTACCATTTTGCTAATACCAACATTTTCGGATCCCTTCGGTGTCCTTACAGACAGAATATGCTGTCGTAACAATACTTCAGCATTATATAGGACGTTGCCTCCGAAACAGGATCTCAAAGCACTTATAAAAATGCTTCACGAGGAGAACTGACAGTCAGATCTATTTAGTCCCTACTCACTTATGCAAGATGTGGAAGGAAAGCGCCATCCTAGAGCATTTTGATTAGAGGATGTCTTAACTATATTCTCTTCTTCTCTGTCTGACTTGATTTTGTAAATAAAACAGACTGGGTCAATGGTCCCCAGGAGACCACACTTCCCAATAATGAGAGAAGTGGCATTTACAGGAAGGTTTTAAACTTTTCTTCTGTGACATGAGTTTTCGTATGTCCTATATTAATCCTTAATTTAAAAATTACTAATGTACACATCTAATTAAAGTTTTATGGCGTTCTGGTGTTTCAGTGTCAACTGTTTGTTTCCAGTTTCTCGCCTCGTAATGCTGTCAAATAAATTTCTGCTTATTCTAATTTAGTATCTTGTTACTCTGCAGAGCGAGAGGGAAAAAACATATAGTCTTGAAGGAAACTATTTCAATGTTACTTTGTTCGAGGAAACTTAAGGTACACTGATAGATTTGATGACCGTACCGTTAGGTCAACTTGGTTGTATGCTTAAAGTTTGGCCAAACTTTGCAGCTTCAAGAATATTGGCGATGTCTTTCATCTTGATCATAACAACCCTTTTTATAACTTTGGGTCCTTGGTGTGATTTATGTTTGACAAAAGAACCAGTAGTCAACCATGAGCTCTTATTCTTAAAAAAAGAGTTCTGTGAAAACTTGATGACCCAAAGCAGAAATTTTAATATGATCCTTCCAGCAAACTAATTCCAAATTACGACCGATCAGGTATTCAAAAGCTTGGATACACAACATTCATCTAGAGCAGTGGTCTCCAACCTTTCTGACCTTGAGAGCCACATTCAGCTTTGACAGAGGGTCGCGAGCCACATTCAGCACTAAGAGAGGGGCGCGAGCCACATCCAGCTCCCACCCCCTTCAATGTAATGTCAACCAAAGCCCCCATTACAAGTATAATGATAACCAAAGCTTCTCCACAGAAATCACTCCAAAGTAGTACACTGAGATCCAGGGGTTCCCACAACACCTCCATTCAGGATTCTCCCATCAACGACTCCCAACACACTTTCATGTCCAGCTTTGAGCACCTCCTCTAACAGGTAGTACCATCCTCCAGCGTACCATACCTAAAACATCTCTATACCCCTAAGACCATTTTGAGATGTGCTCTTCATACCTGTTTGCTAAACCTGGACCTAATACACCAAGGTGGCAGACAGCAGCGAGCCACAATTCATGGGACCGCGATCCACATGTGGCTCCTGAGCTACAGGTTGGGGATCCCTGAACTAGAGACTGCTAAAATAGAACTTATGGAAGGAGAGGAACCTTGCATTTGTTGTGCTTTAATTTGTTATCAATCCAAAATATTAGATACAGTATATGAGGCTTTGGCCATGACAACCAGGCCTTCATCAAACTGTGAGGGGTTGACACGCTCAGCTGCTTTTTAACGTTTTGGGTAGTAGATTACCAGCCGGTTTATTATAGTCAGCATACAGTGGGGAAAAAAAGTATTTAGTCAGTCAGCAATAGTGCAAGTTCCACCACTAAAAAGATGAGAGGCGTCTGTAATTTACATCATAGGTAGACCTCAACTATGGGAGACAAACTGAGAAAAAAAAATCCAGAAAATCACATTGTCTGTTTTTTTTTCATTTTATTTGCATATTATGGTGGAAAATAAGTATTTGGTCAGAAACAAAATTTCATCTCAATACTTTGTGATATATCCTTTGTTGGCAATGACAGAGGTCAAACGTTTTCTGTAAGTCTTCACAAGGTTGCCACACACTGTTGTTGGTATGTTGGCCCATTCCTCCATGCAGATCTCCTCTAGAGCAGTGATGTTTTTGGCTTTTCTCTTGGCAACACGGACTTTCAACTCCCTCCAAAGGTTTTCTATAGGGTTGAGATCTGGAGACTGGCTAGGCCACTCCAGGACCTTGAAATGCTTCTTACGAAGCCACTCCTTCGTTGCCCTGGTGGTGTGCTTTGGATCATTGTCATATTGAAAGACCCAGCCACGTTTCATCTTCAATGCCCTTGCTGATGGAAGGAGGTTTGCACTCAAAATCTCACGATACATGGCCCCATTCATTCTTTCATGTACCCGGATCAGTCGTCCTGGCCCCTTTGCAGAGAAACAGCCCCAAAGCATGATGTTTCCACCACCATGCTTTACAGTAGGTATGGTGTTTGATGGATGCAACTCAGTATTCTTTTTCCTCCAAACACGACAAGTTGTGTTTCTACCAAACAGTTCCAGTTTGGTTTCATCAGACCATAGGACATTCTCCCAAAACTCCTCTGGATCATCCAAATGCTCTCTAGCAAACTTCAGATGGGCCCGGACATGTACAGGCTTAAGCAGTGGGACACGTCTGGCACTGCAGGATCTGAGTCCATGGTGGCGTAGTGTGTTACTTATGGTAGGCCTTGTTACATTGGTCCCAGCTCTCTGCAGTTCATTCACTAGGTCCCCCCGCGTGGTTCTGGGATTTTTGCTCACCGTTCTTGTGATCATTCTGACCCCACGGGGTGGGATTTTGCGTGGAGCACCAGATCGAGGGAGATTATCAGTGGTCTTGTATGTCTTCCATTTTCTAATTATTGCTCCCACAGTTGATTTCTTCACTCCAAGCTGGTTGGATATTGCAGATTCAGTCTTCCCAGCCTGGTGCAGGGCTACAATTTTGTTTCTGGTGTCCTTTGACAGCTCTTTGGTCTTCACCATAGTGGAGTTTGGAGTCAGACTGTTTGAGGGTGTGCATAGGTGTCTTTTTATACTGATAACAAGTTTAAACAGGTGCCATTACTACAGGTAATGAGTGGAGGAAAGAGGAGACTCTTAAAGAAGAAGTTACAGGTCTGTGAGAGCCAGAAATCTTGATTGCTTGTTTCTGACCAAATACTTATTTTCCACCATAATATGCAAATAAAATGAAAAAAAAACAGACAATGTGATTTTCTGGATTTTTTTTCTCAGTTTGTCTCCCATAGTTGAGGTCTACCTATGATGTAAATTACAGACGCCTCTCATCTTTTTAAGTGGTGGAACTTGCACTATTGCTGACTGACTAAATACTTTTTTTCCCCACTGTATATCAATGCAGGGTTCAGGAAAAATAAGCAGAGCCTTCCTGGCTTAATGGAAAACAAAGCAAAGACAAAGTGCAAAAGAGTCCTTTCACCCGCAGATGCCATACACTGTCCTCAACTCCTCCTGGAGCCACATGGGAGTTCCTCCTCTAGCAAGTTACAACCAGCACTGACTCTCCAGACAGGCTTTTTAACACAGACCATGTGATGATCACCTGACCATGACATCATCTCAGGTCCTGTATGCACACATGCTGGTGTCGGCTCTGCAGGAGGAGATATGGTGAGCACCCTCCTTTTCTCTATGGGTGCCCACATAAAACCAGCCCATGTATACAATACAATTTTAAATTAATGCTCTCAGAACGTAGCGCGATGGAGGAAAAATATCCTAGTTTTACATCACTGATGCCAATATGCGCAGTGACACATATCTCCCTTCATACACTCTGCCAGTGACCCTGTCACAAAACATACTGATTGCATGTAGAAGAATAAAGAAAAAGGGTAGAAGACAAACACCGAAAAGAACAAGCCACACAACTATAGTTGTCACATTCTTTGCAGCATTTGTCTTCTGCCCTTTTTAATATTTTTCTACTTGCGATCTTTATGTCCGAAGAAGGTCTGTTTGCTAAGACTGAAACTTCATATATGTATTTCTTCGGATTGCTGAAAAATGAAAGAACTTTAACCAAAATTTATATTGGAGAGCCAAGTTCTTTTCCTTACATCCCAAGAGGGCAAGGTCAGACTCGGAAACTATGGACATTCAACGGCTGACATAGAAAACTATAGACGACTAATTGTTTTCATAAGTAAATTAAGAAGACCTTAAATCATTCAATTTATTATATCTGACGCCAGAATAAATGACAAACCAATACACATTTTTTTTTCCAAATCCCAATACCTTGCAGGAGATTCTCAAGTCCTTAAAACAAGCATTTCATATTGTCAATCCACATCTGGGTTGCATTTACAAAACTCTTGATGATAAAGTTATCTCAAGGGCTATTGTTCTGTCCTGATTCAATGAGCTTGTTGTAGATTGCTGTCAATGTAATTGGGCGCCGGGGAGTTCATCTCAGTGCAAGAACAAACAAGTGCTGTCTGATAAATAGAAATGGCTTGACAATTAACCCTAGAAGAGATGTAATAGATAAATTCCACAGAAGATATAACATCCATCATGTCAGCCTCTTATCTGTCTGCGGTGAGGGTTCTTTATGCCCTGATAATTTCCTTTACAATGATAATCTATAATTGCCAACGGGACAAGAACATGATTGGAAAACTGTTGGCAGTGTAGTAAAATAACAGGTGTTCTTTCTGGTGTGCTGCTTCTTCTTCCAAGTCTTTTAGTTCTGGCCATACACAGTAGATTAATGTTGTTCAAACGTTACCTTCTTTGTGCGACCGGCTAGACATCTAAAGGATATTTCGAGGCTTCCCAACTTTTCTCTGGCTGATGAAGTTGGGGGAAATAAGGATATGATGACTTTTAATACCCCATCTTTTGAGGGTATTAAAATCGAGGAGATAAGCTACCACCAATGGATTTTGGCAAGATTACTCCCTATGGCAGGGATTCCCAACCTGTAGCTCGGGAGCCACAGGTGGCTCATGATCTCATGAATTGTGGCTTGCGACTGTCTGCTAGCTTGGTGCATTAGCTCCAGGTCTAGCAAAGAGCTATGAAGAGCGCATCTCAACATCGTGAATTTTGTGAGTAGTCCAGCACAGAAGAGCAGATCTGGATGCACATACATTGGTCTTAGGGATTTAGGGATAATTTAAGGATGGTATGCTGGAGACAGGAAGATACTACTGGTCAGAGGAGGTGCTTGAAGCTGGATACGACAGTGTGGTTGTAGTGCTTGATGGGAGAATACTGAAGAGAGGATTGTGGGAACCCTTGTATCTTGGTATACTGCTTTTGTGGAAAAGCTTTGGCTGGCATTATACCCATAATAGGGGCTTTGGTTGCCACTAATGTAAGGGAGTGTGGGAGCTAAATGTGGCTCACGGCCATCTTTCAAAGCTGAACATGGCTCGCAACCCTCTCAGAGCTGGATGTGGCTTGCCACCCTCTGTCAGAGCTAAATGTGGCTCACGACCCTCTCTCAGTGCTGGATGTGGCTCTCAAGGTTAGAAAGGTTGGGGACCACTGCCCTATGAAGAACACATTCATGCTTGGTAAAGTCATGCATATGTGTGGCAGGTAGATGGTTAAGAATGATGGGTGTCGGTGAAGATAGTCTTTTTTTTATAGTATGGTCACCTTTACTCTCTCTTGAAGGTGGACCTCAGCCATAGACTTGCCTGAGGTCTTGAATACTTCAATGGCATTTCCAGTTTGAAAACTATCCCTTATATGGGATGATTTACTATTTTTGGGGGGCTGGACTTTTGGGACTCCCAGTAATCTCACTGAGCTGCACAATGCTTTCTGAATGGAGATGAGGTGTTCTTGCTTGACCTCATCTCCATTCATCTATGGGACTGATGAAGAAACTGAGTACAGCATTCATTTTTTTCCAGCAATTCCACAGACAATTAATAGACTAGATGCTGAGCATGCACAACTCCGAAGAGCACCATTCCTGAGATATCTATGGTTCTTAGAGGTCAGATCTTCAGTGATCAGTAAATTGTCCCTCACCCCATAGGTCGTGTATAACTTTTGTCTAAAAACCCCTTAAAGCTCAATGTCTTTAGGCATTCCTTTTCGTTTAAGCTTAACCATTAGCTTTGCTAGCTTAAGACTTCTTCCTTTGTCTTATGTTAGTCTTGTCAGACATAAAAATCTTTTGCAAGTATAGTTTCTCTGTCAACCGGTAAGGGCCAGTAGAGAGGCAAGCATGTCTACTATTTTCAAGACCAGCAAATTAAGAAGAAAAATAAGTCATTGGCATACCTCAACTAATCCTCTCGAAGATATTTATTTTTTACTTTTGTGTAAATGATGCCGCTTCTAGTAACAGTGGACTACAATAGAGAGAAAGAGATGAAATAATAAAAAAAAATAGTACTAGGCCAGAGGGAGCTCTATTGTGACATTAGCCAAGGAATAGTAAGGCATTCTCTGCCCAAAGTGCTGGAAGCCACGGGGGTCCAAAAAGCCACTGTACCTTAGATGGGAATTTTTAGTTGAGGGGCTAGACCAGCTAACTAGACTTGTGTCCCATGTGAAGAAGTGTCTTGGCTTCTTGCTCATCCATAGCCTTGCCAACATATCATCCCAGCTGTAAATAGGTGAATCCCATATGTTTCATATGGGTGTTCTTTGAAGGGTAGAGACCAGGTTAGGTCAGTCGTTATCCAAAAATAGTTTTTATTATCTTGAAAGTGTGATAGGAGCACCAGAGCTTTGTTTCTGTGTGGTTAGGAGTGTGGTGGTGACCTCATTTTTTTAAAAAGTTGCTGAGTAGATGACGCATTCATCCACAAGAATCTTGTCCAATAGCCATGTCGATTGTCCATGGCCACCTGGACGAAAGCTTTGTGAACCTCTTACCACCTGCTGTCAACACCAGCACCTCTTCTGATTAGTAGGGCAGGCGCAATGTCATCCAACAATGACATCACCCTGGGCCTACAAATCAGAAAAGGATCTGACGATGCCAATGGGTAGATGGCTGTTTGCTACTAACATGGCTACTTGCCAATGGTCCTGCAAATTAATTCTGTCTTCTCCATGTTGCTGGCAATATTGTGTCTGAATTACCCCATGGCAACATCTCTCAGAACTAAGTCATAAAATGTCCTTTGTGGTTTGTTTAATACTTAGAGTTTTTCCTTTAAGATTCTACCATTACCTGTTAAAGACTAAGACTTCCAAAGCCCCAGTTAATAATTCATGTTTTTTTAGACCCATGAAATCACTCACAACAATAATCCTTTAATATATATAACATATTATTTTCATACTATATTTTAAAGTCTTATTAACTAGGAACAAAAAAAAAATATTAGGGGATTAAGACTCTCTGTGTTGAAGTATTTAGGTCGGTTGTTTGATCCCTAAGCATTTTTTGATCCTCGCTAAATTTGCCATGGCCATCAGTCAGAAAGGAAGAAAATGATCATGAGGAGCATCATATACAGTCATGGCCAAAAGTATTGACACCCCTGCAATTCTGTCAGATAATACTCAGTTTCTTCCTGAAAATGATTGCAAACACAAATTCTTTGGTATTATTATCTTCATTTAATTTGTCTTAAATGAAAAAACACAAAAAGAATTGTCCTAAAGCCAAATTGGATATAATTCCACACCAAACATAACAAAGAGGGTGGACAAAAGTATTGGCACTGTTCGAAAAATCATGTGATGCTTCTCTAATTTGTGTAATTAACAGCACCTATAACTTACCTGTGGCACCTAACAGGTGTTGGCAATAACTAAATCACACTTGCAGCCAGTTGACATGGATTAAAGTTGACTCAACCTCTGTCCTGTGTCCTTGTGTGTACCACATTGAGCATGGAGAAAAGAAAGAAGACCAAAGAACTGTCTGAGGACTTGAGAAACCAAATTGTGAGGAAGCATGAGCAATCTCAAGGCTACAAGTCCATCTCCAAAGACCTGAATGTTCCTGTGTCTACCGTGTGCAATGTCATCAAGAAGTTTAAAGCCCATGGCACTGTGGCTAACCTCCCTAGATGTGGCCGGAAAAGAAAAATTGACAAGAGATTTCAACGCAAGATTGTGTGGATGTTGGATAAAGAACCTCCACTAACATCCAAACAAGTTCAAGCTGCCCTGCAGTCCGAGGGTACAACGGTGTCAACCCGTACTATCCGTCGGCATCTGAATGAAAAGGGACTGTATGGTAGGAGACCCAGGAAGACTCCACTTCTTACCCCGAGACATAAAAAAGCCAGGCTGGAGTTTGCCAAAACTTACCTGAAAAAGTCTAAAACATTTTGGAAGAATGTTCTCTGGTCAGATGAGACAAAAGTAGAGCTTTTAGGGCAAAAGCATCAACATAGAGTTTACAGGAGAAAAAAGAGGCATTCAAAGAAAAGTACACGGTCCCTACAGTCAAACATGGCGGAGGTTCCCTGATGTTTTAGGGTTGCTTTGCTGCCTCTGGCACTGGACTGCTTGACCGTGTGCATGGCATTATGAAGTCAGAAGACTACCAACAAATTATGCAGCATAATTTAGGGCCCAGTGTGAGAAAGTTGGGTCTCCCTCAGAGGTCATGGGTCTTCCAGCAGGACAATAACCCAAAACACACTTCAAAAAGCACTAGAAAATGGTTTGAGAGAAAGCACTGGAGACTTCTAAGGTGGCCAGCAATGAGTCCAGACCTGAATCCCATAGAACACCTGTGGAGACATCTAAAAATGGCAGTTTGGAGAAGGCACCCTTCAAATATCAGGGACATGGAGTCGTTTGCCAAAGAAGAATGGTCTAAAATTCCAGCAGAGCATTGTAAGAAACTCATTGATGGTTACCGGAAGCGGTTGGTCGCAGTTATTTTGGCTAAAGGTTGTGCAACCAAGTATTAGGCTGAGGGTGCCAATGCTTTTGTCCGGCCCATTTTTGGAGTTTTGTGTAAAATGATCAATGTTTTGCTTTTTGCTTCATTCTCTTTTGTGTTTTTTCATTTAAGACAAATTAAATGAAGATAATAATACCAAAGAATTTGTGTTTGCAATCATTTTCAGGAAGAAACTGACTTTATCTGACAGAATTGCAGGGGTGTCAATACTTTTGGCCATGACTGTACATTGTGAGACAACGGCTTTCTGCACGTGTGATTTACTATTCAAGATGTGCAGCTGCGGATGAATGGTTGGACCTCAGCCAGCAGGGAAATACTTGTAGAGCAGAGAGTAGGATAGCCTACCTATTTGCTGATGTCATGTGTCATCTCAACCCATGACCCCATATGCTTGGATGGAAGAAAGTACATATCTCGCATGGTTTGCAACACTTCTGAAAAAAATACTCAGAAGCAAAAAATTGGCCAGCCCCCATATTTTATACTGCTGTGACAGCCTCCATGATTGGTTGTGCTAGACTTTGCGATGCAATAGCTGTAAGGCATTTTAGGGAAGCCTACCTGGTGGCGCCTAACATCATTAGCCCGCTCTGTGACTCTTCGGTAGTGTTAAGTGGCCGATTTTTGGGGGTCCGATACGCTCTAATTGAATTGCACTGTTCCAATTTACTGGGGCCTCGAAATTTCAGGAAATTCAACTCAAATTCCGTTTCCCACGGATCGATCCGATCATCTCAAGTTTGAATTGCTTTATTATGCCTTACCGGAATCTCAGCCCATTAAGAGCTGATGCATAGAACCGTATAAATCAGACAAGTGCTATCCGTGGTTTTGATGGACTGAGTGGTTCGAAGAAAAAATCATTGACGTATACCATTTTGATCAGAGGTGTGAGAGGGTCACTGGCACAGTGTATGAAGGGAGGTATGTGTCACTGCGCACATTTGCTTCAGTGATGTAACACCAGAATTGTTTTCCTCCAGCACGATATGTACTGAGAGGGTTAAGTTATGTTATGGGATGGTTTTAGTGGACCTTCATAGAGCGGGTGGGAGGAGTTCCACCGTATCTCCACTTGCAGAATCCTGACAGGACCTGTGTGAGGTCAAGGTCATGTGATCATCACATGGGTTGTTAAATACCCGCACATGAGAGTCAGTCTGTGTGGGTGTCTTGAGAGAGGAGGTACTCCCACGTGGCTTCAAGGAGGAACTGAGGACAGTATGTAGTGTCTGAAGGTTGAAACCTGCAGAGAAAGGACTCTGTTGAACTTTGTTTTGTTTTCCGTTAAGCCAGGAAGGTTCTGCTTTTGATTTCTAAGCCCTGCCTTGGTGTATGCTGACTTTAATAAATCAGCAGGTGTTTCACCACCAATATGTTCCTGTGTCTCCCTGAAGAAGCAACTAAGCACATCAAGTTCAACCCCTCACAGAGGTTTGGATCAAAATCAGAAATGTAAGTCTATGGGTCAATGGAAAACATCTGACTGCACTCTGATGACACCCGAGTGCAGTACAATTTTCCCTGGCTGACTGCATGGAGAAGGTGGAGAAACTTTTTTTTCTCTCTACCTCTGGGAAAAATGGATCTCACTATGATCAAACTTTTAGACTAAGGTTTTGTGACCTTAGTCCAATAGGGAATGCTATTATTAAATAATCATTTCACAGTGTTAAGGTATGTAAGGGGTTTATGTCTTAAGGTATGTTAAATCTCATCAGGTATGGTAGGTTTCAGGAGAACTGTTCAGAACAAATAACTGATCAGGGGTGTTGACTCAGAAAGAGTAATTTACTTATTATCTAGTGTGACAAAGTCAGTGGCAAGGAACTGGTGGGGAGATATGTTTCTCTGAGGCTACTGGCTTCAGTGATTTGAAACCCATTTTGCTCCAGTACACTAAGTGTTGAGAGGAGTTAATCAGCAATTTTGTTTAAGAGCTGGGTTTTTGTGGACAACCAAAGAGCGGGTGGGAGGTTATCTACCTTATCTCCACCCCAAGATGTGGTCTGGGGCTTAAATTGTCAGTCTCCAGAGGCATTCAGTGTTCAGTAGGCCTGGAGAGTGGAGCTCCAGTGCTATGTGTCCTGTTGAGGACAGCTGAACCTATGTGTGCTGATTTTATCCAGAGCGAGCGGATCCCCGCAGGCGTATGGACTTTGATATATCATTTTGCTTTGTTTTCCTGTTTTGTCCTAAGGGACATATTTATATTTACCTCACCGTGGTTTATGCCTCATGTACATAATGAACTGATGAAGGACAAACTGACAGCATTCCTGTGCCTACCTCTGTGTACAGCTGAGTGAGCCACTCTACCACAGTAGCTATGAATTCTGCTATTTGCTATTATGTACAGCACGCCTAAATTAATGGAGTATAAAATACACGGACACACCGACAAGGTTTGGAGACTGTTGGAAATCACAAGCCTGTGTTATTCTCTGTTCTCATAAGCCATATGGCTGAGACTCAGAAACTTCTTAGTTGGAGTTAGAACTGCTCCAACAATTGTCCGATTACAGTTGGCTAGAGGGATCAACTAGATATGTCATAAAAGTCAAATTGTCTAGCTGCTATCACTGGGTTCCCCAACAATCCCACAATTACTTTCCTTACAACGCCTTGGGAATATTGAAACGGTCAATACGTTATGTTTGTTGTGCAGCTAAGCATTGGATTATTGAAAAGAAAATCTTATTGAGGTCCATCAATAGCAGAAACAATATCCTTCAGGTAGATAAAATACTCTGTTTATTGAATAGACTACAATCATCAAAAAGTAATGCAATCAACTGCCTGGGCCTATTTTTGGGCTTCTAAGACACACACCTGAGGCTTGGTGTTGAATCTGAGTCTGACTTGCAATTTGTGTGTGCAGAGGCAGCCTGACTGCAGGCTGCAGGATGTCTCCTGTAGACCAGCAGCTTCTAGTGCCTCTCCCTACTTGTCTGTGGCTTCTGGTGACTCAGGAGTTCTGTCCACTACCTGTCCCTGGTTCTCCTAGATCTCTTCTCTGTGTCCGCAGGTGGTTTTCAGGACGTCTTCCTGGCTGTGTGCAGTTTCCTTGGTTGCTGACTTTCCTGTTACTCTGGAGTGTTTTCTGCTACCTGCCTGCAGTTTCATGCACGCCACCTGCTTGCCTGTGGTGTCCTGATGTCCTCAGCCTGCCTTCAGTTTCCTCCACTTCACCTGCTTGCCTGTGGTTACTTGACCTCTTCCACCTGCCTGCGGTTTCCTGCGCTCTACCTGCTTGCCTGCAGTTTCCTGACATCCTCCTGCCTGAGCTTTCCTGACCTTCTCCACTTGCCTGCAATTTTCTGAAAACCACCTGATTGTCTGAAGTTTCCTGATGTCCTCCTGTCTACCTACGGTATCCAGTTCCTCTACTTAACAATCTGCTGCACCGACGCCCGTGGTCCATGTGCCCACCTGGACCTTGGGCTTAGAGAATCCCCATCACCCAGTGAGCCCCTTGAACTTTTTGTATCTCCTGAATTGGACTAGATCCATACTGGCATCTTGGCCACACACAAAGTAACCAAGATAGCTCAATGCCTCATCCAAGAAACTTTATCTAACTATTGGTCATGAATATATGACAGATAGAATTACAATATAGCCACTAGATCTCACAAATGATATTGCGACTCGTTTCTATTTTGTTTTTGATTGTACTTATCTTTTTACATTTCCTGTCTCTCATGATCTTATGATTGCAAACAACCTTTTGAGTTCCATTGGTGAGTTTTGTGTGGCCATGCTCTGTAACATCCGCAGAGGTCACCATACTGAGAGCGTGAGGAGGAGCTCTTTTCCCTGCATGAGTCATCCCCACTTCAACACCTGACCCAGTTGCTCCCTCCTTTCCTCTGCCAGTGACTTTCAGTGAGGTAGAATTGAAGTTCTCACTCATGTAGGGAAAATTGACCTCCTGTTTCTACATAGAGCTTAGAGGGATTCAGCTAATCAGTTTTTAATCACTTAATGTCATTGACCTAATGGAAAAGAGGAGAATTAGCTGGGTACAAAGGCAAAATGAGCAAATTGTAAGTACATTGTGTTAAATAATATGATGACTGCAATAAATAGCATGGATAAAAACTTTCATGGGAGGAGTGCTTCTTTAAGACCTCCAAATATATTAGATTAAAGGGGTGATCCAACAGTAATTTAGAATTTCACCCTCTACGTTATGTCTACCTATTTTGATTGCTTATCTTTCCACTTTTCTAAACAACTTCATTTACAAAATCCCTATCCTTCCCTCTGTAATCTAACTTTTAGTCTGTGTATTTTTTTTACTTACGTCCAATGACAATTTGTTTGAGTTGTCCAGCATGTACTGGGGATTCTCAAACAGATCGTTATCAGAGGCACGGGCTTCTGTCACTTACATGGAATCTTTTTCCTCCCTAAAATGAAAAATCATCTGGAGGGTAGCACTCTGGTCAGCCCCCTCAGTTGCTATTCCTGAAACGGGACTCCAATAGGCACATCCTTTACCGAGATTTGGCTGTCTATTCAACAAAGTAGCGTGGAACACAGGCAGACCATAATGAGCATGGAATTGACATACTGGGAGACTTACATTAAAATAGGTAGACATATAGTATGAAATTCACTATTAGTGTTGGACCAGTCCTTTAAGGTCAACCAAACCCATCAGATCTGAAGGGAGCGGTCAAGCATCTAAAGCGTAAGTGTCGCAACTCTTGACCATCAGATGACTACACAGAAGAGAGGGATCAGACATACTTTTTATGGCAGCCCGTCCTTTTGTTACCCTGTAGATAAGGTGCCACCAGAGTCGTGTACTCCCTCTCCCCATTTTAGAAATCATGCATAATCGTCCTGTATTAAAATACAACAGAATGTGAGCAGTTGGCATCGTCATTGAAAATGGAAGTATATTGGAAAGTCCAAATGCAACTGCAAAAACAAGCCTAGTCAGGCTTAAAAAGTCAAAAAAATCACTATAATGAGAGCAGATGCATGACTTATGCCAAATTCCATAGTCCTCTTTTCTGAGTAAAGTGGGTCTAATCTTGACCTTGTTTGTACTTCTCCACAAGTGTCAGCCAAACAGATGTCAAGTCCTTGTTTCATCCATGGTGCACACACCATCAGCTCGCCTATCTTGAAACCAGATAGAAGGGGGATATGTCCTCCCAACAAGGGAGCTCAGTGGAGTTTTATACCTCAAGAAAGCTCTAATTAGATTGAAAAGATGAACACTTGTTAGACTATGTACACACAGAGATTTTGTTGAGTTTTTGGAGCACAAACTAGACGGAAACTCAAAGCTTTGGAGGAATTTTGAGATTTGGAAGAGGATTTGGAGGCTTTTCTCTCAGTTTGTACCCTATAACATCCTAAAAAATACTCTGTGCATGCATAGGAAAAACACATAGTCAGCTCAACTCAGAGTTTCGCCAATACCGCTTCTTCATAGGCATGACCCCTCGATTGCACTTGCTGTTTAAATACAGTAACAATAATAAACATAAAAATATATTACAAAATCACCTAAAAATATATTCTATAAACAATCAAGCTTTTCATTAATGTTTATGGAGGGAGGGGTGGGGGTCAACAGAGATAAATGTAACCGACTGATTAAAGGTGTATAGGAACCTTTACTCAAAGGGTTCCACGGCAGTCAAAAATGTTTTTTTGCACTCATGCATTGTTCTTACAAGTTGTTGGGACCATTGTAGGGTTAATCTGCGATTAAAAATATTATCTTTCATGCGCCGTCTTTCTTGCAGTCATAAGCGAGAGCGCTCGAATGCCGCCCCTTTCTCATTCTCTGTCAGCCAAGTGATCTGATTCTGTGACACAGCTGCAGGAGAAGAACATTGCTCCGCTGATAGATAGAGCTTTAGATAAGATTACATGGTGTGCCTGCATCTTGATGACACACTTGTCTAAGCAGCCTTTTAGAGGATAGCCTAATACACATTCTGGAAATACTGCTAATGAATCGCATTTATCTGCCTTTACTTTGAATTATTTGCATTCAGGTTTTGTTGACATTCATTGGTGTATATATATATATATATATATATATATATATATATATATATATAGACTATGGATCATTTTCCCAATCTGCATATGGAGCTGAAATGAGTTCGGAGTTTGCTTTAAACGTGGCTCAAACACCTCTTTATGGTTTTTTCAGGCGTCTACAAGTGCCCCAATTAAAGGGGGAAAAAATCATTATACAGCAGATAGGACAAATTCATATATGGATGTGCTCTTAAAGGAACACTACAGGCAAAGCTTAAAAATTGTGTTATAACTGAGTGGGCGGAGCACGACACCGTTATCCAAGCTATGCTCCACCCCCTTATGACCTGCTCTAGGCGTAATAAAGTTTTGCTTTGTATATTCCTTTAAAAAAGAACACAACTACTGTCAAGAAATCACTTAAGGCTTAAGCCTCAGGTCTGTATAAAACCCTGACGCTGATACTTCTCCACATTGGTGTACTATGAAAAAATGGGGCCCCTGTTTGAAGATTAACATTTGTCCTTCATTAAAAGGGGTTCTCCAGAAATAGGAAAAGAATAATTCGACACAAATCAGTTCCTAAGTACTTTCAGTTAGGCTACTTTCACACATCAGTTTTTTGCCGTCAGGCAGGATCCGGCTATTTTTAGAAAAAACGGATCCGGCATAAATTTTGGAGAACTGTAGAAACGGATCCGTTTTTTTGCTGGATCCGTCTAGCAGGTTATATCTGTTCCTGGGGGCTGGCCAATTGGATCTGAGCATGCGCAGACTTAAAAAAACGGATCCGGTGGCTGGATACGTCTTTTTCTGGATCCGGCGCATTCCGGCGCCCATAGACTTTCATTGTAGCAAAAAGCTGGAAGCGCCAGATCCGGCGCTTCCGGCTTTTTCGCCGGAGACAAAAAACGTTACAGTAGCCGTTTTTTCCAGACGCCGGAATGAGACAAGTAGCCGGATCCGGCAAAAAACGGATGAAACGCAATGCCATCCGGCGCGATCCGGCGCTAATGCAAGTCAATGGGGAAAAACTGGATCCGGCATTGCATTTTGCCGGATCCGGTTTTACAAAAAAAAGCCGGATCGCGCCTGACGGCAAAAAACTGATGTGTGAAAGAGGCCTTAGGAAATCACACTTCTTTTGTTTAGCAAAGCAATCACTATAGAAATAGAATGGTTTCTTCCTTTTTAATACTCTTACATCTCTCTGATTTGATAGTAGACATACCAGGGGTGCTCAGGTAAAAAGAGGTTGCTCACACTGCTGTCCACCCTGTCTATCCTATTTAATACTAGAGATATAATGAGAAATGAATTAAGAGACAGCTCACACTGCTGTCCGCCCTGTCTATTTGATCTAGTCCTGGAGATACCATGGGTGCTGAGGTAAGAAGAGGTTGCTCACACTGCTGTCCACCCTTACTATCTGATGTAATAATGGAGATACCAGTGGTGCTGAGTTAAGAAGAGTCTGCTCATATTTCTGTCCACCTTGTCTATCTGATCTAGTACAGGAGATACCAGTGGTGCTGAGTTAAGAAGAGGCTGCTCACATTGCTGTCAACCATGTTTATCTGATCTAATACTGGAGATACCAGAGGTGCTGAGGTAAGAAGGGGCTGCTCACATTGCTGTCTACCCTGGCTATATGATCTAGTACTGGAGATACCAGTGGTGCTGAGTTAAGAAGGGGCTGCTCACTCTGCTGTCCACCATGACTATCTGATCTAATACTGAATATACCAGTGGTGCTGAGGTAAGAAGAGGCTGCTCACTCTGCTGTCCACCATGACTATCTGATCTAATACTGAATATACCAGTGGTGCTGAGGTAAGAAGAGGCTGCTCACACTGTTTAAACACTATATAAAACAGCACTCCAGGTCTAAGACACATACCATAGTAAGTCTGGTGCATTCCCAGGGATATGCATTTTATATTAAAAAGATTTTTTTTAAAGTTAATAATTTTTTAAAATAAATAGTTATTTTTTAGACTTACCTCTCCGGATCCGTTGCTGGACATCTTCCCTATCAAGTTTGAGATACCAAGGGTGCAGAGGTAAGAAGAGGCTTTTCACACTGATGTCCACCCTGTCTATCTGATCTAATACTGAAGGTACCAGGGTGCTGAGATAAGAAAAGGCCACTCACACTGCTGTCTAACCTGTCTATTTGATCTAATACTGGAGATGCCAGGGTGTATAGGTAAGAAGAGGCTGCTCACACTGCTGCCCACGCTATTTATCTGATATAATACTAGTGATATCAGCTGGGTCAGGAGTTCAAGAGGGGATGACTCCTGAAAAGAGACTTTATGTTTCTACATAGAGCAGAGAATAGAGATGAATTAACGGGTTAGAAAGGCAAAACGAGCAATTGTATGTACACAGTGTTAAATAATATGATTAAGGCAATAAAAACTTAAATGTGAGGGCTTCTTTAATAAAAGCCTATTCCACTGATTATCATTAATACGGCTTTCCTTGTCCCATCAGAAATTCTCCGCGTTCCTGGAGATGAAATGAAGCATAAGGAGCTTTCTGTTTCTCTGCACAGGTTCCCTCTTTACACCTCATGCAATAGTAATGACACACAATACTTACATTGTGGCACATAATATAAAAGTTACAGCCAGAGAACACAATATAATGACTTTACTAAGCAAATTGTTCCACCGCGCTGATACAATGAGTATATCTTATGCCGCCAGTCTGCAGACACATTATAATGACATTCACCTCCGATCTTGATAGCTCAGGCAGAGGTGTCAAAATGTTGACATTATACAGTGCATTCACATTCTAGCTACATAAATAAAATGAAGATATATCAAGTCAGCCTCATGTTTTAAAAGTGCATTTTTATTAATAAACCCCGCCGGCTGAAAGCAACAGCTCATCTTCTGCTGGAAGCGAGCGACAACAAAGTGTAGTGGTACGGCATTAAATAAGAGGACGCGGAGAAGAAAATACACTGCCTAGATGAATGGTATTTATAAAGCAGAAACCATTTGTATCGAAATTCTTTCACGCTGTCACCTACAAGCCTCTGGATCACCGAACACTACAGATTATCAGAGGCATGGAAGTGGTGAAAATAAAAATAAAAACTAAAGGAACATTATTGGAATCCAATTTACGTTATAAGATGAAATGTGGCAAAAATAAAATCAGAAAATCAGTGTAATTTGAAGAATTCAGATCGTTACGTATAGCGTTAATTTCAATTTAATGGCGGCCAATTAAAATAATTACAAAACAGGGTAGGTACAGCGAAACTTTTTCTGACAAGTTCAACTAATGCTGCATTGAAAAGTGCAGCGGAGGTTTTCTAAAATAGGAAGCCAAGGTACAGAGAGTATAAAGGGAGTGAAAATAGGATGATGTTAGGCCGTGGTCACAAATTCAGTATTTGGTCATTATTTTACATCAGTATTTCTAAGCCAAAATCAGGAGTGGAACAATCGAAGAAAAGAATAATAGAAACATGTCACCACTTGTGTATTTTTCACCCCCTCCTGAATTTGGCTTACAAATACTGATGTAAAATACTGACCAATTATTGGACGCGTGAACATGGCCTTATGCGGTATGAATTCTGTTAAAGTGAATCTGTCACCCTTTTTTTTGACTATCAGCTGCTGGCATTGACATCAGGAGCTTATCTGCAGCATTCTGTAATGCTGTAGATAAGCCCCAGATGTAACCTGAAAGATAAGAAAAACACGTTAGATTATAATCACCGGAGGGGGCGGTTCGGTCTGACGCCTCCCATCTTCATACGATGCCGTCCTCTTCTTCCCCTCCAGCAGTAGCTCCGGCACAGGCGCACTGCTCTGCCCTGTTGAGGGCAGAGCAGAATACTGCAATGCGCAGGCGCCGGACCTCTCCCGACGCCTGCGCACTGTAGCCCTCAACAAGGCAGAGCAGTGCGCCTGTGCCGGAGCCACTACAGGAAGGGAAGAAGAGGACGGCATCGTATGAAGATGGGAGGCGTTGGACCAGACCGCAACACCCATCGGACCGGACCGCGACACCCATAGGACTGGACCACCCCCTCCGGTGAGTATAATCTAACGTGTTTTTCTTATCTTTCAGGTTACATCGGGGGCTTATCTACAGCATTACAGAATGCTGTAGATAAGCCCCTGATGTCAATGCCGGCAGCTGATAGTCAAAAAAAAGGGATGACAGATCCCCTTTAATAGCTATTATGTAACAAGCACTTAAATGTATTCAAAGAATTCTCATAATAATGAAGGGTATAAAATAAATGAACACTCTGGCAATCCCTGGAGACTTTTTGTAAATCCCATGCCTGTGAATTTCTTCCTGTTCTTTTGTTGAGATACACTGGTAGTCTTGTAAAAAAGGCCACGTTCACATGTTCAGTATTTGGTCAGTATTTTACATCAGTGTTTGTAAGCCAAAATCATGAGTGGAACAGTCAGTGGAAAAGTATAATAGAAACAAATCCAAAAGTGGTGCATACTTCACCCACTCCTGGTTTTGGCTTACAAATACTGATGTAAAATACTGATCAACTACTGAACAGGTGAATGTGGGTATGATATTTTTTCTAAGAGCTCGTTCACATGTCTGATTTTCTCGTCCGAAATTCTATGGGTCTGTGCCCGTCTGATTTTTCCCTCGGACTGATTGGTCAGTGGAAAATATCAGAGACATGTCTGATTTTGATCCAAGGGTCGGATCAAAATTGGCAAAGTGTGGGGGTCAGTGAAAAAATCTGACCGCACTCAGATGCCTTTTGAGTCTGATTTTCATGGACGATAAGAAAGGAAAAGATAGAGAAACTATTTTTTTATTCTCTTCACGTACGATAAAAATTGATGACCAAACGCTGATGAAACTCTGATCAGAAGAATGGGTCCGTTTTTCTCGTACTTTGCAAAATACTGACGTCTGAATGAGCCCTACATCGGTGAAAATCCCAGCACCCAATGACTTACTATGAAATCTTCCTGGACATCTTGGTTATGCTTCTCAAATCTCTACTTTTTCTTCTCTGCTGCAGCGCTTTCCAGTAACTACTCAACAGGACATAGAAAGAGAAATGTTTGTTGGAATAAAATCACCCAAAGTTGCATTGAAAAATAGTCTTCTAAAGTGGTGGAAGCCCACCGATCCAATGAATGAAGAAGTTGCAGTGCTACTTCAAAATTATGACCCATTCACTGTTTTTTTCTCTTCATATGAATGTGTGCACATGGAATCTCCCAAAAAATGTTCCACAGAGGAGCCCCATAAAATCTCATCTTGTGCCACTTCTTTTAACTGCTTCAGGATTCAGGTGTAACGTGGCATGGGGCAGTATCCTTGGGCAAGGTACTCGTCTCTTACACACCGACACGTTACATGAAGGTAAAAGCCAAGAAGAGAATACCGAGCATAGGACAAAGAATGAGTGAGGGACATGGTTTAGTAAATAAACCATCTTTATTAGACAATGGGTGGCACTGCATGCAACAGACTGCCCGCATTTGTTTAAAAACAGTAATTGGATATAGATGAAAAATATGGGCAAAACAAAATGAAGAATGAAAAAATGATAATCCAGGGGGACCACAAAGAGATGATGTGAGGTAGCAAAGCAACGACAGTTAAAAATATAATCTCAATTGATAACAATGATTAGGGTGATGCTGATCAAAAATATGCGCACAAATAATTGGTGTAAACCTGTAAAAACAATGGAATAGACATGCATATATGGCAATAATATATTCTTGGCAACAGTGTATTCAATGAGTCTATGTAAAGAGGTAGGAATGTCCAGGCAGCAGTGGTTACATGGTAGGTGGTCCCTGGTGAAAGTGTGGCGCACACCCCGACGCGCGTTTTGGAACAAGTCCTTCGTCTGGGGGTGACATAACACAAAGGTGTGGGTCCTGGCTGAGTGTGTGGCCTTTGTCTACAGGGGCACTACGCCCTTGCAGGCCACATGATGCTGTTGACTTCAGCTGGCCAGGACTAGATGTTGAACAGTTCAATAAGGGAGACCATAACTGAAAAATAAACTATCTTTTACTCAACAATAACTTGGTGGGGACTATGTACAATAGATAGGATAACTTCACAAATGTTTCATTCACAATACGGAGCATCTTCACACGGTCTCTATACCTCTTCAAGTTTACTTGTTCCTGCTTCAAGTTTCTCTGTCTCTGTCACAAACCAGCACAGTACGACAGTCTAGATAGTGAAAGTCCAATTCATAACCCGCAGCTCTGCATCCTCTTCCCTCTCATGGAAACTAGCTTGCCAATATGGCTGGTACTTAGCTTCTAAGCTTGCTTACACCTTGGAACTCCTGCTTGGAGCACTCTCTTCGTCTTATGCTCCCTGTTCCGTCCTGGCCCGTTACCTCTCTGAATTATAAACTTGGTGTCGAACCACTAGGCGCTTTCTCCCAGGACCTGTCTCAGGTACATCACCCTGATCTTCTGTCACTTCTCCTTCTTTTTTACTCCGGATCTCGACTGTCTCAGTCTTCACTCACGTCAGGGACATCCACGTCATGCGGTTCTGCTGACTAGTCAGACCTTAGGTCTGCTTCTGGCACACACTGGGCCCTATCTAACGTCCTCACAAGAAATTGTAGTGTCGTGATGTCGGCGATAAAGAATTCAGAGACGTACGCTGATGTGCTGGTGCTTGGCTGCACAGGCAGTGCTTTTCTTTTATCCTTACTTCCTCCTTCCTCCCTACGTCCCTCGCCCCGACTCCTCCTCTCCCCTACATCACTGTTACTAGGCAAAGAATGCAAACAAGGGCAACAGCCCACAAACAACAGGAGATGTGACAACATCACACCTCTTATTTTCTCACAACAAAAAAAAAAAAATGAAACATTTGAAGAATATTGTCGTTCAAACATTAAGTCTCACTGCAGAACATAGTCTGTAAGGTGGGCAGGTGGTCTTCGATAGGTCCTAGTCGGATAGCGGTGAGACAGCCCATCACCAGATGAGCCCTGAGTATCCCCGGAGACATCCCCTGTTAGGCTTACGGCATCTCCAGTCTCTGACAGGAAGTCGTCGCTCTCCGCTTCCTCAATAGGCGTGGTTTTTGGGACGTGGCCCCGGAGTTTTTTAAAGTGGGACACATTTCGTGTGACCTGACGACTTTGATTCCGGGCAGTAACCATGGTGCCCTTAACGTCTATAACTTGAAAGGGTTCCGGATAGTACGGTGACGCAAACTTGCTAGTCGCTTTTAACCTTTGTGCCAGGACCCAATCGCCCACCTGTATTGCCGGCTGTCTGCCTCGATGGTTGCGCTTATCTGCGTACCGTTTCATCTTTTCCTTTGATATGGAGTCATTAATAGAAATTGGGGTCTGGACGGAGATTGCTGGAATGCTTGGAAGTTTGACCCGTAAGGGCCTGTTGAACAGTGCCGTTGCAGGTGGTATTCCCGTTGTAGAGTGGGGTGTAGCCCTGTACTGTCTGAGGAATGCGTTCAACTCTTGCTGTAAGTCCTTGTGCTCCATGGTAGCAATCCTTAGGGTCTTGTTGAGCGATTGCATGAATCGTTCGACTTCTCCGTTGGCCTGAGGCCAGCAAGGAGTTATTTTCCGGTGTGTGAAACCCAGGTAGGTTGCGAAGGACTGAAAGTCTGTGCTATTAAAAGGCGGTCCATTGTCAGATTTCACGATCTCAGGTATGCCATATGCCGAGAAGATCTTGTCTAATTTTGGTAAAACAGCCTTGGCCGAGGTTGTAGAAACATGTTCGGTGACTGGAAACCTTGAAAAGTCATCCATGATAACCAGCAGATAGGAGCTATCTGGTAGACTGCAGAAATCGATGCTAACAGCTATCCATGGGCCGGCTGGCAGGGGTGTCATTTGTAATGGTGCACGTCTATGGGCAACTGTAGTGGCTTGGCACGGTATGCATGTTTCAACGAGTGCCTCTACCTTTTTGTCAAGTCCGGGAAACCACACTTTCTCCCGAAGTAGCTGCTTCGTTTTCACGACCCCTTGATGAGCTTCATGCGCCAGATCCAGTACCCTGCTCTGAAGTTTCTGAGGTATCACCAGGCGATTATCTCTTAAGAGCATATTTGAGTCTGATACTGATAGTGAATGTCTCGCATTAAAGAAAACCTCCAGGTACCCAGCCTGATCAGGAGGGTGAAGGCGGGCCTCAGCGAGAAAACTGCTCCAGTTCTTGGACCGAACCGTCTCTATCACAAATTGAAGTTGGTGATCGGCATCCAGCGCTTGCTTAATTTCCTGTATGGTCATAGCTTTCGGTACCGAATGGGCGACGACAAAGTTGACATGCTCCTCCGCCAGAATCGTCGCGGGGATGTCGCCTGTGGTGGGCTGTGGTGCTGGGTGTCTCGAGAAATAGTCTGTGGGATTTCCAGCTCCCGCCTCGTATCTCAACTGGAGATGATAGTTCTGTAAGCGGAGCAACCAGCGTTCAAGACGCGGGGGAGGCTTTGACGAGGGCTTATTGAAAATTGGAACGAGTGGCTTGTGGTCAGTTATCACTGTGAATTGATGTCCAAAAAGGTATAAATGGAAATGAAGGCACCCCCACACAACTGCCAGGGCTTCTCTCTCAGTTTGTGAATATCACTGCTCTGTATCCGTTAGTGTCTTGCTGGCATATGAGATTGTGGATATGTCGCCTGCGCTAGTCACTTGTGTGAGAATTGCCCCTAGGCCTACTGGACTAGCATCCACCAGTAGCTGTGTGGGTTTTGACGGGTCAAAATAGGCCATGACAGTGTCGCTGGTTAGGTTGGTTTTCAATGCATCAAAAGCTGCTTGCTGCTCAGTACCCCATGTCCACGGAGAGTCTTTCTTTGTGAGCTTTCGCAGAGGTTCAGAAACAGTGGCTAGGTCAGGTATAAATCGCCCACAGTATGTGACCAGTCCTAGGAAGCTGCGAACATCTGACACATTTTGCGGTGGGCTAGCCGATTTTATGGCAGCCACTTTCTGTGGGTCAGCTGAAACTCCTTGTTCAGAAAAGATGTATCCAAAAAAAGTTAATGATTTTTGGTTAAATTCACATTTTGACGGATTGACAGTGAGATTGCAGGCTTGGAGTCTTTGAAACACTTGTTCTAGGCGATTGTCATGTTCCTCTTGGGTTGTGCCATAAATGAGAATATCATCACTGACGTTGAGGACTCCTGCAATGCCAGACAGAACCTGGCTGACGATATTCTGAAAAATTTCTGCGGCCGATGAGATGCCAAAGTTCAATCTCTTAAATCTGCGCAGGCCCACATGCGTGCTAAAAGTTGTAATGTACCTGGAGTCTGGATGCAATTCAAGTTGATGATAGCCCGAGTTTAGGTCAATTTTTGAAAATACCTTCGCACCATTCAGGTCTGCGAGAATGTCATCAATAGTGGGCGTGATGTGCCTTTCTCTTTGGATCGCCCGATTGGCGTGGCGCATATCCACACATAGTCGGATTTTACCTGGCTGCTTCGGTTTAGGTGCAACAACGATTGGTGAAACCCAGGGGGTCGGGCCTTCAACGCGTTCGACGACATCGGACGCCTCCAGGTCTTGCAGTTCTTGCTCCACAAGCTTGCGGACATGGAATGGAATGCGCCTGTGGGGCTGAATAGAGGGCTGTACTGACGGATCTATATGCAATTTTATTTGAACATCCTTTAGCTTACCTAGGCCTTTAAAGAGATTTGGGTACTTCTGCATAATGTGGTGGGCCGAAGGACCTGTAATGCTGTTGACAAGGTTCACAAGGCCCAGAGATATTGCACTGGTACAGCTGAGAAGTGTGTCCGCAGAGCATTCTACCACATAAAAGGTGTCAGTGATGGACTTTCCTTCAGCTGCAACTTCTGACTGAAATGTTCCGCACAGGGGCAGTGCAGCTGCTGAGCCATAAGGAAAAATCTTTATATTAGTACTTTGTAGAGTAGGTTTGTTTAGGAGCTGGTTGTAGACAGTATGACTGATGACGTTGACTGATGCCCCCGTGTCCACCAGGGCTTCTATTGGATTGCCATTCACTAGGATTACTCGTTTTGGATTAGTAACTGCGTGCACAGTATTAGATCCCTCTTCCGTCACGGAGAATAAATAGGTGCTGTGGGACTCGTCATTAATCTGCAGTGTTTGGATCTTTGGTGGCCTAGGTTGTGCGGTGGTATGAGGAGATTGTGGCTTGGATCTACACACCTTTGCAAAATGATTTTGCTTTCTGCAATTATGACAAGTTCCTCCCTTTGCTGGGCAGACATTCTGGTGAGGATACGATCCACCGCAGTTGTAACATGTGGCTGCCTGCGTGCGAGGCACATTTGGTTTCTGTGTAAGCTTTGCTATAGAAGATGTCGCGTCTGGCTCATGCTCGATGTTCTCTATCAGTTTAGCTTGTTTGTCTGCAGCATCATTTATACGCGCTGTATCTAGCAACTTCGCTAACGTCATGGTGGGGTCTCTGAGTGCTTGTCTCCTTAACTTGGAGGAAATACATCCGTGTACGATCTGCATTTGGATTTCTTTGTCTACTTCCGCAAATTCACAGTGCGCTGCAAGGTGTCGTAGCCGGACATGATACTCAGCCATGCTTTCTGTTGGCGACTGCTTTGACTGCCTGAACTTAAAAATTTCAAATGCCGGATTTCTGTGAGGGGAGAAGTGCTTGCTTAACGCAGCTTTGCTGAGCTCATAGTCCTTGTCCTCCCCTGTATTCGGCAGAGTAATGAATATATCGTAAACCTGCTCCCCTGCGTAGTGTAACAGCATGGCTTTTTTTCGGGTATCATCAGAGACATTCATGGCTTGCAGAAATATCTCGAATCGCTTTAGCCATTTATCCCAAGATACTGCCAGGTTTGCTTGGGACTGATGCACATCAAAAGCAGGAAATGCGGGTAGACAAGCCATAGTGAGTGCTGATAGCCTTGTAGACTGTTCGTGGGACTGAAATACCTGTGGCTGATGAATGAACGCTTCCTCGTCGCCAGTTGTAGTGTCGTGATGTCGGCGATAAAGAATTCAGAGACGTACGCTGATGTGCTGGTGCTTGGCTGCACAGGCCGTGCTTTTCTTTTATCCTTACTTCCTCCTTCCTCCCTACGTCCCTCGCCCCGACTCCTCCTCTCCCCTACATCACTGTTACTAGGCAAAGAATGCAAACAAGGGCAACAGCCCACAAACAACAGGAGATGTGACAACATCACAGAAATTGTCTCTGTCTCTTCAATATAGGCCTTACCACTCTGGGCTAGTCTCAAACATTAACCCTAACTCTCCCTACTGTTTGCCAAACTACAGCACCGTCACTAATAATGCATATCATAATGCACATTACACGCTGACAGAATGGAGAAGATGGAGAACTTTTCCCTCCAACTTCTCCTCATCGGAGAAAATTGGATCACACTATCATCACACTCTGATCAAACTCTAATCAGAATCTGTTCAGAGTGTGAGACAATGATTGTTAATGACCACATATCCTAGACATATTTCGTTACTTGCTAAGATGAGAATACGCCTTTTTAGGTGTTTTGGCTTAGAATACATTTTTTCAATTTTCTTTTATTATTGTTCCAAAATTCTGTTTATTTTGGCAAAATATCACTACTGTCTTGAATGCGTCTGATATATAAAAATTCACTGGTGTATTTATGTAGACAGTATATAATAATCGCCCCAAAATTATACCTATTCATATGGTATTTAGCCTCAATTATGACAACACGTGTGTTTTAGCGTTAAAAGTGCGCTCCATGTAGGTGTACAGAGGAAATAACAGATTACTCTAGATTGGACGGATCATCATTTTTGAGATGAAAGGTCTCTTCTCAGGACATATTTGTAAGGATGTCATGTCGAACCTCACTTTAATCATGTGTCCTGTCATTTTCCGGGATAACAAATTCTGCAATCCAATATTCTCCATTAACTATATTGCTGCCTAAGCTGAAGGCTTCTTAATAAATGTTCAAACCAAATTCAGCCTTCAATAGAAATTGGATGAGTCGCGTTACACATTAGTTAATAGTTGAATCTTAATGACACACCGAACATACACATCTGAGTGGTGAATTTTTACCTGATCTAATACGAGAACCCCTGTGATCGCTGGAAATGATTGACTCTGCACTTATTGACATTGCAGAACACAAGAACGCAGGCAAAAATAAATTTGTCCCACAGGGATAACGCTGACTTGGAGAATCTATGAATTTTGTGGTGGACCTGTGGCTTGCTCAGGCTTCCTAGTTCATTAACTGGATGCTGACCAGATGCTAACCATTTTTATGTCTTATCACAGACATAGAAGTAACTCTCAAGGTTGGTAGCCTACATCTCCAGGTTGTTTTGGACAGTGTTCTGTACTCCATGAGGAGCAAATAAATAGAAAATAGAGAAAAAAAGGCAAATTTCCTTTGGACATCATTTCTCACAAAGCAGAGGTTGAAAGCGTTGCGTTCCTTGCTTAGGAGATTGGCTTCCACTACCACCATTCTTCCATTTAATGGGTAAGCGAGCTAATCCTTCTGTCGATGGAGAGAAAGATCAGACATATTTAGTCATATCGACCAATCCTTTGGTTTCTCTACACTCTCTACACTCAACAGAGCTAAATGCGGTTGTGTGCGGGTGGTCCACATGGACGATGATCCAACGAGCATTCATAGACCGTTAACTACAATATATGGGCAGCACCTTTAGGTATTTCATGATCTTCTTCTGCTCATGCATCAGATATTGGATATGGTTAACACAACAGACCCATGGAGACTGTGCAACACCACACATAGTTTCAGTGGTTCAATGCAATAAAACTGCCATGTTGAATCTTTAAAAGCACCATAGTCCTTTCTTTTTAGAAAAATCTCAAAAATGAGGCCAATTCATTTTTCAAACCCTACCTTGCAACATTTATCCCAAAAGTCATATATTTTAGCTCATTTGAATTCCACTTAATTCACATGATAATTTGTAAATTGCATTCATGTTGTGACATCCTGGTAGGCATCCTTTGTGGACTGCAGATATGCTACAGTGAACAAGCATTGCATTACCCGCTATGAGAGGAATTGACTGTGAAAATCTCCAGATTACAATTTTTGGCTCATGTGTCCCCATTGCATGCTCCAGGTTCTCAGCTTGGCTGGAAACAGATGGCCGGTCCCCATGGGACTCACTGCACTAAGCAAGGGTCAAGAAGACAGCAATTACATTTCGGCAGTTTATGACTCTGCTGTGGCAAACTTATTGTGACCAATGAAAGGAAAGTGTATAGAAAATCTTTACTGTTTGGATGTATTGAGGGAGTATTATGATGAATGGTGTCTGAAAACATTTGCTATTCTTTTTTACCTCTAGTGTTTCTAGCCATCATCATTACACTAATTACATGTAGCCCACTTCTACCCAAGACTTAATCTAACCTAGGTCTTTACAAATCTGAGACTGTTTCGCCCAAAAACTGAATTAAAAAGTTAAAAAAAAAAAGGAAATACCATCTACTAAAAGGGTTTCACACATGGAGAACACTTCAATATGCCCTATTAGAACATATAGATCCCCTTCTTCTGGCTGAAGCCATGGAAAATTGCAAGTTAAACTCTGGAAGGCTCATCACAAAGATGTACAGATGTGGATTTTTGCTAAGGACTCTAAGGATTACTCAGCTGTATGCAATATCATGACATAGTGGCCAAACTCTTGCCTCATCGCAAGCATTGAGTAGCCATATATGATATGGACACATATCATAAACATCTCTCCACCGTTTGGTGAAATTATGTTCTTTTAAAGCTGTTCATATCATGCCACACATCTCAGGATATGTAAAGAAAAGAAAAATTGCAGCACTCTTTGGAAAACCATTTTCTATATGCCTCAATGAGTGAATTGGTGGTATTACCCTCTCCCTTTCCCTTCACAAATTGCATTCATACTCTGTCACCTTTCCCCACCCAATTAATTAATGTACTTATCAACTCTCCTGGAATGTCTGGGAAGCACCTGGAAAAATCACAGACCTCCAGGACTCCTTGAAGAGTTCAGATATTTGGTGGGTGCCAAATCCTCAAGGAATCTCACAAAAAGTAGAATCTCCTGCTGTATGCTACATTTGGATGTTTTGTCATCAGAATGAGACATTTGGTTCATTTTCAAGCCTAATGAATATTGTATATTTGACCCTAAAACAATGGTGCTTGGAATTTTTATGAACCATAGAGATAAAATAAACCACAAAAGCATGCCCATAGGGCCTTACCAGTGCAGATATAATTAATATAAATTAAATGGTGCAGGGTACTCACCCTCAATAAGTGTGTAAAGCGACAACTACTGTATGCGCTTAGTCACATGCAATGAAGCTGCAGCAGGATGGTGTAGACAGACAGCGTCTGCTTCCATTACTCAAAGAGGAGATCACAAGAGGGAAAAATCACCAGATTCCCGCGCTGAGAGACAACGCGTTTCGAGGTCCATTCAGTGACCTCTTCTTCAGGTCAAATGTACAGAAAATTTTCTGTACATTCGACCTGAAGAAGAGGTCACTGAATGGACCTCGAAACGCGTTGTCTCTCAGTGCGGGAATCTGGTGTTTTTTCCCCCCTTGGGATCTCTTCTTTGAGTGTGAACCATAGGGATGAGCGAACGTGCTCAGTGACACTTGACTCGAGTATCACGCAACTATCTGGGAGCTCGGATGTGCTCAGCACTCGACGAGCATTGGCTGGTGCTCGGATTTGAAGTTCAAATCCCCACCCTGAATGTTTGGCGCTTGATACACAGCCTATAAGCATGTGGAGATTGCCTGCCAGTCACTGTAATGCCGTAGTCATCTTGGTAGTGGCAATACTGTTGGCTGGCCGCATTGCCTCATCAGAGGTTATAAAAGGGCTGGAACAGCTATGCTCGTCTTGCTGATGCCACTGCACAGTTCAGGGACATTTCTGATTGTATAGGAAAGAGCAGTTATCCAGACCTGTGTTTGCAAAGTTTTACTAATCAGCGTCTTCTAGTGTTGATACTGATGTTGATGCTGAACTGGCATACTAACAGTCCTTCTAAGGGCTAATCTTGTGCTTAGCTGTTTGTATGAGATACATTCTGCGTTTAGCCTAGGGAGAGTGGCAGGAGCAGGGAGAATGGCAGAATGCAGTGTCTAGGCAGGGCTTAGGGCTTTGCAGTCCGTTATTAAATATATAGCAACTGCACATGACCACATTCTTTTTTTGTGTGAAAAATTGACTATATTGCCATCCATAGTGTAATACATGTGAAGCGATGGTTGGGGTATCAACACAATACAAGAAGACTACGGTACACAAGATGAGGTGCAAACAACAAAGGGTTAATTTATTGACAGGCAAGGAATGCAGTGTTAGGAAAGTGCAAAACAGGGGTATGCAATGAAAACAGACAATTTAGAAGAGTGATATTCTTCAGCTGGGCCGTCGAATAGCACGGTGTACCAACTATCACAGCTCAGTGTATTTATCCAACAGGCAAAACATCACAGTAAAGTACAGTATGCTGCTACTCTAACTATAGCCTAACTGGCCTCTGCTATGCGGCCACACGGCTACCATGCTCTGTCTATTGCAGCCTATCCTAAGCCCTAGCATGTGCACAGAAGGGGTTAACTCTCACAGTAGCGTTGGTATCTCAGTTCTGTCCAGGGGACCCCTGCAGCTTTGCAAGATGGTGCACACGTCTTCCTGGAAGCTCTGTGCAACGTGGTCTTTTCCTTGTGTGCGGGTCCCGAGATGCTCCTAGAAATGGTGGATTCCCTCCTCTGGATTCCTTTCATGTATTTCAATACCTGGATAAGAATGAAGTGATTAAACAGAGTCAGCATGGGTTTCTAACTAATAAGTCATGTCAGACTAACTTAATTTCCTTCTATGACGGTATCACTGATTGGGTGGATCAAGGAAATGCTGTAGATATAGTATATCTTGACTTCAGCAAAGCATTTGACAAAGTCTCTCATACAATCCTTATTGAAAAAATGACTAAGTATGGAATGGACAAGGCAACTGTTAGGTGGATTCATAACTGGCTTAGTGATCGGACCCAAAGAGTGGTCGTAAATGGCTGTACATCCAGTTGGAAGAATGTCTCAAGTGGGGTACCACAGGGCTCTGTCCTGGGCCCTGTATTGTTCAACATCTTTATCAACGATTTAGATGAAGGAATTGAGGGTAAACTGATTAAATTTGCTGATGACACAAAGCTAGGAGGGATAGCTAATACTAGAGAAGAGAGAGAGAGGATTCAAAAAGATTTAAATAAACTGGAGAAGTGGGCAGCAACTAACAGAATGGTTTTTAACAGGGAGAAATGCAAAGTACTACATCTGGGCAATAAAAATGAAAAAAGCATATATAGAATGGGAGGAATAGGGCTAAGTGACAGCACATGTGAAAAAGACTTGGGTATACTAATAGATCACAGACTGAATATGAGTCAACAGTGTGATGCAGCAGCAAAAAAGGCAAATGCAATTCTAGGATGTATTAACAGAAGCATACAGTCTAGATCACGTGAAGTCATTATTTCCCTCTACTCCTCTTTGGTCAGACCTCATCTGGAATATTGTGTCCAGTTTTGGGCACCACATTTTAAAAAAGACATCAACAAACTGGAGCAAGTTCAGAAAAGAGCGACCAGAATGGTGACCGGTCTGCAAACCCTGTCTTATGAGGAAAGGTTGCAGGATTTGGGAATGTTTAGTTTGCAAAAGAGAAGACTGAGAGGAGACTTAATAGCTGTCTACAAATATCTAAAGGGCTGTCACATTGTAGAAGGATCAACTTTATTCTCATTTGCACAAGGAAAGACTAGAAGCAATGGGATGAAACTGAATGGGAAGAGACACAGATTAGATATTAGAAAAAACTTTTTGACAGTTAGAGTGATCAATGAGTGGAACAGGCTGCCACGAGAAGTGGTGAGTTCTCCTTCAATGGAAGTCTTCAAACAGAGGCTGGACAGACATCTGACTGGGATGATTTAGCGAATCCTGCTTTGAGCAGGGGGTTGGACCAGATGGCCCAGGAGGTCCCTTCCAACTCTACGATTCTATGATTCTATGATTCTATGATTCTATTTCTTCGTGGCTCCTCATGGCAACACAGGAAAGCCACCTTGTTATCCCCACAAGAGTCTACACAATCTCACAAGTTCAGTCTGTCTCAAGCTGTACATTCTTTTCCTCACAGCTCCAGGCACGTCAGCTTCCTGCAGAAATCTTGGCTCTCAGCACACACACAGGAAAGCAGCCCCTCCCCCCTCTCCAGTGCTGGCAGAACAGTCCACACTGTCCCATTGCTCTAACCAAGGGGGTGGCAGCTTGTCTCTTCTGTCCATAGCAATGCCACCCCCTTACACATGCTTTGTGTTACAATCTTGTGTTAAATAACACTCCAAAAAAGCATTTTTTTCTGGATTGAATTTGTCATCCATATAGTATTATGTACTTTGCTTTTCATTTCTGTGGCATATAACACCCCAAAAAAGTTTTGAAAAAAAATTCTGGATTCAATTAGTCATCCATAGAGTACTATGTGCTTTGTTTTACATTTCGGTTGTATATGACGCTCAAAAAAATTGTTCAAAAGTTTTTTGTTTTCAAGTAGTCATCCATAGAGTATTACATGCTTTGTTTTACATTTCGGTGGTATATAACACTCTAAAAAGTTGTTCAATCATTTTTCTGGATTGAATTTGTCATCCATAGATTGAATTTGTCATCCATACTCTTTTATGTGCTTTGTGTTATATTACGGTGGTATTAAACTGCGAAAAAAAACGATTTGGCTGCTGCAGTGACTAATTTGCTATTTTTTATTAAAAATACACTTGGTTTCAAGATGCCTAGCAATTAGAAAATATGTAAGGTGTGCAGTTATTGATGAGGAAGTGGAAGTGCTGATGGTGGTGCATGAAGACGCAGAGGGCGTTGGGCAGGCGCAACTACACCTGTTGCTTGAGCATAAGAAATACACAGAACCAACTGAGAGCTGACATGCAGAGCGGGGCCAGCAGCGCTAAGGTGGAGGGATCGGCAGCACCTAAATAGGCAGGAAGAGGTAATGGGGTGACTAGGGGGAGAAAGTGGGCAACTGTTCCACTGAGCACCGACACCTGTGAATTTCTATGTCAGAGTTAGGTGTTCCCCAGACTAAAACTTTTTCAAAGAGAGTTCTGACACAAAAAAATCATTTGCAACCTGTGCCATGCCAAGATCAGCAGGGGCCTAACCACTAAGAGCCTAACCAGCACTAGCATGATCAGGCACATGTCACCTAAGCACCCAACACAGTGGGCCAATTGCCTGGGTCCACGATTGGTGCCAGCGAATGACACCACTGCTTTTTCCTTTGTGCTAGGTGCTTCCCAATCTCCTGTTCATGACACTGGTACAGATGCCACCTGAACTGCACCTATCCTTGCATATTCTGATGCAACATCATCAGCCCCTTCTAAATCATTGTTCTACCACTGGCCTTGAAATGAAAGAGCCACCCATCCACCCACAGGCCAAAACGCTACACGGGCACATTTCCAGGCTGCTTGCCAACGAAATGTTGCTGTTTAGGCTTGTTGGCAAGGAGAATTTGCAGTGACTCATGGTGACAGCCATTCCTCAGTACTCGGTCCCCAGCCGCCACTTTTTCTTCTGGTGCGGTGTCCCGCCTTTTACTAGCATGTGTCCAGGAACATCACCTGTACCTTTACCAATGCACTTACTAGAATTGTCCACTTGACGACTGACACATGGACAAACGCTTGTGGCCAAGGACACAACATTTCCCTGATGGCACACTGGATGAACAATGTGGAGGCTGGGGCCAAGACCCACCCTGGCACAGCACATGTACTGCCGACGCAGGGGATTGCTGGCTCTACTTCTATTCAATTTTTTTCCTTGTGAAGGCTTAGAGCTGTAGCTGTCAGCTAACTTCCTCTCTGTTGCTCTTGGAGAGCATTTGGTGTGATCTCTCTGGAGTCTACTCAAGCTAAGTTCCTCTCTCCTTGTTTATCTCCCTTGTTGTCCTTAATTGTCAGTGGAGACTGACCAGTGCTTATCCCCCCTCCCTATCCAGGGCCTGGCCCTAGGGATATACAGGGCTTAGGTTTCTTGCTCAGTAATTGGTGCGGAACCAATTTAGGGACGGTAGGGAAGGCAGGGTGTTATAAGATCTGACTAGGGGTCTCCACTCCCACAATCCCTAGTGTTTGGGCTTCCTTCTCCTCATCACTTCATGTTGCACTTTGTCTTTCTCACACTGTGCGTGACATTTTCACTGGCCATAAGAACTTGTCATGTCTTCAATCGACCAAATGTCTCAATCCTAGGCAAGCTAGATGGTCCCTGCTTTTTACTAGGTTCAATTTTGTTGTCACCTTCTGTCCAGGGGTTAAAAATGTCTAGGCTAATGCCTTGTCCCAGAGCTTCCCTGGTGGTGGTGACTATGAGGACCCTCCCCCGATTTTGCAGAAGGGAGTATTTATTTCGGCATTGTACCCTGAGCTGGAAGGTGAGATGTTGGAGGCACGGGGGGATGCCCCTGCCTCCTGCCCTCCAGGAAGGTTATTTATACCATCTAATCTGCGCCGCGAACTAATTAAGGAGCATCACAACTTACTGGTCATCCTGGTGGTAAGGCAACTGCGGACCTCCTTTCTCGTTATTTTTGGTGGCCGGGGTTGCATCGGGATGTGGCTGAACATGTATCTGCTTGCAGTATCTGCGCACGTTCTAAAGTGCTGCATACCCATCTGTCTAGTAATCTTTTTCCGCTACTTATTCCTAGCAGACCATGGACACACTTGTCCATGGATTTTTTTACTAACCTACTGGTATCTGCAGGCAAGACTGTGGCTTTGGTGGTTGTAGATAGTTTCTGTAAAATGGTTCACTTTGTCACATTAACGGCACTTCTGAATGCCAAGACTCTTGCTCAGGTGTTTATAAATCATATTGTGAAGCTTCATTGGGTTCCCTCTGATGTGGTCTCAGACCCAGCTTGTTTCCAAGTTCTGTTCTCGACTGGAGGTGCAGCTATCTATTTCCTCTGCTTCCACCCCCAGTCGAATGGGCAGACCGAGCTTTTTACTCAGAATTTGGAGACTTACCACAGTTGTTTTAGGGTAGGCAGGGTGTTATAAGATCTGGCTAGGGGTCTCCACTCCCATATTCCCTAGTGTTTGGGCTTCCTTCCCCTCATCCCCTCGGGTTACACTTGGTCTTTCCCACACTGTGTGTGACACTTTGCATCTCTTCCTGAGGCGGAGAGGTCTTCTAAAATGGTGCTATACCAGAAGGCCATTGTGGAAAATATGTTGAAAAAATTCCCACAGCAGACACACAGCAGAGGCAGGGGTACATTGTCAAAGTCCTGGGCCAATTTCATGACACCATCCCAACGTCCAGAGCCTAATGAATGGGTACTTTTGACAAGGAGGAAAAAAATGTTAAAGATGGTTAAAGATGCTGTAATTTTTTATCGAAGAAAATATCTCATGTCTGTGAGTGACATAAGTTAGTCAACATTCAGGATTCACAGATAACTTGAAGGTGAAATTATAGTCTGGTGTCCTCCTCAATCAATGGAATAACAATAAGGTGTTTGCGCCTGTCCTGTTATAATATATATATATATATATATATATATATATATATATATATATATATATATAAAAATAAAGAATCTATCAAAGTATGATCTTCACAACATATTTGTGGAAGTACTGTATATCAAGGCACGAACATAGATTTCTGAGAACCTCAGAAGAGTTGTTGATGTTCATCAGCCTGATAAGGTTACAAAACCATCTCTAAAAAGTTTGAATTCCACCAACCTACGGTAGATGAATTGTTCACAAATGTATGAAATTCAAAAGTAGTGTTACCCTTTCATGGAATGGTAAGATAATGAAGATCACTCCAAAAGCAAGGTGTAGTCTGAGAGGTCACAAAGGTACCCAAGGTAACTTATAAGCAACTAAAGGCCTTTCACACATTAGCTGTTATTGTTTGTGAATCAGAAGAACACTGAACAGTAATAGTGTGCATGGAAGGATTGCAAGGAGAAAGCCACTGCTCTCCAAACAGAACATTTTATCATTATTGACAAGCCAAGAGGCTTTTTGATCAATGTTTTGTGGAATAAAGAGACAAATATAGAGCATTTTGGTTTAAATGAGAACCATTATATTTGGAGAAAGAAAAATAATTCATGACAGATTAAAAAAACTAAAAAAGGCCAAAGTCTAATATTAGATACTAATTTATTTGACTGTCTTCTCTTTATCTACTTTTAGGACTTGTGTGAAAATCTGAGGTAGTTTTAGGTCAAAGTTTTCACTGTATATCTACTATACATATAATTTTTTTTCCAAGTATAAAACAGTTACTGCAATTGGTTTTCATGCCTTTCACAGACAAAAAATAAGTATAAACCAAAATGACAGGACTCGTCTGCTGTATATAATCATCATTAAACTTTTACAACAGTTTTCCCGTTAAAGCAGAAATGCCGCTTCCCAGCACTTGTGTATGTTCTGTTTTATGTATTTGATGTATTCAGTTTTTAGACTGTTCAATAAACTATTATTCCTTGCTGGTAAGGCTGCTGATACTTTGACAGAGTCTTAACCCTTTCACCCCGAAGCCTGTTTTCGCCTTCATGACAAGACCGAATTTTACAATTCTGACCAGTGTCACTTTATGTGGTAATAACTCTGGAACGCTTCAATGGATCCCATCGATTCTGAGATTATTTTATCGGTACATATTGTACTTCATGATAGTGGTGAAATTTCTTCGATATGAATGGCTTTTATTACTGAAATTATGGAAGTTTGGGAAAAATTTGAAAAATGTTGCAATTTTCAAACTTTTAATTTTTATGCCCTTAAATCAAAATAGTTAATAAATAACCTTTCTCACATGTCTACTATACATCAGCACAATTTTTAAAACATAATTTTTTTTTGTTAGATGGTTATAAGGGTTAAAAGTTGACCAGCAATTTCTAATTTTTCCAACAAAATTTAAAAAATGTATTTTTTAGGGACCACATCACATTTGAAGTGGCTTTTAGGGGTCTATATGACAGAAAATACCCAAAACTGACACAATCTAAAAATGGTTGATATTACCAGGCTGGGAAGGTCCATGGTTATTGGGCCCTTCCCAGATTAAAAATATCAGCTCACAGCTACTCCAGAAGTGGTACATCACATTAGATGCGCCAATTCTGGTGCTTGATCTTCCCTCTTCTTGATTCCCCTGGTACGGTAGCAATCGGGGAAATGGGGCTTGGGACTGATGACAGCTATGATTTTCAAAAAATCACATCTGGCATCAAGCCCCGGTATTCGTAATAGAGGTGTCTATCAGACACCCTCATTACTAACCCAGTAATCAGAAACAAAAATACACACTCACACAAATACTTTATTTAAAAAATCACGCAGCGACACTTTCCCTGGTTCACCAATTTATTCTCAATAAAAAAAAACCATATGCATGTCCGACGTTGTCCACCAAACACAACGTAGTCCACAAATGGAAACCTGAAAAAATATAAAAAGAGAGAAATACTAAGAAGACACTGTCCCTCATTCAAAAGTTTAATTGAAAAAAACATTCCCACGTAGCTCCAAAATAGTCCAGAGTTCCTCAAATCTGGCCCAATCTGTAACGCTATAGAAATCAAACATAAAAGCTATGAAATTTGAATTGCATTACTGCTCAAGAAAATAGGAAAAAATGAAGATACTTAGCATATAAATTGTCCAATTCATGTGTGCCCTGCAGCCAATGACAAGGCACTCCTTCTTGCTGGGAACCTATCCTAATATGTTACCTTTCCCGGTCTGATAGCCTACAATTATATGGGTAGGTAGAATCCTGCTGTGATTAAAACCACCAGACCATGATGTCCAGACAGAGAACAGGTGGCTCAGGAGGAAAGAGTGGAAAGTGTGTTGGCCAGGACAAACAAGTGTGGACAGAATATCAGCTCGAAGAGCTGCCCTGAGGAAGGATCAAAATGGTGTGGAAGGATGGAGACCATGGTGATACAAATGGACAAATGTGGTACCCTATATCTGGAAAGGTGCAGGCTGTACAGCCCTCCCCATGTTGTATCTCTTTAGAAAAGAATGGGATGCTATCTATAACTCTGGGAAAAGAGACGGTCTATTGTAAAGGAGAAAATATCAAATGCATTTCCTGTCGTTTATTGTATATAACTTTAACTGTCCATAAAGAGACTTTGCAAGATGTGGTTCAGATATGTTATTGGGAGAACCAGACCAAGCAGGACCTCACCAAGTGCAACTGACTGGTAGATGGAGGTCTCTGACTCTGAGGTCCCGCAACACTCCCAACCACACAACACTAATTTTACTCTAGCATGCCGGGGTGCCGAATATACAACACTCATCCACGGTTACCACCCCGGACACCATTACACATTTCTTTGCCATATGCAGTGATCAATAAGACTATAAAAAGGAACTGTCATAAAGGATATTGAAATAGTCATAAGGTAACAGATTGGGAGGACTGGAGAACTTCTTTGGATTCATTTTGGGGGGCATGCTCTGTGATCTGCGCAAAGATCATTGTGCATGGAGGGGAGAAGGAGAGCTGTGGCCATGACCTATTCTGAATGGTGGATCGTGTGATGTCTAAAGATATATACTGTATATAAGATATCCATCATTGTAACCTGTCTGAGATAATAGCGAGATGATGACTCAAAAGGGATCTGTACAGAATAGAAAGTGTCAGCATGTTATTAGGTTTGGTATTCAGAATAAAAACGTGGAAAATTCTGGATTTTTTTAAATATAGACCGCGATATGGTAAATAATGGTGCCGAAACAGCGCAAACACCCATGAGCCATATAAAAAATCACTAGCATTGTAAATAGACTTGTCAACATATAGTCTTAGGCCTTACACACAAGTCTATTTTACACGTATGTGTTCTATCCATTTTTCTCAAGGATAGAAGACTTTTGCATTACAGTCCATGATTCTATTCACACGGACTTTTTTTTTTCTTGTCCATGAAAAATACTGATGAAATACTGATGGCAAAAACGGATACAAGGTCCATACGCTACTCTGATGACACATTCATCCAAAACACTGATGACAACGGTATCATGTTTTCACGGACGTCTGAATGAGGCTTTACTGTTGCCCATCCAGGGGGATTCTATCTGAAGTGAGCCCTCTTTCATCAAACTCCGACCTCTTTAATAAACCTTGCTCCTTCCATGCCCAGACTCCCAATTCCTGAATTTACGAAGAGATGTCTGAAGTCCTGATGGAGCATCTTGTTGTCACTCACAAGGACACTTCTAAAAGTGGAGGTTTCAGAAGGCTCAGGCAGCACTCAGAAGATTTGCCAAGTCTTCCGGTAATTTTGGACATCTCCTATTACTTTAGTAGCCGCCTTGACATTTCGAGGGTTTGCAGTTATAATTATAACTGGCTAATTCTAAATGTGACGGATTCTGAACAGAATATTCAAGCCCTTGAGAGGGTCACCCCATGAAGAGGGCACTTATAGACATGTCCTTTTTTCACGTACGAGTGCTATTCGTGTTTTTCATGGATAACACTTGTACCTAAGATAGCGAATGGAGATCTTTGCATGTCTGTGACTTTTGTGAAGATGTGTCCAATATTTATCTGAGCATCGGGTTCAAATCGGCAATACAAGTCTATGGGTCAGTGAAAAAATTGGATAGTACTCAGATGCCATCCATGTGCTGCACTTTTTTGACAGACTGTTAGATTGGAGAAGATTTAGAAACTTTTTCCTTGTTTCTCATCCAAAAAAAAAAAAAATGATGATGAAACTCGTACTAAACTCTGAAGGTAAAGACTGACACTCTGGCCAACCTCTGATGATGACACAAAGACCTGATGAAACTCAGACCAAATTCTGAAGTCAAAGACTGACATTCTGGCCAAGCTCTGAAGACACTCTGATAAAAAAAAGCGATGAAACTCGGACCAAACTCTGAAGTCAAAGACTGACATTCTGGCCAATCTCTGAAGACACTCTGATAAAAAAAAACGATGAAACTCGGACCAAACTCTGAAGTCAAAGATTGACATTCTGGCCAAGCTCTGAAGACACGCTGATAAAAAAAAACGATGAAACTCGGACCAAACTCTGAAGTCAAAGATTGACATTCTGGCCAAGCTCTGAAGACACGCTGATAAAAAAAACGATGAAACTCGGACCAAACTCTGAAGTCAAAGATTGACATTCTGGCCAAGCTCTGAAGACACTCTGATAAAAAAAAACGATGAAACTCGGACCAAACTCTGAAGTCAAAGATTGACATTCTGGCCAAGCTCTGATGATGACACAAAGACCTGATGAAACTCAGACCAAATTCTGAAGTCAAAGACTGACATTCTGGCCAAGCTCTGAAGACACTCTGATAAAAAAAAACGATGAAACTCGGACCAAACTCTGAAGTCAAAGACTGACATTCTGGCCAAGCTCTGAAGACACTCTGATAAAAAAAAACGATGAAACTCGGACCAAACTCTGAAGTCAAAGATTGACATTCTGGCCAAGCTCTGAAGACACTCTGATAAAAAAAAACGATGAAACTCGGACCAAACTCTGAAGTCAAAGATTGACATTCTGGCCAAGCTCTGATGATGACACAAAGACCTGATGAAACTCAGACCAAATTCGGAAGTCAAAGACTGACATTCTGGCCAAGCTCTGAAGACACTCTGATGAAACTAGGACCAAACTCTGAAGTTAAAAACTGACATTCTCTCCAAACTCTGATGAAACTGATAAAAATAAGCTAATGAAACTTGGACCAAAGTCTGAAGGTAAAGACTGACACTCTGGCCAAGTTCAGATGACACTGATAAAAAAAAAAACTGAAAAAACTCGGATCAAATTCTGAAGGTAAAGACTGACTCTCTGGCCAAACTTTGTTGAAACTGATAAAAAAAAAAAAAATCTATTGATGGAACTCGGACCGATTTTCTTGCACAAGGAAATCACTGATGTCTGAACGAGTCCCTATAACTAATACATTTTGGATTCCAAAACGTTTCATAGAAAGATTGTACAGCTATAGAAGCCAGGAGAACTGCTCTCATATTCCGGGAAAGCTGCGCACATGCGTCAGGGTGTCTGATTCCTCCAGGCGTGCTGTAACATGATAATGATCTTGCTGTGAATAATATGAGCGACGTGATGCAGCATGTAACCAGACATCTGACATTTATGTTAGTTCCTACATGACTACGTCACGTGATCGGTGGGAATTAATAGGGGATTATTTGCTCGGAGAGGGTAACATGTTTATTTAATAGCTCGCTGCTGCCATCCACTCAACACGGAGGATTAGGCGGTAATAGAACGGCGTTAGACTAAAAATACAGTTCCGAGGTCACGTGTTGGCTGATGTTTTGGTGTTCTCACTCCACAAACATATTGATCTCAATTTCCAGTCTATATTTTGCTGGAACGGTCTCTGGTTATATGTAGATGAAACTCAACTCTTTATCGTTTTTGCCTTTTTTTAAATCTTTTTGATTCATTTTTTTTCCGTCCCCTACTTCCAATATACATAATATTTTATATTATTATATAATTCTATAATATTATCCATATTTTATTTATGTTATAATATATATATATATTTTTTTTATTTAATAATTGCTTACAGAAGCTTTGTCAGATGAGTTTGATTTTAATGGAACCATTTTGGATACTAAAAAGAGAAAAGTATACTGTATATTTTTTTAGGGGGTTGGTTAATACGCAACTTCTCAATTTTTTTTTAGTTTTTTTAGTTTTTTTTTAATAAATATTGAAACGATTGATAATTTTGCACAATTATAATGATATCAAATTTATACTTTTTTTTACTATGTTTATGCCATAAAGGCACTTTTAAAAAAAAAAAAAATAACACCATATTCTGAGAGCCGTAACATAAATTGCATTTTTCTGTCAACAGAGCAGCGCAAGGGTTTTTCTTGTGGAACGAGCTGTAGTTTTTGGTTGGGTAATATTTGGGGTAATTTTTTTTTTAATATTTGTTTCCACAAGTACAAATCACACGGTAACTTTGTTCAGCGAGTCAGAGCGATTGCAACAATAATAAAATTAAAATCTCAGAAAAAAAAAAACACTTAAAACAGCTGTTTCTGTGTCACCGCATTCAAAATCAACTGAGCTGTAATTTTTCTTGCTTCCGTTTTGGAGAACATAAAACTTTTTTTTTTTCAATATTTTAATTTTTTTTAGTTTGTTTCAGTCTAATGTGAGGACCGGGACATCACTCAGTTAACGAACGGCAATATTTCAGTATTACAGTATATTATTGCCTTTATAGGGAATCTTTCAGTAAGATTATCCCCCTAAAAAACTCATATATTGACATGTAAGTCTTTGAAATGTAAATCCATTGACATCTTTATATCTTCTATCTGTTGCTGCATTCCCTAGAAAATATAATTTACATTTATATGCAAATCAGGTGTCAAGTGCTCTGGGCGTCATAGAGCACTTCACAATGACTCAAGAGTTTGTTTCACTGCCCAGCACCAGCCTCTTTAGCTTGATAGATAGCTCTCTGTACTTGTAATGTCAGGTACCATGCAAGGAAATCAGACAATGATCTATCAATTATGTTGAAGAGTCTACTAGTGCAACTTGGTGCTGGTGCAAACTCTAGAGGCTTGAGAAGTGCTCCATGATGCCCAGAGCACTTAAAACATCATTTGCATATCAATTAAATGCTAATTTCTTGGGAAGGCAGCAACAGATAGAAGATATGAAGGTGTAGATGGATGATCATTTCAAAGAACTGCATGCCCAGATACAGTATGAGGTATGGGAGGGGAGAGGGGTTTTATCCTATTGACAGATTAGATTTAAAGGTGATAATACACTGTAATACTTTAACTGCTAGTCGTCCTTGAGACATTCTTTTTTTTCGTGCGCAAGAACAAAACAGACCATCTTTAGCAGTGTGCTTACCAGATTTTCATTTATTTTGGCCGATGTGTCCATTTTTATCATCAATGTGGCAACCATTATTCGCTGTTGTAAAAAATGTAAAAAATGGGTATAACACATTGATGTTACCAGTGCGAGACACGTACAGTAGGTCAGAAGAGCAGACTGTCAATGATTACATGTCTCATCCCCCTATCATGTTAAATAAGCTCTGGAGGCAGCTTCTCGGGGAGATCTATGTCTGGCCCATAGATCTTAAGAAAAATTTGTATTTTTTTTGGAATAAGACATCAGATCGCAGATATCAAGGTGTCATTTTATCCAGCTTCCTATGACTTACATGCCCATACAGATGGCTTAGGAGGGTTGATCCTACTGACAGATTCCCTTTAAGCATTGCAAAAGTTTATTTTAAAATTTGCAATAGGTGTTTATTTTTTTCAGGAGTTGCAGATTTTGCTGCAACTCTGCAGATAATCCACCCAAAAATTCCACAAAATAAACAAGAGGGTTTCCCCTTGCCTTCAACTCAATCCACTAAAATAATTAGCAAATCAGGAATGTCAATTTCTCCTGCAGAATCTTACTCAGCGTTTGAATTAGATTTAGTAAAACCTCACCCACTTGGGTTTTTGCACCCAAAAATGGAAAATCCAAAGTGTATCCACCTCATGACTATTTATTCTACTAGTGCCTAAGGAAGAGGCGGCCAAGCTGAAGCAACCTTCTAAAAGTCAAAGCTGAAGTTTCTCTAAGCTTCAGAGTCTATACTCACTATTACTAGGAAAGTCAATTTCTAGAGGTTTTTTTTCTTTTCTTTATGGAAAATTATTCATTTGTAAAACCAGTTCTTTTCATAGAAGCCCCCGAAATCCTTGTCAGTGAATTGTCAGGAGCTGAATCCACCTTTAAGACGTGATCAAAGGCGCACTCATCTCCGCCTGAGTTAGGGATTCAGGCAGTAGTCTATAGCGTCTCGTATTCAGAAGTATTAATGAAGTTGCTATAGGAAGTCTTAAGATCTTCTGGTTAAGCTCATTGTGCGTCGATTCGAAATCCGTGTCAGTCTTCACAAACCCAGGTCCGTCTTCTCACTTTTCTGCAAGAATATGAACTAATTTGCCAAATAATTTTAGACGACATATGTCAACGGAAACTTCACATCCTGATGTCAGAATCTACGCGGCTCCTCTCATCCGGCGGGAGCAGTCAACTTCTAAAAAAAAAAAAAGCTCCACCAGTGAAGAGCTTCTTCAGCAGCTGCAGTAGTATACGACACTGCACCCCAACTGCTGCAGAACATCGTAATAGACATCTCTTCTGCTGCAGGACATCATAATAGACATCTCTGCTGCTGCTGCAGAACATCACAAAACACTCCTCAACTGCTATAGATCTGATTAGTAAAAGGATGAGGGAATCAGTGGTGGACAGAAGTCTCACACGTCTACTCTAGGGATGAGCGAGTATACTCGTTAGGATTCGGTACTCGGCGAGTAATGCGGTACTCGCAGTACTCGAATCCTAGCGAGTAAATTTCACTACTCGCCTCGCAATATTCGGATCTCCCCCCGGCATGTGTCAGCCAATCACAGTAAAGCCACCGCCTTCTTTGTTGTGGCATTACTGTGATTGGCTGGCCACGCAGCGTCATATGTGTGTGCGGCGGTCTATGCGGGCTCTGCCAGGCTGATCGGGGATCTGTGCGGGCTCTGCCGGGCTGATCGGGCCTCTGTGCAGGCTCTGCCGGGCTGATCGGGGGCTCTGCCAGGCCCGCACAGACCCCCAATCAGCCTGGCAGAGCCCGCGCACACACAGCCCCACAGACCCCTGCACATATTCTCCGCCCACACGCATAGTGTCCGCCAATTACTCGCATTTCCCATAGACATACATTGGACTCGTTACGAGTACCCGAGTATTAGGATATGCTCGTAACGAGTACAGCGAGTCCAAGTATTTCACTATTCGCTTATCCCTAGTCTACTCTTTATAAAAAGAAGTTGTGCAGCAGCTTAGTTATGGATCTTAGGTAGAATCGTAAACCAAAGATCTGGATCCTTCGGCCCTCCGGCTATAAAAACTGCAATTGTCAGAGCATGCTGGACGTTGAAGGTTCACCACAGCGATCACCTCCTATTCTAAAAAATGAGGAGTCCAGACATACAATTTTCATGTTCCTTAAAGGGCATTTTTGAGCTAATAGAGGGGGATTATCTGATCCGGGTCAGAATAGAAAAAGTAGTTATAAAGAATATGTCTTGTTCTGGAGGACTTGCCCTGTCCTGTATTATACAGACATTTGAATGGACATTGTGTAATACCACATTTCTCCTTTGGAGGAGTTGCCGAGAAATAGGAATTTTACCCTAGCAGAGTGAACACTAATCTTGTCAAGGGACCTTTCGAAAAAAAAAAAGAAAGATTGGGCAAAGCAGAGAAACTGTATTTGATTACTAGGGACATCAAAGCTTCTTTTTGATAAATGGAGCCAATACATCTCCATGCCAGTTATCATAACCTCTTCAAGGGGCTGATTATATATGGGGCTTTTTCTTTCTGAAATACATGTATTTGGGGCAAAAAAAAAATATTTTCGCAATTGGGTTACATTAAAAATGTTGCACTGTTTCACTTTTATACACTCTTTGTTTCCCTGAACATTTCACTTTGATGTGGACTATAGTCATCAATCAGCTAGAGGTGCCCATGAAAAGACATCTTAAGGCCCCTTTACATTTAGCGATGCACCAGCGATCCCGACCACGATACGACCCGGTCAGGATCGCTGGTGCATCGCTAAATGGTCGCTAGTGAGCTGCCACACAGGCAGATCTCACAGCGATGCAGCAGCGATACAGCAGTCATTACTTACCTTTCAGACGCGGCGATCCTGACGTCCTCCCGTCCGCGTCCACGCGTCGCTCGTTGGCGCCAGCAGGAAGCGCCCGACGAGAAATGGAGCTGCGCGATCAACGACAGACAGCGGGGGAGCCGGTCGGAGGTAAGTATCACACATAGCAATATCGCTGCTGCGTCACCAAATCGGTGATGCTTTAGCGATATTGCTAGCGATATCGCTATGTGTAAAACCCCCTTTAAACGTGTAGACCAACAAAAGATCACTGAAAGAGCAAGGTCTATAAAAGTCTGCATGGTCACAAAGGAACCCATGTTAACCTCTAAGTAACAAAAGGCCTCTCTCACATTTGTTAATGTTAACATTCATGAGTCTTTCATGAAGACGACACTGAAGAACAACGGTTGCACCTTGAAATCCACTGCTCACCAAAAAGAATATTGCTGCCTATCTGCAGTTTGCTAACAATCACCTGGATAAGTCATAAGGCAACTGAAAAAAATGTTTTGTGGATGGTAGATACCATAATAGAGCTTTTTTAGTTCAAATAAGACGCATTTTGATTGAAGAAAGAAAAACACTGCAATAGGGCAAAGGAGCAGACACAGAAAGAAGAAGGACCCTGTAGCAGAGCAGTATATGGGTCCTCTGCAGTCCAAAGGTTCATAATATTCTCGTTATGTGAAATAATGAGCTTGCTGCATTGGAGGTGGTAGTGGCCACCTTACCTCCCGGGCCCCTTTGAGGCTGCACACGTTGCACCAATGGTGTGTCCAGCTCTGTTACAACATAAAAACCTCATATCATCTGTGAAACACTGTGATTGTAGCATCATGGCTTGGGTTGGCTTTGTTGCATCTGGGCCAGGACAGCTTCCTATCATTGATAGAACAAGGAATACTGAATTTTATCAGCAAATTCTAAGGGAAAATGTCAGGACATCAGCCCATGAGCTGAATCTCAAGAGAATATGAGACATGCTGCAAGATGATGATCGAAAGCATAAGTGTTGTTCTACAAAAGAGTGTTAAAGAAATATAAATTTAAAGTTTTGTCTTGGTCAAATCAATGTCTTGACTTTAATCCTACAGAAATGTTGTGAAGCAGTTCGAGGGTCTAACTCAACAATATAACAGAGTTGAAACTGTTTTGTAGGGAGGAATAGGCTAAAATTCCACCATTTGATATGCAGAGTTGAAGCTGTTTTGTAGTGAGGAATGGGCTAAAATTCTACCATTTGATATGCATGGTTGAAGCTGTTTTGTAGGGAGGAATATGCTAAAATTCCACCATTTGATATGCAGAGTTGAAGCTGTTTGGTAGAGAAGAATGGGCTAAAATTCCTCCATTTGATATGCAGGACTAATTGACAATTATCGGAAACATTTAGATGAAGTTATTGCTGCACAAGGGGGTCACTAATGATCCTTAATGCAAAAGTTCACATAATTTTACCACGCACAGATATAATATTGGATCATTTTCCTCTAAAAAATTGAGAAAATCTAATATTTTTGACTCATTTGTTTGATATAATTTTCTTTATCTACTATTAGGACTTGTGGGAAAATCTGATGCGGTTTTAGATCGCATTTATGCAGAACTATGGAAGATTCTGAAGAATTCACAAACTTTCAAGCACCACTGTAGGACTTGCACTGAGACATTATAGAAAAGAAAAATTGTATTGTTTTGTAGCTTACATATGATTGCCTAGATTGGACACAATCGTAGAAAATCCTCAATAATGAAACGTAATATATCTATGAATTTCCTACCGGTACCCTCAATTAGCCCATCCAAACAAAGCTTTGTCTCGTGTGGCAATGTAACAGTTAAGCCAATCGGCAGGGAAATGGTAGCTGGATCGGAGTTGCATGCCTCCGGGCTTGTATCACTTCCAAAACCATTATCTTGTTGGTACATGTTACTGACAGAGGGGTTTTTTCTCCTTCGATGTGGTTATGAAATTAAACAAGGATCTGAAATAATAAAATAAAATGTTTTACAGCTTTATGGCTGTTTACAGCTGTTTTGGGTGAGTCAGACCTGCATGTAAGAGGCTCGAAGGTGCTGGCAAGGAATCTTCCGCACCTCGGGTTTTCTTACCCACTGTGATAAGGAATTTTCCATGCTGCGAAATGACCTTCTTTGCAGATAATACTGTCGAGCCAGTCACTTCCATGTCAGGGTAATGAGGAGACGTATATCTAATATTGGTCTGGACCACGTAGGCAAAGAGAAGGTCCTTTTTGTATTAATGTGGAAGCTCGAGGAGTCGAAGTTAATTATCAGTATTCACCAGATGCAAAATGCAGCCCCATGAATAATGCAACAAGGTCTTAAGGCGCGTGTTCTGTGGGTGCAAGGGCCGCGTGTGGGAGATGACTTGCTAAGGGTTTAACCATCTCACATCCTGGCAAGCAAACTGCGCGTTCGGTCAAAGCTGCCAATAGACCTCTTAGGATTAATGCACAGTAGAACAAGTCCTGAAGAACCATCAATTAGACTATGTGGGCAAAAGTATTGGGACTCCTCCACAGGAACTTTAAATGATGTCCCATTCTAAATCTATAGGCGTCCCCAATGTTCAAAGAATCTTCACCAAGTTGAAACATCTTCTGCTCTTCTTTGAAGCCTACAAGATTTTGGAGGTGCCTGTGGGAATTTTGTCCATTCATCCAGAAGAACATTTGTCAGAGAGAGTTGGGATCATATTCTCCCGTTTTAGCTTATCCCAGGTCATGTTCTTCTACAATAAACTCACCCAACCATGTCTTTTTTTACCTTGCTTTGTGCATTGAGGCACAATCATGGGAAACAGAAAAAGACCTTTCCCAAACTGTTTACACAAAGTTAGAAGCATAGACCTGTTCAAAATGTCTTGGTGTGCTGAAGAATTAAGTTGTTTTTTTCACTGGAAATAAGGTGCCTTGGCCAAACCTTAAAAACAACCTCACAGTACTCCACCCTAACCAACAATCGGCATTGTGCTGGTGTAAGGGTAAGGGCAGCCGCTCGGCCATGAAGCTCCCTGTGGGTGGCGCAGTGACTGTACTGAGATTAATACTAGAGGAGGTCTGGACCCTGCAGTTATGGAGTCAGCAGAAGAGCGTTGGTGACTTTTCTGCCCTCTGCTCCTCAGCACTCGGAGACTCTGCTCTGTAACATTACGTGGTCTTCACTTCATGGTGGAGTTGCCGTGGTTCCTATACACTTTTAATTTTCAATAATAGCAATCACAGTAGGCCATGGAATATTTAGGAAGGAAGAAATTTCATAGATTGACATTCCAGGTAAAAAATTCCCTATGTAGGTGAATATGCCCTAAAAGGTGTTGTCACTAACTGAACAGCCCCTTTTTAAATTAAGTAGTCCCCCTTGTAAGCTAAAAAAAACAAACCTCCAGCACCGTTACGGCAATGTAGATCTAGGGTCTACTGTACATGACTTGCGTTACATTTCTATGCTACGTAAACCCTGCAGCCAATCAGCAGCCGATATTGGGCTGTTACACTCTTACTTCCTTTGAACGAATATCAAAAAACCTGAATAAGTGAGAACGTAGCAACCTCTGGTTGGCTGCAGGGTTCACTATGCATAACGTCACTCAAACCTCGGGAGGTCCAACACGGGGAGGTGAGTATATGTTATTTTTTGTTATACAAGGTGACTACTTCTTTTAAAAGGAGTTGTCAATGTAGTCGACTCCCCATTTAAACTGGAGATGAGTATGGAAGATTTTGTTGCAAAAATTGGAGAAAGTAGGCACCATAAATCTTGATGTTGTGTGATTTTCAATGCTAGCCACCAGCCCGACATTTTTGTAAATACAAAAAAAAGTGTCAATCAAAGGAGATGGTCCATTGGGATTAAAGAGTGTATAAGGAGAAAGTATATTTCTTCTTTCCCTTTTTTCCTCTCTTGTTTGCAAATACTGTTGATTCCAAGTCAATGGTGAATTAGACTTTTTTTTTACATCTTTTCTTGGCAACTCCAATCTAGATACCTGAAACATTATAAGCAACCTGGACACAGTGTCTAGTAATTTTTCTTTAACCATAAATTATGCAGCATTTTTAGGCATCATTTAGGCATCTGTTTTGTCCTATTTTTTCACGGATGGGACATGGTCCCATTATAGTAAAAGAGGTTGTTCACGTGTCCATGTTATTTTGCAGACCAAGTGTTTGCAACAAAAAAAAAAGAGATGCTCCTATTTTTGATCTGAGTCAGTTAAAAAAATAAAAAAGTGGACAGCATACATGCCCTTTTTTGCATAATAAGTCCAGCATGCCCCCATAGCAAGATCTCAATAAGACTGGCATGAACAAAGTCAGTCTTGATGAATCGGGGCCTATATGTACACTTTCGTCACTGTTTTATGGCTCCCTCTTCTTATCTCTGTGTCTATTCACAAATTGGCTGCTGCATTTCTAGCCTCTGCTTTTATACAGGCTCTGATAATTCTTCCTGATTGGAGGGACTTTTCTCTGGCAGATGCAATCTTCTTCTACCATGAAGGTAGACTTAAGTCCATTGAATTCAGTGGCCATTGGTTTAACTAATCGCACAAATTGAATCTCAAATTGTTCGAATTATCCAACTTCCTAAAACACAAATTCGATTTGCATGGATTCCCCACCTCTACCACATAACTTCTTGTCACAGTTCTGATGACCCATCGCACATTCTGTTTGGCAAGTGGTACTGGCACTGAATAGATTACTAATAGAGATGTGCGAACCCAAAGTTAAAAGTTCGGAGTTCATACCGCTGCTGAACGCCGAACACAGACTTCTTCCGGAAGTCCATTGCAATGTTCGGAGTTCCAGGGAAAGAGAGAAACATAATTCTTTTACAGCTCCAAAGTTCCGATACCCATTCTTTTGAATGGGGATTGGGTTCTGATTGAAGTTCGGGTACAGTTCTGGTACTCGAACCGAACATTGGACTAAAGCTTGGTCAAGTACCAGTACCCAAACTTCATCCCTAGTCACTAATAACACCCCACGCGTCTCAAACCTTGCAAACAAATCAAGTTTCTTTTGCCAAAGGTGGTCAAACCTGGCAGAGTCAATAATTAACGAGTCATATGAGATTAATTCAGCCTGCCAGCGCTTGCTACAGTACGTAGTATTTTATATGCTCCGATCTGACTATTCTGCATCTTTGTCTAGGCATCGGTCACGTACTCCGCTTGTGCCCAGTGCTGCCACAGCGTAATATTCAAGAGGCTTTCCCTTGCATCAGTGCACAGTGGAAGTCCGCATTCACAAACAGCAGAAGTAATGGAATTAATATGATATATTATGTATTTTTGCTTAGGGTATATGGCTGCGGAGAGTGCGGCTTCTCGCCAGGTGGCACCTTGGCCCTTATAGTCTGCAGCAATCAGTTAAAACACAGGGGCAAGCTCATTTTCCACACAATAAAAGCCACAGCCGCTCGTGCCGAGGCTGAGATCTGGGATGTGCTCGGTTCTGTGGGATTAGTGAACTGCTACAGTCAGGATTTCCTGATTTACAGTTTCTTCTCCACGCTCCCCTCCATATTCCGAGAGGGATTTCTGCTTAGAAACGCATTGTGCCTATGTTTATGCTAAGCTTTTAAAAAAAAAAAAAGCCTACTACATTTAAGTAATTCATGAGGTAAGTGAGTATTTATGCAAATGGGGTCGATATATATTCTCCGGCATAATACATTACATAAATATGAATACAAAATGCTCATTTATGAGGTAAATACAGGTAATGAAATCCATAAATTATCCCTAATAATACAGAGCGCGGATCTTCAAAGGCACCAAGGCTTTAACTTTACTCGTCAAGACATTTAAAATAGGCGATCAATTAATTTCGGTTCAATTATCGCTCCGGTTATATGGCTTATAATTCAGGGACGCCTAATCATCGGTCTTTTCTTCGGGCCGGTTGCCCATACTTCTTTGTGGTTCATTTGCCTAACTTTGTAAAACAGCATTGGGATAATTTGTGGGAACGTCACCATCATGGATTCAATGGTACGGAGACAACCTACATGTTTATTCCTTACAGTTGTCTTATCTCGGTACTGATGTAGCAGCAATGAATAAGTCAGTTGCATTCTGAGAAATGATCTGTGATTTTGCACAGGACTGCAGATAACTTATTCCTATCAACTCAAAAGGACAAAAAAGATAAACACTTAGAGAAGCCTTTTAAGACTTCCACTCAGTATGACGTCCGCACAATGTCCCCCTGCACAACATGGTACCCTAAATGTGTCCCCATACAAATTTATGCCCCCATTTTGCACCCTTACACACAGTATGATGCCATTTCCTGCACAGCATGATGCCCCCATAGTCCCTTCACACTATGATACCTCTATTGCTCCCAGACAGGACGATGCCCCTTTCTCGCCAGCATGGTGGCCCCATAGTCCCTTCACACTATGATACCGCTAATGCTTCCACCACACAGTATGATGTCCTCTGTGCCCCCACACATTATAGTACCAACACAATCCCTCCACACAGTATGATGACCCTATCTCGACAGCATGGTGCCCTCCTAGTCCCTTCACACTATGATACCTATATTGCTCCCAGACAGGATGATGCCCCTTTCTCGCCAGCATGGTGGCCCCATAGTCCCTTCACACTATGATACCGCTAATGCTCCCACCACACAGTATGATGTCCTCTGTGCCCCCACACATTATAGTACCAACACAATCCCTCCACAGAGTATGATGACCCTATCTCGACAGCATGGTGCCCTCCTAGTCCCTTCACACTATGATACCTATATTGCTCCCAGACAGGATGATGCCCCTTTCTCGCCAGCATGGTAGCCCCATAGTCCCTTCACACTATGATACTGCTAATGCTCCCACCACACAGTATGATGTCCTCTGTGCCCCCACACATTATAGTACCAACACAATCCCTCCACAGAGTATGATGACCCTATCTCGACAGCATGGTGCCCTCATAGTCCCTTCACACTATGATACCTCTAATGTTCCCACAGAGTATGATGTCCACTGTGCCCCCACACATTATAGTATCAAAACGGTCCCTCCACACAGTATGATTCCCCAGTGTCCCCCTACAATATGATGTCCCCAGTGCCACCAAGCAGTATAGTTTCCCTACAGTCCATCTACACAAAATGATGCCCTCACAGTGCCCATCCCTCCAACAAATGATGCCACCCAAACAGTATCATGCCCCCGAAGAGGTTCATCACACTATATAGTGCCCAATTATGACCTCAGATAGTATGATGCCCTGCACACTGTATGATACCCCCCACAGCATGATCTCCCCACAGAACCCTCCACACAGTATGATGTCCCCACAATGCCCCCACATAGTACAATGCCACCACAGTGCCCCACAAAGACCTAAGGTACAGATAAAGTTAAAAAAAATATGATGCCCTAAATGTGTCCTCCACACAAATATCTGCGTGCACTTTGCCCCCTTGTATGATGCCGCTTTCTGCACAGCTTGGTGCTCGCGTGGTCCCTTCACGCTATTCCTCTAATGCTCCTACACAGTATGATGCAGTACTTCCCATGCAGTATGGTACCCCAACAGTTCCTTCACATAATATGATGTCCGAGTGTACCCTCACAGTATGTTGTCTCAAGGGTTCATCAATAAGTATGATACTCACACAGTACCTCCCGACAGTATAATGCACTAACAGTGTCCCTCCAAACAATGATGCCACCCACACAATATCATGTCTCCAGTACTCCCCACACACTATGGTACCCCCAACAATTCCACCACACCATATAATGTCCCAGTGTGCAGCCCACAGTATGATGTATCAAGGGTCTCTCCATAAGTATGATACCCGCACAGTCTCTCCACACAGCATGATGTCCTCCAAACAATGTTGCCACCACACAGTATCATGTCTCCAAAATGCCCCATCTCTTAGTGCCCCACAATATCCACACACCGTATGATACCCCTACAATGCCCTCCATACAGTATGATGTCCCCACAGAACCCCTCCACACAGTATGCTGCCCCCACAGAACCCCTCCACACAGTATGATGCCCCCACAGAACCCCTCTACACAGTATGATGCCCCCACAGAACCCCTCCACACAGTATGCTGCCCCCACAGAACCCCTCCACACAGTATGATGCCCCCACAGAACCCCTCTACACAGTATGATGCCCCCACAGAACCCCTCCACACAGTATGATGCCCCCACAGAACCCCTCTACACAGTATGATGCCCCCACAGAACCCCTCCACACAGTATGATGCCCCCACAGAACCCCTCCACACAGTATGATGCCCCCACAGAACCCCTCTACACAGTATGATGCCCCCACAGAACCCCTCCACACAGTATGCTGCCCCCACAGAACCCCTCCACACAGTATGATGCCCCCACAGAACCCCTCCACACAGTATGCTGCCCCCACAGAACCCCTCCACACAGTATGATGCCCCCACAGAACCCCTCTACACAGTATGATGCCCCCACAGAACCCCTCCACACAGTATGATGCCCCCACAGAACCCCTCCACACAGTATGCTGCCCCCACAGAACCCCTCCACACAGTATGATGCCCCCACAGAACCCCTCTACACAGTATGATGCCCCCACAGAACCCCTCTACACAGTATGATACCCCTACAATGCCCTCCACACAGTATGATGTCCCAACAATGCCCCTACAGTGCCCCACAAAGACATAAAGCACAGATACAGTTAAAAGGGGGACAAGCTGACTACCTCCCAGGATAGCGGGACAGCCCCCAAATCCAGGAATGAGATGGGGAGCATGGATACTATTTACAATGATGAGGCTATACAGGGTTAAATAAAAACAAAACTTATCTCTGCTAGATTGGTACAGTAACCAGAGACAGCGGTGACTGAGCATAACCCGGCACCACAGAATGTATGATACGCGACTGGGTCATGGTGCCACAGCGTCACATTTCCATACTGTACAGTGTGCTCTGAGAAGATGCTCTCTTCACAGTTTTGGTCTAAGCTCTAAGAACAGAGAAATATTGCACAACGGATTTCAGGTGTAGCAGAGCTGAGTTTGTCAGCTGGTGCAATTGTTGGCAATATGACAATACAATACATGTGTTCTTTCTACAACAAAAAGTGCAATAATGAAGTAATCGTTCTGTAACGAGGTGCCGGAACAACTGTTTACGACGGCTACTGAAACTTAAAGGCAGTGCCAGGATAGCTGGCAAGTATCCCATAGCAACCAATCAGAGCTCAGATTTCATTTCCTAAACAGCTCTGCTCAAATGAAAGCTGAACTCTGATTGGTTGCTATGGGCAATAAGGACAATTTTTACTTTAGGCAGGATGATGAGGCCCGATGTGTATTATTGACATATGGTGGCCATTAGTCCCACACTATGACCTTCATGTCGGGCAACTGTAGTTGCCAATATGACTATACCAAGGCAAAAAAAATGCAGCTTTATGGAGGCTCGTTAATTTAACCATGTGCGGGAGGGGCCCTACAGCTGCCATGAGGCGGAATATCTTCTGGTATAGGGATGTAAAACACTTTATTATTACATGCGAACAAAAGACATTTAAAGGGAATGTGTCAATAGAATATGACCTATGGCTTCAGATTTTTATGTCAAGTGTTTCTTTTTTATACCACTAGTATTTATATATATATATATTTATTTATTTTTTTTAAATCTAGCAATTTCACCTACCTCCTGTTCTTTACATAGCTATTAGCAGCAATAGAATGACTCACACCCTATTTATTTATAAAGAAATATAAACAGGACATGCCCTAATCAGGACAAAAGGTATTGTGAAGGAAGGAGGAGAAGGTGAGCAGTGATATCACCTGTTGTGAATGGTGAATTTTGTGCTCTCTACTATAGACGTAGGTGCTATAAGTCATTGCACAGGAGGAGGAGGTGAGCTGTGATATCTTCTATTATGAATTGTGAATTTTCTCTTGTCTACTGTAGATAGAGGTGTTAAAATGTATTGCACAGGAGTGAGAGGTGAGCTGTGACATATTACCAGGATGGGGCCCTGGATAAGGGACATATACCAGGATAAGGGACATTTTACCAGGATGGGGCCCTGGATAAGGGACATATTACCAGGATGGGGTCAGGATAAGTGACATATACCATGACAAATGAAAACTGAAAGAAAAAGAGCGCAATAGGGTCTTACCCGAGAAAATGAGAAAATAGAACAATAAGTTATACTCACCCTGTGTAGGAGAGTATTAGGCATAAAGGAATAAAGTCAGCTTGCTGCACATACAAATGACCACGCCGTGGCCATAAATCATCAGATTCAAAGAAGGAATTTTTATGGATTAACCGTGCGCTGCCAGACCATCACTCCTCACAAGTTGTGTGCTTTAAAACATTTAATTCCCAACGCGTTTCAAAGTTAAAAACTTCTTCCTCAGGGGATGACATGTACGTGTCATCCCCTGAGGAAGAAGTTTTTAACTTTGAAACGCGTTGGGAATTAAATGTTTTAAAGCACACAACTTGTGAGGAGTGTTGGTCTGGCAGCGCACGGTTAATCCATAAAAATTCCTTCTTTGAATCTGATATACCATGACAAGGGACATATTACCAGGATGGGGCTAAGGATAAAGGACATATACTAGGACAAGGGACATATTACCAGGATGGAGCCAAGGATAAAGGACATATACTAGGACAAGGGACATATTACCAGGATGGAGCTAAGGATAAAGGACATATACTAGGACAAGGGACATATTACCAGGATGGGGCCAAGGATAAGGAACATATACTAGGACAAGGAACATATTATCATGATGGGGCCAAGGATAAGGGACATATTACCAGGATGGGGCCAAGGATAAGGGACATATACTAGGACAAGGAACATATTATCATGATGGGGCCAAGGATAAGGGACATATTACCAGGATGGGGCCAAGGATAAGGGACATATACCAGGATGGGGCCAAGGATAAGGGACATATACCAGGACAAGAAACATATTACTAGGATGGAGCCAAGGATAAGGGACATATACCAGGACAAGGAACATATTATCATGATATTATCATGATGGGGCCAAGGATAAGGGACATATTACCAGGACAAGAAACATATTACCAGGATGGGGCCAAGGATAAGGGACATAAACCAGGACAAGAAACATATTACCAGGATGGGGCCAAGGATAAGGGACATATTACCAGGATGGAGCTAAGGATAAAGGACATATACCAGGACAAGGAACATATTATCATGATGGGGCCAAGGATAAGGGACATATTACCAGGATGGGGTCAGGATAAGTGACATATACCAGGACAAGGGACATATTATCATGATGGGGCCAAGGATAAGGGACATATACCAGGATGAGGGACATATACCAGCAGTAACACTCTCAATGATCGTATCCAGGGATGGACTGGCCCATCAGAAATCCGGAAAATCCTGTGGTTGGGCCTGGCTTTTCTTTCAGGAGAGTTCATAGTGCATACCTTGCAATTGATATGAGGCTCTTGAGTGGGGGAGGAAGGTGCGCCCTGAGAATCAAATCCTCCAGTGGGCCCAATGCTCTTAAATCTGACAGTAATCATATGCAATGTGATACATATATACGGTATAATGAGCCCAGGTACTAAGGGCCACTGAAGTAATGCTCCTGGAGAATTTGCCACAGATATGTCACAAAGCCACTACACCTACGGCAGGGTATTTAGAATCAAGCATTAGGCAACTATCTAAATTTTTTCCCTGGTGAAACAAAGCCCAAACGTAGCTCTAAGGTCTAAGAGTCTCAAGTTATACATCTGTAACTTGAATATGTTGGAATTTAGGTACCTGAATTATCGAGATGGGAAATCAAAAAATGAAATTAAAAAAAGGAAAAAAATGCAGTAAATTATGTAAATAAAAAAAAAATGTAATATTTTAGCAAATAAAAAATACTCACATTTAAGAAAAAACAAAAAAAGTCAGAAAACAAACATTCAAACCAAATTAGTATATAAAATATAATTTATTTTCTACTCAGTCTCAGCAAACGAAATGCTTTTGTGGAGTCGTTTCATCCGATAGATCCGTCCAGTGTTACAGTAGGAGCATCTGTGTCTGGCCCCGTGGGAGAAGGCTTGCCTTTTAGTGCAATGAGTTGAAGATTTCTCAATCACGAGTGTTGTGTGCCAGAGATGGTTATTCTGTAAATGGTTGTATACATTGTAATTAATGACATTTGCCTCTCTCCCCAGTTAGTTAAATAAGACGTCTCCGAAGCGGGTCTCTATGGCTCAGCTCTTTACTCCAGGGACGAAGGTTACAAAGACTATCACAATAGAGTTGGCAATTAAAGTGCATCCAATGCTTGTTCTCATTAAATGCAGAAAGGACCAAGATACATTCCACAGAGATGGGGAGGAGGCAATAGGTGACATAATAAAAAGTCCGAAATGACGCGAAACGAAGATCTGGATAATGTCAAGATTAATAACATAACAAAGTTTCAGCTAAGAATTAATGGCGGACTGATATTACTATGACTGTGCCAGTGTACTATTCATTTCATAAGCACCATGTCTATAATGTGAGCTGGTGTTTTCAAACATGGAACCCTAACGTCATTTCAACCAGTCGCTTAACTTGAAGTTTAAGGGCCACAATGCAAAAGCTCCAACAGAGCCCTCAATTATTGCAAGTCTTTAATAGCATTGGTCTTTTTGTATTTGCCAAAGGGACTTTTCTGGCTCCTTCCAAGGCCCCAGGGTCCAGGTTTGATTACAACCCCTTTGCCTATTGTAGTTTCCTAGAAGACATCAGAATCACTTGTTTTTCCTTTTATAGTAGGGATGGCTGCATATGGCTCAATGCTGGGGCAGACATATCATTGGTGCAACCTGCGTGGCTGCACAGGGGTCCAAAGGGTAATAGGACCCATTTCCAGCTCCAATGCTGGTGGAATTGTGCATTATCATGAGCTATTGGGTTGCAAAACTGTTCTTGCATGGGGTCCATCTCCTGATGGAGTCTCAATGGATGGAAGTAGGAAAAACAGTCAATAATTCTCAGATAGAATACTGAAAGATTGAATGTTTTACCCACTCCAACAGCAAGGTCCATTTTTCTAGTGAAAGCATGTTCCTGCATTTTAAAAACTTTGGAAGTCACCCAAAAAAAGCACCCAAAATGTTATCCTATGCATAGCAAAGATGGTCCACCCACATGACTATGTCCCATACATTAATTTTGTCCCCAATTTTGTCCCCAATGTGGTCCCATTATGTTTATAATGTCCCTCTATGTGACCCCCCATACATTACTTTCCTCCTATGTAGCCCATATACAGTAATAATGTCCTCCTATGTGTCCCCCATGAAGTAATAACATCCTCCTATGTGGCCCCCATACAGTAATAATGTGGCCCACAAAGCAATAATGCCCCCCTATGTGGCACCCAAATAGTGATAATGTCCCCCTATCTGGCTCCCATACAATCATTTCCTCTTATGTAGCCCATATAGTAATAATGTCCCCCTATGTGGCCCACATACATTAATGATATCCCCCAATGTAGCCCGATTATGGTAAAAATGTTCCCCTATGTGGCACCCAAATAGTGATAATGTCCCCCTATATGGCCCCATATAGTAATGCAAATGTTGCTTACATACTTTAATAATGTTCTGCTATGTGGCCCCGCATATAGTAATATTGCCCCCTATGTGGCCCCCATCTAGAAGTACTACCCCTAATGTGCTTCTCACACTATTATTTAAAAACCAAACCAAATCTCTCACCTGTCCCCACTTCTATGTTGAACGGTTCAGCCTTCCTCTCAGGCCCGGATGACTCCCTCCAGTTGCTACATCCACTTGGAAATAGACAATCCCTCCATGTGTTGTGACTGTTGAACAGCCGCGAGACATGCAGCCGCGAGGACTTGAGCACACTTTTCGAGCACGCCGAAGACACTCAGCACCCGAGCATGTTCCGCTACCTTATCCGAGCTCATTCACTCATCACTAGTGCCAGAGCTATCACACATACTGCACCACCATTTCTTCCTTTTTTTTTTTTTGGCTGTATTGTATTCACTGTACCTGATCAAATTAAAATATTATTTACTCTAACTGTTCTAAATTTTCATTTTTCTTCCATTTATTATTTCTTATTCCTATTTATCATTTTTAGTTGTTTTGTCAAATACAAAAATCTAATAAATATAATAAATATATAAAGGAATAACATTGGGTAACAAAATGAATTAAGAATGACAAAAAACCCCACTATAAAATGACTTAATATATAATCTAAATTAAAAAAAAATAAACACAAACAAAAAAGAAATAAACAAATTAAATAAAGAATCCATTTATAACTAAATAAAAGTAAAAAAAGAAATAATGATGCACAAGTAAAAATAAATACGTTATTTAAACATATTAATTACATACACACAGCTAAAAGTTTCGCTAAGTTTTATGAATAGTTATTTATTTTTTATATTATTATCTGGAGATAGTATACAAAATATTCAAACAAGTTTTATATATAGTTAAGGTTATTTTTTTTACTATATGGAAATAGTATATCAAATATTCAAACAAGTTTTATATATAGTTATAGGTCACCTGGACCCGTAGAAGCGAGTAATCTCGAAACGGCCGTTGTCCGGCACCTCCCTCCCCTAGCATTCCTCTAACGTCTTGCATGTCCACATATCTGTTGATGGAATTCATGTGAAATAAAGACGCACAGTTTTTCAGCTCTATTGGTGAGTGCTGCATTTTTCTTCTTTTTTCATGATACATTGAAATATTCATGTTTCTTCATGCAAGCACCTCCGTTTTTTCACTGAACTATACACCGCAATACTTCAGATAAAAAGCTGCGTCTGTTAATGTGGTGATTTGTGTGCCCTAGTCTGCCGTTCATCTGTGTGCTTTCTTGCTGGGATTATATATAGTTAAGGTTATTGTTTTTTTATCTGGAGATAGTATATCAAATATTCAAACAATTTTTAGATATAGTTAATGTTATTTGTTTTATTATCCAGAGATATTATACAAAATATTAAAAGAAGTTTTATATATAGTTAATGTGACTTTTTTTTTATTATCCAGAGATATTATACAAAATATTCAAAAAAGTTTTATATATAGTTAAGGTTATTGTTTTTTTATCTGGAGATAGTATATCAAATATTCAAACAATTTTTATATATAGTTAATGTCATTTGTTTTATTATCCGGAGATATTATACAAAATATTAAAAGAAGTTTTATATATAGTTAATGTATTTTTTTTTTATTATCCAGAGATATTATACAAAATATTCAAAAAAGTTTTATATATAGTTAAGGTTATTGTTTTTTTATCTGGAGATAGTATATCAAATATTCAAACAATTTTTATATATAGTTAATGTAATTTTTTTTTTATTATCCAGAGATATTATACAAAATATTCAAAAAAGTTTTATATATAGTTAAGGTTATTGTTTTTACTATCTGGAGATAGTATACAAAATATTCAATCCTGTTACTAAGTTGCGCAGGATATCTCAGCACGGTAGTAAGAGCAGAACGTCTCCATTTGAGTGGGTCTTCAATAATTCATTTACTGGTTAGGATAACCCAAAACATCAATACGTTCTCTTCCCACTCTTCCCACTACGGTTCCTTCCTCTTTCCCCTGGAGGAATAAATATTCGCAGCTTAAAGACACTGTCCTACCTATTAACATCCTCCCCCCCAATACAGGCCCCACTATCAGGGGTCCCTATTTGTTTCGAGGTCCATCCTACGGGATTGCAATCCATTTAAGCCGAGGTCACCGTTAAACCACCAGTCATTTTCCTAAACCTGTCGAAATGATTCTAGGAAATTTGACAAGAGAAAACCTCGCAGGTAGAACTGACAGATCTTGTTAAGGCAAAGAGTGTGACGACGGAAACCTCAAGATTAGGAGGGAGGATGAATTGAGCCTTAGTCATAAAAAAGAAATGCAAATTGATATATTGAAGAAGTCACAAGTGCATTTCTGAGGGTGCTTTTAAGGTGCTTTTAGCTGCATCTGGTTTTTGTTAGGATACAATTAGGATTAGTGTTTTTACTTCAGTAAATACATCTTCAGGCTCAAGAGCAATTTAGCATGTTCTACATGAAATGGGTAATTTAAATGTATGTTGTACTAGGGTAGGATTTTCATGCAATCATCGCTGGATATTTTTCTCTTCACTGCACTCAAATTGAAGGTTAAATGCGGTTTTTAAATATGTAACGGGTTTTCTCGAAACCAAGAAGCAGAAGAAGGATTATTCTGCACAGGCTGATCAGAGGATGGCCGTACACACGGGATTTACATTGTCTGTACCTACAGATTGCTATATGTCTTATCTGTGTTTTTAAAGAAAATTGACGCTGCATTATGAAGGACAATCAGGGCTGTAGTAGCTTGTTCTACTCTCTAGTAGTAGTTGTCTACTCTGTAGTAGAGTCCTAGTTCTCTTCATCTCTAAAGAGACAATTTACTTATTCAATTTCCCAATTATTAGTCCATGCTAGGCTTGGTTTGTTACGCTCCACAAGGAGAAACGTTACCCCTTAGACACCAGTCAAGAGCCTCTCACCTAGCCAAATCAGATCTCATACTTTGCACTGATGAGGGGCAACATCCCGAAACACCGTGTCTGCAAATTGAGATTCTGATTTGGGCTTTTATCCTAAGTCATGTGACAAGGCTCGTTAAAGCATCAATAGTGACTTGTAGGATCGCTGCTTCTAATAGATGGCCCTAGAGTTTCTAGTCCTCTTCCTCTCTGAAGAGGCAATTTGCATATTTAATATACCAGAGGAGCATGAATTTCTGATAGGTCTCCTCATTCTGACATGCCAGGCCTTTTTTGTCACTCTCCACAAGGAGAAACGTTACCGCTTAGACCCCAGTCCAGAACCTCTCACCTATCCAAATCAGATCTCATACTTTGCACTGATGATGGGCAACATACCGAAACACTGTGTCTGCAAACTGAGATTCTGGTTTGGCTTTTATCCTAAGTCATATGGCAAGGCTCGTTAAAGCGTCAATAGTGACTTTTAGGATCACGTCTTCCAATAGGTGGCGATAAAGTTCTAGTTCTCTTCTGAAGAGACAATTTGCATGTTCTACTCTGGGTGAAAACATGGGGAACATACACTACATGGACAAAAGTATTGGGACACCTACAGGCGATCGTATTCTAAATCCAAACACATTAACATGAAGGTGATCCCCACTTTACAGCCATAATAGCTTTTACTCGAGGGAAGACTTTCTACAAGAATTTGGAGGTGTCCTTGAGAATTTTTGCTCCATCATCCAGCAGAGCATTTGTGAGGTCAGACACAGATGTTGGAGGAATCTCCGGTCTAGTTCATTCCAAAGGTGTTGGATGAGACTGAGGTCCGGACTCTGTGCAGCTGGTCGTGTTCTTCCAAACCAAATTCAACAACCACTACCACCATGTTTTTTTGAACTTTGCGCACTGCCCACAGTCATGGGGAACAGAAAATGGCCTTCCTCAAAATGTCACCATAAAGTTGGAAACTACAGTTGTCTAAAAATGTCTTGTCATGTCAAAACATTAATACTTCCCTTCACTGGAACTAAGGGACTGAGGCTAACCCCTGAAAAACATCCCCATAGTATTAGCCCTCCTCCAACAAACTATATAGGTGGCAAAAAACAGTCAGGCGGGTAACGTTCTCTTGGCAATAACCAACCCAGGCTTGTCCATCACATGTCAAATGCAGAAGTGTGATCCGTCACTGCACAGAACACGCTTCCTCCAAAGTCCAGTGGTGGCGGCTTTACACCACTCCATCCGATGCTTGGCATTGTGCTTGGTGATGTAAGGTTGCATGCAGCTGTTCGGCCATGAAGTTCCCTGAGGGTGGCACAGTGTTTGTGATCATTTTAGTACCAGAGGAGGTCTGGACTCTACAATTATGGAATCAGCAGAGTGATGGTGACTTTTCTGCCCTCTTCTCCTCAGCACTCAGAGACCTCATTCTGTAACATTACAGGGTCTCCACGTTGTGCCTGAGTTGCTACGGTTCCCTCCACTTCTTAATATAATTTTTCTACACTACAATCCCAATTGCTGTTCTATCAAGCCAACTTGCTCAGCTATGTTCAGAATTCCTGAAGAAGTAAATGGAGGAAACTTCCTTTTGCAGAGGAAATGACCCCTGTCCTACAGATAGGCATAGGTCCTGGAGGTGGGACCTAGAGCTACCACCTATACTGTGAATACACCATGAACGAATGTCTAAAATGGGCATAACCCTTTAAAGAGGTTACCTAACCAACAATATAAGTATGATCAGAAATAGAAAGGGTCTGATCACAGCCATGCTCCCAAGACTAGGGTAGAAATGTACCAACAGGTCTGACACACCCACATGATTAAATAACCATGTACTGGTGGGATTCTAGTAGCCCATCACCAAATATCATAGAAAGCAGGGGTATAACAGGCACTGTAAGATAATTTAAATGGCTATCAACCCAGGCAAATACCATAATTAGCACATGATTATAAAGTGCTGCTGTATAACTAAACTAGTTACTATGTCCCATATGTGGCCATATTTAGAGAGAGCACATGGATAAGGCACAATTATCTCAAAAAATCCATAAGTGGAAATTAATGTCACCATCATATAGTGCCTATACCCTGTGTCATATTCCTACACATAATTAGGCAGCCTAGCAGTGCCCAGTGAAAACTCTTATACCAATGACTGATAGAAAATTGCTATAGCATATTGCATGGTATTACCTAATGATGTCATGGTATAGGGTGCCACGGTCCTTATATATCCCCCGGCCGTAGCGTGCATAATCGCGCGGCCGGAAGTGACGCTTGCCACCCGGAAGTGACGCGCCCTGCTGCCTGGCTACCAGCGATGTCAGTGGGTGTCGGCGTCACAGGGTGGGTGGACCCGGGGCAGGCCCAGTCCACTGATTGACGCCGAGAGCCGGCGGGCATGTCGGCAACCAAGCGCATGCGCGTACAGGATGGAAGCGCCAGGACGCAAAATCATACATACCGTGAATAAGTGCATAAGTGCATAAAAATCATCTATTCATAACGGTACTTGGAGCAAGCTTAGTCACACAAATAATAACATCAAAAGACTATTTATTGCCCAAAATACACAAAGACGCGCAGATGCCCCCGGTTGTCCGATCATTTCAGGCAACGGAAATAATCTTGAACACGTTAATCGATGGATAGACTCCAAGCTGCAGCCATTGGTAGAGGGGTTGCCATCTTTCTTGAAGGACACTGGAGAGTTACTGAGGTGGGTTGATGGTCTACACCTGGAGGATGACATGATGCTGGTGACAGGTGATGTTGAGTCCCTGTACACCAGCATCCGGCATGAGGATGGCATCCGTGCCACTGAATTTTTTCTAAACATGTCAAACCTACCCCCAGACATCAGGGAATTGATTGTTGAACTCCTTAGGTTCACATTATCCCACAACTTTTTTATTTTTAAGGGGTCTTTCTTCCTACACCTCCAGGGAACAGCTATGGGGGCTTCTTTTGCCCCTGCGTATGCTAACCTGTTCCTGGGGCTGTGGGAGAGAGACCTCTCCCTGCCGGATCAGTCATCGCCGATGTGCCGCGTCCTCTCTTGGACGCGTACATCGACGACATTTTACTGATCTGGCTGGGGTCCTTGGAGGGACTAGAACAGTTTATGTCAACTCTGAATGTGAATGAATTGAACATATTCATCACATACAAGTACCACCCATGAACAATCGAGTTTCTGGATGTAACATTATATAAGGATGATAAGGGTGAAATACAAACGAGTATTTTTAGGAAGCTTACATCAACCAATATGCTCCTTCATGCTTCTTCTTCTCATCCTGGTCACATAATCCAGGCGGTCCCGATTGGACAATTTCTTAGGCTAAGGAGACTATATTCCACTGATGATGAGTTTTTTAAACAAGCCGGTGAATTGCAGTCTAGACTGTTAGAACGAGGTTATAGTAATCGCATGATAAAAAAAGCAATTAATAGAGCAAAAGATGCCTCTCGGAATAAGCTACTATATGGACAGAAATGCGGTGAGATACAACAAAAAACTACAAGGTTTGTGACTAACTTGCATTTCTCTCAAATGAGGAGGATTATGGATAGATCGTGGCATATACTAAAGGCAGATCCAGTTATTGCAAAATTTATTTCTGAGAGAGCTGCTATTGCAGCCAGGAGATCAAGAAATCTTAGGGACCAGTTGGTGCATAGTCACTATACCGGTGTCCCAGTGAAAACTTTCCTGGATCAGGGAGTGGTACCGAGTGGGTGTTCCCCTTGTGGCCATTGCATGACCTGTGCCAACATTGTTAATGCGGATTCCTTTTCAAACCAGGATGGTTCCCGTAATTTTGAGATTTGGAAACGTATTACCTGTAATAGTAAAAATGTTATTTACTATGCGACATGCCCATGTCGCAAGATTTATGTGGGCATGATGACCAGGCAATTTAAAATAAGGGTCAGGGAGCACGTACTCGGTATCATAGCGGCTGCGACTGTGGATGATGTAACGACCCTAAAGACTATCCCCCGACACTTTAGGAGGTTCCATAATTGTGATAGTACACTTCTTAGATTTAGGGGGATTGATATGTTAGATTTGGGACAACGTGGGGGATGTATTTCCAAAAGGTTAGCCCAGCTTGAGTCCAGGTGGATATGGACACTTGGTACAGTCCACCCATCTGGACTCAATGAGAATATTAGCTTCACTCCATTCCTGTAATTTCCATCACAGTTTTTCCATCCTAAATTGGGGTCGTGTGGTTCACTCAATTATCTCTATTTTAATTTTTTATATTTTGATTATTGCTTTTAGAATATTATCAGCTGTTTCTCGGAGACTTGGTGGTAGCGATGTCATGGAAGTCATATTGATATTGATGAAATCTTCGGCATGATCAAGAAACTTCAATATATCTTCTACTGAACCCTCTAAGATATGAGATTTATAGATATGTACGCTCATGTGTATAACTATTTGGTAATATGTATATATATATATATATATATATACACTCACTGGCCACTTTATTAGGTACACCATGCTAGTAACGGGTTGGACCCCCTTTTGCCTTCAGAACTGCCTCAATTCTTCGTGGCAGAGATTCAACAAGGTGCTGGAAGCATTCCTCAGAGATTTTGGACCATATTGACATGATGGCATCACACAGTTGGCGCAGATTTGTCGGCTGCACATCCCTGATGCGAATCTCCCGTTCCACCACATCCCAAAGATGCTCTATTGGATTGAGATCTGGTGACTGAGGAGGCCATTTGAGTACAGTGAACTCATTGTCATGTTCAAGAAACCAATCTGAGATGATTCGAGCTTTATGACATGGCGCATTATCCTGCTGAAAGTAGCCATCAGATGTTGGGTACATTGTGGTCATAAAGGGATGGACATGGTCAGCAACAATACTCAGGTAGGCTGTGGCGTTGCAACGATGCTCAATTGGTACCAAGGGGCCCAAAGAGTGCCAAGAAAAAATTCCCCACACCATGACACCACCACCACCAGCCTGAACCGTTAATACAAGGCAGGATGGATCCATGCTTTCATGTTGTTTACGCCAAATTCTGACCCTACCATCCGAATGTCGCAGCAGAAATCGAGACTCATCAGACCAGGCAACGTTTTTCCAATCTTCTACTGTCCAATTTCGATGAGCTTGTGCAAATTGTAGCCTCAGTTTCCTGTTCTTAGCTGAGAGGAGTGGTACCCAGTGTGGTCTTCTGCTGCTGTAGCCCATCTGCCTCAAAGTTCGACGCACTGTGCGTTCAGAGATGCTCTTCTGCCTACCTTGGTTGTAACGGGTGGCAATTTGAGTCACTGTTGCCTTTCTATCAGCTCGAACCAGTCTGCCCATTCTCCTCTGACCTCTGGCATCAACAAGGCATTTCCGGCCACAGAACTGCCGCTCACTGGATTTTTTTTCTTTTTCGGACCATTCTCTGTAAACCCTAGAGATGGTTGTGCGTGAAAATCCCAGTAGATCAGCAGTTTCTGAAATACTCAGACCAGCCCTTCTGGCACCAACAATCTTGCCACGTTCAAAGGCACTCAAATCACCTTTCTTCCCCATACTGATGCTCGGTTTGAACTGCAGGAGATTGTCTTGACCATGTCTACATGCCTAAATGCACTGAGTTGCCGCCATGTGATTGGCTGATTAGAAATTAAGTCTTAACACACAGTTGGACAGGTGTACCTAATAAAGTGGCCAGTGAGTGTATATATATATTCATTTAAAGATCATGTGTGATGTTTTCTATACTATTGTTAATATTAGTATCTTTTGCCAATGGTAATATACCTTGCCCTATGCCCTCGAATGAGGTTCAATGTGGTAATCATGTTGATTTGAATATGCATGACTCAATTCTTGGAGGTGAAATAATGAGACTATATCTGTCAGTCTTTTGATGTTATTATTTGTGTGACTAAGCTTGCTCCAAGTACCGTTATGAATGGATGATTTTTATTGCACTTATGCACTTATTCACGGTATGTATGATTTTGTGTCCTGGCGCTCCCATCCTGTACGCGTATGTGCTTGGTTGACGCCATGCCCGCTGGCTCTCAGCATCAATCGGTGGACTGGGCCTGCCCCGGGTGCGCCCACCCTGTGACGCCGATGCCCGCTGGCATCACTGGTAGTCAGGCAGCAGGGCGCGTCACTTCCGGGTGGCAAGCGTCACTTCCGGCCGGGCGATTATGCACGCTACGGCCGGGAGATATATAATGGAGGGACACTGTTGATTGTTGAGCCCCTTGAGAAAGGAATCGAAACGTGCGTCTGGGTGGACGTGCCGGCCTGAGGACCATGGCACCCTATACCATGACACCATTAGGTAATACCATGCAATATGCTATAGCAATTTTCTATCAGTCATTGGTATGAGGGTTTTCACTGGGCACTGCTAGGCTGCCTAATTTTGTGTAGGAATATGACACAGGGTACAGGTACTGTATGATGGTGACATTAATTTGCACTTATGGATTTTTTTAGATAATTGTGCCTTATCCATGTGCTCTCTCTAAATATGGCCACATATGGGACAGAGTAACTAGTTTAGTTATACAGCAGCACTTTATAATCATGTGCTAATTATGGTATTTGCCTGGGTTGATAGCCATTTAAACTATCTTGCAGTGCCTGTTATACCCCTCTGTTTCATCTGTGTGTCCACTACCTCGGACCTAGCACCGATCTACTTGTACCAGTAATTGGTTATATGTTTTTAATTGTGTGTTAATAAAAACTATATTTTTGACATGATTAGACTGCCCTTTGATCATCCTTTGTCCGTGCTTTCTAGGGTAGAAATGTGTATGTGTGATCTCCCCTCCCCTCCCTTCTATAGGTCTAGCATGCACGTGTGGCCATTGCTCCCATAAACAGTGAATGGCGCAGTGACCACCAAATTCACAGGATTTTGGGACTCTCCATTCTCCTAATGGACCCTGAGCAATCATACATTTATTGCCTATCTTGTGGGAAGGTGCTAAAAGTTGTATATGGGGTAAACCCTTTAAAGCGTGATCCCATCCGAAACATTTTTAAAATCCCTGTAGGGGGTCCGGTTTTACACTGAAAACATCTTCTACCATTTATTTAATTTTTTTTCACTGTCTGTCACAATAAAAGTGTCTCCATTACAAGGACTTCTCAGGATGCGGTTCCCTTCGGAACAGTCTAGTGGGTTAGTGTGTGGCTATCTGATTCCGCTCCCATCTGCACAACCCCTGCCTCTCCTCTTTCAGGAAGGGAGCCAACAGTCGATGGCTTCCAGTTCTCGCTTGGGTGGGAACTCAGGCAGATGCTGGGAGTAAGATTGGGTCTCCTTCGGTTTCGGCTAGAGCAGGCCTCTTATACCCTCGCTGTGGTCTTCCGGCTTGGAGGGATGGGGGAACAGTTTTGGTGGCCCTTCTCCTTATAAAGTGGGCTGGAATAGACTGCATCCTTGTAGACTTTTTTTTTTTGTGTGGCCCCGTTCACATTTTCAGAGCACTAGAGTGAAGAGAGCTTTAAAAAAAAATACAAAATATGTCATATATCTGTGGCAGTGCCAGACTGGTAATCTGGCAATTCTGGCAAATGCCAGAAGGGTCTGTCTGGTCATGGGCTGCCTCTATGTTGCTAGCAGAATCGGTGTTCTCAAGACACGCATACTGTTAAGAGTTGTGATGGAGCAGAAAGTTGCTGACTCCGTCACTGACGCCAGCAGGCCACGGGTATCATTAGAAATATTGGTCTTGTAGAAAATCTTCCTTTCCTCCATCCAGGGTAATATTAGGCTACTTTCACATGTCCGTCGGTGGCATTCCGGCGCCATGCGGCAAAAAGATGGAGTGCCGGATCCAGCCGTGAACGGAGGGACCGGAAGTATATGCGGCGCATCTTACGGCGCCTGACATGGCTATGTTGCAAAGGGGTCACCAGGGAAGAAAAGGATCCAGGAGCCGGTGAACGGGGTATGAAAAAGAGAGAGAACGTGGTATGAAAGAGAGAGAGAACAGGGTATGAAAGAGAGAGAGAGAGAACGGGGTATGAAAGAGAGAGAGAACGGGGCATGAAAGAGAGAGAGAGAGAGAACGGGATATGAAAGAGAGAGAGAGAGACCGGGGTATGAGAGAGAGAGAACGGGTTAAAGAGAGAGAGATATCCAGGCATGCGCACAGGGTAAAACCGTGCATGCGGTGGCCGGATCAGGTAGAAGTCTGATCCGGCGGCCGGAATGTGCCATTGAGAAACATTGTCCCGCAGAGCCGGAAGGGCCGCATACGTCCATGTCCGGCTTTTTTCGCCGGACAAAAAAACGCTGCAGCACCCGTCCTGTCCGGCCGCCGGACAGAGGAATTCAGCCGGATCCGGTAAAAACCGGAACAAACGGAAGCACATGCGGCGCGATCCGGCGCATGTGCTTCTCAATGACAAAAAAACGCATCCGGCGGTAAAAAAAACCGGATCCGTTTTTTTACACACATGCCGGATTGTGCCTGACGGCACAAACCGGATGTGTGAAAGAGGCCTTAGTAATATATCCCATCTGGTTCATGGGGACAACATGGGCCTGTGTGATTTCAAATGCCAGGACTGAATTTCAGCCCCAGTCTGTACCTGATCTGTGGGTTTATCAACTACCTTCCGAACAGGGGTCCCCCACCATCATGCACAGCAGAGCTAAATAACGCACTCATCTCCCAGGATCTATCCCAGGCTTGGACTGGCCCACAGGAGATCAGGAGAATTCTCTGGTGGGCCCCCTCTTATATACTTGGCACAATATACTAGAATCACTATGTACAAAGGCGGCATCTTATTCATTTACCAATCTACCAGTTCATTGTTATAGAAATTCGTGATTGAGGATAAAGTCACATTTGCATGTAGTTGAGAAGTGGGACCAGGAGTTGGTTACCGGTGGGTCTTGGCACTCCAGTCCGACACTCCACCCATGCATTTATTGACGCAGTTGCATTTGTCTCCCATAGGGATCCATTGTAAAAAAATAATAATAATATTGTGCAATAAAAAATATATATAAATAAATAAGTGCCGGCATGTATCACCTGTGCCTGTGAGGGCATTGTGGGAGTTGTAGTTTCACAACAGCTGGAGAGGATCCAGGGGTTGGAGAGCAATGGCCAAATATCCGTAAGGCGCCCGACTAATCTCTAATGTCTCTGGGCGTCCTTAAGTATTCCCCTCGGAGCTAATACAAATGGGAGCTCTAATTTAAAGCGCAGCCCTAGGACGGTGAGAGCAGCGCTCGTAATACTGGCGGGCGGGGGGGATGGGAAGACTGGATATAAATAGTGAAAGGCGCAACGAGAGAGAGCAATGTACAAGGAGTAGGTTTAATATATGACTAAATGACAGAAGTTAGGTTTCTCAGAATTACTTCTCGGATAAACAACTTTATGGCGGGGCGCTTAATCTTACTTACCGGCGACATCTCATTTATTACAGAATTACAACTAACTTTAATGCAATTGATATCGCCATTAATTCACCTCCAAATCATTGGTGGCAGCTCGAGAGTCGCCGAGACTATTATTTCTAGAACACAATGTCTACCGGGTCTGGGAAAGAAGGAGCGTCACTATAGGAAGTGCAGAGGAGACGAGTGGGGTCCGAGGGGGCCCATAGTATAAGTGGCACATAAGTGGGGGGCCCTGCTGCTGCAGATTGTGCATCTCTTTCCATAAGATTCCTTATATTGCATAAGTTAGGAAACTGCATGTATAGCAACTCCCTTGCTTTATCGGACTGCAGCATCATTGCAGAAGATCCAATGCAGTGCAGTATACAGAGCGCCACTGATGGGCACAGCAGGTCCAGGCGGTCATAAAACGGTCATTGCAAAGCTACAAGCTGAGAAATTAACCTTATGTATTGGAAAATGAGCAGGGACTTTTATTTATTCGATTACCTAATATACTGGCAAAAATAAGTATTTGATACTCTGCCGATTTTACAAGTTTTCCCACCTACAAAGAATAGAGAGGTGTGTAGTTTATATCGTAGGTACACTTCACCTATGAGAGACAGAATCTAAAAATAAAAACCAGAAAATCCCATAGTATGATTTTTTCCTAATTAATTTGCATTTTATTGCATGAAATAAATGTTTAATACAATAGAAAAACAGAACTTAATATTTGGTGCAGAAACCTTTGTTTGCGGTTACAGAGGTCAGACATCTACTGTAGTTCTTGACCAGGTTTGCACACACTGCAGCAGGGATTTTGGCCCCCTCCTCCATTCAGATCTTCTCCAGATCTTTCAGGTTCCGGGCCTGTCGCTGGGCAACATTGAGTTTCTGCTGTCTCCAAAGATTTTCTATTGGGTTCAGGTCTGGAGACTGCCTAGGCCACTCCAGGACCTTGAAATGCTTCATACTGAGCCACTCCTTAGTCGCCCTCGCTGTGAGTTTTGGTTCATTGTTACGCTGGAAGACCCAGCCACGACCCATCTTCAGTGCTCTTACTGAGGGAAGGAGGTTGTTGGAGAAAATCTTGTGATACATGATCGCAGCCATCCTCCCTTCAACATGGTGCAGTTTTTCTGTCCCCTTTGCAGAAAAGCACCCCCAAAGTATGATGTTTCTTCCACCATGCTTCACGGTTGGGACAATGTTCTTGGGGATATATTCATCCTTCTTCTTCCTCCAAATACGGTGAGTGGAGTTGATACCAAAAAGTTTTCATCTGGTCTTATCTGACTACATGACCTTCTTCCATGCCTCCTCTTTTTCATTCAGATGATCATTGTTGAACTTCAAATAGGCCTGGACATGTGCTGGGTGAGCAGGGGGGACCTTGTGTGCCCTGCAGGATTTTTTTAATCCATGACAGCGCAGTGTGTTACAACAGTAATGTTTGAGACTGTGGTCCCAGCTCTCTTCAGGTCATTGACCAGATCCTCCCATGTAGTTCTTGGCTGATTCTGGACCTTTCTCAGAATCATGCTTGCCCAACAAGGCAAGATCTTGCATGGAGTCCCAGACCGAGGAAGATTGACAGTCATCTTGAGTTTCTTCTATTTTCTAATTGTGCCAACAGTTGTTGCCTTCTCATCAAGCTGCTTGCCTATTATCCTGTAGCCCATCCCAGCTTTGTGCAGATCTACAATTTTGCCCCTGGTGTCCTTAGACAGCTCTTTGGTCTTGGCCATGGTGGAGAGACTGGAGTGTGATTGATTGTGTGGACAGGTGTCTTTTATACAGGTAATGAGCACAAACAGGTGCAATTAATACAGGTAACGAGTGCAGAGAAGGAGGCTTCTTAAAACAAAACTAACAGGTCTGTGAGAGCCAGAAATCTTGCTGGTTGGTCGGTGATCAAATACTTATTTCATGCAATAAAATGATAATTATGTAAAAATCCTACAATGTGATTTTCTGTTTTTTATTTTTAGATCCTGTCTCTCACAGTTGAAGTGTACCTACGATAAAAATTACAGATCTCGCCATTCTTTGTAGGTGGGAAAACTTCCAAAATTGGCAGTGTATCAAATACTTATTATCCCCACTGTACATATGAGTAGGGTCACTTATATAAATGATTATTGTAAAGCTTAATGGGAATTTTCTTAAGGCTGTGTACCCACGTAAGTGTTTTTTCGCGTTTTTTAATCGTTTTTCAGGGCAAAAACGCATACAAGAAGCATCCCATTCCTTTTAATGAATTCCGCAATTTTTGTGCACATGATGCGTTTTTTTCGCGATAAAAACACATCGCAGAAAAAAACGCAGCATGTTCATTATTCTTGCAGAAAAATCCACATTTCTAACTATATTCTATGAGTAAGAGGATGCTCCTGTAAAAAACGCTTAAAAAACGGAAAAAAAAAGTGAAAAAACGCACGTTTTTCCTGGGAAGGAGTCCGTTTTTTTCTGCATACATGGGAAAATCTAAAAAGGAAATCTAGATTCATGCAGTATGCAGATAGAAAGAGTGAAATTCCTTTAATCCAGCATCTGTTTAGCATGATAGTTTAAAATTTACTCCAGAGTCATATTATAACCAGAAAAAGAAAAGTGAGAAACGTTTGTGGAGAGGGAGAGAAGCAAAGAGGGAGGAAGGAATGGGAAAGAAAGAGAGGGAGAGAGAAAGAAAGAGAGAGAAAAAGAAAGAAAGAGAGAAAGAAAGAAAGATAGAAAGAAAGAGAAAGAAAGAAAGAAAGAAAGAAAGAAAGAGAGAAGAGAGAAAGAAAGAAAGAAAGAAAGAAAGAAAGAAAGAAAGAAAGAAAGAAAGAAAGGAGAGAAAGAAAGAAAGAAAGAGAGGGAGAGAGAGAGAAAGAAAAAGGAAGGAAGAAAGAAAGAAAGAAAGAAAGAAAGAAAGAAAGAAAGAAAGAAAGAAAGAAATGGAGAAAGAAACCCATAAAGAAAGAGAAAAAGCATCTGTTTAGCATGATAGTTTAAAATTTACTCCAGAGTCATATTATAACCAGAAAAAGAAAACTGAGAAACGTTTGTGGAGAGGGAGAGAAGCAAAGAGGGAGGAAGGAATGGGAAAGAAAGAGAGGGAGAGAGAGAGAAAGAAAGAAAGGAGAGAAAGAAAGAAAGAAAGAAAGAAAGAAAGAAAGAAAGAGAGAGAGAGAGAAAGAAAGAAAGAAAGAAAGAAAGAAAGAAAGAAAAAGAGAGAAAGAAAGGGAGAAAGAGAGAAAGAAAGGGAGAAAGAGAGAAAGAAAGAAAGAAAGGAGAGAAAGAAAGAAAGAGAGAGAAAGAAAAAGAAAGGAAGGAAGAAAGAGAGAAAGAAATGGAGAAAAAAGAAAGAAACCCATAAAGAAAGAGAAAAAGAAAGAAATGAAGAGAAGAAAGAAAGAAAGAAAGAAAGAAAGAAAGAAAGAAAGAAAGAAAGAAAGAAAGAAAGAAAGAAAGAAAGAAAGAAAGAAAGAGAAGAGAAGAAAGAACAGCTTTCCAGCTTGTTTAGCAAAATCCTGTATCACCAGCTCCAATATCTATCTGCCATTCAGTAGCCTAGGAAAGCTGGATGGAGTAAGCACTGTATTGGCAGTTATGAATATCTGGTTCCTGAGCTCAGATCTTAAAGGGATGGTTATTTCACCTCTAGGGACATTTTTGTTATGTATGCATTTTCGGCTAAATATCATTTTGCATTTTGTTGCCCCCTTTTGGTCTTCAGTTTAGAGGCTTTGTGCTTTTACATTAAACTATTAGCTGAGAGGAACTTAGAAAAAGACAGATAACGGAGTTATAATCTATCCTGTCAGGCCGTCAGTACGAGCTCGCTGAGGGATTCTCAGTTACCTCATTCTGCATCTTAATTACAAAAATGATTTTCATTTCTCGCTCCCCAAATACTCGCATTTCAGTAAAACCTCTTTTAGGAGTAAAGGTGCCTGGACCGTGCACTTTCCCATAGAGACAGCTGTATGATGAGGATTGGAGATTAGGAAAGGTCCCAATGGTCAAACTTCCACTAATCAGGCATTTATATGTTACTTATAGATGTTCTCTATGGACAAGTGACTATGTCCTAATGTCCAATATGGGAGCCCTGCTACAAAACCAACAGACCCCATCCCCCACAGTAAAAGCTGCTTATCCCATGCACATTACTGCTACAAGCTGCTGTACAGTGGAGGCTGGAAAAAGATCAAATAATCCCACCGATGGCCAATAGGTGGCACTGTGGAGTTTCCAATAAAGAAGTCAAGATTTTTTTCTCCTTTTTTACTCTTCACATTCACATTGTAAATCAGCAGCAAACAAAACCCAGACAATGTGAGCCAGGTTAGGGCCAAAGCTGTAAGGGCAGCACACGTGTAATACAGGGGACATGTAACCCCTCATTCACCAGGCACCTGCTGACTTAAAAAAAAATAATAAAAAAATAATAATTTTATTTTTATAGCGCCAACATATTCCGTAGCGCTTTACGATGCAGCGGGAACACGCGCAGACAATAAAGACGGGAATAAAATAAATATATGACATGTAAAAGGGAACCCAGTTTAATAGGTTTACCGCTGATTGTGAACAATATTCACGATGTCAAGGCAGGAAATCCGGCGATCGCCCCTGACGGCGGAGTATTGACGGCGTTATGGATCGCCACCAGCAGAACGCCAGATAGCGTAATATTCAGGAAAGAAAACATGACATAAAGAAGGTCAATCCGGAATCCAAGGCGGTGTCAGAGGACGATGGCTCTGCCATAAGTGGGTATAATGCTAATTACCGCAGACAGGTGTGAACACAGCCCTAACACCAGAGCAAGGAGGGGATGGACTGCTACCGGCGCGGCAGGCAAAGGGTTAACCCTAGACTGTGTACAGAGCGGGTGGATAGAACTACAGATAGATAGATAGATAGATAGATAGATAGATAGATAGATAATATAGAGATAATAGATAGATAGATAGATAGATAGATAGATAGATAGATAGATAGATAGATAGGTAGATAGATGATAGATAGATAATAGATAGATAGATAATAGATAGATAGATAGACAATAGATAGATAATAGATAGATAATAGATAGATAGATAGATAGATAAATAGATAGATAATAGATAATAGATAGATAATAGATAGATATAGATAGATAATAGATAGATAGATAAATAGATAGATATAGATAGATAATAGATAGATAGATAAATAGATAGATAATAGATAGATAGATAGATAGATAGATAGATAATAGATAGATAGATAGATAATAGATAGATAGAATATAGATAGATAGATTGATAGATAGATAGATAATAGATAGATAGATAGATAGATAATAGATAGATAGATAGAGAATAGATAGATAATAGATAGATAGATAATAGGATAATAGATAGGTAGATAGATAGATAATAGATAGATAGATAATAGATAGATAGATAGACAATAGATAGATAATAGATAGATAATAGATAGATATAGATAGATAATAGATAGATAGATAAATAGATAGATAAATAGATAGATAATAGATAGATAATAGATAGATAAATAGATCGATAATAGATAGATTGATAGATAGATAGATAGATAATAGATAGATGATAGGATAATAGATAGATAGATAGATAGAAAGATAATAGATAGATAGATAATAGGATAATAGATAGATAGATAGATAGATAGATAGATAGATAGATAGATAGATAGATAGATATTTCCTTTTCACTTTTTGTGTATAGGGATAACCCCCGGCTATTGGTTGTAGATCACCTGCAGTCCCAGGTAAGCCTGAGACCCCTCCATTAGTTTCTGCCCCCTGTCTCTCTCCCACCCCGCCTGACTTTGGAGGGTCTTGTGTGGAGGGGTCTTCAGTTACTGTTTCTTGTCACGATTAAGTACAAAATAGTTAACTTAAATGTGAAAGTGCAAAGGGCAGAGGAGAGCAGCAGGCCGCCTGGTCCTCAGGCTACAGTGTGTACAGTGCACAGGGGGACAGGAGCCCCCACACTGCAGAGCACTGCCCTCAGGGGCCAGCACTGTCTGCAGCAGGACAGGGGGCTGCTGGCCGCCTATCTTCTCTACCTATGGATCATATATTTATTTCTGTTCCTTCCATAGCGCCAACATATTCTGCAGCGCTGTACATAGATTGTCATCCTTTCCCCATCAATAACCAACATCTTATGAATCCAATGTAGCAGGTAGCAGGCTGCCTATGAGGTGTCTGTCATCCCTATAGTCTCAACACACAGAACACCTCACACACAGGGATATATATATATTCACATGAGTGCAAACACTACACACCGGTATATAGATGCAGCAGAGCCAAGGGGGATACTGGGCACAGTCTGCAGAGAACCCAGAGAAGTCATCAGAGCTCTGCTACATCTATATACAGTATATATATAGACACATGTTCTACACATCTATTACCATTCACAGCTACATACATAGATAGATAGATAATTATAGATAGATAATAGATAGACAAATAGATAAAAAGATAGATAGATAGATAGATAGATAGATAGATAGATAGATGTAGCAGAGCTGGCTGTGTCCTCCCTCTACATTCCCATCTCCTGCTCAGGATGATAGGAGTCTGATCCACAGCAGAAACTTTCTCCCCGGTGCCTGGGAAGATGGGAGTGCTGCTCCTCCTCCTCTGGCAGCACTGAGTCCTGCCTGGGATGATGGGAGTGCTGCTCCTCCTCCTCTGGCAGCACTGATTCCTGCCTGGGATGATGGGAGTGCTGCTCCTCCTCCTCCTCTGGCAGCACTGACTCCTGCCTGGAATGATGGGAGTGCTCCTCCTCCTCCTCTGGCAGCACTGACTCCTGTGCCTGGGATGAAGGGAGTGCTGCTCCTCCTCCTCCTCTGGCAGCACTGACTCCTGCCTGGGATTATGGGAGTGCTGCTGCTTCTCCTCCTCCTCTGGCAGCACTGACTCCTGTGCCTGGGATGATGGGAGTGCTCCTCCTCTGGCAGCACTGGCTCCTGCCTGGGATGATGGGAGTGCTGCTTCTCCTCCTCCTCCTCTGGCAGCACTGACTCCTGTGCCTGGGATGATGGGAGTGCTCCTCCTCTGGCAGCACTGACTCCTGCCTGGGATGATGGGAGTGCTGCTTCTCCTCCTCCTCTGGCAGCATTGACTCCTGTGCCTGGGATGATGGGAGTGCTGCTCCTCCTCCTCCTCTGGCAGCACTGACTCCTGCCTGGGATGATGGGAGTGCTGCTTCTCCTCCTCCTCCTCTGGCAGCACTGACTCCTGTGCCTGGGATGATGGGAGTGCTCCTCCACCTCCTCTGGCAGCACTGACTCCTGCCTGGGATGATGGGAATGCTGCTTCTCCTCCTCTGGCAGCACTGACTCCTGTGCCTGGGATGATGGGAGTGCTGCTCTTCCTCCTCCTCTGTCAGCACTGACTCCTGTGCCTGGGATGATGGGAGTGCTGCTGCTCCTCCTCTGGCAGCACTGACTCCTGCCTGGGATGATAGGAGTGCTACTTCTCCTCCTCCTCCTCCTCTGGCAGCACTGACTCCTGCCTGGGATGATGGGAGTGCTGCTTCTCCTCCTCTGGCAGCACTGACTCCTGTGCCTCGGATGATGGGAGTGCTCCTCCTCCTCCTCTGGCAGCACTGACTCCTGCCTGGGATGATGGGAGTGCTGCTCCTCCTCCTCCTCTGGCAGCACTGACTCCTGCCTGGGATGAATGGAGTGCTGCTGCTCCTCCTCTGGCAGCACTGACTCCTGCCTGGGATGATAGGAGTGCTACTTCTCCTCCTCCTCCTCCTCCTCTGGCAGCACTGACTCCTGCCTGGGATGATGGGAGTGCTGCTTCTCCTCCTCTGGCAGCACTGACTCCTGTGCCTCGGATGATGGGAGTGCTCCTCCTCCTCCTCTGGCAGCACTGACTCCTGCCTGGGATGATGGGAGTGCTGCTCCTCCTCCTCCTCTGGCAGCACTGACTCCTGCCTGGGATGATGGGAGTGCTGCTCCTCCTCCTCCTCCTCCTCTGGCAGCACTGACTCCTGTGCCTGAGATGATGGGAGCGCTGCTCCTCCTCCTCCTCCTCTGGCAGCACTGACTCCTGTGCCTGGGATGATGGGAGTGCTGCTCCTCCTCCTCCTCTGACAGCACTGACTCCTGCCTGGGATGATGGGAGTGCTGCTCCTCCTCCTCTGGCAGCACTGACTCCTGCCTGGGATGATGGGAGTGCTGCTCCTCCTCCTCCTCTGGCAGCACTGACTCCTGCCTGGGATGATGGGAGTGCTGCTCCTCCTCCTCTGGCAGCACTGACTCCTGCCTGGAATGATGGGAGTGCTGCTCCTCCTCCTCTGGCAGCACTGACTCCTGCCTGGGATGATGGGAGTGCTGCTCCTCCTCCTCCTCTGGCAGCACTGACTCCTGCTTGGGATGATGGGAGTGCTGCTCCTCCTCCTCCTCCTCTGGCAGCACTGACTCCTGCCTGGGATGATGGGAGTGCTGCCCCTCCTCCCTCTCTGGCAGCACTGACTCCTGCTTGGGATGATGGGAGTGCTGCTCCTCCTCCTCCTCCTCCTCTGGCAGCACTGACTCCTGCTTGGGATGATGGGAGTGCTCCTCCTCCTCCTCTGGCAGCACTGACTCCTGGGCCTGGGATGATGGGAGTGCTGCTCCTCCTCCTCTGGCAGCACTGACTCCTGCCTGGGATGATTGGAGTGCTGCTCCTCCTCCTCTGGCAGCACTGACTCCTGCCTGGGATGATGGGAGTGCTGCTCCTCCTCCTCCTCTGGCAGCACTGACTCCTGTGCCTGGGATGATGGGAGTGCTGCTCCTCCTCCTCTGGCAGCACTGACTCCTGCCTGGGATGATGGGAGTGCTGCTCCTCCTCCTCCTCCTCTGGCAGCACTGACTCCTGCTTGGGATGATGGGAGTGCTCCTCCTCCTCCTCCTCCTCCTCCTCTGGCAGCACTGACTCCTGCTTGGGATGATGGGAGTCCTCCTCCTCCTCCTCTGGCAGCACTGACTCCTGCCTGGGATGATGGGAGTGCTGCTCCTCCTCCTCTGGCAGCACTGACTCCTGTGCCTGGGATGATGGGGGTGCTGCTCCTCCTCCTCTGGCAACACTGACTCCTGTGCCTGGGATGATGGGAGTGCTGCTCCTCCTCCTCTGGCAGCACTGACTCCTGCGCCTGGGATGATGGGAGTGCTGCTGCTCCTCCTCTGGCAGCACTGACTCCTGCCTGGGATGATGGGAGTGCTGCTCCTCCTCCTCCTCCTCTGGCAGCACTGACTCCTGCCTGGGATGATGGAAGTGCTGCTCCTCCTCCTCTGGCAGCACTGACTCCTGCCTGGGATGATGGGAGTGCTGCTCCTCCTCCTCTGGCAGCACTGACTCCTGCCTGGGATGATGGGAGTGCTGCTCCTCCTCCTCTGGCAGCACTGACTCCTGCTTGGGATGTTGGGAGTGCTGCTCCTCCTCTGGCAGCACTGACTCCTGCCTGGGATGATGGGAGTGCTGCTCCTCCTCCTCCTCTGGCAGCACTGACTCCTGCCTGGGATGATGGGAGTGCTGCTCCTCCTCCTCTGGCAGCACTGACTCCTGCCTGGGATGATGGGAGTGCTGCTCCTCCTCCTCTGGCAGCACTGACTCCTGCCTGGGATGATGGGAGTGCTGCTCCTCCTCCTCCTCCTCTGGCAGCACTGACTCCTGCCTGGGATGATGGGAGTGCTGCTCCTCCTCCTCTGGCAGCACTGACTCCTGCCTGGGATGATGGGAGTGCTGCTCCTCCTCCTCTGGCAGCACTGACTCCTGCCTGGGATGATGGGAGTGCTCCTCCTCCTCCTCCTCCTCTGGCAGCACTGACTCCTGCCTGGGATGATGGGAGTGCTGCTCCTCCTCCTCTGGCAGCACTGACTCCTGCCTGGGATGATGGGAGTGCTCCTCCTCCTCCTCCTCCTCTGGCAGCACTGACTCCTGCCTGGGATGATGGGAGTGCTGCTCCTCCTTCCTCTACTTCCATCCTCGCAGTCTTCTCTGCACCGCAGCCGGGAGCAGAAGCGTTAACCGCCCAGCTGCTCCGGGCCGTTAACCCTTTCGCTGCTGCAGCCCTCACTCCGGTCTGTATCACATCCTCCCAAACCGAAGCCTTGTTTACACGAGGAGCAGAAGAGAAAAAAAAAAAACAAGCTCACCGCCCCGCAAGGAGTTAAGCCCGGCCGCCCCAGCTGACAGTCAGCTGATCGCCGGTGATTGACAGCTCCCCCCTCCCTCCTTCTCCTTCTTTTAAAGTTTCTATACTATTATGCTAATGAGGCCCGGGGATCCGCGCTCCCATTGGCCCGCCGTCTCCCGAGCGTTCGCCATTGGGCCGGTGACGTCAGAGCGGCTATAAAACGCAGCCTAGCTTTTAAAGTGAATGATCCTTGAAAATCCCCGGTCTTCCTGACAGCGTTCTCCCCTCTCCGGCTCCGGTCTTCTATTTCTGGGACTTCTTTTACCAAAAATCAAAAAAACTTCTGAAGATGATTTGTTAAAGAGAACCCCCTTTAAGAAAAAAAAAACCCCCAAACTTGTGGACTGCCCGGGGATGTGCACCGGGATTAGCGCCGGGGGGCCCTACTGATCGGCGCAGGCTTCTGAGCGACGTTCTGGGGGCAACGCTACCAAGCTGGCTCACCCAGCGGCGCCTGTCCCTAGCAGCCAGCCGAGCAGCCTGGCGTCCCCTCTGCAGCCCCTGTGGAGGACTGTGCCCGGCAGCGGCAGGAGGATGGCATCTGAGCTGGCAATGAGCTCGTCCGACCTGCCCACCAGTCCCCTGGCCATGGAATATGTTAATGACTTCGATCTGATGAAGTTTGAAGTGAAAAAGGAACCGGTGGAGACCGATCGCATCATCAGCCAGTGCGGACGCCTGATCGCCGGGGGATCGCTGTCTTCCACCCCGATGAGCACGCCCTGCAGCTCGGTGCCCCCTTCCCCTAGCTTCTCAGCCCCCAGCCCCAGCTCTGGGAGTGATCAGAAGAGCCACCTGGAAGACTATTACTGGATGACCGGCTATCCCCAGCAGATCAACCCGGAGGCTTTGGGCTTCAGCCCCGAGGACGCTGTAGAAGCGCTGATCAGCAGCAGCGGTACTACACAGCAGCAGCACCAGCAGCAGCAGCACCAGCAGCAGCAGCACCAACAGCAGCAGCACCAACAGCAGCAGCTCCAGGGCTACGATGGCTTTGCCAGGGGGCAGCAGTACGGATCCTCTGCTGGGATGCCCGGGGAAGACATGGGCTCTGCAGCTGCGGTGGTCTCTGCAGTCATAGCAGCTGCTGCAGCAGGGGGTGGCCACCACCACCATCACCACCACCACCATCCTGGAGGAGCACCCGGGGTGCAGCCTGCAGGAGGAGGTGGCGGTGGAGGAAGCAGCAGCTCCCCAGCCTCTTCTTCATCATCAGTGGTCGGGGGTCTGCACCAACCACCCCACCACCACCATCACCACCACCACCACCTGCACTTTGACGATCGCTTCTCGGATGAGCAGCTGGTCACCATGTCGGTGAGGGAGCTGAACCGACAGCTGAGGGGGGTGAGCAAGGAGGAGGTGATCCGGCTGAAGCAGAAGAGGAGGACCCTGAAGAACAGAGGGTATGCACAGTCCTGCAGGTTCAAGAGGGTGCAGCAGAGGCACGTCCTGGAGTCCGAGAAGAACCAGCTGCTGCAGCAGGTGGAGCACCTCAAGCAGGAGATCTCCAGGCTTCTCCGGGAGAGGGACGCCTACAAGGAGAAGTATGAGAAGCTTCTGGGAAGTGGCTTCAGAGAAAACGGATCCACCAACAGTGACAACCCTTCCTCTCCGGAGTATTTCATGTAAGTGTCACCTCCTGACATTCACTTTTTCTTTCCTGCTCCAAACTTGTACCACCCAACTACTCTAGTTTAGGAGACATGCTATCCCACCTTCACAGAAAATGCTACCCAACTAATTGTAGCCTTTGTTAAGGGGCATGCCACTTAACCCATGTTATTCCAGGGGAATGCTTCCAGACATACCTGAGCTTGGAGTTCCCCATTAGCCTTTGACCTAGAATATAGAAGTAGTTGTCATCTAACTCAAACCTTGTTTTGGTGTCTTGGTGGCCAGGATTCGCCACTCCACTTGAGCCTGTTAGGACTTACCTAAGGATTTACTAGTTAGGACATGCCACCCTTTTCACACTAGACTTTTGTTCTTGGTAGAGAACATGCCACCCAACTGACTTATGGACCTAGTATAAATATGTCACTCAATTATAGACATTCCATCAAACCCATCGAGTATGGGAAGTTTGTAGTAGGACAGGTCACCTTATTTGAGTAAAAGGGGACTTACCTGAGGCTTTACTAGTTAGATCATGCCAACCTTCTCACACTATCATTTTGGTCTCGATAGAGAAACATGCCACCCAACTATAGACATTCCAGCAAATCCATTAAGCATGGAAAGTTATTAGGAGGACAGGTCACCTTCTTTGGAGAGATGGGGTTTTACCTGAGGCTTTACTAGTTAGGATATGTGACCTTTCTCACACTAAACTTTGGGTACCCAACTGTCTGTGGACCTAGGAGAAACATGCCACTCAATTATAGACATTCCAGCAAACCCATTAAGCATGGGACTTTGTTTAGGATGACAGGTCACGTTCTTTGGAGACAAGGGTCTTTATATGACATGGGGACCAAGGCAGAAGTAACACAACCTACTTCCAGTAGGCATGTCTCTTTTTAAGAAGGATCTTATACCACCTCATTCACACCAGATCAGTGTTCTTGATAGGACTTGCCACACCAATCACATCACTAGCTTGTTCCAAGTTTCCACATTTTCCCTTTTCTCTCTACTTTTCGCAACTTTCTATGCCCTCATCCTTGCCATGTGAGCGGGGTGAGGGCCCTTTGATAAGTCTTACCAACTTTTTACTTTATTTTATGCCGTATGGTAGCCTATAAAATGTGTAATCAAATAGATACGTTCCATCCTCCTGTCTTTGGTGGACTGGTTGAGGGCACTTACTTATAAGCTTGGCCATACATTGGGCTTTCTAAAAAATTGGATATCCTTACCATTCATGTATCTAAATAATCTGTTCTGCCCACAATAGACCCACTTATTTATTAGGATTTGTCTCAAAAGATGAGACTGATTGAGCGTGATGGTGGGAAGACATCTCCAAGGACGTCCAAGACTTCAGATGGTCCTTCAAACCATTTGTACTTGATCACTATGACCCATCCCATGTATGTCCAACTTTACTGGTTAGATTTCCTAAAACAACCCCTTCCTTTTGTAGGAAAGTTAGAGAATCCCTTTACCCATGGTTTTCATTTTCCATCCCTCATAGTCTTGGGTTGACATTGTGTGTGTGATGCATTTTATGTCATTAAGCATGTCGAAGAGTTTTCCCATGCATTTGTATTCTGCACCCTATGCTATTACATTTTATATTACTTTGCTCCTTGGTGCGCAAAGTGATACGGAGAAGTTATATTCCATCACTCCCATGCGAGAAAAAAAAAAGTGCCAAAAAAATGGCCTACACCTTGGTATTCATAGTGGAGGAACCTTGGAAGAACTTGACTTTAAACTGAAGCTTTTCGATGTGCGGCACTACAGTCTTTTCTACTAGTAGTGGCCAATATTATATTGCTACTTTATGGTTATATGGTTTGTGTAGGTGCCGTAGAAGATTGTGGGGGGGTCGTCTGGAGGAATTTTGACATAATATGGGAGATATGGACCATGCATGAACTTCTCCGATCACTTTGTTCGCCCATGCTTGCCTTGCACCCATGAAACGAAAAAAAAAAAAAGCACTATGCACTCATATGAAGACTGCACTTTGAAATTTATCATCCACTTTACGCTTCCTATTTGTTTTGTTTTTAAGGTCATGAGTTTATGGGCTTGCGGTGTCAAAGCCAGAGCGAAAAACAGAGAATTGTTGCCATCCCGAGTTCTTCATATGAGCTTGCAATAAACAAAAAACAAAAAAAAACACAAAAAAATGTGAATTTTTAGAACTATCTCGCTGAATTCATCCGTTTTTACAGACAAACAAAAATATATATAAGAGGAGATGGCGATGATGATGATGATGATGATGATGATATAAAGCAACCTGCCAAAATGAAGCCTGCATCAAACTTCATATGACTTTATGGCCCAAAATGAATGAGACTGGTCCGCCATTAAAAAAAAAAAAAAATCCCATACTCATCTCATGCATTACGCTTGCTGTTGTGTCTTGGCAACAAAGAACTGTAATTGTTATAAGACTTTATGGATAAAAAAAAAAGAGACATTATATTAATAAGAAGGCCTTGCATGCTGGACATGTACGGTATAATTATTATTATTATTTTTTTTTTTTTTTTTTAATTTTTGCTTGGAAAAATAAAAACGGACTTCTGGAAAATATGGCATGACTTTCATTTTTTTTTTTTTTTATTTTTTTTTTAATGTTCCGTCATCACTTTTTTTGAGCTGCCGGCAAAAAAAAAAAGTGCAACCTCTCCGTTTCCCCCCCCTTTTAATAAAGTTTGCATCCGCTGTAAGAAAAGAAAAAAAAAAAAAAAGAAACAGAAACTGCTTTTGGGAAAAAAAAAAAAAAATGCAAAAAAACGTCAATTTTTATTATTTTATTATTATTAATATTATTATTATTTCGATGCACTGATTGCTTTTTTTTTTTCCTTCCAAGGGTTGACAGAATGGAATTTCATTATGTAAATGTGTAAAAAAAAAAATTGTAAAAAAAAAAAGAAATGTCTCCGTAACTAGTCTTGGGACTAAATGCTGTGAGCTGATAATTCGATTATATTTTTTAAGCGGGGGAGGGGAAAAAATGAAAAAATGCACCCTTTTTTTTTGCATTTGGTTTCTATCAGATGTTGAATGCTATGGGGTTTTGTTCCTTTTTTTTTTTTTTTTTTTTTTTTTAATATCTATGTCTATTGCCCAGTTACAATGTATCCAACACTTTCTGCAATGTCCTAGATTCATTGGGATGGAACATTTTTGGGGATGATTGATGCACTAAGTAGTTGTCTGTTCTTGTGATGTTCTAGGGTTAGAAACCGCTGTAGGATTATTTTATTATTATTTTATATTTTTTTTTTTTAATTTTATTTTTTTAAACTTGCAACTTAAACCCATAGCTTTACCGCTGACTGTATTGGAAAACCGAAGGCGCTGAAAGGGTTAAGCAGCACCCATTAAGTGTTTTAGGGGAGCGTTTTATTTCCATTAAAAAGTCGATTTTTTTTTTATTTTATTTTATTTTTATTATTATTTTCTCAGAATCGAAGTATTTGGGACTGAATTGCACTAAGATGTAACCTGCAAGCATATAAGACACATGCAAAAAAATAAAAATAAAAAAAATGCTAATACATAATGTATGCAGTTAGAAACGAGAAGAAAAAAAACGGCATTACTGCACAGCTATGAAACAATGCAGTTTTTTTTGTTTTTTTTAATTTACAGTATACTATTGTGGTGCAGAACTGGATTTTCTGTAGTTTCACAACATTTCTCAAGTCTTAAAAGTCAATAACCAGGAAATAAAAAGAAAAATATTATTATTATCAGGGACTGATACCTATGTCTTTTACATATAGTTATTACCATAATAGATTTTTAAATATGTTGTTTTTATTTTTTTTTTTGTTTCCTATCTATATTTTGCTGTGCAAAATTTTGTTTTCTATTTTGAGTTACTAACGACCTGTGTTGTATTTTGTGCTCTTGTCATTTCACTTCTATGGTCATATCAAAAGACAAAAAAAAAACAAAAAAAAAAAACGAAAATAATCTACAATAATAAACTGCAGTTTTTGATTCTGTACTTGGCTTGGTCGTGTGTTTTTCTGCAGGAGGTGGAGACAAAAATATATCAAGTGTCCTAGGTAGGATGCAATATATTTTGGTTTGGAAGACACATTTTGTTTGTTTATTTATTTTTTTATATGTTGATTTGGAGGTTACATTTTATTTGTTTATTTTTTTTATATGTTGATTTGTAAGTTACATTTTATTTCTTTATTTTGTATTTTTTTTATATGTTGATTTGGAAGTTACATTTTATTTCTTTATTTTGTATTTTTTTTTATATGTTGATTTGGAAGTTACATTTTGTTTGTTTTTTATTTATTTTTTTATACTTTGATTTGGAAATTTCCATTTTATTTGTCTTTCTTTTTATGTTGTCATTTGGGCGTTTACATTTTATTTTTTTCTTTATTCTATATCCTTTTTCTCTTGGTCTCATTTGCTCCTAGTTAACACTTTGCACCAGTCTTGTCATTTTTTACCCATTCTCCTGACTTTACCTTGGTGCTCGACGTACGATACCATTTATTTATTTTTTTTTTAATTAAATGTATTTTTTCCATAAAAAAATAAATATAAAATCCGTTAATCAGCCATGTGTGTGCATCTGTAGGGTAAGTGACGATTTTTTCTTTTTTTTGCCAGTAGATAGAATATCCAGTGACAGCCTCTTAATTGCAATAGTAATTAGTGTCATGATCACCTATCAATCTACTGACGTCTCCGAGCTTCCTGAAGAATGGTTTGGCCTCCATATTTGCTGTGTGTAGATATTGGCTCTACTGCATTAGATCATCCTTGAGGATCTGTAAACCACAGCAGTGGCCATTGGTCCCAGATTTGACCCCGGAGCCGATGACCTTTGACACTTGACCCTTTGTAGTAGGCCGTTGTTTGGATAATGATTGCTAATCCATATAACTAGTTAATTTGACCTCATATCATAGTAAATCTTTAATCGAAGCATCTACAGTCACAGGCCGAAGTACTAGATGGGATACATAAAATATAAAATTATATGTATATATTAAATTGGGGCAGCAAGGGTTAAATATCGTAGTGTCGCTTCATCTGCTCCCGGGTTGTAAAAAAAATTCTCATAATCCACATTTTTCTTGGCGCACATAGAAGGGGGATTTAATGCGGCATCGTTAACCCCTGTATGGCCTGGAATGGATCCATTCACCAAATATTCGGTAATTTGCCCGCTTCCCCCATCATCTCACCGGCTAGGATGGGTTTGTAATCACTTATCTTAAAGTCCTTAGAATTGTAAAAAAAAAATGCCTGTTCTTGCATTTAACCCTTTAAAACGCACACACGGGTATTTCTAGGGCCGCCATTGATTTTGGGGTGGGGCGGGAGGGTGGCGGTTTCCCGTCAAATCTTATAAAGTCTTCTTTTATTAACGAAGAATCAGCCCTGGGGAATATATCCAGGCCTGTAGGGGAATCCAAGTATCTATTGTGCTTAAAAAAAAAAACCAAAACAAGCCCTGGTTATACGTTGATGTAGCAGAGCCGAGGATGCAGAATCTGCAGTGAGCATTCACTGCCCGCCAACTCGTCTCTGCTATATCTCCATAGATGAATGGATTCTGTCCAGTCGTCCCAGCAGAGGACACCGCGTCTTCAATGACAAAACGGAAGATACTCGGTGTCCTCCACGATCCGTACCGACGCACGCTGTTTAATTCAAGTGCCGGGATTGTCATTTAAAGAAATGGGATCGATATGATTATATAGGAATGTATTTACCCATTTCCAAATTGTCACCTTGTCCTAAGGTCCATAGAATAATATAGGGAAGGAGATTCAGTCAATTAACTGTTTCCTGTGCGCCAGTGTCTCCATAGGGGCCCTCGTCTTCATATATATTCGCAAGAAGCAGAAAATCATTTTTGCATAGGACTGCATGCACAGGGATTTTATTTTTTTTGGCAAGCATCCCCATACTGATGAATGGAGCTGTTTCAGAAGTTTCATCACCGGATCTGCCTCTTGTTACTTTATGCCTCTTGTTACTTTATGCCTCTTGTGACTTTATGCGTCTTGTCACTTTATGCCTCTTGTCACTTTATGCCTCTTGTCACTTTATACCTCTTGTGACTTTTTTTGCCTCTTGTCACTTTATGCCTCTTGTGACTTTTTTTGCCTCTTGTGACTTTTTTTTGCCTCTTGTGACTTTTTTTGCCTCTTGTGACTTTTTTTGCCTCTTGTGACTTTATGCCTGTTGTGTCTTTATGCCTCATGTGCCTTTTTTTTGCCTCTTGTGTCTTTTTGCCTCTTGTCACTTTATGCCTCTTGTGACTTTATGCTTCATGTGACTTTTTTTTGCCTCTTGTGACTTTTTTTCCCTCTTGAGACTTTAAGCCTATTGTGACTTTATGCCTCTTGAGACTTTACCCTTACGATTTCAGCTCCGAAGTGCAGTTTTTTTTCTCTTTCATAGACAGGAGATACCAAGCAGGTGTAACAACATGGTTTAATATTCGCTCGCGTATTCGACACATAATAGGTTTAACATCAACATGAGAACGCCTTTTGAAAATATTCCGCAAAGACATCTGTTACTTACCACAATATTTCGTCTGTAGCGTTTTATCCTTTGATGTCAAATCATTCATAATATTCGAGCAATGATATCCTTGAACGCAAATGGAGTATCAGATAATTCTCCCCCCCTTGTTTCCTGTACTGGGTTAGTAAATTATGTATAGGGTACATTAGAATTATCTTTTGTAAATGCCACAGATTGATATCCTCTAAGTCAAGCGTAATTGGAAAGGAAATCCTTTTATTTTTTTTACTTTTTTTTTTTTTTTTTACAGAAAATACCATAGCTTTAAAGTTTTTAATTTTAACTCCTATGAAGCAAACACCTGCAGAGAAAAAGCCTGGAGAGCATCCAAGTTTATGCCACAGAAATAACATTTCTTATTTATTTTGTGCAAATAAGACATATTTCTGTGCAGCTGCCGGGCAACTTTTTAAGAAACTGGAGAGTGGAAAAAAACAACACTTTTTTTTTAAATTTTTTGCAATTTTATATTCATAAAAAAAAATTGTTAAAATACTTTATTTTTTTATATATATTAAATAAATATATATATTTTTTATTTATTTAGCGTAAGAAACCAAATATGTATATATTATTTTTAAATTATTTTTTTTTTACTTTTTTGCTATAAAAAATCTAATAAAGAATAAAATATATATATATTTTTAAATGAGATTTTATTACTTTTTAAATTATTTTTTGTGTTAAAAAATCTAGTTAAAATATACACAGGGTATATATTTATATATTTTTTTAGATTTTTTTTACTTTTTGGTGATAAGAAATGTAATAAAAAATATATACCGAGTTTTTCCTTTTTTGTGATAAATAGTCGGATAAAAAATAAAAAATATATTTATATGTACATATATTTTTATTTTTTTGTTTATTTTTTTATTTTTTGAAGAAATCTAATATATATATATATATATCCACGTATATTTTTTATCACATTTTTAACACAAAAAAAGCCAAGAAATAAAATACATCATAACTTAGAGAAATGAAATAATTAATTATTTAATTTATTATTTTACATAGACACCTGTGTATAGTAGCCATAAATTAATCCAATATCTATTTTATACAGGGAAGCTTCTGTTCGACCCAGAGATAAATATTAATCAGATGACATGCAATGTGCAAAGAAATATGTAGCTGCCGACAGTCAGGTTGCTCAATGCTTCATTCAATGCTCACCCTCAATCCTCTATCTGATATATATATATATATTGTACATGATTACTCTTATAAATTCATTACAAAAATTGATAAGCAAATACATACGTCGACCTCCCCCCTCCTCTGGTGAGGAGTTCTCATTTACATAACTAACGCTGTATGGTCGACCTAGAGAAGCGTGATTTACAACAAGTGCTCTTGTTGCATGGAAATAAGAGCTGGTGGTGGATCATAGCGGAGGATAATCGGAATACCTGCACTCAGGTGAATTATCCACTACATCATAAAAAAAATAATAATCAAAAAATAAAAATAATATATATATATATATATATATATATATATATATGTAATGACTATTATTTGTAATATTATTATTTATTATCTTTTTATGTTATATTTATCTTATTTTTAACTCTACAATAGAAAAAAAGTAGTAGACTGTCCATCTCCCATTTCTTGGGTAAAGTCATTATACAGTGTATTCTCGAACTCAAGGCTAAGTCATGACTTTTATGCCAGCCAGTGGGTAGATTTCCTTTTTCTTGTATTATTTATTATAATTTTTTTACACATTTATGTTCTTTTCAATATATGTCACCCAAGAAACCCCATGGTAGGAACCAGGAGATTGGGGTCATGTCATTGTCTTGGCCTAGTACGCGCCAAAACTTCCTACAGCCAAAGTCCAAAAACTTACATTAAAAGTTCAAAAAAGTTTTTAAAAAAATGATCCCCTCCGCTTTCTCCAATGTGTGTATCAAGTGTCCATAGCACAAGTTCTAATATAATGGATTACACCGATTTCTCTAGAGAGAGGGAAGACGTCTGCCATGTTTGATCTGGATGGTATTGTACAGTTAATGCTAAAAACTAATATAAGATTGCAATTATTTTTTTAAAAAGGGGGCATGTAGCGTGAAGCGTGATGATGATATGACCTACTTTATGGTTTCCATTGGTGAAAACAGGTATAATCATATATTTCACAGTACTGTATACAATATGCTAGCATTATATTTTACAGGTGGGCCTCACTGTTTATCCAAAGTCCCAGAGCTAGCATACATATATATATATATATATATATATATATATATATACATAAATATATAAATATTTTTGTATATGTTGTCATCTCATCTTAAGTGTATATATATATATATATATATGTATATACTAGCTGAAGAGCCTGGCGCTGCCCGGGCATAGTAACTGTGGTTAGTTATAACAAATTATAATTATCCTCCATCCCACAGTCCCGTGCCCATATACCCATCATACTTATCCACCATCCCATAGGCCCGTGCCCATATACCCATCATACATATCCTCCATCCCATAGTCGAGTGCCCATATACCATCACACATCCTCCATCCCATAGTCCCATGCCCACATACCCATCATACATATTCTCCATCCCATAGTCCCATGCCCATATACCCATCATACATATCCTCCATCCCATAGTCCCGTGCCCATATACCCATCATACATATCCTCCATCCCATAGTCCCGTGCCCATATACCGGTCATACATATCCTCCATCCCATAGTCCAGTGCCCATATACCCATCATACATATCCTCTATCCCATAGTCCCATGCCCATATACCCGTCATACATATCCTCCATCCCATAGTCTAGTGCCCATATACCCATCACACATCCTCCATCCCATAGTCCCGTGCCCATATACCCGTCATACATATCCTCCATCCCATAGTCCAGGGCTCATATACCCATCACACATCCTCCATCCCATAGTCAACCGTTATGACATCATAATTAAGGGCGGGGCTTGATACACACACACACACTTTTTCCCCATTATGTAGATAGGGGCAAAATTGTTTGGTGAATTGGAACGCGCGGGGTTAAAATTTCACCTCACAACATAGCTTAGGACGCTCTCAGGGTCCAGACGTGTGACTGTGCCAAATTTTGTGGCTGTAGCTGCGACGGTGCGGATGCCTATCCCGGACACACACACACATACACACATACTGTACATACATACACACACTTGAGCTTTATATATTAGATATATATATATAGATATGAAATAAAAAAATATAAAAAATATTTATATGTATAAATATATATATATACACACACACACATATATATATATATATATAATTGTGTTCAGATATTTTTTTCATTTTTTTGTTTATTATTATTCATTATAAAATTAAATATAAAACATGTATGTATATAAAAATATATTTTTATATATATATATATAAATATATATGTTGTATTATATATAAATATGTTCATATATATTTTACTCCATGTATTATTTATTCTAAAAATAGAACAAATATTAAAAAATATTTATATATTGAAAAAATATATATATTTATATATATATATATATATATCGTACATATATATGTAGGCCTCTTTTTTAATTTACGTACTAGGCGTTCTCAAGTATTTCTTCATACCATTAGCGTGATTTTCATCTAAAAAGGAAACGAGGGTTAACACTACACCCTGGCATTGGGCCTTGGGACCACATAGCTGTAGCTTAATCAGTAAATCACATTTCCTCTTAGTCTAGGGTTGCTGACTATGTAGGGGTATATATATATATATATATACGGTATATATAGATACACACCCAAGTGTACACATGTGTGTGTATATATATATATATATATATATATATATATTATATAATACACGGTATATAAATACACACACATATTGTAAATATATAAATATAGATATACACACACGTATACAAATATATATATATATATATCCTCTTTTTCCATTGCAGGAAAACGAGCCAAAACTTAGTGTAAGCAGAATGTAGCAGCTGATGAGATTTTCGGCAGGCAGGTCGGCAAGGTGTCTCCCCCCTGTTTAATGATCCGGTGCCCTTTCTTTGGATTGTCCTCACCGTCAGGCTGGCAGCGCACAGGTTGGCGAGGTCGCGCCGTCACACACTAAAGAGCACATATGTGTCTTGATAATTACTCACCTGCAGACAACTTTCTCTCATCATTTCAGAAGGAAAAGTGACGTCTTTACCGCTGATCCCTTCTTCAGAAATTGTATTATTTTTTTGGTATTTTTTTTATTCTTCTCATCCATTTGCAATCACCCTTTTACTTTTCTCGTTCTATAGATCCGTGTCAAATTTAATTGCGCCAACGTTTTATGTACGGGGGCTGGCTAGTTGGAGCACATTATTTCTCCTAACAAGAAATTTACTTTTATTGGCACGCGATAATAAAACGGAGAAGGTTACCGCGAATATTTTAATGAAATTATTTTATTATTTCGAATTTTATCACTTACCGCTTATACAGAAAAATAAAAGTCCGTTCACGGTGAAATGGTTGGACGAGGTTGTTTTTTTTTTTTTCGGAGTTGCAATAAGTGACTCAACAATGGAGGAGAAATGTGAAAATATTTATTTATTTTTTTTAATTTATTTAATTACTTAATATTTATTCATTAATTTTCTCGTAATTAATAACAACCTGAAAATAATTTGATATATATTTAATTTTTAATATTTAATTTTCTCGTATTAACAACATGACATTTTTTTAATTTAATTATTTAATATTTATTATTTATGTAATAATTAATAATGTGAAAATATATATATTTTTCATTAATTTAATGATTTCTTATTTATTGTTGAATTTTTTTGTAATTATTAACAACGTGAAAATATTTATTTATTTTTTATTTATTTAATGATTCAATATTTATCGTTTAATTTCACATTAACATTAACTAGTAAAATTCCGGCAAGCTTCTAAAATATCTTCACGTGATCTAGAAATATAGATTGATGCATATAGTATAAAGCCTTTAGTAAACGCATAAAACAAGGATATGTTTATGTCTTGGCCTGCCGTTGAGGTGGTATATAGTCAGTATGGTCATATAAAATTTTTATTTTTTATTTTTTGCAAGCTGATAACCCCTTAACCCCTTCACCCCAATTCAGTTTTCCATTTTTCGCTTTCGAAATTGTAAAACTGTTTTTTTTGTTTGACACTTAATCATGTCTTCAGAACTTTGCTGGAAGGTTGGAATTCCAAAACAATCCGGAAATGTTGCATGTCGGATTATTGGAATTTTTCTTTGAGTTTCTTTGGATCTGATGTTGACCGCATGTGTCCCAAAGTCGTCAGACAATTCGACAAATTGAATTCTGGGAGCCTCTGCAACCTGTTTTTAAGGACAGGGGTGGAATTCAATTAACCCTGCCCTCTATTAGTATAAGCTGGATATGCTCTTAATGTCTTCCAAAATCGTTTTTTTGGATTTCTTTTCTACAAGATGCAAATTATATCTACCGTTTCTCTTATTATGTTCCCTTCGAAAGGTTTCCGGATTTAGCCCTTATTAGGAGATGCGTGGCTTCCCGAGAAATGCTTTGCAAGCCTAATTCTTGCACCTAGTCTACGTCATCCGGTTGAGACGTAGACCCAAATATTCCCTTGTTTAACCCTTCGGTTCTTGGTGCCTCGCAGGCAGTAAAAGCGCACCATGAAATGAGGAGAGAGGTATATGATGACTTGTTAATTAAGTGCCTGATGCTGACTAGCTTCAGTTGGGGAATAGCGAATCTCGGGAGGAACATTGCAAGGAAATAACATCTTCCAGAGAGTGTTTGGATAGGATGGGAAGGTAATCGTCTCTATTCAGTCTTTCATGCCACCTATTTGCTTTTCTTCCCCCCTCCAAAGGCCTGTAATCTGATTCAGTATATAATGAAGTTACGGTATCAAGCCGAGAATGAGATGATCTTAGATCTGGAGGATGCGGGAAAGGAATGTGGACAGTGAAGACAGCTCCATGGCAAGATCATGTTTGGTAGTAGATCCATAGAGCAGCTCCTCTTGTTGCCCCCAGAAGACTTCCATCAAAGACTTCTTAGTGCCCTGATCTGCACAAACGAGGGAGGCAAGAACCTCAAAATGACTAGTTACAGTGTAGGCTTCTTTTTTTAGGGTATGGTGAGAGTTTGGAGAAGACTCCGATTTGGCTAAGTATCCTTAGTCATTCACTTATAAGGGAGCTATCTTTCATTGGTGGCAGCTTTTTTCTTCTTGGACAATAGATAGTTTGCATATCTATTCCTCAGGAAGAATTGCCTGGCCTACAAGGTTAAAGAGGTTGTCAAATACTGTAATACTGATGTCAATGCCTGATCGGCTGGGATCTGACACCAGGCACCACTGCCGATCAGGTGTTATCAGTGGCCGGTTGGAAGTAGTCAATAGCCGAGCTGCTCCGTTTACTTGTAGTGGCCGGGGTTTGGTACTGGACATCCTCTTTTTCAAAGTGATAGAAGGTGGATGTGCTGTACCCTCCATCAGAAGATTGCCGGCCCCGCAAGTGAACACTTCCATTCGGCGGCAGTGACACTAATAACAGCTGATCGTTGGGGGTGCGGGGCGTCGGTCCCTGGCCAATCACACACTGATGACCTATCCTAAGGATAGGTCATCAGTGTAAAAGGAGTGGACAACCTCTTTAATTTCCCACAATGATTTTTTTTTTGCAGCGAAAAAAATGGCACCTCTTGCAGCTGTAGGATTTATCGAAATATACCCATTGCGCTTTTTTCTTTAACTCTGACTTATTAAAATCCACGACATAACCATTTTTCTTGCGCTTACGCTCAGTTTTTCAGTGCAGTTTTTCCCCATAGATTTGCATTAGATGTGGAAAGTCCGCAGGTAAAAAAACGAAACAGAGTTTCGTCAAAGCCGTATATGCCAGCAAGTATCAAAAACACAGCAGCTTTATATAAAGCATGACACATCAAAAAGAGATAAAACACACAAGGTTAAAAATGGATGTGAAAAAACCCCGCAAGTAACTGAATTTACCAGAAAGGTACAGAAAATCTGTAATATCAAAAACTCAGCAAATACTCATCGTGGGAACGTAGGCTTAGTCTCCCTATGGCAGCTGTTGGTGTCGGCAAGATTCCAGCGTTTATCCCAATCGTAAAAGCAATGTCCACTTTGCATTTTGTTGGAAAGGTTTCCTGACAATAAGTTGTGCAAATAGCGTCCGCTAGTGGGGAACCCAGTGAGGTTATATTTTCCTGCAGTGCCTCTAAAGGAGAAATGAGGGATTACACTGTTACTATTGATACCAGTGGACTGTCCATATTTATTCTATCATCCAGAGTGACACTCCTCTCCAATCCAATTAGGATGTGGGTCCTGAAAAGTGGTCTTTTAGCTGTTTTTACTGATAAACTCTTTCAGGTAGTACTGAAAGACTTGGTAAAATTTGGTCTATGTCAACAAGAAGGGTTTGTCCATAAGCTTGTTTGACATTCTTCAGTATAAACTTTAGTCAAATTGTTGCCTATTGGTGAATGTTCTTTGTTTTTTTCATCGGTCTTCGACTCGGTCTCGAGCCATGATGACCTGATGGATGAACGCTCTGTAGAAAGATCGGTCTTGTACAAGACTAGATACGTCCACCAGGATCTTGTCTGCCGGTATCTTGATTGTATCAAGCCATCGGGTTGCTGGCCTTCCTCTTTGCCTTGTTCCTTCTATTCTCCAGACTATGATGTCCTAATTCAGTGTTTGCTCTTTTCGTACAATGTATCCAAAGTAGGCAAGTCATGCCTAGCTGATTCTTGCTTTGAGTGACATGTCTGGCTTGATTTGTTCCAAAATTGATTTGCTTGTTCTTCTTACCATCCATGGTATTGATAACATCCTTCTCCAACACCACATTTCGAAGTTCTCAATTCTTCTTCTGTCTTGTTTGTCTTGCGTTTTTCTACCCAACTTGGAAAATATTTTTTTTTTATCTCAAAATGTTGGGTATAATGTTTTTATTTAGTCCCTGGAAACATGGCATTTTTTTATTGGATCATAGGTTCCTCAAAGACTGATAGATAACAATGGGTCACACCAATGTTCAACCAGACACTGGATATTTTGTGGAGGTTGCTGGGTTCCCATTTCAAAATTTGAGAGTGAAGAAAGTTTGTCATTTCTCAGTAGAATAGTTAGTCCAGACTAAGGGTCCCGTTTCACTTACCGATGCACCAGCGATCCCGACAATGATACGACCTGGTAAGAATCGCTGGTGCGTCCCTAAATGGTCGCTAGTAAGCTGTCAAACAGGCAGATCTCTTCAGCGACACAGCAACCATCCAGCAATCCTCGGCGGTCGTTGGTACCTTGTCACACAGCTGCTATTCTGACGACTCCTGCCTGCGTCCCTGAGTTCTGCGTCGCCAGCGAGGTTGCTCGTCAGGTCAAACATAGCGATGCGCGCTGGCCAGTGGGACACCGACGACGAAAAAATGGCCCAGGACATTAGAACGCGATCAACAATATCCAGCGCGGGGGGGGGGGGGCGGTCGCAACTGCGTGTCACATATAGCGAGATCGCTGTTGCTTAACAAAATCGGTGACGCATCAGCAATCTCGCTATTTGAGACAGGGGCTTAAGTCTAGTCTAGTCTGAACAGACCAGTGGTAGTGACTTCTAGCATTTAAGGTTGTCCTACAAATTTGTCATCACTTATGTTTATACTTACTTGGAAGGGGTTGCCTGTGGTCCTTTTACTGACTTGTAACTCTGATGACTTCCTCACAGTTTACACTAAGAGCATACAATGTTTGAAATTAATTTCTGACATTAAAGAACTTCCAGAAAAACTGGGATATGTCTTCATTTTCTTCAGCATTTCTTAATAATTTCCCAGTCTCCAGTTGAGAGATCATAGGGGTCTGATGCATTGAACAGATGTGAATCCAGATGTATGGGGGCAGCGAAGGCAGCTGGCAAATCAGCTCCGCTAACAAGTGTTGACTACAACGTATATACAGTGGAAATAATAAAAGCAGAAATGGATACTGTTACCAAGCTGCAATCTACAGGGACAGCAGAGCTTACTCGATCCAGCACAGCAGAGAAAAATGCATTGTATCAGTAATTAACACATTATGACCATCTATCTAAAGAGTTATCAAAGTCATCTGCAAAAATGGTTAGCAATGTTTTACACCTCCTTCCCCACCCTTCATTCAAGGCCCCATTTTCTTTTGCATTGTCAAAACAAACCATCATCTCAGGGTGTAAAATTAGTATTCCGGTCCTGAAAATGAAAGAGACTCTCACTACTAATATTTTTTTATAAAGCAGTGGAGCTGCTTTGTTACATTTGTTATCATTTTAGACTTTTTTTTTCATAGGCATAAGTTACTTGGACGCTTCGTGATTGACGCGCGTCGGGGCGTAGCTTATTCCTTCCCTTTGTTGATCAACTTACACTACTAATATTCCCCATATGATATAATAATCACATGTAACGGCAAATAACGCCTTAAGAAAGAGGATTAAAAAGAGTCACCAAATCTCAGAGTGCAGTGACAACCCGCAGAAAAAGTTATGGTGCAACGAAATAACAGAAAGTCTTGTCTGTAGCTTTAGAGCTACTGCCTGACAATGATTTGTTGTTATTTTTTGCTGTTTTATTATTATTATTATTATTAGTTTTATTATTTCCACTTTAAATCTTAAATATTTCTGATTCATACCGAAATATACAGTACTATACTCTCACCTGGGATAATCCTCCATCCACACATTTTGGAAAAGGCTCACACCTTTCTTCTTTTACCCCCCACGTCTCTTTCTTCTCTCTTTCTCCTCTTTTTGCATTTTCTGAGTGGATTTTAGAGATAAAAAGGAAAATAAACAGATTTGTTGGCAGATCCTAATAATTTCTATTTATTTCAAATTTGGGTATTGGAATCCAGATCTATTAATGTAAGGTCAGGGACAGAACATGTCACATTCATTTCTTTCTTTGGGATGTTATAAGTCTATCGCTGCCAGACCTTCGTTATTCAGATCTACTGAGTCCACAGGTAGCAAAGATTTTATGTACGATACATCATTTTTAATTGTATATTTAGATGACCCACGCCCCCTTTCATTTCTCTTTCATCCCTCTGCTACCTCTCTTTTTTATATTTCTTTCTTTCACCACTCTCTTTCTATCATTCTTTCTGTTTTTCTTTCTTTCGTTCTTTCTTTATTTCCTTTTCTTTCTATTTTTTCCTTCCGTCTTTCTTCCTTTCTTTTTTCTTTCTTTCTCTTTCTTTCTTTCCTTCCTTCCTTCTTTTCTTCTCTCTTTCTCTTCCTTTCTTTTTTCTTCTTTCTTTCTTTTTATCTATCTATCTATCTATCTATCTATCTCTCTGTCTTTTATCCATCTTTCTTTTTTCTTTCTATCTTCCTCTCTATCTATCTATATATCTATCTATCTGTCTATCTTTTTTCCATCTTTCTTTCTTTTTTCCCTATTTCTTTCTTTCTTTCTTTCTTTCTTTCTTTCCTTCTTTCTCCCTCTTTTCTATGTATTTCTTCTTTCTTTCCATCTTGCTCTTTCTTTATTTCTGTTTTCCTTTATCTCAACCTTACATCTACCTATCTATCTATCTATCTATCTATCTATCTATCTATCTACTCTTTTATTCATCCATCCATCCATCCATCCTTCCATCTTTCTTTCTTTCTTTCTTTCCTTCCTTCCTTCTTTCTCCCTCTTTTCTATTTATTTCTTCTTTCTTTCGATCTTCCTCTTTCTTTATTTCTGTTTTCCTTTATCTCATCCTTCCTTCCATCTATCTATCTATCTATCTATCTATCTACTATTTTATCCATTCATCTTTCTTTCCTTCCTTCTTTCCTTCTTTCTCCCTCTTTTCTATTTATTTCTTCTTTCTTTCCATCTTCCTCTTCCTTTCTGTTTTCCTTTATCTCATCCTTCCTTCCTTCTATCTATCTATCTATCTACTCTTTCAGATTCAGTGATTTTACTTCTACGCAAAAAATTGATCAGTGTTTTGTATCAGATTTTCTTCAGTCTTTGATCAGTGTCGCTTTTCATTCATTTTTTTCTTACACACAACAAAAAAAATGATGAAGGTTTCTCAAGTCTCTCCCGTCGAACAGTCAGGGAAAAATCGACGGCACACGGATGTCATCCTAGAGCTGCACAGACCCATAGACGTACATTTGCGAGTGCTATCAGTGAGACGGATCAGAATTTGGACATGTCTTTGCGTTTTGGTGTGGACCATTCAGTCTGCAAAAAAAAACTGCAATAGGTACAAGCTCTATCCATGAAAATATCGGATACAACCCATATGTGAAAACTGATGTCTGAATGACCCCCTAAGCATATATTTGTTTCACAATTATATTAGCTGCCTATACAACCACAGTGCAGATATGGTTCATTGTAGGAGAACACACCTTAACTGCACTATGGTCATTGGAAAATAATAATGTATGCTGCTTTGGCACTTATATTGGGAGATCATTCTTGTGTATATGCCTAATGAACTTTGAAGTGTAACTGAATTTTGGGAAAAATTTTGACATGTCCTAGAAACTCTTCAAAAGTTTCGATTAGTAGTGGCCCTGGGGCTGAAAACCTCATTGATTACTGAAACGAAGGAGCAGAATCATTTACCCAACAAAACTGAAGACAGGGTTAAGGTATAGTCTAGGAATCCACCTCTAGTCTGGAAGAAGAGCTACGTTTGACTGAGCCATTCTCTTCCTTGACTGAGCCCTTCCCCTCCTTGACTGAACCCTTCCCCTCCTTGACTGAGCCCTTTTCCACTTTGACTAAGCCCTTCTTTCTCCTTGATTGAACCCTTCTCCACCTTGACTGAGACATTCTCTTCATTGACTGAGCCCTTCCCCTCCTTGACTGAGCCCTTCCCCTCCTTGACTGAGCCCTTTTCCACTTCGACTAAGCCCTTCTTTCTCCTTGATTGAACCCTTCTCCACCTTGACTGAGACCTTCTCTTCCTTGACTGAGCCCTTCCCCTCCTTGACTGAGCCCTTCCCCTCCTTGACAGAGCCCTTTTCCACTTTGACTAAGCCCCTCTTTCTCCTTTATTGAACCCTTCTCCACCTTGACTGAGCCCTTCTTTTCCTTGACTGAGCCCTTCTCCTTGACTGAACCCTTCTTTTCCTTGAATGAGCCCTTCTTTTCCTTGAATGAGCCCTTCTTTTCCTTGAATGAGCCCTTCTTTTCCTTGAATGAGACCTTCTCCTCCTTGACTGAGCCCTTCTTCTCATTGATTGAACCCTTCTCCTCGACTGAGCCCTTCTTTTCCTTGAATGAGACCTTCTCCTCCTTGATTGAGCCCTTCTTTACTTTGATTGAACCCTTCACTTTGATTGAGCCCTTCTCATCCTTGACTGAGCCCTTTTTCTTCTTGATTGAGCCCTTCTTCACTTTGAGTGCTACTCCTCCTTGACTGAGCCCTTCTCCTCCTTGACTGAGCCCTTCTCCTTTTTAACTGAGCCCTTCTTTTCCTTGATTTAGCCCTTCTCTTCCTTGACACTCATCACCGACTGTAGATTGGCTACACTTGTAACAGTCTGTCAAGACGGGTTGACCGCAATCCCAATGCAAACAGAACAATCAGTAACAGATCATTCTGTCGCATTGTTCTTGGCAGCACATGTGCTCCTTACCCAAGACAACTTGCTGCCAAGAGTGATGGCCCTAAAAATCATTTCACCTGACGAATGAGCGTTTTGCTCGTTCATCGGCCTTCTTACACTGCTCCATTATTAAGACACCAATCTTCACGGTAATCAGCTAGTGTAAGATCACCTTTTAATGATCAATGGGGGGTCTCAGCACTCAGAACCATTCCAATAAAAAACTTCAGACGCGTCAAGAGTTTTCTTAAAGTGAAGTTTAAACACAATGTGAACAGAAATTTACCAAGGGTATAAAAAGTGGAGAAAAAGGGAGAGGAAACAGAAATTTCAGACTTTGTAGGAGAAAGAGTGGCAAAACTGATAAAAATTTGCTTTTGGTGTAATAGTGTTAGTGAGGAGTAGAGATAAGACAACCAAAGCTGGGAGGTCCTATGAAATTACAGACACTTTGATAGTATGTGAGGTCCCAGATAAGACTCGGAGAGTAGCTTGGTCCTAGGCTCTTGGTTGATTGACCTTAAAATACCGTCATGTTGTTGGGTGACTTGAAGGAGTCGTTGGGCAACTTCGAAGTCTATTCTTTCTGCAGTCTCATATTGTAAAATGTTAATATCTCCCTAATACTGTCGAGAATATGCGTATAGATGAATTAAACAGATTTCTGTAGGGTTTTCGGTGACTGAAGGTCTAGTAAAGTGAGAGACGAATTTCAGCTCCTCGTTAACATAACGGTAACAGGAGCAAACTAGGAATTTTTTTGGACTCTATTCAGGTGTGAAAATTGAATAGCGTCTCTTTTTTTTTTCCCTACCTCATGAAACTGAATGCATTAATAACAGGATGGATTCATCCCTGGCATGAAAGTAGAGGTCATATTGAGGAAAATGACACCGAATGTCTAAAAATGTCATCTGCTTTAAGAGATCCTGGGCAGCGGGCCAAGAGTAGCATTTAAGGCAGCCCTGAACGTATGCTCCAAAAATAACAGCCACTAGGATCTGGAGAGAGGAAATCTTGAAGTGACACCTTAAGGTAGAGCTAGATATCATTTGCAGCCTATCGTTTCTCCATAAACATATTCATATGCCTTTAGTTTAATCAACCGGAGGTGTTGTGGTCTTAATCAAAATGCAGCATAGGATGGCGCACTCCCAACATGCGGGGCTTGTTCAACACTAATTATCAGACTGATGTAAAACCCAACCATGAAAGATGAAGTGTCTGTAGCATCTTTCTGATGAAGAACGACCTGTCGAATATTTATTATGTAGGTCCATACGGGATCATGGCTCCGCTCCGCCAAGGATATGTTACCATGAGCCTCAATCCTTACATAAGAGGAATATTGTACTGTAGATGGTTACTGTACTGTAGCTGTGTGGTGCACACGTCCACAACCCCAGCATCTAAGCAGAAGTATTGGTACAGTTCTCATAATCTAGCTATTCATATCTCCATCTCTTTCGTTTTTTCTTTCATTTCTTTCTTCTTTATTTTTCTTTCTTTTTCTCTCCCTTCCTTCCATCTATCTATCTATCTATCTATCTATCTATCTATCCACCTTTTTCCATCTTTCTTTCCTTCTTTCTTTTTCTTTCCTTCTTTCTTTCATACTTCCTGTCTTTCTTTCTTTCTTCCTTTCTTTCCTTTTTTCTTTCTTTTTCTATTTCTTTTTCTCTTTCTTTCATTTTCTGTCTTTAATTTTCTTTCTTTCCAGTTCCTCTTTCTTTTTTTTCTTTCTTTCTTTCTTTCTTTCTTTCTTTCTTTCTTTCTTTCTTTCTTTCTTTCTTTTCTTTCCTTTTCTCATCCTTCCTTCCTTCCTCTATCTGTCTATCTCTATGTCCACCCTTTTGTCCATCTTTCCTTTTCTTTTTCTTTAATTTTTTCTTTATTTTTCTCTTTCTTTCTTTTTTCTTTCTCTCATCCTTCTTTCCTTCCTCTATCTGTCTCTCTCTCTGTTCACCATTTTATCCATCTTTCTTTCTTTCTTTCTTTCTTTCTCTTTCTTTCTTTCTCTTTCTTTCTTTCCTCTCTTTCTCATCCTTCCTTCCTCTATGTCTATCTCTCTCTCCGTCGACTATTTTATCCATCTTTCTTTCTTTCTTTCCTCTCTTTCTCTCATTCTTCTTTCCTTCCTCTATCTGTCTCTCTCTCTGACCACCATTTTATCCATCTTTCTTTCTTTCTTTCTCTTTCTTTCTTTCTTTCTTTCTTTCTTTCTTTCTTTCTTTCTTTCTTTCTTTCTTTCTTTCTTTCTTTCCTCTCTTTCTCTCATCCTTCCTTCTTCTATGTCTCTCTCTCTCCATCGACTATTTTATACATCTTTCTTTCTTTCTTTCTTTCTTTTCTTTCTCTCATCCTTCCTTCCTCTATCTGTCTAGCTCTCTCTGTCCATCTTTTATCCATCTTTCTTTCTCTGCTTCTTTCTTTCTCTCTCTCTCTCCCTTCCTTCTTCCCTTTCTTTTTTTCTTTCCTGTTTTTCAAACTTATATCTATCTATAAATGTATGGGGATGTCCCAAAACTCTCTATACAGCAGATGGACTGATAAGCTGTCATTATGTTTTGGTCTCGGTATTACTATTATTGTGCATTAGATGAATTATTGCTGTAAGTTATTATTATTACTACCACCTGTGTCTAGAAGTAAGTCTATATATCATCATGTTGCATTATTTCTCCCTTCTTGCCTCCATATATAAGATTGCTCTCACACATGCTACATCACACATTAGATAAGATTTTGTGCCGCCGCCGCCGTCCCTCGTGCAGTCCTGTGTAACTGCAGTCAGGGCAGGCAGTGAAGCGGTTAACGTAGATTTATTCCGGGCCTGGTGCGCGGTATAAATGTTTTATAATACGAGACAAGATACAATCAGTGTATTTAGTTGCTGTAAGTGTGAGATCTCTCTGTATTAAGTCGTGAATATTCATGAACTCTTGTTTCTTTTGATATATCCGCTGGCCCAGGTACACTCGGGAATCCTCCACATCGGTGATGTGAAAATCGTTCATGCCTGAAGTTCAAAAGGTACGTGTTCACTTTATATTCGGAGCCTGGAAAGAGAAACAAATAAGAAGGGCGGCCGGCACACGTCTCTCACCAAATACCTATCGAATGCACTAAAGTGTTGTGCCGAGAGCAGGCGAGAGCGCACCGTAGACAGGAGTCACCGCAGGCGAGAGCGCACCGCAGACAGGAGTCACCGCAGGCGAGAGGGCACCGCAGACGGGAGTCACCGCAGGCGAGAGCGCACCGCAGACGGGAGTCACCGCAGGCGAGAGCGCACCGCAGACGGGAGTCACCGCAGGCGAGAGCGCACCGCAGGCGGGAGTCACCGCAGGCGAGAGCGCACCGCAGATGGGAGTCACCGCAGTCGAGAGCGCACCGCAGACGGGAGTCACCGCAGGCGAGAGCGCACCGCAGACAGGAGTCACCGCAGTCGAGAGCGCACGGCAGACGGGAGTCACCGCAGGCGAGAGCGCACCGCAGACGGGTGTCACCGCAGGCGAGAGCGCACCGCAGACGGGAGTCACCGCAGTCGAGAGCGCACCGCAGACAGGAGTCACCGCAGTCGAGAGCGCACCGCAGACAGGAGTCACCGCAGTCGAGAGCGCACCGCAGACGGGAGTCACCGCAGGCGAGAGCGCACCGCAGACGGGAGTCACCGCAGGCGAGAGCGCACCGCAGACGAGAGTAACCGCAGGCGAGAGTGCGCCGCAGACGGGTGTCACCGCATGCGAGAGCGCACCGCAGACGTGAGTCACCGCAGGCGAGAGCGCACCGCAGACGGGAGTCACCGCAGGCGAGAGCGCACCACAGGCGAGAGCGCACCGCAGACGGGAGTCACCGCAGGCGAGAGCGCACCGCAGACGGGAGTCACCGCAGGCGAGAGCGCACCGCAGACGGGAGTCACCGCAGGCGAGAGTGCACCGCAGACGGGAGTCACCGCAGGCGAGAGCGCACCGCAGACGGGAGTCACCGCAGGCGAGAGCGCACCGCAGGCGGGAGTCACCGCAGGCGAGAGCGCACCGCAGATGGGAGTCACCGCAGTCGAGAGCGCACCGCAGACGGGAGTCACCGCAGGCGAGAGCGCACCGCAGACAGCAGTCACCGCAGTCGAGAGCGCACGGCAGACGGGAGTCACCGCAGGCGAGAGCGCACCGCAGACGGGTGTCACCGCAGGCGAGAGCGCACCGCAGACGGGAGTCACCGCAGTCGAGAGCGCACCGCAGACAGGAGTCACCGCAGTCGAGAGCGCACCGCAGACAGGAGTCACCGCAGTCGAGAGCGCACCGCAGACGGGAGTCACCGCAGGCGAGAGCGCACCGCAGACGGGAGTCACCGCAGGCGAGAGCGCACCGCAGACGAGAGTAACCGCAGGCGAGAGCGCGCCGCAGACGGGTGTCACCGCATGCGAGAGCGCACCGCAGACGTGAGTCACCGCAGGCGAGAGCGCACCGCAGACGGGAGTCACCGCAGGCGAGAGCGCACCACAGGCGAGAGCGCACCGCAGACGGGAGTCACCGCAGGCGAGAGCGCACCGCAGACGGGAGTCACCGCAGGCGAGAGCGCACCGCAGACGGGAGTCACCGCAGGCGAGAGTGCACCGCAGACGGGAGTCACCGCAGGCGAGAGCGCACCGCAGATGGGAGTCACCGCAGACGGAAGTCACCGCAAGCGAGAGCGCACTGCAGGCGGGAGTCACCGCAGGCGAGAGCGCACCGCAGACGGGAGTCACCGCCGACGCCAGTGTCACCGGAGCAAATTGTGCGCCAGTGTCTGCGCTACACAGCGTGCGCTTTTATGTCTAGATTGTGCTTTACATTTATGAGTGGATTTTGGGGGCTAAAAGGATAAAAAAAAAGAGACTTATTGGCAGATGATGATGACTTATATTTTTTCAAATTTGGGCAAGGAAATCCAGATGCATCACACACAAGGTCCGGACAGACGACAGAACATTCATTTCTTTTTTTTTTTTTTTTTGTAAATTAATTACTAATCTGCTCCCATCGAGGCCTTCATCATTCCAAGTCTGCCATATATCTATAGATAGAAAAAATCAGAGGCCTATAATGTTTACATGGTAATAGATAGATGATAGATAGATAATAGATGATAGATAGATGATAGATAGATAATAGATGATAGATAGATAGATAGATAGATAGATAGATAGATAGATAGATAATAAAGCAGTATGAGTCCAATCTAGCGGTCGGTCTGTTAGTTGCATGTAGATCAGTAATCCTCGGCTGCGTTCCTACTGGTTCGGTCCCATCAGCAGCCGCTGTACGGTCCAGGACGCTGCCATATATTGTGCGGGTCGGCGTTTTTTTCAGATTGATTGTTAACAATTGATTGTTAATTGGTTCCTCTTTGTGAACAGCCTCGTGGCTTTGCAGGTTCAGCCACAGAACTCCATGGTCATTAACAAACCACATCAATTAACAATCAGTTTGAAAAAAACCCCTGCCCCACCATGGCCGCGTCTCAGTCATCTGATGGCCCCGACGTGAATCATAACTGAAATGACAGTGCTTTTGTCAGTCTATGAAGGCTTTATACCGGGGGTGGTATTCCCCCTTTATTTCTCATAGTGCTCCCCTTGTGATACCTTCGTATGCATGCTGAATGGTTGTTCTCCATGGTCCATTGTATCTCATCTTCCTGGCGTCTTTTAGTCTTACTCATCTCCATTTTTAGTCGGCGGAGCGGAGGCATGGTATTTTAGCTCTGCTGCTCCCTTGACTATGACGCTTTTCGTCTTTTATAAATCCACCATACGGTTCAAGAGATAGGGACTGTTTTATTTAGTGCTGATTTTTATGGTATTTACAAGGGACGTGGCTCACAAGGTAATTATGCAAAGCAGCCTAAAGTCAGGCCCCTGAGGATCCTGGGAGCCACGCCCACTTCGTAAAGACCATAACAATTATGATTTAAAACAAAAAGTTGAATACTCTGGGGAGCAGCAGTAATAAAATAACAGTAACAGATCCCTGGAATCAGGGTCTCTGCCCCTACATAATGCTGCTCTAAGATTACGTAACAAAAATTCGCTGACAGATTCCCTTTGAAATGGTTGCCCCAGTTTTACCCTTGATCTCCATATATGCACAAGGAGAAGAGCAGAATATGCTATATTGTTGCATTTTTTGGTATCGTAGTTATTTAATGAGTGAAGATTAATAAATTTAACCGAAGTCGTAAAAGAACCAAGTAAATGACGTTACCCATTGTACAAAATCACCAGTGCTACATCTGTAATATCAGGTTACATAAAAGAACAGAACAGAATGTCATTTAAGATATTACCGCAGAAAGAAAGATGAAATAAGGGTGGATAGAGAGAAAGAGAAAGCAAGAAAGAAAGATGAAAAAATGGTGGATAGAGAGATAGAGAAAGAAAGAAAGAAAGAAAGAAAGAAAGAAAGAAAGAAAGAAAGAAAGATGAAAAAAGGGTGGATATATAGAGAAAGAAAGAAAGAAAGAAAGAAAGAAAGAAAGAAAGAAAGAAAGAAAGAAAGAAAGATGAAAAAAGGGTGGATATATAGCTAGAGAACAAAGCAGCATCGACTTATGGCAAAAAAATAAGTCTGTGTATAAAACCTCCCAGGTAAATGTCAAACCTGATAATATAAACATCGAAATGGAAGCAGCACTCCAAAAGCCTATGTGGCCAAGGTTTTGTCCACAGAGTGAACCTTGCATATGACAGATATATACAGTGGGTAAAATAAGTATTGAATATGTCACCAATTTTGTAAGTTATATTCACTAAAGGGTTGAAACAAAAGCGCAATAGGGTCTTATCCGGGTAAAATGTACAAATACTGAAAGTATTATACTCGCCTTCTCAAAGAGAAAGTAAAGCCTGCATAGTAAGTCAGCCTGCTGCACGTCCAACGGTCCACAGCGGAACCGCACCACAGTTCAATAAGGAATAAATTCTTGGACTTTAAGTGCGCTGCCAGACAGATTCAATAACCACACAAGGTTAAAAAAGTTAACCCTTTAATCCCTACGCGTTTCGAAGCATAACGCTTCTTCTTCAGGGGTTGATACATGACTACAGAGAGCTGTCATCGCATTTATACATACAAGATTCAAATTTGGCGCCCTCAAAGACACGAGGTGCGCCGAAAAGGTCAAAGATCAAAGTAATTCAAGCGTCAAGAGTTCATAAAGGTTAAACATTCCCTAATTAAAAAATAAATCTTTATTATATTTTTTCTTTTTTCTTTTCTTTTTTTCTTCTTTTATCTGCAAAATATAATAAAGATTTATTTTTTAATTAGGGAATGTTTAACCTTTATGAACTCTTGACGCTTGAATTACTTTGATCTTTGACCTTTTCGGCGCACCTCGTGTCTTTGAGGGCGCCAAATTTGAATCTTGTATGTATAAATGCGATGACAGCTCTCTGTAGTCATGTATCAACCCCTGAAGAAGAAGCGTTATGCTTCGAAACACGTAGGGATTAAAGGGTTAACTTTTTTAACCTTGTGTGGTTATTGAATCTGTCTGGCAGCGCACTTAAAGTCCAAGAATTTATTCCTTATTGAACCAATTTTGTAAGAAAATATATTTCTACAGGTGCTGTTGACATGAAATTTTCACTAGCTGTCGGTAACAAACCAACCAATCCACACAGACAAAGAAAATTTAACCATAGAAGTCCATAAATTCAGTTATATGTAATAATGAGAAATAACATAGAGAAAAAGTAATGAAAATATGAAGAAAGAGAGGTGCAAAAAGCCATGAAAAGTCATGACACCAGCTGAAATCTATCAGTAATCAGAGACCAATCCTGCCACTTAGTGAAAAATAATATCAGCTGGTTCAGCTGATGGCCTATAAAATGGTATCTCATTTCCAAGGTGCCACACAGGAAATATCTCATGATCAGTAAAGCCAGTGAGCTGTCTTAAGACCTTTGAAACCTTATTGTTGCAAAACATACTGATGGCATTAGATACTGAAGAGTAACTAAACTACTGAAGATTCCAGAGAGCACTCTTGGGGCCATAATCTGAAAGTGGAAAGAACATCTTTTCACCATGAACAGGCATTGGCCAGGTGCTCCCTGCAAGATTTCAGACAGAGAAGTAAAAAAATTATCAGAAGAGTTGTCCAAGAGCCAAGGACCACCTGTGGAGAGCTACAGAAAGACCTGAAATAAGCAAGTACAATTGTTTCAAAGAAAACAATAAGTAATACACTCAATCTCCATTCCCTGTATGCACACTCACAATGCAAGACTCCATTGCTCAACAAAAAGCATGTTCAAGTTCAATTAAAGTTTGTGCACCAACAATTAGACAAGCCTGTTACATACTGGGAGAATATAGTCTGGTCAGATGAGACCAAAACTCAACTCTTTGGATGACAAAAGACACACCATGTTTGGAGGCCAAAAGGCACTGCATATCACCCCAAAAACACCATACCAACAGTGAAGTTTGGAGGTGGGAACATCATAGTGTGGGGCTGTTTTTCAGCATACGGCACTGGCAAACTTCATATAATTAAAGGAAGGATGAATAAATAAATGTACCGAGACATTCTTGATAAAAATCTGCTGCTGTCTACCAGGATGATCAAGATGAAATGAGGGTGGACATTTCAGTAAGACAATGATCCCAAACACACAGCCAAGGAAACTGAAAACAAAACGGCTAGAATGGCTATGCCAATCACCGGACCGGAATCAAATAGAAAATGTATAAAAGGAGGTAATGTTCAGAGTTCACAGAAAGAGCCCACGGGACTTTCAGGATGTGAAAAGCGTTTAAAGCGTTTGTGTGGATGAATGGGGCAAAATCTCACCTGAGCAATGCCTGCGACTAGTTTCTCCACACAGGAGGCATCTTAGAGCTTCATCTTTTATATAAAGTATTAAATACATTTCAGTAAGCGTGTTCAATACTTCTTACCTGTGTCATCTGTCATTATTACACATAACGTAATTTATGAAAATCTATGGTGATTCCCTTACCCGTGTGGATTGGATGTGCTGTTACCGACATCTGGTGAAAATTTCATGTCAATAGCCTCTTTAGAAATATATTTACTTAGAAAATTGGTGACGTGTTCCACCCTTGTTTCACCCGCTGTATAAACACTAGTGACATTGCTTGAGACAGGTTCATACTATGGAGAAAGACACAGATGATAGTAGATTATAGATAAATAGATAGAAAAAGGAAAAATTTTCGGTAGTAAATGTAGTAACAAAGGGTTAAGGGAATCTTCTAGAGTTAATTGACACCTCTTGTGAGTAAGGCTGACATTAAAGGGTTAATGGATGATTTTACTAAGTAAGACTGGACACAAAGGGGTATAATGGACACTTCTAGTAATTAAAGGCAGTCATGAGTAAAAGGACACAGACTACAATGGTTACGAGAGACTTCCCGTAAGGAATCTTTCCAGTCACAGCTTTGTGTGTAGAATTTGGAGTAAATCAGATGTGATCAGTGACTGACAGGCGAGGGGAAGGAGATAAACCTCTGGTCATAAGACTAGAATCTAGAGGGAAATGGAAGCTCTAGAAATGGCGGCTTTGTTTCCTGAAACATCTGATACATTGATACCGGAGGGCTCTGAGACTTACCGTACTGGGGAATTATTAATGAACACCATCCATATGTGCTGGGATAATAAATGCAGGTGACAAGACAAAAAAACATGCAATTAAACAGTATCATATCTTACGTAGTATAATTGTGCTTGTGAGAACGCCAGCTTGGATTAAGGCGTCTCTGAACATTACCCCGCATTGCTCCGTCCACTTCTGAAACATCAGCTAAACATATCTGACTACAAATGGAGGCTTCATCTATGACTCCACGCTCTCTGGTCTTCTTGTCCAAGCTGTTGTATGAATGTAGAGGGGTTCCCTGTCTTCAGACAGCTCCTCGTGGGCGTCGCCTATTCTATTAGTGTGTTGTCATTGGTCAGCAGTGATTTGTGACCTAAGTCTTTGTCCCAGGTGTTTAGATAGTATCTAATAAAACATTTAAGACGTTTTGAAAAATCACGTTTTTCGTGTGTAATGAGTAGGTAACAGATTTAGGAGCTGAGCAGACGCTTCTGTTATAATCTGAAGTCTATATTCTTCGGGCTCATCACAGGAGTGGCGTATGCGCATTAAGCTCCTGATGATGTTGGAAGATCCAGACTATCAATCTGTGCATGGATTCTCTGACGAGACAACTGTGGGCAATGATGGTGCCTGTGCAGAATCTCAGACAGGAATTGGCAGGTCATGAGCGAAGAGCGAGGTCAAATATCAGAGTGGGTGGGGAAAGAGGGAGGAGCTAAAAGTGTTACAAACTCGCCAGTAAGTCCAACAGAACAAGCTCACTGACTGATTCTCAGTTATCTCATTCTGCAGCAAGCAAGCAACAGTGCAACACAGAGGATATAGAAGGCATACAGTGCAAAATTGTTAATGAAATAATGCTGCCGGATTCCATAAAACTATGTGGCAGGTTCCCTTTAAGGACTCATTCACACATCATTGATTTTTCTCGTGTCCTAACTTCATCCGTGTTTTTGATCAGAGTGCTATCAGAGTTTGGTCTGTTTTTACTATCAGGGGCCACAAAGTCTTTTTGATGAATGCTCAGAGCAGAAACTCAACGTTTTTTTAGGTGTTTTGTGATTTGGAGGAGAATTTGGAGAGATTCCGGTTAGTTTCCTCTCCAAAAACTTCTTGAAAAACTTCAGAGTTTGGTTAGAATTTCTCAGATGAAGAAAAAAAACGTAGAGTTTTCTCAAGCTCCTCATATCAAACGATCCGTGAAAAAAGGACGGCACATGGGTGGGATCCATAGTCTTGCTGTGATGAGTTTGATCCAAGACTTGGATAAAGTTGAACACATTTTCATGATTTTATGCTGACCACTCGGTCAGCAAAAATAGACGGACATGTGAACATCGTCACACTGTACGAGCTGTCAGGATTCACCGGCGCCGGTAGTGTGTGGGCGCGTGACCGCAAGTATGTGATTTGCATACATGTCGTCACATGCCGACTAGACGTGCATGTCTAGTCTGAATTTGGTCGTAAGTATGCAAATCACATACTTGGGGTCACGTGACCTCCCGCTCCCAGCATCAGCACCGGACAATGATAGTGCCGCACACTGCGAGTACTCACAAGTCTGCAGTCACATAGACTTGAGCTCCAATCCTGGACAACCCCCTTAATAGAACTTTTAAGGGTCATAGGTGCATGCTGACAGTTTGGCGCTTCAATGCCCCATTTGTAGCTGTTTTTCTGGCCAACTGAATGATTGTGCATGTCAAAAGTCAACATGCCCCATACTTGCCTACAGCAGACATTGACATTTTGAATGGTTGGATTATTTTATCATAAGTGAGATTCATTATATCACATATATGACCAACATAAGCTATATATGACATTATACTAGGGAAAATATTTAACTAGTGGTCTCATTCAGCCTTGAACTCACCCAAGATTCGTGTTGTCCCTATGGGTAAATAAATGGCAGGATTTTCCTCTTCCCAGTGATTCCTTAGAAAGCAGTACTTTGCACTGTATTCTCACTGCCAGTGTAACTGCCTGAAAGTGATTTAAACCGGCTGTTCCGGTCCTTGACTACACATTTATTAAAAGCACAAATTGAGACGAAACACTTACCAGGAGGATAAATCAGATTTATTCATACTGTTGATCAAATGTACACTTTCATCAGAACATTTATGCAAACTCATAGTTTAGATATATGGCGGATTGAGACAGAAGAGTTGAGGTGATCTGTCTCGGTGACAACCTGGAGCACGATGTTAGCGAAGTTGTAGAACTTGAGTTAGACGCGCTGATCATAATGTAATTTCCGTGATCGGTGAGACGACTTTCACGGCAATTAAGATTTAAGGATCTATTACTGGAAGCTCCATAGTTTTCTGCAGGGGATGCCGTAGTGTTACTAATAGTAACGAGGATGTATTTTATATCTTTAGAATTATTACTTAATCACTTTTTTGGTCTTTCTACAATTTCATGCACTACTGCACCCTCTTGTCGTCATCCGGGTGGGACCCATTGTTTACTCCTATCTTTTAATTAATGAATAGGATGTCCCATGACACGTAAAGGTTTGGAGGCCCCAGAGAGATCTTACATTGTGGCCCAGGGCCTCCTGTGTGACCTTCATTTCTTGGCCTAAAATATTATGTATTAATTAAAGTGTAACCACATTTTTACACAATTATTCAATATGTCGTAGCCTGCATTCAGTAGCATTGATCCATGAGGATTTGAATCCTGAGACTCCCAACAATTTCTTCAACCAAGAAACAGAAGTTTTCAGCTCATTCTTGCACATGAGCAAAGCAGTGTATGATCCAATTACCTTTCTAACAAATACCAACATCGCTCTTCTTGAGGGATCAATGGGGGTCTCAGGGTTCAAACCCACATAGATCAATACTATAGGCACTACAACATTTCAAAAATTGTTTAAAACTGTAGTACCCTTTATATTTAAGAGGGAGGGCTCATTCTTAGAATTCGTGTCCATATGGTTTATTGGGGCATAGGACCTCATAGATGAGATAGTGCCAGCTGGAATTATTCCTCAAAGCGGAGAGCTACTAAAGAACCCTATGCACATTAGTGAGCTATCGCCTCCGACAACCTCATACTCAAGAACTCTTGGCTCAGCCCTGTTTTACTGTGTTCTGTATGAAAGAATCACTGCATGACTCCACTGGCAGCAGCTTTTCTCAAGGAGAACCAAAGGATCGTCCATCGAAAATCCAACAGATTAAATCCTTCTCTCCACTGACATTATCTATTGGGGGAGAGTTGGTGGAGCCCCATACACGTTAGGTCAACGAGATAGCTCAGTGGTTAGCACTGTTGCTTTGGAGGTCTGGGGTCCTGGGCTCAAATCCCACAAGGCGTTTGTATGGTCTTGTGGGGACATGTTTTGCTTGGCTTTTTTCCAACACTTTAAAGACAAGAGGAAAGTTCAATTCTAAACCCCAATAGGGACAGTAATGACAATGTCTGTAAAGTGCTGTAGTATTAGACAGCTATCTAAAGTGTATGGGGGTATTAAGTATGAACGTTTGTAGCACTAGTGGAGCCAGTATGTCCATGTATACACGATCATCTATTTACTGGTATTTGTAGGAGAAATCTGGTGATAACAGGTAATAGCTACTAGAGTAGTACCAGAAACCAGACCTGTGCTGATCAGCTGATCGCCAGTGGTTCCAGGAACTGAATTTATGCTTTTCAGCTGATTGCTAATTTGCTAGTGGTTCAAGGAATTGAATCTGTGATCATCAGCTGATTGTCAGTGGTTCCAGGAGCCAGATCTGTGCTGATCAGCTGATTGACAGTGGTTCCAGAAGCCAGATCTGTGCTGATCAACTGATTGTCAGTTGTTCCAGGAGCCGGATCTGTGCTGATCAGCTGATTGCCAGTGGTTCCAGGACCCAGATCTGTGCTTATCAGCTGATTGCCAGTGGTTCCAGGAGCCAGATCTGTGCTGATCAGCTGATTGCCAGTGGTTCCAAGAGCCAGATCCGTGCTGATCAGCTGATTGACAGTGGTTCCAGGAGCCAGATCTGTGATGATCCATCCGATCACCAGTGGTTCCAGTAGCCAGATTTGTGATGATCCATCCGATCACCAGTAGTTCCAGTAGCCAGATCTGTGATGATCCATCCAATCACCACTGGTTCCAGTAGCCAGATCTGTGATGATCCATCCGATCACCAGTGGTTCCAGGAGCTGGATCATCTGATTGCCAGTAGTACCAGGAGCTGGGCCTGCACAAATTACCATTGGATGGGGAGTTGTCTTCATAAATTTATAGAGTTGATGTGTCAGAGACACCGCACTACACTCGCTCACAGACCCAGTGCACGTGTCCTGAGTACAGAAACAGTGCTAAAAGATACCTGTGGAGCAGGGCAGCAGAGGTGAGAATGCGTGCTTCAAACTATTAGTGTCAGGGTCCAGTCAGCGCCGGAAAGTAAAGAGGCACATGACTTGCGGACACTGAAGTTAGCAAGCTGGCACAGGACCTATGGTCAGGTGACTGCAAGGGGGCGGGGCTTAGCATCCTGCTTTCAGATATGACAGGACACCATACAACAACTCAGAGTCAGGCAAAACGGAGGTCACAACAGTACGGGCAAATGAGGCACAGGAGGGACAAACAGACGGGTAGTCAGACAAAGCCAAAGGTCATACACAAGAGGGCGACGTGGCACCAAGGGGACGAGCAGAGAGAAGTCGGGTCACAAGCAGAGAGTCATACATGAGAGGTAGCGCAGTACAAGAGGGGCAGGCAGAACTCGTAACAGGGACAGAACCGGATCAAAACCAAACAAGCAAGATATCAGGCACAAGGCACACGTACGCACAAGGTCAACTAACTCAGCCGAGGGCAGGAGTATAACTGACACCGGACCTAGGTCCAGTGAGCATTAAATAGCCGCCCTCTGCCAGAGAGAGGTGGAACAATTAACCCCCAGTCTGATCAGGACGGGCCAAAGCGAAACCCCGTCCTGGATCATGACATGATGTGTATAATTGATCTACCTGCTTCCAAACTCCAATAACAATAGGTTGTCTGCCAAGGTTCTCTGGACCATAGTAATACTGGCCATACGGAAATGTCCTGAGATAATGACACAAGAGTAACAGCATTGAAGCTTGGCACGGCTCCCTGCCTGGTACAAGAACTACAAGCCTTAATTATAGTAAACTGGTAATATGCATTTTATTATTCTTTGGCAAGTGACTCTCCTTTGCTCTTTTGGCTGCCATCGCAACGCCATCCCCTGAGACAGCAAAATCTACGCATCCAAATGCTGAAATCCTCCCAATAAATCAATGTCTGATGTATAGAAGAGTCGGGACGTAATAGAAAGAATAATCAAAGAATGAATGCAACTTTTACTGGCTGCACTTCATCAAAGTGCGTATAGGAACACAGCGCTTTGTACTGCCGACGCTCGACAATAACTACAAGGCTCAGCAAGTCCACGCTGGTGTCTGTAGATCTACAAGGAGAGAACGACAGGATTTCTAGATTTATTGTACATTTTCTACATATATGCACTTTATTTTGTGACATCAAATATTGATTGCATACATTAGATAGATAGATTATATATAGATGTTAGCACCATGCCAGATCCCTGCTCTGTCAGGCAACGTCTCCGGCGTGTCACTTCACTCACTCGCGCTACGGTCGGTTCTTCCCTTCCCCATGCTCCGCATGCTTCCAGCAGAGCTTCCAGCTGGGCCTCCAGCCATGTCCTTAGAGCATGCACGCGCACTCGCATCCTCTTAAAGGACCAGCACGTGCACTTGCTATTTCCTCCCCAGCCAATGGCTCTGGGGCATTATGTATATATTGCTTCCTTCTTACTGGGGAGGTGCCTGAGCAACCTTCCTGTTCTGCAGTCTAAGTTGTGTAAGGTTGCGTACCAGTCCTTGCTGCACTCTGGTGCAAAGCCTGCCTGCTGCACTCAGGTGCAGAGCCTGCCTGCTGCATTCTGGTGCAGAGTCTGTCTGCCTGCTGCACTCTGGTGCAGATCCTGCCTGCTGCACTCTGATACGAACTCTGCCTGCTGCACTCTGATTAAAACTCTGCCTGCTGCACCATCCAGTCTGTCCTTCTGGGTCCAGCTGCTGAGCGTCCGTTGGTCTGTCATGGAGTGGCACCTGTTGTTCATTGGGAGCCAGGTCTAACCTCACCATCAGAGTGATGCTTGCTTAGTCACGCCCCTCCAGGCTCTCCCCGGTCTGAGTCACAGTGGTTCCATAAACCACATCCGTGACAATAGATAATAGATAGATGATAGCTAGATAGATAGATAGATAGATAGATAGATAGATAATAGATAGATATATACAGGGTGTGCTATTTATATGGATACACCTGGGTGGGCCAACTTCAAAATGGCCGCAAAGGTCACCACCCATCTTGAAAAGTTTTCCCCCTCCCATATACTAATGTGCCACAAACAGGAAGTTGATATCACCAACCATTCCTTTAGGTGTATCCATATAAATTGCCCACCCTGTAGATAGATAGATAAATAGATAGATAGAGCAGATAGATAGATAGATAGATAGATAGATAATAGATAGATAGATATACAGATAATAAATGGATGAGCGATAGATAAATAAATAATAGAAACTAGATAGATAGTAGATAAATAATAGATACAGTTGTGCTGAAAAGTTTACATACCCCGGAAGAATTTTTGCTTTCTTGGCCTTTTTTTAGAGAATATGAATGATAACACCAAAACTTTTTCTCCACTCATGGGTAGTGGTTGGGTGAAGCCATTTTTTGTCAAACTACTGTGTTTTCTCTTTTTAAATCATAATGACAACCCAAAACATCAAAATGACCATGATCAAAAGTTCACATACCCTGGGAATTTTGGCCCGATAACATGCACAGTTTACACAAATGGGTTTGACTGGCTACTAAAGGTAACATCCTCACCTGTGACCTATTTGCTTGTAATCAGTGTGCGTGCATAAAAGTTGAGTGAGTTTCTGGGATCCAGACAGACTCTTGCATCTTTCATCCAGCCACTGATGGTTCTGGATTGTGAGTCATGGAGAAAGCAAAAGAATTGTCAACGGATCTACGGGAAATGGTTGAACTGTATAAAACAGGAAAGGGATACAAAAAGATATCCAAGGAATTGATGATGTCAGTCAGCAGCATTCAAACTGTGATTAGCAAATGGAAAATCAGGGGCTCTGTAAAACCACAGTCAGGTAGACCAACAAAAGTTTCGTACACAACTGCCACTAAAATTGTTCGGGATGCAAAGAAAAACCCACAAATAACATCAGCTAAAATACTGGACCCTCTGAAAAGTAGCGATGTGGTTGTTTCAAAATGCACAATAAGGGGGCACTTGAAGAAAAATGGGCTGCACGGTCGAGTTGCCAGAAGAAAGCCATTGCTGCGCAAATGCCACAAAGTATCTCACCTACATTATGCAATACAGCACAAAGACAAGCCTCAAAACTTCTGGAACAAGGTAATTTGGAGTGATGAGACCAAAATTGAACTTTTTGGCCACAATCATAAATGTTACATTTGGAGAGAGGTCAACAAGGCCTATGATGAAAGGAACACCATTCCTACTGTAAAGCACGGAGGTGGATTGCTGATGTTTTGGGAATGTGTGCGCTACAAAGGCACAAGAAACTTTGTCAAAGTTGAAGGAAAGATGAATGCAGCACGTTATCAGCAAATACTGGAGGCAAATTTGCGATAATCAGCCCGGAAGCTGCGCATGGGATGTAACTGGAAGCTCCAACATGACAACGATCTAAAACACAAAGCCAAGTCAGCCTCTCATTGGCTACAGCAGAGCAAAGTGAATGTTCTGGAGTGGCCATCTCAGTCTCCTGACCTCAATATCTTTGAGCCACTCTGGAGAGATCTCAAGCGTGCAGTTCATTCTAGACAACCTGGGAATTTACAGGAACTGGAGGCTTTTTTCCAAGAAGAGTGGGCAGCTTTACCTTCTGAGAAAATAAAGAACCTCACCCACAGCTACCACAAAAGACTTCAAGCTGTCATTGATGTTAGACGGGGCAATACACGGTATTAAGAAATGGGGTACAGTATGTAAAATTTTGATCAGGGTCATTTGGATGTTTTGGGTTGTCATTATGATTTAAAAAGAAAAAACACAGTAGTTTGACAATAAATGGCTTCACCCAACCACTAACCATGAGTGGAGAAAAAATGTTGGTGTTATCATTCATATTCTCTGAAAAAAGGCCAAGAAAGCAAAAATTTTGCTGGGGTATGTAAACTATTGAGCACAACTGTAGATAGATAGATTGTGTGAACTATGGCGTATGCAAACACTGAATGTAAGATACAGAGAGATACGTTTTCTCTTCGGTATTCGGCTCCTCTCATCTCATGATCAGTAGGATGATTGTCTGACCTCAGTATGATGCATTATGGTTTTTGCCGCTATGAAGCTGTTAATAATTAGCCGGAGATGGCGGATACATTGTAGCCATCCTTATGATCCGGCAATATACGTCTCGTTGAGTTTGGTGCCGATTGTGGCACCTTAGTTACTTTCTGGCCACCTTTGGGCTGTGGATGGGGAAGCTGCATGCGGGGTTTTACATCCCTTCTCTAACAATAAGGCTCGTTTGCACAGAAATGTTTATGCCCAGTGGTTGTCAGATGGCGGTTTTACAGGCTTTGCCTAACCCAGAGGTAAAATATAAAGGCTTGTCTTCTCCTCTCCGGCCCCGTTGTCACGAGCAGGGTCCCTCCCTTGTTAACTTGATAAATAATTTGACTAGGGGGAAGCTGCCGGATTTTATGCACGCTGTCTATTTTCCACTCGCTGCAAATAAATTTTCCTCACTCCGAGGGCACTAAAATCCCAAACACGCGGTATTTTCCCACTTTGCAGCCGACGGTATAAAATATTTATTTCATCTTCTCGCTCTAATTTAATAAAAGACAGCAAATGCTTCACAATTAGTTTTGAATGAAGAGTTTTATCATGTACATTTTTATTCCTAGGATAATTTTCTGCTTGTTGTGTTTTATTGCCGCTTCTAAAGGTAGATGCACCAGGGTGTATGAGAGTATTCATGGCTTCCGCGGACCATAGACTCTTTTTTTTTCTTCTGTCAGCTTTTCGTTCTGTTCATAATCAATGGTTAGAGAGATGCGTGACCCTACGGGATTGGCTTCTCTTACAAATTAATAAAATAATATATAATTATTTATATGTTTAATATTAGATTTTACTATAGCATTCTTTATTATTAGGATCAGTCAGTGGTGGCAATTTTTTGGACAGACGCTGCCAAAGTTTTCAGTTTTTTTGGAACTTTCTCTCAACGGCCAGGCTACCATAATAGTTGAGAATACCCAAAATAAATTCAGATACATTTTCATCAATTACCAAAACTGATTTAAAAAATGCCATCATAATTTATTCTCAGTTTCACTGGGAAATTTTCTGCCTCCAAGGAGATTCAGAATAAATAGATAGATGTCGCACAGCACAGACATTCAGGTGGAACTATCAGAGCCAGTATAAAAGCAGAGGCAGGGAATGCAGCAGATAACGTTACATCTCACAGCTCAGCCATTAAGATTGGAAGAGAAAATCATAAAAACAGTGCAGAAACATTACAGATGACCATTCGTTTACCCATAGCCATATATGTTCACGTCACTTTGACATTAATAACTCTGTGTTTGCATTCAAAAGTTTGAAAAAGGTTGACTACAGTCAGGGTTGGACTGGCCCACTGGAAAACCGGAGAATTCTCCAGTGGGCCCTAGTCTCTCCTTCTTGGGTGTCCATAGCAGTAGAACTTGTTCTTGCTATTGGCCTGTTGAGTAGGGGAGAAACAAACGGGTTCTTTTGGATTTCAGTAGTATCTGCATCCTGAGGATGAATATACAGTTGAATAAAGTGGTGGAGGAGAGAGCTGATGGCTCCCTTCTCTGCCATTCAGCTTGTGTGTCTGAGATTGGACGTGGCAGGTGCAATGATGTGACTCTGGGGTCATCATACTGTGTTTGTGTAGGAGAATTCAATTTCAGGGTATCATGTTGTATGGTGGGGGCATTATACTTAAAGGGATCCATGAAAGGCATCTCATAGTAGGTGATAGTAGGTGAAAACACTAAGGGTCTTCTCTGTTCAAATAACTTTGATGACTCATCCTTTGTATTCATTTACTTTCTGACTGAGCACTCCACCTGTTAGCCGCAGGCGTTTTTAATCAAACCAGGGCCATTTCCCCTCCACAGAGATATAGACTTCAGTCTAAATAGAGGATTTTTCATAGGTTCCCATTCAGATGGAGACTTCAGTCTTAGTGAGGATTGACATAGGCAGGGACCTGGAAAACGAGAAATGCCTTAACATGGCTTCCAGGTACACATAACTTGGCCATTTTATGCGCTAAACTTTCTCAATTTTTCATATTTCTAATACAGTAATGCAATTCATTTTTCATATTTGCATGTTATGGCGCTACAGTGTGCTTCCTTTTTTGCTTGCATGTATATGAGTTGGTGACTCTAGGCTAAGCACCTGTTCACACAATGTTTATGTTTGGATGTGACGGTCAGTTTTTGATATTTTTTTTCATCCTTTGGATAGGTCATCGATATTGGATCATTGGGGGTCCGACACACAGCACCCCTGCCAATCATCTGTAGTAGCCTCTAAATATTTATGGGGCTAACTGCTCGGCCCTCTCCAATGTGTCATTTTGCATTATAATAATTAAAGGGTTTTATTTCTGGCCAGGCATTGTATCATGCTGAAACCTATCAGTGTGTAGTATACTTACTATTAGGATTTAGCTCTGTTTGCCAATTTGGCCAGTCTTCATATGATCATTCATATGCGATTTGAAAATTGTTGGTCGTTTGCTGACGAACTTCTCTCCCTGCTTCTCTCAGTGTTTTAGCGTTAGCATTCAGAGATGCAGGAAGATTAGCTCGTCGACACGTGAACAAAAGCATGCAAATTGCATATGAGAGATCACGTGATGAATTAGCAAGCAGAACTGAATCCTAACATTGATCTTCTTGTGGCAATATTGCCTGACGAAAATTAGCTGTGGTTCTAAAAACCCCTTTAGTGATAATGCATTGGTTTTGTGTATATGATGGGTGGGCCCTCAGAATCAAGTCCTCTGGTGGCCCAATGTTTTCGAGTCTAAAGTCCGACAATGAATACAGCCTTTTCAGGTCAGTTGGCGGTTTTGCTGTACTTTCAATTTACAGTGAATAGAGATTTTTAGAAAAGTTCAAGGAGGCGAACAAATTTGAATTTTTGATCATTTCTGCTCAGCGACTTTTCTATCCATCCTAAAACATCTTATGTGTTTCAGTCACTATTAGGTGTGGACAAATGTCCTAGAGTAAACTAATCTCTGATTCATTGTAGTACAGCATGGAGATGAGATATTTTGTTCTCTTGGTGTCTTTAGCTGCTATGAATTTTTTAATTTTTGCTCATTTCTGCTCAGTGACTTTTCTATCCATCCTAAAACGTCTTATGTATTTCAGTCACTATTAGGTGTGGACAAATGTCCTAGAGTAAACTAATCTTTGATACATTGTAGTACAGCATGGAGATGAGATATTTTGTTCTCTTGGTGTCTTTAGCTGCTATGAATTTTTTAATTTTTGCTCATTTCTGCTCAGTGACTTTTCTATCCATCATAAAACATCTTATGTGTTTCAGTCACTATTAGGTGTCGACAGATGTCCTAGAGTAAACTAGTCTCTGATACATTGCAGCACAGCATGGAGACGAGATATTTTGTTCTCTTGGTGTTTTTAGCTGCTATATTTAGTTCACTAAGGATTTTTTAGATTGCATACATTGTAGCAAACTTTCAGCAGTGAGAAGTATCTGTACTGTACGGATTTTTAGCCACTGGATGTCAAAAATGTTCCGATTCACTGACTACAAGCAGAAACCTTTAAAATTGGAAGAAAGCTCCAAACGCTGAAGCTTAACCCCTTAGATGCCATTGGCTGGCACCCCAAGTATAACAACTGGGATCGAAGCCAGCAGCAGTTTAACCCCTTAGATGCTGTGTTAAATGTGACATAAATGGTCGGAAATGGGTTGGCTGGTGGCTCGTAATTGTGACCTGGAGAATAATATTGCCAGGTTATTTTTACCGTGAGAAAACCAAAAAATAATGGCAGAATTGCGTTCTTTTCCCCATTTTACCACGTTAGGGTTTTTCTCAGCACATGATACGGTAAAGTGAATGGTGTTGTTCAAAACAGAAAAAGTCCCACAAAAAAGGAAACCCCTGGAACAGCTATTGTTTCGATGCAATATTAAAAAAGTTACGACTTTTGGAAAAGGGAAAGAAAAAAAAAAATGAAAGGTCGAAAGCAGAGATTGGTCTCTCTGCCTTAGCTGTCCTTCTAAATACCCTGGCAAATGTATATTGACTTGTTGGCATCCCCAATTTATATAATTTGTACATGATTTGGAGTAGGAAATCATTAAAAAAAAGAACTAAAATAATACATACAAGTGTAATTTAAAAGTCGTAATTTTTTTTATTTAGTGAAGTATAACATAACAGTCTATAATTATAAAAGTAAAAATGAAAATTACAATAACAGCAGCAATAATAATAACAATAATAATAATATCAGCCATAATAGTAATAATAATATCAGCAATAATAATAATACTATTATCAGCTATAATAATAGTCACACTAATATTAATAATAATAATAATAATAATAATAATAATAAAATCTAATGCTATAAATGTAATTTTAATAGACTATGTATTTCCTAAATTCTTTTCATGTTTTGAGTATCTATATATCTCATTTTTCACTGATATCTCCCCAAATTGTAAGTTATTCCACATTTACATAGGATAGGGCATATATTACTGATTGCTGGATGTTCAGCTTCTGGGACCCCCAGATCCTCTGTAACCTCTGCAGAGCTCCATCTAGAATGGGGTGTATGTGCGCATGCTTGATTTCTACTCCATCTATTGTCTATGGCAATGCTGAAGATGGCTGAGTCTGGAACTCCATTATTTCCAGCAGTCCCATAGACAATAGATGGAGTGAATGTCAAGAATGCGCACATCCACCCTATTCAGGACTAGACTGTACAGAGGGCAGAATCTGAGCTGAAGAGCTCCGTTATCTGGATTGTTGGGGTTCCAGTGGAAAGATTTCCTATGATCAGTAAGTTACGGATAGAGGATAAATTACTCTTTAATTTTGTTCTAATAATCATTACTTCTTTATTTAATGTTGCATACTGTACTAAGAGTGCTACATTGATTCTTTTCACAAATTCGGCATTTCATGCCGTTCACCTTGTCGGTTATAGATTTCTTCCCGAATTTGTGCTGTAAATGTGAACTGACCTGAAAAAAAACTATTGGGACAGTGAAAATAATAGTTTGGAACAATAAAAAAATTGCAAATGAATAAATAGCAATAGCAATTACCTGGTATTAGGGATGCCCCTGGCTGTGTTACATCCCTCTTTTCTATGGAGACGTAATAGGGTGACCATAGAAGTACAGGAGACTCTACTGGGTGTCCGGTTTCATAGACGGGCATACATAAGACTTTTTTGACGTGACATGTGACATACTCACTATGTACAGAGGAGTTCTCCGTTACAGACAGTACTTCTAGGAAAGCATATATATCTACATACGCAGAGTCTGATTGAGCTACTAAGGTGGTGCATGGAGGGTGTACAAAGTACATGGAGGTTGCAAGCAGTGTATGGTGACGGTGTACGGATGGTGGTCAATGGCTGTGACGTTCCTACCCCTTAAAACACCAATCACGTTGTGTGTATTATGTCTTGTGTCTTTTGTATATAGATGCATTGTGTCATGTGCTACGTTCTTGTGTGATGGAGTAATGTTGGAAATGTATGGTGTAGTACATCCTGTGTGACAATATAGGAACTTATAGTTTACATAAGATAGGCAGTATAAGATAGTGACTGTAGTTAGGTAGTGACGTTAGAGTAAGGATAGTGTTAATATTCGGGAATAGCCCATAGTGAGAGGGGGCTTAGTGTTAGGGCAGGTGATTGCTTTCTGTAGTTAGGTAGGTAGGACAAGTTCAACTTCGTGTAGGAAGAGTCTGTGAGCAGTGCTGCCATTTTGGGTGCACTATCGAGAAAAAGACTTAAAGGGTTATTCCATCTCCAAAATGCTATCCCAGTATATAATAGGTGTAATAACAATAAAAAATGTCTCCAATTAGAAATGTAGTGTAGTTTTTCTGATTTGCTATGTCTCTTTCCTCATGTGCAGCCATTGCAGGACCTTAGGTATCCATGGTTACGACCAATGAAATAATGACAGTTAGTTAGGTAGTTTCTAGTGGTCGTAACCATGGATACCTAAGGTCCTGCAATGCCTGCACATGAGGAAAGAGACATAGCAAGTTAGAAAAACTATACTACAATTCTGAAGTGACAACAAGACAGAGTTGGCCTTCCAGAAATGGGGGCCTTTGATAGGGCTATGTGTCACAAGAAACCCTGAGCTTGCAAAACTCCAAACGTAACGGACCTTAAAAGGGCTGAGTTCATGGGACTAGTGGGACTAGTCGTGGTCCCAAGTGGTAGATAGCACTAGTAGTGGAAGAAATAGGACATTGTGCCAGTAAGCAAGTAGAGAGATTTGCTGATCAGGACTGTGGGGAAAACCTAGGCTGTGACGAAGTAGTGCGAAACAGTGTGCTTCACCGGCCCTGGAGGAGACTACAGTGGAAGGAAACCATGTAAGTGAAAATGCTTCACACTGTGAAGGAAACGTCCATAAGACATTGTTCCCACCACCCCTTGTACACAACCCTTACCAAGTTACTGTTCAGTAAAGACTGTGTTTTAGAACGGGAACGGGAGTCTCCTTTATTGAACTGCAGAACCTATGGTCCTGGCCTTGCAACACCACCGGCTTCAGGCGGCCTGCACGGACGTAAGACCCTCACAGCACCAACACCCAGCCGGGACCTACACTTTCATGTAGCGCCAGAGCATAAGAGTAAGAGACCAGTGCCTTGCCCGCTGCTACCGCCCCGCGCCGAGCTACATCTGCACGCGATGTATGGAGGCTGTAGGAAGTGCATGGTGGCTGTGAAAAAGGAGCAGTCAGCTCAACTGTCCAGGTGGATGGCAAAATTCTCCAGTAATAGCAACAGTCCAAAGGATAGCCGGCATTCACATCTTCCTAAAAGAATTGCTTTATTCATCCAAAAGCACAAAAAATGGTTGACACAACAACACAAAAATTAAAAAAAGTCAGTAAAGCAATACCCACTGCGCTCACAGGCAACATGTTTCAGACTTTCATGGTCCTTTGTCAAAGCCGACTAAACACAGACGAGAAGCAGAGGATAAGCACGGCTGAGTTAATTAAAACCACGTTCTGGTGACTACAAGAATAGCATGAAACTAAGTAAATACTGACACGGGAAAAAAAACGTGTTAAAGACACATGAATAAAACTTATATGTGGAGGCTGTAAATTGTTAAATGGTTTGTAACCCCTCGTGTATCTTACATTTCCTGTTAGGGACGGCAGAACGCACCAAATATAAATAATAGGAGGTGCGTTCGCCGCCCGGGGTCCACCGTGCGGTAGGTGTAAAGACCGCTGCTGGATAAAGGCAGATTCGCCAGAGGGCGGAGTACAGCGCTTGGGTTACCGTCACCCGAGGTGCTAGGAGCGGCTCTGTTTAAGGCACAGAGACGCCCTAGAGTAATTTAGAAATAAACGCTGGGCCTGTTCACATCACAGGGCCAGCCAGCGTGTGGCGTCGCAGCCGCGAACGCCAAGAGGTGCTGCTGACAGCAGCGCGACGTAAACCGAAGTCGCTTAACGACAGTGCCGGAGGAGCCGGACACTGTCGGACACTAGTGCTAGGTGCGGAGAGCACAGTGGCGTATAGCCTGCCTCTACCTGGCGCTGACTAGGACCAACACTCTGTCACCATTCGTATTATCAGAGGGAAGGGGTTTCTTAATAAGTCAGTCACCAGAACATGCATCCATCACCATTCACACTCAGCATAATATGCTACACTAGCGCATGGCCGAGCCGCCATGCGGGCTTTTTATAGCCATGCGCTTCCGGGACCTTCCAATACCCTGGAAGGAACCAATCAGATCCGACGCAGGACCTGAGCACGTGACCCCTGCTCTCCAGTTAGAGGTCAAGTTGCGAGCATGCTCAGTAGCACGGCACGAGGACTTAGCCTCTGGAACGGTTCCCTGCTGAGCAGGTTGCGTTACCATTGCTGCACCAGAGGTGGCAGCAACATCCAGGCCCACAGAACAAGTCTGAGCAGCACACCTGGCTCGTTGTGATTGCTGAGCAGAGCCCTGAGCAGTCGAAGGGGAATGGGAGACCATTGAATGTACGGCTCTGGATTCCTGCTATGCAGAGCCAGAAATCCGAAGCCTAACATTAGGGCCCCGCCTCACTGCGCTCAAAGGCCGCGATCAGGAGCGGTGCGTGGATGTTTTCCACCGGCTCCCAGGTTTGAGCCTCGGGCCCATGACCCTTCCAATCCACTAAAATTTTTTGCCACGGTCAAACCTGCGCCCTACGATGGCGTTAACCTCAAACTCGTCAGAAGATAAGTCTGACGACCCGGCCGATGACTCAGAAAACCGGGCCATGTGAACTGGTTTGAGGAGGGACACATGAAACACGTCCGAAATGGCTAAATGTGGAGGAAGAGCCAGACGATAGACAACCGAGCTAATTCGCTTGAGGACCTTGAAAGGTCCAATGTAACGCGGCGCGAACTTGGGGGACTCGACCCGCAGTGGAATCCGCCACCCCATTGTTTAGGGCAAATTCGGCCCATGGTAGCAAGGATGCCCAGTCATCCTGCGTGGCAGAAACAAAATGCCGTAAGTAGGTGACCAATGTCTGATTGGCTCTCTCGACCAATCCGTTCGTCTCGGGATGGTAAGCGGAGGACAGATTTAGCTCGATGCTGAGTAAGCTGCAGAGCTCCCTCCAAAACCGAGACGCGAACTGGGGACCTCGATCACTAATGATTTTGTCCGGCATGCCATGTAGGCGGAATACGTGCTTGATGAACAAAGTGGCAAGACCACGAGCGGCCGGCAACCGTGCGAGTGGCACCAAATGCACCATTTTGGAAAAATGGTCGGTGACCACCCAGATGACCGTACTGCCACCAGACTTGGGCAGGCCAACCACGAAATCCATGCCAACCATCTACCAAGGTCTATCCGCCACTGGCAGGGGATACAGCAGCCCCGCCGGCCTCTGTCTAGAGGGTCTGTTCCGAGCACACGAGATGCATGCTTGCACGTATTCCTTAACATCTCGAGCCATATGTGGCCACCAATATGACCTTGCCAGGAGTTTGGTGTTCCATTTATTACCAAAATGACCACCCACCCTGGAGGCATGTGCCCAGGCGAGAACCTCAGGCCGTAGCTTAGGAAGCACCAAGGTCTTACCTGGTGACACTGACTCGAGAGCCACTGGAGCCACGGTCGTAAAACTCTCCGGCGGGAGGCTCAACCGAGGCTCAGCCTCCCCTTCCTCCGCCGAAACCACCGAGTGCGAGAGAGCATCCGTACAGACATTCTTCTCTCCTAATAGATAGTGCAAGGTGAAGCGGAAGCGGGAGAAGAAGAGCGACCACCTGGCCTGACGAGAGTTCAGGCGTTGGGCCGTCTGTAGGTAGACCAGGTTTTTATGGTCCGTATAGACCTGGAAGGGAAACCGAGCTCCCTCCAGGAGATGTCTCCACTCTGAAAAGGCCAACTTCATGGCTAGCAGCTCCCTGTCCCCGATGGAGTAATTCTTCTCCGCCAGTGTGAAGGTCTTTGAGAAGAAGAAGCAGGGATGCTTCCGACCTTGAGCATCCTTTTGGAAAAGGACTGCTCCTGCACCGACAGAAGAGGCATCTACCTCCAGTATAAATGGTTTGTTCACATTGGGACGATGTAAAATGGGAGCGCCAGCAAAATGAGATTTTATAGCCGAGAAGGCCTTGGAGACCTGTTCGGTCCAAGCATTAGGGTTAGCTCCTTTCTTGGTGAGAGCAACCAAAGGAGCAACCAGTGTGGAAAAGTGAGGTATAAACTGGCGGTAATAATTGACAAACCCTAAAAAGTGCTACACCGCTTTGAGTGAAAGGGGTTCTTGCCAATCCATTACCGCTTGCAGTTTGACCGGATCCATAGCCAACCCCTGGGCCGAGATGATGTAGCCCAGGAACGGCAAGGACTCCTGCTCAAACTGGCACTTCTCCAGCTTGGCGAAAAGGGAGTTCGCCCGTAGACGGTCGAAGACCCTGCAGACGTCTCTCCGGTGAGTGGCCAAATCTGGCGAAAAGATGAGAATGTCATCCAGATAGACCACCACCGAGGTAGAGAGCATGTCGCGAAAGACATCGTTGACGAAATCCTGGAAGACAGAAGGCGCATTACAAAGGCCGAAGGGCATGACCAGATATTCATAGTGGCCATCCCTGGTATTAAAGGCTGTCTTATACTCGTCTCCTTCACGAATGCGAATCAGGTTGTATGCTCCCCGTAGATCTAGTTTCGTAAAGATCCGGGCCCCTCGCAACCTGTCAAACAGTTCAGAGATCAGCGGAAGAGGGTATTTATATTTTACAGTTATGGCATTGAGACCTCTGTAGTCAATGCAGGGACGTAACTCTCCGCTCTTCTTCTGAACGAAGAAGAATCCTGCACCAGCCGGCGACACCGACTTTCTAATAAAACCCCTAGCCAGGTTCTCCCGGATATACTGTGACATAGCTTCTGTCTCGGGGAGTGATAGTGGTTACACACAGCCTCTAGGAGGTTCTGTGCCTGGCATGAGGTCAATCGGGCAATCCTATGGACGGTGCGGCGGGAGCGTCTCCACAGATTTTTTGGAGAAGACGTCCGCATACTGGTGGTAGGGTTTAGGTAGTGCGGAGAGATCCGCAGGCATTTCAGTGGAAGCCACCTGAAGACTGCCCCTCAGACACCTTCCCTCACAGTCCTTGCTCCAGGCGAGTATCTTCCCTGTCGCCCATTCAATATGAGGAGAGTGGCAACGGAGCCAGAGAAGCACCTGATCGATGCCATCTGGCAAGAGGAGCAGGGACAGAGTCTCATGATGAGAGGGTGAGATAGAGAGCCCAAGTGGAGCTGTCTGATGGGTCACCTGAGAAGGTAACCGTGCTCCGTAAACCACCCTGATGGTCAGAGGCTGTGGTAATAGTACCAGGGGAATGGCGTGTTTCTGGGCGAATGTAGAAGACATAAAGTTCCCCTCGGCCCCGCAATCCACGGTAACCTCTGCCTCCCAGGTGGAGGACCCACTGTCTAAGATGTCCCGGAATACCGGTTTGGGTGAGAAGGGTTTCATATTAGACTGCCCACCACCTATGGCCACTGGACGTGGACGTTTTTTCACCTGCAGTGGACACGTGCTAGTCGGGTGACCAAACTGTCGACACTGATAGCAACGTACAGAGCTTCACATCGGCCGTGGCTTTGAGCCGGTGCGAGACACCTCCATAGATTCGAAGGGCGAAAGCTCCTGTGCGGGTTATGTTAGTGGCTCGGAGAATGTGGGAGCCAAGTGAACCCTGCGTCTGGATTGTGCCCGTTCCAGCCCGCGCTCCGTAAACCGGAGGTCTATGTGGGTGGCAACGGCAATCAATTCCTCCAGACTTGCGGGAACCTCTCTGGTAGCTAGAGCGTCTTTAACGTGCTCAGCTAACCCTCTCCAAAACACCGGTACTAAAGCTATGTCCGGCCACTCTAATTCGGACGCCAATGTCCGGAACCGGACGGCATAATGGCTGACCGAGAGTGACCCCTGTGTTAGGGATAGTAATAGGAGAGAGGTATCGGGCGTGATCCGTGGTCCCAAAAAGACCTGCTTCAGGGCCGCGAGGAACTGAGCAGCACCCTAAACCACTGGATCATCACGTTCAAACAACGGTGTAGCACACTGTAATGCCCGGCCAGACAAGAGTGACACAATAAAGCCCACCTTAGCCCGCTCTGTAGGAAACCGTGCAGCCAGTAACTTGAGCTGAATTGAGCACTGGCTCACGAATCCCCTACAGGTGGCGCTGTCACCCGAAAACTTGTCGGGAAGCGGAAGGCGAGTAATAGTCAGCGTGGGCATAAGTGCGGGCACACGTGAGGCAGCCTCAGCGACTGTCTGAGCAGCAGCTAGCGCAGTATTCACAGCTGAGTTGGCGCTCTCAATAGCCGCCAACCTGCTCTCCAGCTGCCGAATATAGCGCTGCAACTGCTGCACGTCTGCCATTACCAGCCAGACCCTGGCGCTAGTGTAATGTTAGGGACGGCGGAACGCACCAAATATAAATAATAGGAGGTGCGTTCGCCGCCCGGGGTCCACTGTGCGGTAGGTGTAAAGACCGCTGCTGGATAAAGGCAGATTCGCCAGAGGGCGGAGTACAGCGCTTGGGTTATCGTCACCCGAGGTGCTAGGAGCGGCTCTGTTTAAGGCACGGAGACGCCCTAGAGTAATTTAGAAATAAACGCAGGGCCTGTTCACATCACAGGGCCAGCCAGCGTGTGGTGTCGCAGTCGCGAATGCCAAGAGGTGCTGCTGACTGCAGCGCGACGTAAACAGAAGTCGCCTAACGACAGTGCCGGAGGAGCCGGACACTGTCGGACGCTAGTGCTAGGTGCGGAAAGCACAGTGACATATAGCCTGCCTCTACCTGGTGCTGACTAGAACCAGCACTCTGTCACCATTCGTATTATCAGAGGGAAGGGGTTTCTTAATAAGTCAGTCACCAGAACATGCATCCATCACCATTCACACTCAGCATAATATGCTACACTAGCGCATGGCCGAGCCGCCATGCGGGCTTTTTATAGCCATGCACTTCCGGTACCTTCCAGTACCCTGGAAGGAACCAATCAGATCCGACGCAGGACCTGAGCACATGACCTCTGCTCTCCAGTTAGAGGTCAAGTTGCGGGCATGCCCAGTAGCACGGCACGAGGACTTAGCCTCTGAAGCGGTTCCCTGCTGAGCAGGTTGCGCTACCATTTCTGCACCAGAGGTGCCAGCAACAACCAGGCCCACAGAACAAGTCTGAGCAGCTCGCCTGGCTCACCGTGATTGCTGAGCAGAGCCTTGAGCGGTCGGACGGGAATGGGAGACCGCTGAATGTACGGCTCTGGATTCCTGCTGTGCAGAGCCAGAAATCCGACACCTAACATTTCCTCCAGTGAAAAGTGAGTTTGTAATGAGGTGGTTCACTCTCTTTGCTGTAGATCCTGTATATTTTCAAAAATTTTTTTTTAATTAGTATTACATGGCAGCCAGGTATAAGATATATATATATATATATATATATATATATATATATATATATAAAAAGTATATTTGTGTGTGGAAGTGCTCATAGTGCTCATAGAGACATCCCCTTCAAAGAGGATTTCTACTTAATCTCCTTCTTTAACCCATGTCCCATGTCCTTTAAATTGACAGTTAACAATTCCATACACAGCTGATTACACGGGATCCACCAATCACAATAAGTGATGTCACAGCTCCTCCTCCTCCCTTCACAATGCCCATTGCACACGCTCATTAGATGCTTCCATACAATAGATAAAGTCAGTCTGTGCCTTGTTGCTAATGTTCATGTGAATTTCCTGAAAGAACAGAAAGTTATATATGTGAAAATTGCAAGATTTCTAATTTTCTGATGACACATGCAGATATAAGGGTGTGTGCACACGCTGCGGATTCTGCTGAGAATCTGCAGCGGTTTTGGCCCTGCGGATTCGCAGCAGTTTCTGCTGCGGTGTACAGTACCATTAAAATCTCTGAAAAACAAAAAGCGCTGTGCACATGCTGTGGATTTTTCCGCGCGGTTTTGCTGCGGTTTCTAATCCGCAGCATGTCAATTCTTTGTGCGGATTCCCCAGCGGTTTTACACCTGCTCCATGATCAGTGGTCAAACCGCAGGGCAAAACCGCAGGCTAATCCGCGGATTTTGCAAAATCCGCAACGTGTGCACTTACCCTAACCACGGGGAGGGTGATGGAAGAGAACAGATCAATAAATCATGTTTGCAGGTGATTTTTTTTCTTTTAGCTGGAAATGCTCTTTACTCCGTGCCAATGATAGCGGTAGATTTACTCTGTCAGTAGGAAGATCTCCATGTCCTCATGTTGCTGGCAGGTGAAGCCTGTACGTAATGCTCTTGAATCTTAGCACCGTGATGCTATTTTGGAGAGGTCATTTTCAGAGGGAGTTAAAGTGCTAAGTACGTCAGGAAAGGCAGAAGAGTTGGGCTAGGATAGAATAGCCCCCTACCACGTTTACAAGCTGTGCTCCCAGCTGACCCAGTGTATCACCTTCCCCAGGGGTGAGAATGGCTGAGAACCATCTATACCATCTGCTGTGATCCTCCAAGTGACACCAGACATGAAGTTAACCTCTTCAGACCTGTAGGGACCCCCGAGCTTATGACCCTTCACTTGGAAAAATGATAATTAACCACTTTCTGATTTGAACACTTTGTATTACTGTCTCCTCTTTGGTGCAGTTCTGCTTTATGTTTTCAGCAGGAGATGATCTAAGCTCATGGGCCCATAGCCAAGAACTGTAGTCATGGCCCAGCTTGAGGCTAGTTTCACACTTGCTTTTTTTTGCAGCGCGTTTTTCCTGCAAAAAAACGCATTGAAAAAACGCATACATAAGCATACAACTGCTGCGTTTTTTTCAAGCATTTTTATGAGCATGCATGAAAAAAACGCAGCGTTTTTATGCGTTTGTATGCGTTTTTAGTGCGTTTTTACCGCGTTTGCGTTTTTTTCCAACATTTTTAGGTGGCCCCTCACACTACCCAAACCATGACTTTACTAACCCTAACCCTGATCCTAACCCTAACCCTAACCCTGACCCTAACCCTTAACCAAATCATACTTAACCCTAACCCAAACCCTAAACCCTAACTAACCCTAACCCTAACCCTAACCCTGACCCTAACCCTAACCCTAACCCTGACCTTAACCCTAACCCTAACCCTAACCCTGACCCTAACCCTAACCCTAACCCTGACCCTAACCCTTAACAAAACCATACTTAACCCTAACCCTGACCCTAACCCTAACCCTAACCCTAACCCTGACCCTAACCCTTAACCAAACCATACTTAACCCTAATCCTGACCCTAACCCTGACCCTAACCCTAACCCTAACCCTAACCCTGACCCTAACCCTTAACAAAACCATACTTAACCCTAATCCTGACCCTAACCCTGACCCTAATCCTTAACAAAACCATACTTAACCCTAACCCTGACCCTAACCCTAACCCTGACCCTAACCCTAACCCTAACCCTGACCCTAACCCTAACCCTAACCCTAACCCTGACCCTAACCCTTAACAAAACCATACTTAACCCTAATCCTGACCCTAACCCTGACCCTAATCCTTAACAAAACCATACTTAACCCTAACCCTGACCCTAACCCTAACCCTGACCCTAACCCTAACCCTAACCCTGACCCTAACCCTAACCCTAACCCTGACCCTAACCCTTAACAAAACCATACTTAACCCTAATCCTGACCCTAACCCTGACCCTAACCCTTAACCAAACCATACTTAACCCTAACCCTGACCCAAACCCCAACCCTAACCCTGACCCTGACCCTAACCCTAACCCTAAACCCCCTTAACTAACCCTAACTCTAACCCAAACCCCTAAATTCCATGGTTAAAAAAAAAAAACGCATATGCAAAAAAACGCATACATGAGCATGCCAGTGCGCACATATGCGCATCCATAGGCTATAATGGCCATTTTTAGCGCAAAACGTGCGCATATGTGCGCATGCGCTTTTTTGCAGGGCCAAAAAATGCAACATGCTGCGTCTGGAAAATACCAACGCACACCCCAAAAAAACGCAGCGCATGAAAATCGCATACATGCGCTTACCAGCTCGCAGGTATGCGCACCCATGTTAAATATAGGGGAAAAAACGCATGCGCAGGTATGCGTTTTTTTCCAGCACTAAAAAACGCAAATGTGAAACCAGCCTGAGTTATGCATTTTAGGAGGTAATATCACGGGCATTTTTTTTCAAATAAATGGCCAAATACTGCTAACAGATAGCCCTTCTAATCCACCATTTATGGGGCAGAGGGGAGTAAGCCGTTGCCAAATAAAGGCTGGGGCATGTCCAAATTCAACATGCTTGATCATTTTTTCCCCACAAAATTTAATGTACAACAAAGTTTGGGTTCGACCAAATTCAGTCTAATATTATTGGTCACCTTAAAGGGACTCTGCAGCCCGGTTTTTGCTTGCTAATCTGAGAGCAGTATAATATAGGAAAAGAGACCCTGATTCCAGCGATGTATCACTTCGTTAACTGAAGTTGTGACACAATCAGCAATTTAAGATGTAGAAGGCTGACCCCTATCACACGTCATCTTTCTGTGTACATTGTCTATTGACAGTAAGCTGCTAATCAGAGGAGGGGGTGTGGTCGGAACAAGGCTTACATGAGCATCAGTCCGGACAGAGATAATCTCATGATGATAATACATTCATTGTATTGAAACAACAGCACGCAGCTTAACCCCTTACCTACAATTGACGTAATATTCCGTCCATGTGACCATGGACCTAATTACCATGGACGGAATATTACGTCATCGCGATCAGCGGCGCCCACGTGGTGAGCGCCGCTGATCGCGGCCGAGTGTCAGCTAATTATCATAGCTTACACCCAGCACAATGTGTCAGGGGCGGTCACGGACCGCCCCCGACACGTTAACCCCTTGCACACTGCGATGAAACACGATCGCGGTGTACCGGGGGTTAAAGGGAAGCATCGGCAGGGAGGGGGCCCCCTCCTTGCTTCCCTGAGCAATGTGCAGCGCTGCTGCGGGGGGTTCCTTTCCTGCAGGTCCCCGGATCCAATATGGCGACGGGGACCTCCGGGGGCCTGCAGGAAGCTGGCTTCCTCAGTGCCTGCAAAGCGCAGGCATGAGGAAGCCTGTGCAGTGCCTGTGACAGATCGCTGATCTGTCACAGTGATCTGTGATGTGACAGATCAGCGATCTGTCACAGGACAGCTATGTCCCCCCTGGGACATTGTAATAAAGTTAAAAAAAAATTAAAAAAAAGTGTAAAAATAATTTTAAAAAAAATCGCTAAATAAATTAAAAAAAAAAAAAAAAATATTCCCCAATAAATTCATTTTTTGGAAATATAAAAAAACAAAACAATAAAAGTACACATATTTGGTATCGCCACGTCCGTAACGACCCGCCCTATAAAACTGTCCCAATAGTTAACCCCTTAAGCGAACCCATTAAAAAATAAAAATAAAAAACGAAGCAAAAAATAATGATTTATTTTCATACTGCCGAACAAAAAGTGCAATAACACGTGATCAAAAAGACGCATATAAATATCCATGGTACTGCTAAAAACGTCATCTTGTCCCGCAAAAAACGAGCTGCCATACAGCATCATCAGCGAAAAAATAAAAAAGTTATAGCTCGCAGAATAAAGTGATGCAAAAATAATTATTTTTTATATAAAATTGTTTTCATTGCATAAAAGCGCCAAAACATAAAAAACGACCTAAATGAGGTATCGCTGTAACCATACTGACCCGAAGAATAAAACTGCCTTATAAATTTTACCGCACCCGGAACGGCGTAAAAGCACCACCCAAAAGAAATTCATGAAACGCTGGTTTTTGTTCATTCTGCATCCCAAAAAACGAAATAAAAAGCGATCAAAAAATGTCACATGCCCGAACATGATACCAATAAAAGCGTCAACTCGTCCCGCAAAAAATAAGACCTCACATGACTCGGTGGGTCAAAATATGGAAAAATTATAGCTCTCAATATGTGGTGATGCAAAAACTATTTTTACAATAAAAAGCGTCTTTTAGCGTGTGACAGCTGCCAAACATAAAAACCGCCATAAATAGTAAATCAAACCCCCCGTTATCACCCCCTTAGTTAGGGAAAAATAATAAAATAAAAAAAATGTATTTATTTCCATTTTCCCATTAGGGTTAGGGTTAGGGCTAGGGTTAGGGCTAGGGTTAGGGTTAGGGCTAGGGTTAGGGTTAGAATTGGGGGTTTCCACTATTTGCGCACATCAGGTGCTCTCCAAACGCAACATGGCGTCTGATCTCAATTCCAGCCAATTCTGCGTTGAAAAAGTCAAATGGTGCTCCTTCCCTTCCAAGCTCTGCCATGCACCCAAACAGTGTTTTACCCCCTCATATGGGGTATCAGCCTACTCAGGACAATTTTCAAAACAACTTTTGGGGTCCTATTTCTCCTGTTGCCCTTAGGAAAATAAAAATTTTGGGGCAAAAATATCATTTTTGTGGAAAAAATGTTTTTTGTTATTTTCACGCCTGGGCGTTATAAACTTCTGTGAAGCACTTTGGGGTTCAAAGTTCTCACCACACATCTAGATAAGTTCCTTGGGGGGTCTAGTTTCCAAAATGGGGTCATTTGTGGGGGGTTTCCACTGTTTTGGTACATCAGGGGCTTTCCAAACGCGACATGGTGTCCGATTTCAATTCCAGCCAAAAAAGTCAAATGGCGCTGCTTGCCTTCCGAGCTCTACCATGTGCCCAAATAGTCATTTACACCCACATATGGGGTATCAGCGTACTCAGGACAAATTGCACAATAACTTTTAGGGTCCTGTTACCCTTGGGGAAATAAAAATTGGGGGTGAAAAGATCATTTTGTGGAAAAAATATGATTTTTTAATTGTACCGCTGTACATTATAAACTTCTGTGAAGCCCTTGTGGGTTAAAAGTTCTCACCACATATCTAGATAAGTTCCTTAGGGGGTCTAGTTTCAAAAATGGGGTCACTTGTGGGGGGTTTCCACTGTTTAGGTACATCAGGGGCTCTCCAAACGCGACATGGCGTCCGATCAGAATTCCAGCCAATTTTGCATTGAAAAAGTCAAACGGCGCTCCTTCCCTTCTGAGCTCTGCCATGCGCCGAAACAGTGGTTCCCCCCCACATATCAGGTATCAGCGTGCTCAGGACTAATTGCACAATAATTTTTGCAGTCCAATTTCTCCTGTTACACTTGGTAAAATAAAAAAAATTGAACCTGAAGTAATTCTTTTTGTGAAAAAAAGTTAAATGTTAATTTTTTTTAAATATTCAAAAAATTCCTGTGACGCACCTGAAGGGTTAATAAACTCCTTGAATGTGGTTTTAAGCACCTTAAGGGGTGCAGTTTTTAGAATGGTGTCACTTTTGGGTATTTTCTATCATATAGACCCCTCAAAGTGGCTTAAAATGTGATGTGGTCCGTAAAAATAAAATGGTGTTGCAAAAATGAGAGATCGCTGGTCAACTTTTAACCCTTATATCTTACTAACAAATAAAAATTTTGGTTCCAAAATTGTGCTGATGTAAAGTAAACATGTGGCAAATGTTACTTATTAACTTTTTTGTGTGCCATATCTCTGTGATTTAAGGGCATAAAAATTCAAAGTTGGAAAATTGCGGAATTTTCAAAATTTTCGCCAAATTTCCGTTTTTCTCACAAATAAACGCAAGTTATATGAATGAAATTTTACCACTAACATGAAGTACAATATGTCATGAGAAAACAATGTCAGAATCACCGGGATCCATGGAAGCGTTTCAGAGTTATTACCTCATAAAGGGACAGTGGTCAGAATTGTAAAATTGGCCCGGTAGTTAACGTGCAAACCACCCTTGGTAGTGAAGGGGTTAATAAGTGACACATCCCTGAAATCTGTGTCTCAGCCCTAACTTCATCAGATTATATGGCAAAAACCTGCTGCCAGATTCCCTTTAAGAAACCCTCTTAAGACTCCACTTTATTCCCAAATGTTTAGTCCACCAAAGTGTCATTTTTTCACTAAGATTGTTGAAAGTTGTCAGCAGTTACAACTGGGATCAGCTTCCTGTAGTAGCAGGTTCCCGACACTGTCTTAAAGGGATTCTATCAGCAGATTTTAGTTATGTAATCTGACAGCAGCACAATGTAGAGACAGTGATCCTGATTTCAGCGATGTATCATGTAGTTTACTGGGTGCAGCAGTTGTGATAGAATCACAGTTTTCTCTGCTACAGATCTTGCAGGACTTGAATGCTGAGCCCTGTAGAACCCCGCCCACACCACTGATAGGTTGATTTCTGTGTATACCGGGCTTAGGCAGAAAGCTACCAATAAGTGTGGGGGCATGACTGGACCAGGAGGCACAAGGCACCTAGTCTTGTAGTGATAATCTCCTGCTGATAAAACACTGATTATATTGAAACAGCGAAGCACAGTCTAGTAAGTGACACATCACTGGATTCAGGATCTCATTCCCTATATCATGGTGCTCTCAGATTACATTTAAAAAAAATGGTGATATATTCCCTTTAATACATTTATTCCTTGTAGTGGGGGGGGGGTGTTGACTGTAATTGGTGCAAATACAACTTTGGGAAACTTTTGTTCTTGGAGGTTATAGCTTTTGTCCTAAACCCAAATGTTCTATCTTTGTCCCTGTATAGAATTTCTTACTTTTACAACACAGCAGTCTGATTTGTGGAGCCACGAGCTATCACAACTCAACGACGAAACACCTTAAAATTAGAAGTTGAGGGATGGGGGATATCTGGCCAAGCTATTTTTTCATCTGGCACGTGGAACCTGGTGTTCTCTTTTTTTTTTTTTTTGCATAAACTGAAACTCTAGCTTCACAGCAGGAACATATTTGTACTGTCCTTGAGTATATCTTTACAGAACAGAGTCATCAGATCGTCTCATTTTTCTAGGGTAAACATATACAAAGTGGCTACTGATTTTTCACAATCCAATCCCATTTACTAATATCATCACCTGATGCTGAACTCTCTCCAATTTCATTACGTTTTTTTTTTTTTCAAAATTACATTCAAGGTGATTTCGTTCACAAATGTGTGAGGTGCCAATATGATGCCATCTGCGAATACCAGACATTGTCTAACGCCAGGACGGCATTCTCGTATCAGCTCAGATGGCCACCTGGTGTCACGAGGCAGTAGGGAAAAAACAGGAGACGTGGAACCTGGGCCGCTGAACTGCCCCTCAGGCTAAGGAGGTGCCTTGACTTTCCTTAACTTGGGGGTACACTTGATGGTAGTGAGGCCCAAGTCTCCGACCTGTCCCTATCTCCTGTTTAGCCCTGAGCTAAACCCCCAACCCCCTCCCCAGGAGTTGAGACAGGGAAAAAAGTGTACTGCACCAAAAACACAAAAGGAAAGATAAAACAGACACCACAGGGTTAAAGCAACTAAAAAAACAAAACTTAGCTTGCTCTGCTGCAATGCTCCTGGACAGCAGAGTTAGCCACTTGACAACATTCAGCTGAAGCACCACTGCTCCTGATAGCTCCTCTCTTCAGCAGCATCACCACTGCTCCAGATAAGCTGAACCCCCTCTGCACCAGGTAGGTACAGTCTTCACCACGGTTGGTTTCCAAATGAACAGTATTACCAACAGTGATCTGCATCACCAGGTGACTTTATAAAGGGAAGTGGGAGTAGTCACCACCTGCTGACTAACTAAACATGTAGTAACACCAGCGGCCACTGGGGGGGGGGGACCCAGCAGCCGACCAACTACAGTTGTTGTAACACCAGCGGCCACCGGGGCAAAAACCCATATTAACCCCCCGAGGGCCAGAAAGGAAGAAGGTTTATATAAGTGAGTCCAGACAAAGGACACAGATCCAAAAATGGATTGTGACACCTGGCTTGTTAGATACATCTTCAGCAGACCAGGAGTGGCCAGTAATAGACATATTGGGTCTCATCCATCAATCGTCTATCAAAACATGGAAAAAATACATCTAGCTGATACAAGACCCATGGATGGAGATGACCACTGCATTTTGACCAAAAGTATTAATATTGGCTCTGAAGAGGTAGACGTTACTGTGAGAATATGGCTTCGGAAGGTTGTCCGCTAAAAACATTGAGGGAAGTAAGTGGTGGATATTGTTTAAGAAGGATATCTGTTTGGTATTCCTCAGAGAAGAAGGTAGATCAATACTATTTAGGGATGTAGCCAGGAGCGAGGCAATTGATATTGGTTAAGGTCATTTGTGGGACAAGTTAATTTGGTTTTATAAGCAGAATTCGGTTCTCCGATATTTGTGCTTAGTTATGACTGATCTGAAACCAGTTCCTAATGGAGTGAAATATTTTTGACCTTTACTAACTGAATGGATACAAATAGCTAAGGTCCATCCATTTCTCACTATCCAATACAAGAGCACCCTTTATCTGCTCAAAGTAGGAAAGTGTCTTTTGGCCAAGGATCCATCTTCATAGTATCCTTTATTTGGTATCTAGAAGGGAAGGTCTCATGTCAGCATTTGGGTGAAAAGTGTTGAGTTAATGGTCAATGTCATCCAGTTGTTGAGTTTCCAGTACTTGGTGACAGTCGCAAGATGCCAAGGATCATCTTGTTGGACCTCCTAGAAGCATGAGTTCTACATCTGTTGATTCAGTAGACTGACGTACACTGTTCTTGTGACCCAGTGAACTGAACAAGAATAGAAGAAATTGTAGTCTAGTGTCATCATAGCGAGTCATTGACTGTCTTGAGCCACAAATCTCGGTATGTCTAGAGTAAAAAGAAAAGGTGAGGTAGGACACATCTGTACATGCCTGTATTCTCTTAAGATACAACAGATTGGTATGATTCTTCATAAAGACCTAAGTAGAGCTGTCCAAGACCGAATCTAGAAGATAGGACAGTAAAACCTGATCAACCGTTGACCAGTAATCATTGGAAACCAATATGCTCTGGTTCTCGCCTTGTTCTTTTCAATGTTGAATCATGATAAATGATATGAAAATAACATACACATCCAATTAAAAATGACTGGATGACTGGACATCTTAGTCTAATGTTTTTAATGTGTTCTTATCACCTTAAAGCACCGTCCATGTACATGTTCTCCTTTAGTTCTTCCATGGCCACAAATGGAATGGCAAGGCGAATGCTTGACCTGGCCCACCATTCATCTCCTCTTTGTTGCATCTAGTGGAGAATCAAGGTAGAACTGGGGACAGAAGTTGCCTATTCTGCTGATAGTTGAGGTTTTTAGCACATGAACAATCATAATATATGATATCAGTACTTTTGTTTCCAAAAACTAAAGTTCTTTTTTTCCCTCCGTTTGTAGGTGAAGTAAAGTCGGTGAGCTTCGGTGAGCTTGCCCATTCTACTCCTCCGGTGACCTTCAGACCCTCTTCATTTTAGACTTTCCTGCAGAGGACTGCTGTTAATCTACTTTCCAGTGGACATGCAGAATCATGAACCTCATCATTGTAAATACCATTGACACTGGTGGGACTTTTGGTTGCATGCTTTTCTTAGGATCTTTCTAATGCTTTCTAATGACGACCACCCTATGTATGAAGTGCTTCTGGTCAATCATTACTCTCGATATGCAACAGGTTCGGTAAAGGAACCACCCGTCCTTCACCTTTCGGGTCAATGACTATTCCGGTGGATTCTGTCTTGAGAATGGATAGAACTTCACTACGTCGTTCCAAAATGTCCTCAGGTGACCATGTGGCGTAAGCTTAACATGACGTAAACTCAAAGCTTCTGACTGTAGGATATTTCCATATACACAACTAACCCTCAGGATCTTTTCTTTACATTGCTGGTATCTCCTTCAGTCTACAATTCACAACCACTCCCAGGATTTCCACCCAAGCCATGGACAAGTCATCTTCCCAACAAACTTCTACTATTCATCTTTTATACTTTTCCAATGGATCAAAAAAAAAAAAGACGATGGTTGATGAATGATGGCGAAATGTTTCGGTGACTACGCTCAACGGTGAAAAGCAATGAAGCATTCTTTGTATATACTTCTGTACAAATTTATCATTGTATATATATGTAAAAGTAAATAGCTTCCCTGCTGGGGGAGATTGAAAGTGTAATGAAGCCCCCCAGGGCAAGGAAGAGGGGGCCACGCATGGTGCATACATCTGTGCTGGTCCTAACGTATCCATCTGTGATGATAGGGGAAATCCTTATACAGTTTAATGTATAGAACTCAGCTCTCACCAGCATTTCATTGACTTCCATTGAACATTAATGTATAAAATGATATAATTTAGTATAGTTTCTTTAACCGATACCCTATCCGCCATGTACATTAGATGCACAAGAACATGTATACACTTCGTGCTGCCATAGTCTATTGCCCCAGATTAGTACCCTGCATGTTTATTCTACTCGGGCCAATACCCTACCCCATGTTTTTTGATTGGGTAAATATGGCTGGTAGACCTAAAAAAAAATAAATGAATACGGGGAAAGGTTCGGCTGCACCCCAAAAACAGTGCAGACCCTAGGCATGTGCCTCCATAGGATTATATGATAGATTCAGCCCTGTAGGGGCAAAAACTATTTAGTCTATTATTAGAGTATTACATCAGGTAACACATGTCAGTACCATCGTTCCATTGTCCCATTGAGAAATCGATAGCAAAGAAGGGGGCAGATATGAAATCCAGTGATCGAAAAAGTAACCGATACTAACCCAATCCTAAACTCTGGTTACCTTCTGGTTACAAGCGCTCTGGTTTCATATCCGTCCTCTGATCTGACTTATAAGAATAAGTATTTCGTCTGTCTTTACTTTATTAGTCTTACCTTTCTTATTAATTTCCGTTAGACGCCAGTTGGAAAGAAAACAATCAATAAAAACACTTAAAAAGACTAATGTGATATTGAATTGACTCTTGCAGGAAAAAAATATGTAGGTGTAAATGGCGTAACGTGGCATAGGCTATAATCCTAGAAAGATGGAGTTGCCGGGAGGCTTAAATTTAACGAATGGGGGTTGTTTCGGCATCGGTTGGATTTGCCAGTAATGTCCAATTAGTAGGGGGTCTAACGGCAAGACGTGGTGGCAATGATAGGAATGCGTTAGGGGCACCCTTGGCATGGCTGAACAGTTTAATGCACCTTCCTACCATCTATCTCCTCTCTTCTCCCGAGAGCTGGCCATCTAAAGCCACCTATACACATTAGGCTAATGTTGGCCAAAGCCTGGGTTAATAGAATAAAGCATATGGGTGCCCCAGACAATTTATTAACGAGGGAGTTAAAGATCAAGCAAGTCTGATTTTGGACTAACAATCCTTTTGGTCTCCCTGAAAAAGCTGCTGCCATAGATGTCTGGCAGTGACTTTCTCATAGAGAACACAGGAATACTTGGCTGCGCGAGGTGGCTGCCTGCCAAACAATCGGCCAAAGCAGTGTTTGGCTGACAGCCGTTTATACAGGTGGCTTAAGAAGAGCGTGTGGAAATAGATGCAAAACAAGTAGATAGGAAGGAGCACAGAAATGGTCGGCCACACCAAGGGTGCACTAGGTGCTGGTGCATGGTATGAACAGCAATTTTGTGCTCACTGAATCACCTTAATGAGGTCATTCACTGCTTTAATAATGACCTATCTTTAATATAGGTCATCAATATCAAATTGCTGAGGGTCCTACACCCGGCGCTTCGCCAATCAGCTGTTCTCCGTCCCGATGGCGGCTGGAAGTTCTCAGTTATGGAGTTGCCTCATCTACTGATTTTGGCCGCGGCTGGGAATTGCACATCCGCCCCTTATTATTTAAAGGATAAGAATATAAGGATAGGTCCATCAGTGCTAAAGTAGTGGACAACCCAGAACCTGTCATCAGTTTTGACCCTCCAGGGATGAATAGAAGACCTGGAGACCAGCCTACAGATACTCGTGTGCAGAGATTCATCTCAACATAATTCTTAAGACGAGGATTTGTTCTGCTACCAACCTCTCGCACAGGTTTCCTAAAGGCCGTCCATAGCTTTTAAGTTCTCTCTGAGCGGTCTACAAAACCACCTCTCCTTTGGTTTTGAGTGAAAGCTTGTAGCGTCTCACGTGGAGCCTGCTACAGTCATCCATCAAGAACAAAGGGGAGGTGTTGTGCAGCGCTCACTCCAGAGGCCGGACAGCTCATGGAAAGTTAAGAAACTTTGCAAATTACTGCATTAGGGGAATTTATCTTTATTCCTGTAAAAACCAAACAACGGCTTTTCACTAGTCTTTTTTCCTGCCTTAAGCAGCATTGATATCAGAACGTACTAATGTGGAGTACAGATGATGGCAGTGATGGGTCAGCCTCTGTCTCCTACCTCTGAGTGTTCTGCTTATCAGAACACTCTCTTGCAGCAACTTATCCCCAGAGGTGCAGATGACCCTATGTTCCCCATCGGTCCCATTATGCTAATCAGAGTTTGATCATAGTGTAATCATAGTGTGATCAGAGTGTGATCCAATTCTTTGGGGAAAAAAGTTTCTCCTTCTTCTCCATTCAGTCTGTCTGTTAAAATCGGATCACACTTAGATGTCATCTAAGTATAATCCAATGTTCTCCACTAAATTATTGTCATCAATGGGTGACTTCCATCTGATTATCGGATGCAAATCGGTCATGCTGCAGTTTTTTCTCTTGTATCCATTCAGTCCAGAAAATAAAATTGAAAATAACCGACACTTGTCCGATTTTTACAGCCATGTGTACAAACTCTTAGTGAGACACAGGAGCTGAGCTGACCCATCACTGCCATCATCTGTACTCCAAATGAGTAAAGGCAGCAAATAAACTTGGAAACCACTTACATGTAACTTGTCTTTTACAGGAATGAAGACAATTCCCCAAATAAAATGATTTTTAAAGTTCTGAAAAAAAAACTCTTGAACTTTAAATAACTATTCTCCGAAATTCAGCAAAACAAAAATCTAGAACATGGCTAAAAATTGAATTGACCCATGTATCCTAACGGCCTGGAAAAATGCAAGGGAAGAATAAATCGATGTCCCCCTTTAAGATATTGACAATGCAAAAATCTCTGAATTTCACGTTAGATTATGTCTTAGATCATGGGATTCTGGAGGAACGAGTGAGAACAGTGCATAACACAGCGTGTACGGAACGTCCCAATGTTTTCCTATGTCCCTGGCATGAAGTTAAATTGTACGATCCAATAGATTGGAACGCTGTGTGTAATAAATTCTCAGCATGTCATGTCGCTTTAAAATATATGCAATGTATACAAATCAAAGAGCATAACATGTAGATCCGAAATCTATACCTATACTGTATGTTCCTATATGTACCGAGTCACTAGGACCTCTGATACTATCGAGTAGAAGGTACCCTAAGAGCATTAGGAGGTGCATAAACAATCTATACCTCTGCGTTACATAGAAAAGTGCAATATTTTCATAGGAAAACGATCTGACCTCATGATGACAACTGGTGGTGGCGCGGTTCGGAGAACAAAATGTCATCATTTCATGCCGGGGCTGAATTTACTAAGTAACATATTGTAAAAAAAAAAAAAAGTAAATTATTAAAATTGGGGAAAAAAAAGTTTCTGCCATCACTATATTTGATTCAGTGGAACGTGACAGGGAAGGAATGTAAGAATTTTTGGATTTTATCCAAAATTAAAGGAGCACTACAGGCAAAAAAAAAGAGAATACATAAATGAAATGTACACTTAGTGCTGACTAAACTTTTCCCATGTATCAGACATCTGCCAGGAAACCTTTAATTGCTGCTTCTGTCTCTTTCGATTATTGCTTCCATCATTTTACCTTTTCTTTTTTTTTTAGCCCTGCTCCATGTATAAAGCTGGGACTGGCATAGAAGTGTAGAATGAAGCTCCTGGTGGTCCCTTTCTGACATCCCCTATGTCCCGACCCCCACCATGTGTCCTAGCACCTAAAAAGATTAATTGAAGTCTCCAAATTATACACCTTAAAGAGAATCTCTCAGCAGGTTTTTGCTATATAATCTGAGAGCTACATGATGTAGAGGCTGAGGCCTTGATTCCAGTGATGTGTCACTTACTGGGCTGCTTGGTGCAGTTTTGATAAAATCACAGATTTCTCTGCTGCAGATCTAGCAGTTCTCTGAATGCTAAGCTCTATATAACCACGCCCACAGCCCTGATTGGCAGATTTCTGTGTACACTATACACTTCTTCCAATCAGAGGTTGAGGGTGGAGTTACACACTTTAATTGGTCTGAATCTAATCTGCTGGCCTAAAGAAATTTCGAGAGATCTTTTCATCTATGTTGATGGCCTATTGCTTAAGATATGATCCTAGAGGTCAGACTTTCCTTGATCTTGGCTAAATTACCCGTTGAGCCTAGAAAAAGTTTCCTTAATCTTTCTCTGCCTATTGGCACTTTCCCAAAAATTTGAAGATAGATAGACTGGTTATCCAAATAGAAAATGAAGACAGCGCCTCAAAAGTTGGTGAAAAATTCTTTCAGTTTCTTTATTCTGCCCTTTTTTGCTTGAAAAAGACCATGTAAGATCGAAACGTGGCCACAGAGGGCAGGATAGAGAAACTGAAAGAATTTTTCACCAACTTTTGAGGCGCTGTCTTCAGGACTCTCTGGAAATGACGTGCGCCTCTATTGTGGGTAAAGTTGACCCCCTATTGCTATGAGGTGCCGTGGATTTTTTATTCTTAGATAGACTGGTTAGTCAAGGTTTCCTTCAATTTGTTTTTCGCAGTTTAACCCTAAGTGATGGAATGGTTATCCAAAATTTTGTGAACGGGACCTAAATTATATACTGGAACAAACCTTATTGTTCTCAGTCTGTCTCTTTAATTTGCACCACTTATATCTAGATTTGGTTGGTTAAAAATGATCAATTTGGTGGTTTAACGGTGTGACCAAACTCCATAATATCCATTAATTAAAGGTTACGGTTAAGAGTTGACCAAATCTATCCAACTTTGTGGCAAAATGGGAAAACCATGATGTCAAGACTCAATGAGTCAACTCCTGGACACGAGGGAAGCATCTTTTTTTTGCCCCTGATCGACCTTTCACGTCTTCCTTATTTTATAAGATATCACTGACCGGCTATGTTTGTGTAATATATTATTTATTAATGGATACAATGATCTGTGTCTGGCACAAGGAAATGGATTATGCTTATGTTACCATGAGTTAAAATATAATTACTAATTTATCATTTATTTATTAAATTTTGTCTAGCAAAGTTCCACTTGCTCCATAAATACGTTTATTAATATCACTCGTCTTGTCTCTGTTTTTTTCGAGTCTTCTTTTACATGATCATTATCCTACACGTGTCCCGAAAAACACTGATTTATTCTTCCGTACCTCGACCTAAAAATTCTTCTTGGCTCCTAAGAACATTGTGAAAAATAAGTGACCTCGAAATTAAAGACGATCTTCTCCAACGGCCCAAGTAGATTCTATGAATCATTTTTTTATATTCTGTCCATCACATATGAGCAACCTTTGGTTATAGTTAATTTGGACCCCCATAATGTGATTTAGATGTCATCAAAATGCCAGACACTCAGTACATTCTGTAGAGAACCACATGCTTTAAAATTAGCCATAAAGGCTCCTCTGCCAAATAAGAAGACAACCAGTGTTATAACTGGCACAGGAGAAGGGAGGGCTTCTTCTTATTTTGGGACCAAGGAGCCTGAAGTTATGTCAAGGACCTCAAGGTCCTGTAAGAAGCCACCACTTACTGTATGTCATTTCTAATACTGGTGTCTTCTCATGTGGCAGAGGAGCCTTTAGGACCTTGAGACAACATATTGGTAAGACATGGGTAAGGTGGGTAAGACAGAGGGGTCTTTAGGCACTTGAGACAACAGTTGGGTAAAAAATGGGTAAGATGGGCAAGACACAGGGGCCTTTAAGCTTTTGAGGCGACAGATAGGTAACATGTGTAAAATGGGTAAGATGGAGAGGCCTTTAGGACCTTGCGACAACAAATGGGTAAGACATGGGTAAGATGGGTAAGACAGAGGAGCCTTTAGGCTCTTTAGGTGACAAATAGGTAACACATGAGTATGATGGGTAAGATAGAGAGGCCTTTAGGACCTTGAGACAACAAATGGGTAAGACTGCTACCTCTCTTTCTCAGAGTGCACGGCTTACACTGAGCATGCGTTTCACACTGATGGGTGTGCACTCACTGCGCCACCGACCGTGGAGGGCTACAGAGGTATTACTAAGTGACCACTTGATTCTTCACTAGATCCCCTGATGGTGCAGCTAGACTTGAGCCGCAAGTGGTCACCAGGTACCACTCCAGGAGGGAATAGGAACTGACACTAGTTCACACAGAGCGGATTCTAGCTCACAAACAGGAGGGACAGTGGTGCTGGTTCAAACAGTGTGGATTCTGGATTATAGACTTGACGGACACTGGTATAGGACAGGAAGGTAGCAGCTGCAGGTACTGGTTCAGACTAGGCAGGTTTAGGAAGACAGGATAGGTTCAGGTCCTGGGAACAAGACAGGTACAGGAACAAGGACCTGACAATGGACTTAGCAACTTGAAGACTAAATACTAACGTTGCTCAAGCACCTTCTAACAGGTGAAGGTGTGTTAAGTACTAAGCGCCTCCCAGTTATGGACCATGGACACATCAGGTGTGCTGTTTCTTTAAGAGCCAGGTAGCTTGCGCGCAACCAAAGCCCTGGGACATAGAGGATGCTGCTGGGCGGCCGTGGTGGTATGTGTGTTGGCTTCCCTTCTACGGGGGGGAGCAGCATGCAGGGACGCTGGCGTTACAATGCGCATGCATGGACACAATGGGGAATGGTATGGTCCCAAAATCTTCTACTGGTTCAGTCTTGCAGCCATTTACTAGAGATGATCGAGTCAAAATTTTATTTCTCCAGCATTTAATTTTTCTAAAAATTCCACTCACTACAAATTGCAGGTACGGCAAAGCCTTCAATTGCCCGGCAAAGACGTCTGTGTAACACTCTGAATTTCCTAGGACTGTATCAATCACTTTTCAATCTCTTTAAGGTGAACATAGGCTTAACACTGTCCAAATTATCTCAACATTTATGGCTACGGATAAATAGTAATGATGAGCGAGCGTTGTGGGATAAGGTGTTGTCCGAGCATGCTCGTGTACTAACCTAGTGTCTTCGGCGTGCTCGAAAAATATGTTCGAGTCCCTGGGGCTGTTGGACAGCCACAACAAATGCAGGGTTTGGCTAACAAATAGAAAATCCATGTATGTGTTAAAGCTGTCAAACAGCCGTGAAATATGCAGCCACGGGGACTCAAACATATTTTTCGGTTAGCACCCGAGCATGCTCTGATAGCACCTTATGCAAGCACATTCACTCATCACCAGTAAATAGATAATCGTTCTTCACTGCTGGGATGTTACACACTATATGTAATATTTAGTCATTGCTATAAGGCTTTCCTCTCGCCGTCTATCTTCACCACAAATAGGCCGCTGCATTCCTTGCCTCTGCTTTTATACAGCCTCTGCTATACCATGTGATGTGATCAAAGCTGTTGGATGTCGCGGATTATATAGTAGAATAATTTTGGGTGTTTCCATTCTATTTTTGCTAACACATGGATGGTGTTAGCCTTTATCTCATGAATCTAAAGGGCAAGGTCTGCAGTAGAAAATATTGTGGTGTTATTTAGAGAAAATATCAATGGTCCTATCCAATCCTTCCAAATTCCTATGTTCTTTTGAGGGAATTATCAATGTTATTTTCCAACTTTTTTAACACATTTTATGTTGTCTTATAACTCCAAGTTTTTTTTTTGCCCTGGTCAATAACAATATAAACTACGGAGAGGCCACGTAACAGACAATGCATGCGCATTACGTCCGTAGACTTCCATCAAGACTGTTTTTTCATGCAATCACTTCTGTTCCGGTAGCTGATCTACAGATTTTATGACTAAAATTGACGTAAAATCTCCCAGCATCCTGTTACTGTTATTTTTTTGTTATTACTATTTTTACGCTTATCTACAAGTTACCTCTATTTCTGTACGTGTTACAATGTCTCTTTTTTAATGTAATGAATATTTCCTTTGAATTAGACCAGCACACCTCCAAAGATTGCTGTTATTATTGATTTTGCACATTTGTTAACGGTTTTACACCTTCGCAGCGAAAACACGGTATTTAAAAATTGCTTTCGCTGTGTTTCAATCATATCTCCAAACAAATTGATCTATAAATCATATCTTGAATAGGAATGAGCCAATGAATCAAAGATGAAAATAAAAGTGACAGGCAGATCAAATCTTAAAAAAAAAAATAGAGATGGCAATGCGTCATATTAGATACTTTTATTAATCGAGCTATAGTCACACAGTCAGAGAGATTGCCCTTGCCATAACAGTGCTAAAATGCAAGCCTTAAAGGGATTCCCACTTTTCGTGGCTAAAAATTTTTTTAAACTTAAATGCATGTATTTTAGGCCAAAAATCATTTTTGCAATTAGGTTTCATTAAAAATTTTGCATCATTTGCCTTCTGTAGCATCGTTTGCCTTTTGTAGCCGCTGTGTTGCTCCCTCTTTTGCAGGCTGTAGAATGATTTAACAGAGAATCCATCAGCGAGATTATTCTGACTCTCTTAAAGTCTTAAGGGAGAGTTTTTAACTCTTTTATCTATCTTTTTCTGAGCGCATCTCAGCTAATTTATGACCACAGTCTACATTATAGTTGAATGTGCAAGGAAAGAAAAGTTTGTAAAAGACAAACGGTGCAAAATATTTAATAAAACCCAATTGTAAAAATGACTTTTAGCTCCAAATACATGCATTTAGGGTAAATAAATTAAAACTTTTTCCCAAAGGTGGATAGCCCCTTTAACAAGATTTAGAAACTTCATATATAAAATTAATGCAGAAAGAAAACCTCAATGTGGTCTATGAAGGGGTATATGTGGAAAAACAGGTGAGCTTAAAAGCTTTTGGTTGGTTCATGCCCTTAAGAAAATAGTAAAAAAAGGTGTAAAGCTCGCTCAACTTCCCTTTAATGTCTCTTGCCGGGATCTATGGGACCACCATTCCTTGCAGAGCTCATCCAAGGGCGTGAGGACCTTATCTATCTTCCCTTACTTGGTATATGTAGAAAAAATGGAATACGGGTAAAAAATGTCGAAGAATTCGAGCAAGAGTAAAAAAAAAAATAATCACATGACTTCCCAGTTGAAACTTGTCCAAGAAAGTAGAAAGCAATTTTTCGCCCTTGACATTGAACAAATCCAAAGCGTTTTGTGCAAGTTCTCCTTTCCTTTACTGGCGCGTGTAAAAAGTATGGGGCCCCATAAAAAAAAAAAACAAAGCACAGACCTGCTCTTTGGAGCTTGCTAGTGTCACCTCCATCATGGTTATGCCAAGATGAAGACATTCAAAAAGTATAGCGCGGGTTCACCTCCCCTTTTCCTGGTGTATGGAGAAGAAACAGAACACAAGTAAAACTATTGGAGGAGTCATTCATGATGTTGAACACATCCAATGAGTATACAGTCGGTTTACCTACCCTTTCCTGGTGTATTTAGAAGCAATAGAGCTCCAATGAGAAGAAAAGGGACTATTCCACGCTCGGTACTGTTCTTATCAAAACACTACATCAAACATGACTTATTGGCACAGGTGTGTCAGAGGCTGCAGACAGTCGCACTGCATCTGGCTGCAGGTGGTCTCAGCGGTTGGCCTTGCAGACTAGTGGCCACCTCCCCCGGCCTTAATGGTGTCACCTGGATCTGGGTGTTTATAACTCTGAACTTCCTGTTGAGAGTTGCAGGTATTATTTCCTATTTGCACTTCTCTGTTGAGGCTTGGAGCTGTAGCAGTCTGCTAGCGTTCTCTTGGAGTTTGGAGGGCATCAGCTTTTTTTCTAAGTCTACTCAAGCTAAGTGTCCCCCTTGTTTCATTTATCATTGCTGTCTTTAGTGTTGGTGGGATTGACTAGCGTCATCCTGTTCTTTCAGGTGCAGTGCTTATCGCCAGGGTCACACAGGGATTAGGTATCCTGCTCGGCGATAGGTGAGGAACCTATATAGGGATGGTAGAACAGACAGAGTCACTTTAGATCTGTCTAGGGGTCTCCACTTCTTCCTTCCCTAGTTTTTGGTTTCCTTTCCCTTATTAATTTGTGTTGCACTTAGTCTGTCCTACACTGTGCATGACACTTATAGGGTGTAGAGCTGATTCACTCTTGCACCTCTCCAGTCTGTCCTTAACTCTGCTGCCCCACTAATCCTCTTCCCTCATGACTCACCACCTCAATCCACTGCCAATTGCTTCACTGGTTTCCCGATTCCCCAGCGACTCCTGTTTAAACTACTAACATTGACCTACAAAGCCATCCATAATCTGTCTCTACACCATACATCTCCGAACTAATCTCTCAATACTTACCCACATGTAATTTCCGATCCTCACAAGACCGACTTCTCTCTGCTCTCGTATGTTTCTTCACACAATCGCCTCCAGGATTTTTACTGAGCATCCACCATTCTCTGGAATTCAGTGCCTCAGCATACCAGATTGTTTTTCAGTTTTGGAATCTTCAGATGGAACCTGAAAACTCCAGAAAGTCTACAGCCTGCCATAACCCCATTGCTACCTCACCTCCTCCGCAGCTGTTGCAGCCCCCCAACCTATTGCCTTCTAGTGCTTTAAAATAAATTAGAAGTCACATTGTCCTTTTGTTTTGAGAGAGAAGGAAAATATCAAATCGACCAATGCATGGGGGTTTTGTAGAAGACAAGTGTCTCTATAAGAAAAATTTCCCATGCACACGCACTCTCAACTAAGTGGACATGTGTTCTGTATGGGGAGAGGAGAGTAAACCACCACCAGACTCCTTCTGTCTGTGTTTTACCTCCAGGAAGAACAAAAGAATCAGGCACTAAAATTTCCTTCTCTCCATTGACATTGTCTATATAAGGCTGATTGCTTCTGCCAAAGTTAATGGGATTAGTCCACGTCAGGGTGGAGATTGGAGAATATTCAGGAAAATAAGTCAAAATAAATAATATCATATTATAAGTATTTAGTCAGATGAATTTATTTACCTGTTCTGTCTGCTCAGTCTTTTGGTACTAAATGTTGAGAAATTTCACATATTGCACCACTGATCTGTGCTGGAAACAAGTGCGGGATCATCACATTTTCTAGATTGTATAAACATCAGACTAAAGGAATTCCACCGCATGATGCCGAGGATATTGGAGGGTTAATACTGAATTATATTGGAGTTCTATTCTAAGATGAACATCCTAGGGCTTGGACTCATTACAACAGTATTAGTCACATGTCGGGTCGCATGAAGGTCAAAATACTCCCTGAAATTCAGAGTAAATGTTGAGATAATAGATAAGAGTTGACATGCTATTAAAAAATCTAAGCCTTGTTTTTCTTGAGTTAAACCTGTCAGTCTGTGGCTGGCAGCAGAGCCAACACTCGGGGTAGAATAGATTGGTTTCCTAATTTTAAAGGAGGACAAATACATGTGCATGACTAAATTATACTCCCTCAATCTTCAGAAAGTTACCAAAACAAGAGCCCCACTCGCCGACAGCGGGGAGTGGACCTGAGGAATTTCCTTAATACTTCCTGAGTTCTGGGTTGTAACTATATATATAGTATATATAGAGGTGAGCAAGTACATTCAAGTGGAATTCAATTCTGCCTTAATTTTTAAAAAATCCGCATCTGTAAAAAAGTAGATTTTTTTGTACTTCTCTTAAGAGCGGGTTCCTCACACTGGCAGTCAGGGGTTTTCATTTTCTGAGGACAACTGAAAATTGAAAAAAACAAAAGTCCTTACACTCAGCTTACTGCTGTCTTCTTCGGCCCCTCAGCTCCTCACCCTCACCTGTCTAGTCCTCGTCGCATCTTCAAAGATTCCACTTGCCTTGGAATCTTTGGGCATCTCAAGCTGTGCCAGGACTTATGATTTTCATGGGCCTGGGAGGGTTCTCGAATACTCGTGGGAAGATCATGAGCATGTCATGACATGATGACGCTGTTACCTCTCACGCAGAACCCTCCAAGCATCATGAAAATCGGAAGGACCACCTCTTTGAGAAGACCACCTCCAAATATGGGACAAATTTTGACATCTTGCGATTGACGTCACTAGGGGATCAGGACAGAGCAAATTACAGTACAGTAGCAGTACAGTTAAATATTGTGACTCACAAGTGATGTCCTTTCTGGTGGAGTCGTTCACTCTTCTTCACCTCTTCATTTTTCCACCTGGCCCAGACCACCATGATGACTTCTTCCAGCGATAACGGATCTATAGAGCTTGCAGCACTGACACATTTAACTTTTCACATTTCCACCACCATTCCCACCTATTATCAACCTGCTGCTAACCCTAAATCTGTGCCCATTGCTGAATAATTTGTCCCTCTTACTGCACTTTTGGTTTGTCACATTTCCCTGAAATACTATGTAGAAGCAATGGAGCTTCCTATATGCATCGCTGGTCCCTATCGTACGTAGATCTTTATCCCAGAAGTCGGTCTCATGTCTTTGGATGATACAATGGAGGAGCATCCAGTGCAAACTAATTGTAGATACCATAATCTGTAAAATAATGAGTCCTGGTGACGAGTTCCCTTTAAGCTTGCGGAGTTTTAGATAAGAGGCAGAGAGCCAGTAAACACCTTCCTGCTCTGCTCTGTCTCCTCTACATAAACATTCTGTGCATACGCTGGAAAGAAGCGTACGGAGCGCGGAATCAAATCAGTATTATTATTTTTATCTAATATCCGGATGACTTCTTTGTTTTCCTCTCTCTGTAGGAGAACATTTTCCAGGCTGGATAGGGCATTTTATTATGCATGAGTCTGGATATTAATGTGGGTAGATGTACAAAGTATCAGAAAACACACAATTACAATCAAATTAGGAAGCAGAGAGGCAGCGCCAGGGTTTTCTAGTTCACGCTGAATACATTATGTTCCTCTATAAGCTGGTTAGTGGATCCTGCTGTAGTGTAGATGGGAGTGCGTCCAGGTTTGTGCTGTAGGCTCAGTTCTACTTCTCACATCGAGACCAGAATTAGTCTTAGTGGTCTCATTTTTTTACATACTGTATGTACTGATGTACGGATTTATATCACAGTGGTAATTAGTAATGGTGTTACACACCTGTTCCAGATCCGGGCTATGCTCCCCTCACTCTGTTCTGCTGAAATCTGTTGTGCTCCACGCTGGGCTTTGCAGATGGCCCAGTGTGCTCACGTATAGATCATCTACCTAGGTCTATATAATGCCTACCAAGACTCACCCCTGTGTTTGGGAATTAAGACTTTATAGCTGCTCCGGTGTTGTGTGTGATAATTGTTCCCGATTTTCCAGGACCTCTGATCCCTGTTCCAAGTCTTCTAGGATCTCTTCTACCTGTTCTCAGTCTTCCAGGACATCTGCTACCTGTACCCGGTCTTCCAGGACCTCTACTCTCTGTTCTCGGTCTCAAGTCCTTCAGTGGCTTCCAGGACGTGTCCTGTCTGCCTGTGGCTTCCAGGAACTCTGCTCTCTGTTCCAGCTCTTCCAGGACCTTTTCTACCTGTTCTCTGTCTGCTGTACTACTGCTACTTCCAGGATGTGTCCTGTCCGCCTGCTTCTTCTGGGACCCCTGCTACTGTGGCGCCCCAGAGGCTCAGTCGCCACAGAGGTACTGCACCTTCTCCTAAGGGGTAGTGCCCCACCATCCGGGTAAGGTGGGAACTCCTTTCCACACTCCAACGCTCGCACCCCACACAACAGGGTAGTTCTGCACAACCACATTGCGGCTCCTTGCTCAGAGGGTAGCAGAGCACCTTTGGTGGTTCCCTGCTTAGAACACTGGATGTGCTGGGAGGTGGGTGGAGTTAAGATACATAAAAGAGTGGGAAAGTGTAGGAGGACAGGTCAGTCTGACAGAAGGTCAGTCGGGTAGGAGGTCACTCAGACGGGAGTGAGGATCCCTGGAAGAAGGGATGGAGGAAGGAGTGCTGCAGCTGCCTCAGTCATCTGAGCCAGCTGGAACAGGAATGGAAAAGGAGAAAGATGTAGAACTGAAATCTAAGCTTCCATAAGAAAGACAAGTACGGAACGAAGGAGTAGAGAGAACAGAGAGGACGTGGGTTAGAAGAGGAACCCTGTCTATAGGTTCTCAGCGCAAAGGCTGGGGCCCGGTCCCTGAGGTTGTATGGACACTTATGGTTCTGCAGCAGACACCGGTGGAGTAGTTGGCTGTAAATCCACTACTCCCATCTAAGACTTGGGGCACAACAGCAATTGGATAGAGAGCCGGGTGTTGTGAGTTCATTTTCCCCTTCACTACTGAGGCCCGATGAACTCCCTCTTCTGGTAAAGAAAGGTAGTGAGCCTGATTATCAAACACCTGAGCCTAATGATGATGACTGGCTGAGTGGAGTTACTGATTGGATATAAAGCCGCCGACGCCCTTCTGCCCTGCGGGTGATTTCTCTGTGGGATCCTTGGAGACCAGTCTGAATTCCTGCTCTTCTAAAGCTAAGTTTTCTGCTCGGCTTTTTGCATTTGTGCTTTGACTTTGTTTTGCTCTGTTTTTCTGGATTTCTGCCATTCCCTGCTGGGGTGAGCTGAATTCCTTTAGCTCTGTCTTCTGAAAATACCTGAGTGCTGATTTAGTTTTTGAAGCCTAGCTGCTTCAGGGTCTTTTTCCATATCAGCTTGTTGGCTTATGTTTTTGATAGGGTTTTTGCAGATTGCAGACAGCAACCTTCCTTTCCTGTTCTGTTTAGTTAGCTTGGGCCCCATCGTTTGCTCAGCCTATCTTTCTATCTGTGTGAGTGTTTTTTCATCTTGCTTCACCGTCATTATATGTTGGGGGCTGTCTTTTACTTTGGGGTCTGCTCTGGGGCAGTTTAGATTTCCTTTTCTGTCTTTAGGCTATTTAGCTCTCCGGCTGTGATCGAGGGGTCTAGGGCACCGTAGGAACCCCCCACGGCTACTGCTAGTTGTGTTGATAGGTTCAGGGGTCTGCAATTTGAAAGTTGCCAACTTCTCTGGTTTTCTGGACGTAGCTTCTATTTTTGTGTCTGCCTCCTACGGTGACTCAATCATAACAGCCGGGACTCAGGAGAAGGGAGTCCCTGAAGCAGGCTACAGCTGTCTGCCGTACAAGTAGAGTTCTTGGGAACATCTGTCAGGAGGAACTCCAGCGTACCACGGTACTGGAGATCTTCACACTTAAAGGTGCTATAGAGGAGTCGTTCAGGAAAGGCACATAAGTTGGTGGAGTGTTGGAAAGGAGCTTTCCATCTTGCCTGGAGGTTGACTGAGTCCCTGACCTGGAGGACACGGCACAGAAGCGGGCACTACTGAGAGTAAAGCTTTGGAACTACATGCCCTGGTGTCCACCATTCCTTCCTGCGTCCGTCTGTCTGACACTGCTACATCCCGTGCGCCGGACACTACACCATCTAAGTGTCCCCACATCTACACTGCCCTGGTACAACAGCCCTGCCTGTGGAGGGCTATACCATCATTGCTGCACCACACCATCTGTCCCGGAGGATCTGTCTGCAGCGTCGGCTTAACACCTCCCTTGCTGAACACCACAGGTGGCATCACAAACTATTCACCATTAACATATCTTTCCATTACTTGGGCGCCCAGGGCCACGGTCCGGGTCACCGCTGCTGTGACACATCCCACTGATATCGGCCCGGTACCGAGTACCCCACAGCCCTGGGAGGGCGACCCACTACCTATCTGCGGTCTCCTGGACCACTGATACTTGTTTCCCACGTGCTACAGCTGTCTACTGTACTGGCATCTGTGGACCTTGGGCTTTGAGGATCCACCTAGTGAGCCTGACAGGTAACGTACAGGGAAAGATTTTATTACACCTTTATTATTAGGTGAAGTACACTAAAGTATTCTTCATTACACTCACAAACAGTAAGAAATGGAAACATTACAACAGCAGGATAACATGGGGGTTGTCCTGAGCAAAAAATTCTGAGAGGCATGTATACAAAAACGTAGTAGCGGTGTTGCTAACACTGAAGAACAGGTGGCAGTGCATATCTCCCAGACTTCTAGATGTGTGAATGTGAACTGTGTTGGTGTCAACTGACACAAATGGATCCATTGGGTGAACAGCAGCTTGCACTTGTTCACACTGCATTCTGTTAAGAGGCACTTGTCAGGGTTTTTTTTGGTTTCTTTCTTTTAGTATAAATTATTCCTTGCCCGCATTGCCCTGAGGGACTGGTACACATACGTACTTCATTTTCAGTATATAGTAGATTTATCGTATATCTCCTCATAATCAAAATCAATTCCAGTACTAGTTTATCTTACTTCAACTACATATCATACCATAAGAGGGCTAATTGTAAAGACACACACACTGTGTGTCTTTCCAGCAGTCACTGTACGTGAGACGCATAACAATCAGGGAGCGCACGGACACCGCAGTGCACGAGGTGCTTGGAACAGGACCTGGCCGATCATGTGACAGCCAGGGAGGCGCCTGGATGGAGGCGGAGTCAAGCTCGGTGAACGGATGAGAGCCGACAGGTAGACGAGAGCCGAGCACGTAGTCAGGCAAGCAGAGGTCAGAAGCCGGGAAGATGAGTGGTAGCCAGGGACAAGACAGAAGGATGGTGGGTGACAAGATGAATTCAGTAGCCAGACGGGAGCGCGGGACCAAAGGGCAAGACAGAGAGTAGTCAGGGACAGAGAACTGAGCACCTAGTCAAGCAAGCCGAGGTCAGAAGCTGGAAAGACGAGCGGTAGTTAAGGATGAGACAGAAGGATGGTGGGGGACAAGACAAAGTAAGTAGCCAGACAGGAGCGAGGGACCAAAGGGCAAGAGAGAGAGTGGTCAGGGACAGAGCCAGGAGTCAGAACCTAGGAATACAAAGCAGTACCGAATCAAGCGACAGAAGGAAAAACAGAGTCTTAGCTGGGTCATGCACTGAAACACACAAACACACAGAGGCACAATAATATCAGAACGATAACCAGGGTCAGCAACTCAAGACGGGTAAGCAGAAGTATCACTGACACAGAACCAGGTCAGAAGTAGACCTAAATAACCCTTCCTAAACCAAAGAGAGGCTAAACAAAGTTAACCCCTAACTGACCAGGATGAGAGAAAAAACCCCGTCCTGTGTCATGACACAAATATTTTGATAACCACCATTTTTTTCATTCTCATCAGCTTTGATCCTCCAACCAACTTTCCCTAATTTATTTGATAGAATTATTATGGGAGTGAAAGAGAAGAAGCCCTGGTCTGTGCTAGCAAACTGAGTAGCTTCAAGGATCCACTGGACTTGGATGGCAATCCATAGTCGTGTGAGTAAATATCATATTTGCCAACTCTACTGATACATCAGTGAGACTATTGTCAAAAGAGGAGACCTCCTGAACTCCCGAGAAAGTTGTCAAATCTTTTGGGCATTGGAAACCTTCTGGAAAGCAGCGCAACTGTACTCAAAACACATCGTCAGGGTCAGGAAAAGGGGCGTGTAGGAGAAGGGAAGAGGGTGGTCTAGAAAGATGAAGAATCCTTAATATTTTGCTTTGCCCACCATACTTAAAATCCACCTGAATGGCCATCGCCCAAAGTTGGAACGTATAATAAATACATTCTGGGCATAAAATGGGGTCTAATGTACAGTGGGGAAAAAAAGTATTTAGTCAGTCAGCAATAGTGCAAGTTCCACCACTTAAAAAGATGAGAGGCGTCTGTAATTTACATCATAGGTAGACCTCAACTATGGGAGACAAACTGAGAAAAAAAAATCCAGAAAATCACATTGTCTGTTTTTTTTTCATTTTATTTGCATATTATGGTGGAAAATAAGTATTTGGTCAGAAACAAGCAATCAAGATTTCTGGCTCTCACAGACCTGTAACTTCTTCTTTAAGAGTCTCCTCTTTCCTCCACTCATTACCTGTAGTAATGGCACCTGTTTAAACTTGTTATCAGTATAAAAAGACACCTGTGCACACCCTCAAACAGTCTGACTCCAAACTCCACTATGGTGAAGACCAAAGAGCTGTCAAAGGACACCAGAAACAAAATTGTAGCCCTGCACCAGGCTGGGAAGACTGAATCTGCAATAGCCAACCAGCTTGGAGTGAAGAAATCAACTGTGGGAGCAATAATTAGAAAATGGAAGACATACAAGACCACTGATAATCTCCCTCGATCTGGTGCTCCACGCAAAATCCCACCCCGTGGGGTCAGAATGATCACAAGAACGGTGAGCAAAAATCCCAGAACCACGCGGGGGGACCTAGTGAATGAACTGCAGAGAGCTGGGACCAATGTAACAAGGCCTACCATAAGTAACACACTACGCCACCATGGACTCAGATCCTGCAGTGCCAGACGTGTCCCACTGCTTAAGCCTGTACATGTCCGGGCCCGTCTGAAGTTTGCTAGAGAGCATTTGGATGATCCAGAGGAGTTTTGGGAGAATGTCCTATGGTCTGATGAAACCAAACTGGAACTGTTTGGTAGAAACACAACTTGTCGTGTTTGGAGGAAAAAGAATACTGAGTTGCATCCATCAAACACCATACCTACTGTAAAGCATGGTGGTGGAAACATCATGCTTTGGGGCTGTTTCTCTGCAAAGGGGCCAGGACGACTGATCTGGGTACATGAAAGAATGAATGGGGCCATGTATCGTGAGATTTTGAGTGCAAACCTCCTTCCATCAGCAAGGGCATTGAATATGAAACGTGGCTGGGTCTTTCAACATGACAATGATCCAAAGCACACCGCCAGGGCAACTAAGGAGTGGCTTCGTAAGAAGCATTTCAAGGTCCTGGAGTGGCCTAGCCAGTCTCCAGATCTCAACCCTATAGAAAACCTTTGGAGGGAGTTGAAAGTCCGTGTTGCCAAGCGAAAAGCCAAAAACATCACTGCTCTAGAGGAGATCTGCATGGAGGAATGGGCCAACATACCAACAACAGTGTGTGGCAACCTTGTGAAGACTTACAGAAAACGTTTGACCTCTGTCATTGCCAACAAAGGATATATCACAAAGTATTGAGATGAAATTTTGTTTCTGACCAAATACTTATTTTCCACCATAATATGCAAATAAAATGAAAAAAAAAACAGACAATGTGATTTTCTGGATTTTTTTTTTCTCAGTTTGTCTCCCATAGTTGAGGTCTACCTATGATGTAAATTACAGACGCCTCTCATCTTTTTAAGTGGTGGAACTTGCACTATTGCTGACTGACTAAATACTTTTTTTCCCCACTGTAACTCTGTAGGCCAAGAACCCACCTACACATGAACCCAACCCTGACCTTGGTTCATTCTGCCCATTAAGAAGTTCCAGCCCAAACTGTTCCTCTACCCTTGGAGCCTTGACCAGTGGCAAGAGCTGGGGTACAACCACAAGTAAATATTAGTAATGTAATGCAATATATACAAATGTCTTGGTAACCCTGGTACTTGAAGCAGGGCTGTGGAGTCGGAGTCGTGGAGTCGGAGTCGGTGCTCATTTTGGTGGAGTCGGAGTCGGAGTTGGAGTCGGTATAAAATGGACCGACTCCGACTCCTAAAATATATAATAAATTGGGTACAGTAATTCAATGCAGGATGTGCTGAATATTTTTTCATAGGAGTTTGGGAAAGTTATGAAATGTCCTATAAATGGCTGTTATATTCCTGATCTAAGGCTACATTCACACACAGCGTTTTTCCTGTGTTTTTTGAGGATACGTTTTTCAGCTGCAAAAGCTGATCATCTTTTTAAAAAACTGCATCACCTGAAAGGTTTTTGAGCTCATAGATAATGTTTTCAATAGCAAAAGCAGATTAGAAATCTGCTCTATCTATCCATTTATCCATATCTGTCTATCCATATCGTATCTGTACCAAAAAGAATGAAAACCGGGTAGTACACCAATATATATTCTGTTCTATCTAAATATCTTGATTCTTGGATCATAAAAATGATTAAATGTCTGAGGTTCACATTGTACTACAATAAATTTTTCACTTAAATATAAGCAATATGTGTGGGAGTCGTGGAGTCGGAGTCGGTGTAAGGGAAATTGAGGAGTCGGAGTCGCAGGTTTGGCTTACCGACTCCACAGCCCTGACTTGAAGGACACTTAACTCTTTGCTCTCCTTCAAAGTTGTTTTCAGCAGTATAACGGTTAATAGCGGGCTACACACAACACATACATCGGGCTTACGTTTAATGTTTTAATGTTCTCTCGGTACAGATGATAATGGGCGATCTGAAAGCAAAAAACAATTAAGTGAGCAAATTGCATTACACTTTCTACAAAGTACTTCACCTGACAGCACTTCCATGGTAAACATCAGCTAATGGTGCCGGGGTCCTGGGACAGTGAAGGGAAGTACATCTGTGCAATTTCACAGAAACAACTCCAGATATGAGCGAGGGGAATGCGAGAGGAAAAGCTGGAATGGGTTTGGCATTTCACCAAGGGTTTTGCCGCCCTACAGAAACAAGCAGTAGGGACAGAAATAGATCTACCTGACAGGTTTGCATTTCATCCAGCTGCCTGGAAGCTACAGTGTTCTGCGCAAGACCCTATAAACATGCAAATGAGGGGTGACCCTACAGGCTGCTGACTTAATGGAGTACTGGTGTGTGCAATATGGCTGTAAGGTGGCAGGCAAAAAAAAAGCATTGGGTTTTACCTGTAAAGTATATGACCACTTAAAGGAATAGTAAACCTAGGAATAAATGTTGAAATCAAACTTGTAATATGGTCATCATCACTGGGTGAAGCAATCAGTCTTGTAGATATTGTGCACAGAACATGGATTAATTTCCTCCTGATCAGCTCCATCTTGGGCTGGTAGACAATGAATGTCCAGCCTCCCTAGAAATGGGGTGTGGCTTAAGGATCATTGTCCAATTACAGACAGGGCATAGGGGAGAGGCTTCTGCTGCAGCAAGTTATCTTACAGCCACACACAGGACAAGGAGAAAGAAGGAGTAGAGACGTGGTTAATTTTCTGAGGATATTTATTTATACATTTTTCAGTTTTAATTGGAACATAAGACCAAATAAGAAAAAGAGGAATGTAAGGCAGGAAGTGCTGGGATGATTTTTCTGTGTGCTCAGCATTCCTAGGTATGAGAAATGAAAGCAAAAATTACTGTAAAAAAAAATTAAAAGTTGTTCAAAAAATAAATATACTTTCAAAAATAAATATAAAAAATGTTTTGTTTTCGAAAAATTGAATACATTTTGTCAAGTTTGATCTGATGACAAAGTGTGCTGTAATGATTTCCACATGATTTCTAACAGCTATCTCCCCCGATGGCACACTACACACATGCTAAGCTTATCTCTCTGGCAACAAAGGGATAGGTCATCTTAAAACAAAATTCCCAATTCCTATCCAATTTTGCCAACTTAATTTCTTTGGACAGTTTATCACAAAATCATGGAAACCTGACCATGTCTACAGTCCATAATTTTGATATAAAGTCATCACTGTGATGGCAAAATTGTGAAAATTACAGACATATTAATCTGAACAGGTTCTTAAAAAAATCAAACTTTTTTTATAATGGACAGTTGAAAAAGTGCCCTTTTTTAGAGTGTCCAAACATTTGTGGATGGTTTGCAGCCCCATCCCAATTGTCCCTGATATTATCCGCCATTTTTACCCAGAAATGGGCGATGTTCCTGACTATACAAATACAAGCCCCCATTGTCACAATCCATTTTGGGATCGATGTCAGATCTCGATCCTCATATATAACCTTTTTTCCTTTCAGGCCATCGGGGGGTTAATAACAGTTTTTGCCCCCGGTGGCCGCTGGTGTAATTGCATGGCTGGTCTATCTGTTTTTGCCCCCGGTGGCCGCTGGTGTAATTGCATGGCTGGTCTATCTGTTGAGGCCACTCCCACCTTCCTATGTAAGCTCACCAGGTGCACCAGCTAACGGTTGGTGATATTGTTCCACTTTGGAGACCAACCAAGCTGGAGTCAGGAGCTGGCAGAGTTCTGTGGTGCTTCAGTTATATGCTGTTGTCAGGTGTCTAATTCTGCTGTCCAGGAACATTGCAGCAGAGCAACCTAAGTGTTGTTTTGTTTTACCCTGTCTGTTGAATCCTTTCCTTTGGGGTTTTTGTGCAGTACACTTTCTCCCTGTCTCACATCCTGGGGAGGGGGTTGGGGGTTTAGCTCAGGGCTAAACAGGAGATAGGGACAGGTCTGGGACTTGGGCCTCACTACTATCAAGTGTACCCCCAAGTTAAGGAAAGTCAGGGCACTACTGTAGCCTTAGGGGCAGTCCAAGGGCCCTGGTTCCACATCCCCTGTATTTCCCCAACTGCCCCTTGACACCCATTATGGGAAATGTATACAAATCACCCTGCCAATTTAGATATCTTTTCAGCCTTTCCTATGTTTTTACCAAATTCACATTTAACGCATTTCAGAAACAGAGTAATGTCTTTTCTCGGTTTTCTTCTCCATAACTTGGGTCACCCATCTTGCTGTTTGTTTACACTAATGGCGGAAGGAAAGATCTCTATGTACCGTACATTGAGCCGTTCCCATCAACCTCTGTAATTTCTCCTCATTACTCTCCCCAGACATCCATACATATATTTTAGACTCACTGTCTAAAACCCATTGCTGCGGGGTGATATTAATTTAAAACCTGAGGAGTTAAAAGCTTGTCTGCAACTCCTTAGAAGAAATGTGTTCTGCGCGCACAAGAAATGTACTCCTGCCAGCCATGGCAGACTTGCTGTCTTTTCAGATGCTCTCTGCTGATAGAACGCAGTGGTGCTTAGAAGGAATATGCATCTGACTGTGTAAACTAAGCATTCCCATTTAGCCAGTCTCAAATATCTCAGCTGAATCCACATGAACACATCTTAAGCATTGAGCGTTCCCAGGCCATTGTAGCAATGAATAGAGAGATTAGAAACCTGGAGATAATTTGCTAATGAATATCAATTTCACATTTTGGCATCCGTGACCCGCAATTCATTTGCTAATAAAATCGAAATTTGGCAAAATGTCTTTGGCATTGGTCCTGGCCCCTCAGGGAAAATCCAGTGCAGTTCCAAATCAATAGCTTTCTTCCTCTGTCTGACCTGGAAATGGACAAGTATCGGGGCTAGCGAGGACGGAGCTCCAGGGGCTCATCCAAAATAGACTCATGGAGGAATGATTAAAGAGTATTGATGGCTGCAACTGATAAAGAGGAATAACAAGGTATTCCCATCTTTTAAAGATGATTAATGGGGGTCCGATCTCAGGGACAATTAAGATATTGAAGCACTAATTTAAAGCATAGTCGCCAATTTTCTTGGAATATCTACTCCCGGTAACAGACTCTCAGAAGGGTCAACAAACCTCTCTGGTCCCGATGACCATGGCCAACGATTCCGAAAGTTCCTTCATTCAGAGAGACAGAGAACGCGTCTAGTTTTTCTAAACCATAGATTGTTGGCAATGGAATGCATAAAAGCTAGACTGGACGTTCACCCTGTCTTGAAACCCAACCAGATGGAGATAAGTGGATTTGACGAGTTTCGAATTTGCCAAATCACTCTGATTTTACTGGGAGATATGAGTCAAATATATTTTCCACGACTTGAATGTCCTTTATTATGTTCCGGCATCTCTCTAGACCCCAAAGCATGATAAACGTAAGATGTAGAAAAAAAACTAATACTCAATTCACGGCTCACCTCTCTAGCCACCTCCGCTGCTCACTAACCCCCGCCCAGTCCTTGGTGTCTCTTCTTACCACTGCAGCACTCTGAAACCCTGGGCCTCTTCATAGTAAGCGAGGACTTCCAGCAGCAACCAGGCCAGGGACATCATGACATCAAGACATTGCAACCTTATGGCGCACATGCACAGAGATGTCCCAAAACTGGTCACAGCCGGAAGTTTTGGCTTAGTGTGAAGAAAACCAGAGTTTCAGTGTGCGGTGGAGTAATAAAAGGGACAGTGAGCAGCGGAGGCATCCTGAAAGATGAGGGGTGAGGCAGTAGTGGGCCCTTATGCAAAATTTGGACCTAGACTCCCACTTGCATGTTGATCAGATCTTTGGTCCCTTGTATCATTCTAGATCCTATAAAGACATAGGTGTTCATCCCCATTTAATAATGTCCCCATCCTGGACCCCTTTTTGTAATAATATCTTTCATATTTGGTCCCGTCCAGAAATAATGTCCCTCGTCTAGGCCCTTTTCTGGTATAATGTCCCCATCCTGAGGCCCTTTCTATAATAATGTTGTCCCGTCCATCCTGGTGCCTTTCATTAATAATGTCCCACCTGTGCTGCCCTTTTCCAACACATTTTAAAAAATAAACAATTTTTCTTACCTTCCTCCACTCCCATGACGTGCAGTGTCGTATTCTATTGCTGGCGCAGAAGCTGGCAGCTGACTTTGCCGTGCCAGCCATGGGTAGTAAATGACGTCACTGCAATGCGCCGCCAGTGACGGGCATGGCAGAATCAGCTGTAGACCTCTGATTGGTCATTGACATGTATTGAAGTGCGGGGAGCCAGCAGGCCTCTGCATCACAACACATTTCACATCAGACCTTCAGCAAAATGGTGAGCAGCGTGAATTAATTACAAAATAATCCATAATCTGAAGAGTACAGATTTTTTGTAAAATTTGAGTAGAATTCAATTACACTTGAATAAATTTGCCCAGCTCTGCCATCAGCCTTAGTAATATGTCTTTATTTGAGATTTTCCCGGATATTAGGTTTTGAGATTACTTCCACATGCTGCCACCAGCCCGGACACCTTTGCTTGAGGTTAGAAGACCACATCCAGATAATGGCAGGCGAATGATACCTATTAGCCCCTTCGCACAAAAAAAACCACATAAGCAGTATCTGTAGGTGTCCAATTAAAGCAGCTGCTAATGAATTCCAGCCAAGGAACAGACTCGTAGATAAACAATGCAGCCCTTAGTCATGGGTCAGAGGAGAAAATTACTTTGCACGTGGAATATTGTGATGTTGGATCAGGACCCTTCTGTAGAGAGCCTCCATTTATCCAACTTAATAATAACCTAATTAACTATAAGCCATTATACACACAAGTGATGGCCGCTTAATGAAAATGCTATTCATGCTGAACACGAAACAAGGAGATTGGGCTACCACAATTCAGCTGGGGCTGTTTTTTAATATTATTTTTCCATTATAATGAAATATCAGCAACTATTAATATTTTTATAATATTCCTCCATTTTGAACTTTTAGCCTCCCAGCTCAAGTATTTATTATTTTGGAAGGTTCTGGGCAGAAATGATATAGTCATGACTCCAGTGTCAATCACAACTACTGCTGCACTCATGTAGGCTTGCAGCAGAGGTTGCCAAAATCACAACCATGTTCTTATACTGGTCAAATGTAATGGCTAATTCTTATATCACTGCTTTGGGCTGAAGGAGAACTTGTCCTGAGCCTACATTTTGGGTTCATTTACTCTAGGCACTAGTGGTATGGGTACTGGTCATGTATACAAGAAGTGTCTCCTCCTTCAAAGACATACTTCTGCAAACTTTACTGAAAGTGCAACAAACTGTTAACCTGTTTGTCCATCCCAACCTTTTTTATGGCTGGGGTTATCCCATCTCAGTCTTTCATGGATCAGATGTGAATATTCACTCTAGGCTCCTACAGTAGAGAGCTAAACAGATTTCGTTCTATATTGTAGCATCGCTGTTCACGTCTAGTGGTTGGGACCTGGATAGAGCTTTTCCCATGTCATCAATGAAAACCTGATATGGATATTTAATACAGAAATTATATTAGATTTTTTTCAGTACAAAAAGCTAACCTTTATTTACTGAGACCGGAACACTTATTTACTTTTTTTACTGAGATCAGATGTCACAATTCTGTTGACGGGTGTCCTGGGACCAGGGGCTTCTTCCCTGTCCCTAGCTCATCCTGGTCCCCAGATTACTTCTGATGGTGAAGATGCCAGGGCCACATACTATCCTTAGCTCCTGAATGCACCCTGTACCCTTCTCCCACCCAGAGAAGAGGGGAGTAGTAGACTAACAAGGTAATATGAATAGGGTAAACAAAAATACCAATCATATAAATATACACTCATATATACAACAGAGGAATGCATTGAGGAGTGGAGAATGGGTCTAAACAAAGTAGAAGAGGAAAGGGAATTATCACATACTCAAAACCTAGCAATAGTAACAGATAAACTCACCAAACGCCTTCTCCAATAATAACCACCAACAACCTCCATCCATGTAGCATAAGCTAGCTCTGACAATGAGTGCTAGGTCAGGGCCCAGATTATATAAGCTATGGGAGTGGCTATCAATGTACAGCATAGATCCTGGAGCTCTCAACAGAGCAGATTAACCTCTGGACTGCCAAAGAAATTTACACCATTTAATATGAAGGGGAAGTGCTTCTAATCAGTGCAGGAGTAGGAGAAATCAAATGCTGCAGTCATCAGGCTCCGCTCTGTCCCAGTAAACCCGTGACACCGGAGGCCGATTTTAAAAGGATCTTCCCAAAAACAAATGTATTTTGCGCAAAGCAGATCCTTGGTCAACAATTTCAGATGATAAACTAATATCCTCCAAGATGCAATTTTTTGCTGTTCATTCCTTTTTTGTTGATTTATGCAAAAATCTCTCTCTTACAGGTGTTGTCCTGTGAAAACAAGTAATCACCTATTGATGGGTGCTTGTGCGACCAACCACGGGGACCCGCACCAATAGGCAGAACAGAATACTTTTATCACAAATGGGTCACTTTTATTCATGTTACAAGATGCCTGACCAGTGCTTTATTAATTCTCTATTGGATTGGTGGAAAAAGCCAAACACATCTCTCGGCAGCCGAGTTGGAAATGGAGCGGTGGCCGGGCATGCACAGTGTTGCTCCAATTCATTGGAGATAAGTTCCCCGTTCTGCTGACTGGTGCGGATCCTATGGATTGGACACCCACAGATCAACAAGATATAACTGGACAACCCTTTTAAGGCCCCATATGCATTTGATTAATCAGTTGACAGTTATTTTTCTGACTCCTTCCATGCACCATCTTGACTAGAAGCTCCAGTGTTCTCTAAGAGAGAGCGGATGTCATAATCATTCGGCAGTTAAACAAAATGGTCAGCCATTTAAATTGCAATACATGAATTCTTTTGTGTCCCTACATCATCTTTGGTGGACTATCCAGAATCCCCCCATGCATGTTGAATGACGCCATTGAAATTGGAGGGCTGACTTTTATCTAATGTGGATGGGAGCCTTTGGAAGTAGCTACTCTACAAGTCATTGTCCAAAGAGTCCAATGTCCAAAGAGTCTTTACGACATGACTAGGCGATTATGCTGATTGTTTTCGGGTACTTGCCCCTCATTGACTTGTAGAGTATATAACTACCTCCAATTGGTGATGTTAGCGAGACAATTCTCTCTAATTTGCACATTTATTGCATGGTGCATTGCCAATAAGGCTTCATGCGCAGCTGGTCTCCTTAAGGAAAGCCAATGCTCAAATCTTCCACCTGAGGTATGCTCCTTATCTCCTGAGCCAAGCACCACTGCTGGAGTTATCTCATGATCATGGCCTCTTCTGTTCCATGGTATTCCTCTGATATTGGGTCTTTTGGAACCTCGCTGTCTCTCCAGACGTCTTCAGAGTTTATACCAGGGCAGCACTAGTGTTTTCTTCTTCTGTTGCTTTGCCAAGTAAGAATGGGATTAAATGCTCTCAAGTTCTCTGCACTATCACTTTACCCAAAACATCCATCGCGTGCACTGAGAGAGGCACAGTGACTCTGCATACTTATTTATTTTAAATGCCTGATTAAAAATTCATGACAACAGGAAGTTAGGAGAGGGAGAGGATTGAGATAAATAATGGAATCCAGGATCTACTCGTTTCAGGCTGTGGAGAAGTGTTAACTGCTGGGATATAATATTTATAGAGTATTTTGGACTCTCGCTAAAAACGCTATTCGGGAATAGTTAAGTAGCTCATGAATGCAGAGGAAATGCGGGCACAATGTAGGCTTTTTATTTTGAGGTTGGAATTAACAGTCATCTGGCGAAGAGATGCATCTGTGTATAAGAGAACATTAGGGATTACATTTAGCAAAGGAGAATTATTTAATCTGTATCAGATACGGTATTGCCATGGTGGCATCATGGTAGTGTTATTATTAGAGAGGAGTGCACCCGTGAAGTTTAGGTTCTGGTACCCTACCCGAACATTATTCCAAAGTTCGGTTCTGGAATTCGAACTTTGCCCGAACTTCAACCAGAACCTGAACCCCATAGATAACAGTGAGGACCCAAACTTTGAGCTGGAAAATTTTCTCTCTCTTCTCCCAAAACTTTGAACATTTCAAAGAACGTCCTGGAGAAGTCTGTGTTCAGCGTTTAGACACTAACTGTCCAGTACGATCTCCGAACTTTTAAGTATGGATTCACTCATCTCTAGTTAATATATCATGGTACGGCACAATCATTAGTGGAGGGTAATGTGATATTGTAACGCTGGTGGGTGTGAACCCACTGCACCACATGCTGGGCTTACCTTGGAGAGGCGTAAGTGTCTATTATGTCTTCACTATGGCCTATGATGGTAAGGATAAGCTGGGCCGCTGGAAGATACAAGGTGCTGCTCCAGGGCCGTCTCTGGGACTGCAGCAGCTGACCGGAGGGTCCGAGACTTGGGTATGGCATACAGGAGGGCAAGTCAAAAGGATAGTCAGATGATCGAAGGTCAGGGCAGGCAGCATGGGTTCACAGCTCAAAGTTGGGGTCAGGGATGGAACCGAGCGAGTGAACAGGCCTGGTCGTTAACGGGAGATAGAATACTGAGAAATCCATAAACGGGTGCTAGTAGGAACCAATATTCGGTTGAGGAATGGAGGGTGGAACTAGCAGGTGATAGGCTGGGAAAGCAAATCTCTGCAGGACAAAGTAGATACAAATTCCTACATAATTCAGCTCATAAACAGCAGAAGGCAGCTCACTGAGCGATGGTCAGGTACCAGGTGAAGCCGAGAGAAACACACAGTGAAAAGAGCGGCACTTAGAAGGCATTCACGTGGCCGTAATAACAGATATAGTACTATTTCATTATGGAGCTTGGCATAATATTTGTATCATTATGGCATTATGGTATCATATTTTTATTATAGGTCATGGTATATTATTATCATCATGGTACTATCATTATTACATATGGTCTTATTATTCTGGCAATATAAAGTAGTATTGTATTATCATTCTATTATGGTATTAATATTTTTGTGCCTTGGTATGGTATTATGGTATTATTCTTATGGCATGGTGATGTGCTATGGTATAAATATTATAGTATGGTACTATAATTATTTTATCATGTGTCATGGTGCGTAATATGGTAATATCATTATTACATAATGGCATTACTATTTCATATCATAGCGCAATGAGTATAATATGGTACTATCATCATGGATCTTGGTATGACTTTTATTATTATGGTATGCTGTTTTCACTATACATCACAGTATGGAATTATTACCATGGTACTATGATTATTATATCAGAGTATTATTTGATGATATGGTTTTATTGTTATGGCACTATAGTATTATATGATTAATCATGGTATTATCATTATTATGTCATGGCATGATATTATATTTGTATTATCAGCATGGCATGGTAATGTAACAGGTAATAAGATTGTGGTATGGTGCTACCATTATTATATCATGTGTATCCTTATTATATAATTACACTATTATTATTATTTCATATCATTTTATGGCACAATCACTATGGTCTGATACTATTATTATTGTACTATCATTATGGATCTTGGTATGGCATTATTCTATCCCCGGGGCCTGTGGCTGCAAATATAGCTCTGTGAGATGCTGGATCTCTTCACCTTACTTACAATTGGCGACGGTCACAGATAGCTTAGCTCAGCTGCCGGCACACATGTTATGAAGAATCCAGAAGAGACTTTGATTTATTTAAGAATTCTTGTTGAATGCATACAAACAGCAGCAGGTAAAAAAGACTTTCTTCAGACAGGCTGAAAGCACATGTGCCTCTAATGAAGCCAAGATGGAGACTGAGACACAGGGGGAAGAAGAAGGAAGTGACATCACACCCAGAAGAGGGAGACAGGGAGACAGAAGAGACAAACTTCATGGAAAGGGAGGATTTCAGCTATGCAAAACTCAGGAACACAGAGCAACAATAAACAATATGAGAGACTGCAATACAGCATGGAAAAGGTACAAGACAGTCTGTAAAATTTCTCATTCATGGGACATAACACTCCCTGTCTGAAATCTATAGATTTCATAATTTTTATGATGTCCTCTGGAGATGTCACTGTAGACCTGAAAAACAAAGGAAAACAAGCATGCAAGTAATAACAAAAACAACAGTTGTAGTCCAATTGGCATGGTCCAATCTTCAGTTGGAGGCATGAAGTCCCCAACAGCGGGATAGACCGAGTCCAAACATAAACCCATCTTCAGACTGGGGAAGCCGCAACGTGCAAACACTTCCACCAACCCAATAATCCGCTGGAGAAAGTTCAAATGTTAGAATTAGAGTTGAGCGACTTTTGGTTTTTTAGGGTCGCGTTTCGTTTCGTGAAACCCGACTTTTCCAAAAGTCGGGTCGAGCAAGATCGTCCGATTATAGGGAAAAGTCGGGGTCGTCCCGAAACACGAAACCCAATGTAAGTCAATGGGGAATAAAAGTCGGCAGTGAGAGGAGGACAGGAAACACACCTACAGTGCCCATTTGAATGCCAAAAGCATCAATTCTTCTTACTTAAGCTTGTCAACCTTAATTAACTTCATAATACAAGTTACGCACTGAAAAATGGGGGTTATTTGGCTAAAGTTGTGGGGGGGGAGGGCTGGCTGCAGGTTTTCATGTGCCCTGGGCGAAAGAGCGCCCCTTTAACACATACCACAACTCATCATGCTCTGATACGGCAGAGAAATAGCGGTATAGTACAATGAAAAATACCTCACTTTTTACATCTCATGACGAAGCCCATCTATTTCTCCATACAGAATCATTGGTCCCATATAATGTTTGAAACAGTATATGATGAGCTCCACATAATGCTACAGTATATGTTGGTCCCCATGGATGAAGCTCCACTGTCTTATGGGCCCAAATAATGCTCCAAACATAATGGGCCCCATTTCTAATGCTCTAGTGTATAATGGGCCCTGTAAATGCTGCTCCAGTGTCTGATGTCCACCTTTGGAATGTTCCAGTGTATGGTGGGCCCCATCTATCATTCTCCAGAGTATAGTGCTCCCCAAAAATTGCTGTCCCAACATTGAAAACAATCAAATAAGTCTCCTCGCTAGGGAATCCCTGTACTTGTCTGGATTCCTCGTCGTCCCCATCTTCCATCTCACTGCACAGTATTTCAACTTTGCAAGTGCTGTGATCCTGGGCAAGCAGGGGGGGCCCACTCGTTGGCGACGGCACTGGCACAGGGCCCCTGATAGTACGGTGGTGTGTCTGATGGCGGGTGGGCCGAACCTGCACTTTCATCTGCAGCTTCCTCTTTGTCACCGTGTAAGATGGAACTGTATATGGGAAGCGTAACCTGAGTTTCATCAGGGTCAGATTCAGGTCGTGTAGCGTGCGAGGGGAATGTAGTGGTCTGGGTCAATGTACCAGCAGATTCATCGAGCAGTGGCTGGGCATCAGTGCACTTGTGTCGCCCCCAGGAGTACGGTCGCCACAGTTGCATTATCTTCTTCCTAGGGAGTGTGATGTCATGCTTGGGAGCAACGAAGGATCTCTCTAGCAGGTTAACTGATTGGGCGGCGTTATTCCCACGAGTTATGACCCTCCAAACAGCGTTCATGAAGGCAAAGTGTTTGTTTTACGTGGGCAGTATGGTTGCAAAGCTGAACTTTAAAGGAATGTCCAGAAGGGCACCACCAGGAGTGGAGCCTACGGTTAAATTCGACTCCACCTGGGAAACCTCAACCATGCCAGCTACAGAACAGATGCACACATTGCAAGCTTAATTCCGTTAACGAACGAAACTCCGTCATGCCCCACGGTCCGAGTCCGGCTTACTAGAGGGACACGTGAGGCTCTGGCACATGAGATTGGCCAATAACTGGTGTGTCATGCCCTTACATGTCCGTGGCTGCATGTGCGCTACACTGAAAAGGCCAGCGTTTGTCGCTTACAGGTGCAGATAACCCGCTGAACAACGTTAGTGATGGGGATCACTGATTACAATTATTACCCGCGAACAATGATTTCCCAGTAAGTGCAGGTCAACCGCAGTTCCGGAATTAGGCCTAACCGTCATTCCTGAAAAAATGAAAAACTTACGTGTGCAAACCACAGGTGCTGTAGCTTGCTTAACAGCTCGCCAGCCGTTCTCACGCCCAGTATGGATTACACGTGATTGCACAAAGGTGAGAAAGGGTACCGTATCCCCAGATAACATGTATTGATAGCGTAAACATTCAAAATATATGTCTATACATCAGGAGGCAGGCTCAGACGGTGTTAGGCCTAGTATGGATTGCACGTGATTGCACAAAGGTTAGAAAGGGTACCGTTTCCCCGGATAACATGTATGGATAGCGTACACATTCAAAATATATGTCTCAGGAGGCAGGCTCAGACGGTGTTAGGCCCAGGATGGATTGCACGTGATTGCACAAAGGTTAGAAAGGGTACCGTATCCCCGGATAACATGTATGGATAGCGTACACATTCAAAATATATGTCTCAGGAGGCAGGCTCAGACGGTGTTAGGCCCAGTATGGATTGCACGTGATTGCACAAAGGTTAGAAAGGGTACCGTTTCCCCGGATAACATGTATGGATAGCGTACACATTCAAAATATATGTCTCAGGAGGCAGGCTCAGACGGTGTTAGGCCCAGTATGGATTGCACGTGATTGCACAAAGGTTAGAAAGGGTACTGTTTCCCCGGATAACATGTATGGATAGCGTACACATTCAAAATATATGTCTCAGGAGGCAGGCTCAGACGGTGTTAGGCCCAGTATGGATTGCACGTGATTGCACAAAGGTTAGAAAGGGTACCGTATCCCCGGATAACATGTATGGATAGCGTACACATTCAAAATATATGTCTCAGGAGGCAGGCTCAGACGGTGTTAGGCCCAGTATGGATTGCACGTGATTGCACAAAGGTTAGAAAGGGTACCGTATCCCCGGATAACAAGTATGGATAGCGTACACATTCAAAATATATGTCTCAGGAGGCAGGCTCAGACAGTGTTAGGCCCAGTATGGATTGCACGTGATTGCACAAAGGTTAGAAAGGGTACCGTTTCCCCGGATAACATGTATGGATAGCGTACACATTCAAAATATATGTCTCAGGAGGCAGGCTCAGACGGTGTTAGGCCCAGTATGGATTGCACGTGATTGCACAAAGGTTAGAAAGGGTACCGTTTCCCCGGATATCATGTATGGATAGCGTACTCATTCAAAATATATGTCTATACATCAGGAGGCAGGCTCAGACGGTGTCAGGCACAGTATGGATTTGACGGCCCAGACTACACAGCGGAGGAGCAGGGAGAGGTAAAGATTGCAAATGCTGGGGCCCTGCCCAAGCAAGGGGGGCCCACTCGTGGGCATCGGTACTGGCACTGGGCCCCTCATAGTACGACGGTGTGTCTGACGGCGGGTGTGCACCACCACCGTCAGAGACACTTGATTGCACTATGAAGGACCCTGTACCAGTGCCCGCGCCCAAGAGTCGGCCTACCCACCTGTCCAGGGCAACGGCACTCGCACGGTGTCGTGCGCTAGGTGGTGACCCCGGCCATGGGGGGGGGAGGCAGCACAGTTAGGGAGTTTTAGAAAGTGGCATATGTTGATGTTGGACATTCAGCTGATGCAAAAGGTGAAATAGGTCAAGTCCCAGGAAGAGGTGGACCAAAGCAAGCCATTTTTCTGTCACCCTATGTGTCATCAGAGGAAGGTGGGACAAAATCCTTGGAAACCCATACGTGGTTCATTTTAATGAAGGTTAGATCATCCACATTTTGGGTTGACAGACGGGTCCTTTTTTCTGTCAGGATTGATCCAGCTGCACTGAAGACTCTTTCCGATAGCACACTTGCAGCTGGGCAAGCGAGCTCCTGTAAGGCATATTGTGCCAATTCAGGCCAGGTGTCCAGTTTAGTGGCCCAATAGTGAAAGGGGAATGACCTGTGTGGGAGAACATCGATATGGGAGGAAAAGTAGTTTGTAACCATAGTTGACAACTGCTGTCTCCTGTCACTTTCCATCGATGCAGTATTACCAGTTGTGTGAGCGGTACTTGAAAAATCAGTCCACAACATTGTCATGAAACCCCTGTCTCCAACGCCACTTCTGCTGTGTGCACCACGAACACCTCTGCCAAGCTGCCCCCGGCCCGTACGGCTCGTGTGAGAACCATCACCGCTGCTGTGTGCTGGGAATGCCTCAAGCAACCGATTTACCAGAGTTGCTTGTTTATTAGCCAATATTAGGTCAAGGTTCTCCTGTGGCATGATGTTTTGTAATTTGCCTTTATAGCGTGGATCCAGGATGCTGGCCAACCAGTAGTCGTCATCGTTCATCATTTTGGCAATGCGTGGGTCCCTTTTTAGGATCTGCAAGGCATAATCTGACATGTGGGCCAATGTTCCCGGTGTCAATGATGCACTGCGAGTGCTGGTTGGAGGAGCACTTTCTGGCAAATCCACATCCCTCCAGTCACGCACAAACCCTGTGCCAGACCTTGCCACGCCAACATTTTCACTTGCCCCACGAGATGCATCCTCCTCCCCTAAGTAATCATCCCCATCATCCTCCTCCTCCTCCTCTTCTTCCTCCACCTCGTCCAGGAGAGGTCCCTGAGCAGACAATGGCTGAATGTCATCAAGGATTCCCTCCTCCTCTTCCTCCTCATCAACATTGGCTGCAGACGCCTGCTCCTTAAGGTGCGTCAAAGTTTGCATGAGCAGACGCATAAGTGGGATGCTCATGCTTAGGATGGCGTCGTCTGCGCTTACCAGCCGTGTGCATTCCTCAAAACACTGAAGGACTTTACAGAGGTCTTTCAGCTTCGACCACTCCACACCTGTCAACTCCATGTCTGCTCTCAAAGTGCCTGGCCGTGTATCCTCCCACAAATGCATTATGGCCTGCCTCTGCTCGCACAGCCGCTCCACCATGTGCAGGGTGGAGTTCCACCTTGTTGCAATGTCGATAATGAGGCGGTGGTTGGGAAGGTGGAGCAATCGCTGCAGCTTCTGCATACGAACGGAGTGTACAGGCGACCGGCGGATGTGCGCGCAGAGTCTTCGCACCTTCTGGAGCAGGGCTGTTAACTCCGGATAATTTTTGAGGAAGCACTGCACCACCAGGTTCAAGGTGTGAGCCAAGCAAGGTATATGGCTGAGTTTTGAAAGGGCTATGGCTGCCACAAAATTACGGCCGTTATCACTAACTACCTTGCCTGCCTCAAGATGTACACTGCCCAGCCATGACTCAGTTTGTCGCTTCAAGTACTCGGCCAGCACCTCGGCGGTGTGTCTGTTGCCCAAACACATCATCTGCAACACAGCCTGCTGACGCTTTCCACTAGCTGCTCGATAGGGGGACACATCGTGTGCAACAGTGGCAGCTGCAGATGGAGTGCTCGTACGACTGCGCTCTGTGGACGAGCTTTCGCTTCTGGAGGAGGAGGAGGAGGGTGGAACGCCTACAGCCAACTGTTTCCTATACCGTGGGCTAGGCAGCAATGTCCCACCACCGCTGTCCCCTGTGGACCCTGCATCCACCACATTAACCCAGTGCGCAGTGATGGACACGTAACGGCCCTGGCCATGCCGACTGGACCATGCATCAGTTGTGAGGTGCACCTTTCCGCTCACTGACTGCTTGAGTGCATGGACAATGCGGTCTTTCACATGATGGTGGAGGGCTGGGATGGCTTTGCGAGAGAAGAAGTGGCGACTGGGTAGGTCATAGCGTGGTACTGCATAGGCCATGAGTTCGCGGAAAGCTGTGCTTTCCACCAACCGAAAGGGCATCATCTCAAACGAGATTAGTTTGGCAATGTGGGCGTTCAAACCCAGTGTACGCGGATGAGAGACTGAGTACTTTCTTGACCTACTCATAGTGTCTGGGAGGGTGAGCTGGACTTGAGAGCTGCATATGGTGGAAGTAGCGGTGGACAGGGTGGACTGAGAGAGGGTTGATGATGGTGATGGAGTTGGTGTTCTTTCTGATGGCCTAGAATCAGTCTTTCGTTGATATAACAGTGGGATTCCCTGACTGCTGTGGCCTTGCAACGACACCTCAACATTTGCTGCTGTGCTAACCAGTGGGCTTACAGTGGGGGAAACAATGTAGCGTTGCTGACTACCTTCGTTGTGATCAGTTGCACATGTGGCACTTGAGGTTTGATGTTGTGTCCACGCTTGCAAGTGCATGCTGGTTAAATGTCTAAGCATGCAAATGGTATTCAAATTTTTCAGATTTTTCCCTCGGCTAAAGGTCTTTGCGCACTTCTTACAGATAACCTTGGCCTGATCATGAGGATTTTGTTCAAAAAAGAGCCACACTGCACTCTTCCTACTTTGGCAGACATTTTGCCGCCTAGCACGCTGTGATCTTTTGACCCTCTGGACAAGCTGTCCAGCAACTCTTTTGATGTTTGGAACCTGTCTTTGGAGTGCTCCGGGCCTGCCAGATAACAGCTGTTGCGATGTCGATGTCTGCTGTGGATGCTCCTCATCTGAGCTATTGGAAGCAGCACCCTCTTCCCCCAATGGATGCCAATCTGGGTCAACAACTGGGTCATCCATCACCTCCTCTTCTATGTCATGTGCACCTTCCTCTGTGTCACCGTGTATGGTGGTATAGTGTGCGGGAAGGGGCATCTGAGTCTCATCAGTGTCAGAATCTGGCTCTGTACACTGCGAGGACAATGTAGTGCTCTGAGTGAATGTACCAGCAGAATCATCCATCAGCGGCTGTGCATCAGTGCACTCCATGTCAGATTCATCTTGGCCTGGGTAATTCACCATTTCACTTGATAATCCAGGCATGGTATGTGAAAACAGCTCCATGGAGTAATCAGTAGTATGGCCTGCGTCATCCTTCAATCTTGGTTGGGGTGAAGGACACAAGGAAAGGTGTGGTTCATGAACATGAGCCTCCAATGATGACTCAGTGCTTTTACTTTTTACAACTGAAGAAGAGGAGGCGATAGAGCTGGAGGCTGAGTCAGCAATGTAAGACAAAACTTTTTCCTGATGCTCTGGCTTTAAAAGCGGTTTGCCAACTTCTAGAAAACTAAGCGTTCGAGGCCTTATGTAGCCAGACGATGACGCAGGCTCAACACCTCCTGCATTCGGTCCTATTTTGCTCTTGCCACTACCATCAGATCCACCACCAACACCATCATTACCAGCTGCCAACCCCCGCCCAATTCCACGGCCTCTTCCACCAGCCTTCCTCATTTTTGGTAGAAATGTAGACAAAATCCAACAAACTATATAGTAATGTAAAACAAGGTACAAGGTGTCTATAGGACAGGGGAGATTTTGAATTTCTGCAGACACTTGTGGACACTGGACACTTTTGGATTGTGTGAGGCCCACTGATATCTGAGAGCTATGTGACAGGCTCGATGGCACAGCTGTGACCAAAGTGACTAGAGGATAAGGGAGATTTTGAATTTCTGCAGACACTTGTGGACACTGGACACTTTTGGATTGTGTGAGGCCCAATGAATATCTGAGCGCTATGTGACAGGCTCGATGGCACAGCTGTGACCAAAGTGACTAGAGGATAAGGGAGATTTTGAATCTCTGCACACACTTTTGGACACTGGACACTTTTGGATTGTGTGAGGCCCAATGAATATCTGAGCGCTATGTGACAGGCTCGATGGCACAGCTGTGACCAAAGTGACTAGAGGATAAGGGAGATTTTGAATCTCTGCACACACTTTTGGACACTGGACACTTTTGGATTGTGTGAGGCCCAATGAATATCTGAGCGCTATGTGACAGGCTCGATGGCACAGCTGTGACCAAAGTGACTAGAGGATAAGGGAGATTTTGAATCTCTGCACACACTTTTGGACACTGGACACTTTTGGATTGTGTGAGGCCCAATGAATATCTGAGCGCTATGTGACAGGCTCGATGGCACAGCTGTGACCAAAGTGACTAGAGGATAAGGGAGATTTTGAATCTCTGCACACACTTTTGGACACTGGACACTTTTGGATTGTGTGAGGCCCAATGAATATCTGAGCACTATGTGACAGGCTCGATGGCACAGCTGTGACCAAAGTGACTAGAGGATAAGGGAGATTTTGAATCTCTGCACACACTTTTGGACACTGGACACTTTTGGATTGTGTGAGGCCCAATGAATATCTGAGCGCTATGTGACAGGCTCGATGGCACAGCTGTGACCAAAGTGACTAGAGGATAAGGGAGATTTTGAATCTCTGCACACAATTTTGGACACTGGACACTTTTGGATTGTGTGAGGCCCAATGAATATCTGAGCGCTATGTGACAGGCTCGATGGCACAGCTGTGACCAAAGTGACTAGAGGATAAGGGAGATTTTGAATCTCTGCACACACTTTTGGACACTGGACACTTTTGGATTGTGTGAGGCCCAATGAATATCTGAGCGCTATGTGACAGGCTCGATGGCACAGCTGTGACCAAAGTGACTAGAGGATAAGGGAGATTTTGAATCTCTGCACACACTTTTGGACACTGGACACTTTTGGATTGTGTGAGGCCCAATGAATATCTGAGCGCTATGTGACAGGCTCGATGGCACAGCTGTGACCAAAGTGACTAGAGGATAAGGGAGATTTTGAATCTCTGCACACACTTTTGGACACTGGACACTTTTGGATTGTGTGAGGCCCAATGAATATCTGAGCGCTATGTGACAGGCTCGATGGCACAGCTGTGACCAAAGTGACTAGAGGATAAGGGAGATTTTGAATCTCTGCACACACTTTTGGACACTGGACACTTTTGGATTGTGTGAGGCCCAATGAATATCTGAGCGCTATGTGACAGGCTCGATGGCACAGCTGTGACCAAAGTGACTAGAGGATAAGGGAGATTTTGAATCTCTGCACACACTTTTGGACACTGGACACTTTTGGATTGTGTGAGGCCCAATGAATATCTGAGCGCTATGTGACAGGCTCGATGGCACAGCTGTGACCAAAGTGACTAGAGGATAAGGGAGATTTTGAATCTCTGCACACACTTTTGGACACTGGACACTTTTGGATTGTGTGAGGCCCAATGAATATCTGAGCGCTATGTGACAGGCTCGATGGCACAGCTGTGACCAAAGTGACTAGAGGATAAGGGAGATTTTGAATCTCTGCACACACTTTTGGACACTGGACACTTTTGGATTGTGTGAGGCCCAATGAATATCTGAGCGCTATGTGACAGGCTCGATGGCACAGCTGTGACCAAAGTGACTAGAGGATAAGGGAGATTTTGAATCTCTGCACACACTTTTGGACACTGGACACTTTTGGATTGTGTGAGGCCCAATGAATATCTGAGCGCTATGTGACAGGCTCGATGGCACAGCTGTGACCAAAGTGACTAGAGGATAAGGGAGATTTTGAATCTCTGCACACACTTTTGGACACTGGACACTTTTGGATTGTGTGAGGCCCAATGAATATCTGAGCGCTATGTGACAGGCTCGATGGCACAGCTGTGACCAAAGTGACTAGAGGATAAGGGAGATTTTGAATCTCTGCACACACTTTTGGACACTGGACACTTTTGGATTGTGTGAGGCCCACTGATATCTGAGCGCTATGTCACAGGCTCGATGGCACAGCTGTGACAAAAGTGACTAGAGGATAAGGGAGATTGGATTGCTTTTAAAAAAGCAGTTTGCAGAGCAGTGGGTAAACAGCAATGCCAGCCTGTCAGGAAGCCTTAAAAGGCAGCCCAACAACCAACACCACTGATACACCACAATATAGCCTCCCCTTGCACTGCACACACAGTGACTGGTGTGTTGTGCAGGCCAAATTGCTAGCAGCAGAAGCAGTTTTTTTTTCTTCTCAGCAGGACAAAAAAAAAATTGGGATTGCTTTTAAAAAAGCAGTTTGCGGAGCAGTGGGTAAACAGCAATGCAGGAATGTCAGGAAGCCTTAGAAGGCAGCCCAACAACCAACACCACTGATACACCACTATATAGCCTCCCCTTGCACTGCACACACAGTGACTGGTGTGTTGTGCAGGCCAAATCGCTAGCAGCAGAAGCAGTTTTTTTGTCTTCTTCCCTGCCTGACGCTCTCCCTACAGAATCAGCAGCAACCTCTCCCTATACTGAGATCGGCAGAAGTAAGATGGCGGTCGGCGTGCACGCCCTTTTATACCCCCTGTGACGCCCACCAAAGCAAGCCAATCACTTGCATGCCCTTCTGAAAGATGGTGGTGACCCCTGCCTATGTCATCACGTTGCCCACAGTGTCCGTGGATCCTGATTGGCTGAAAAAGAGCGCAAAACAAACTTTTGAAACGCGACTTTGGCGCGTAAGTCGCCGACCTCGTGGCCGACCTCATCCTAGGGTCGGGTTTCGTTTCATGAAACCCGACTTTGCCAAAAGTCGGCGACTTTTGAAATTTTCCGACCCGTTTCGCTCAACTCTAGTTAGAATGTTCTAATACAGCAGGAGGAATATATGGCGGTAAGCTCACTGCTGTGAGCTGTGTCCATAAACAATGACTTTCATGTGATGTCCTCCTTTGGCAAAAGTAGCACAAGCTCAGTGACTGGACGGAAGAAAATATGAGTTGAACCGCCTTTTGTAGCCTTGACTTCTACCTTACAGATCTTCCCGTCATTGCTTGGTGTAACATAACATAGTAACATAGTTTTGAAGGCTGAAGGAAGACCTTATGTCCATCTAGTTCAGCCTATTTTAAGTGCAGCTGTTCTGCATTGTTGATCCTGGGGAAGGCAAAAAACCCACAGAGTAGAAGCCAATTTTCTCCATAGGGAAAAGAAATTCCTTCCCGACCCCTAAGCTGGGTCAACCATCTACCTATAATATTATGTTATTCGTAACCTTCTATACTGTTACTCACAAGAAAAGCATCCATTCCTTTCTTAAATTCATTCAGTGAGTTGGCCATCACCACTTTCTCAGGAATAGAATTCCAGAGCCTCACTGTTCTTACCGTGAAGAACCCTCTTCTATGCTCTATTCTATTGCTGACGTAGACATAAAATTGTTTTGTTTGGTTATAGATGTAACTAAGTACCACTTTACTGTCTGTGTAGAAGGTAAATGAATCAATAGCAATGTCCATTTCGTCCTTTATAACTTCAGCTAACTCCACTGCCAGAACGGCGGCACAAAGTTCGAGTCTTGGAACAGAGTGAGCAGGTTGCGGGGTAAATTTTGCCTGCTCACTCTGTTCCAAGACTCGAACTTTGTGCCGCCGTTCTGGCAGTGGAGTTAGTTGAAGTTATAAAGGACGAAATGGACATTGCTATCGATTCATTTACCTTCTACACAGACAGTAAAGTGGTACTTGGTTACATCTATAACCAAACAAAACAATTTTATGTCTACGTCAGCAATAGAGTAGAGCGTATCAGAAGCTTTTCTACCCCTGACCAGTGGTACTACATGCCTACTGACATGAATCCAGCTGACAGAGGGACAATATCAACGTGTCAGGATCGCTGGTGAGTCGCTATGTGATCACTGGTGAGCTGTCACACAGACAGCTTCACCAGCGATCAGCACGCCGACGCCGAGGTGAGGAGCGAGCCCGGGAGCAGCGGACAAGTGTGCCTGCTGTTCCAGTCCTCCACCAGCAGAGGGCGCGCCTGCATCCCCGGCCTCTCCTGGCGGCGTCCTGCTGCCTCCTGGTCCCCAGTGTGCGGCGGCGGCAAACTTAAGGTACATACTCCGTGGGCTCCTGGTCCCCAGCGTGAGGCGGCGGCACCTGTAACTCACTGGTAACTAGCGTACACATCGGGTATCCAAGGGACGTGCGTCCCTTGGATACCCGATGTGTACGTTAGTTACCAGCTGATCGCTGGTCTCCCGCCTGTCACACACAGCGATGCGTGCTGGCCAGTGGGAGCGACGAAAAAAATGTCCAGAGGTTTCTTGCATCGATCAGCGATACCGGCAGGGGGGCCGGTCATTGATCGTTGTCACACACAGTGATCTCGCTGGTGAGATCGTTGTTGTGTCACAAAACTTGTGACTCAGCAGCGATCTCGCTAGCGAGATCGCTATGTGTGACGGGGCCCTAAGGTTCACTGTTGACAGCATTTCCTGAGTCGTAGAGAGCAGATCGATAGTCTCTTCACTTGTGGGAAGAGACTTAAGCCCATCATCTACGTAAAAGTTTCTTTCCACAAATAGATGAGCATCAGACCCATACTCTCTCTCACCTTCCCATGCTGTCTGTCTTAGTCCATAGATGGCCACTGTAGGCAAGGGGCTGTTCCCGAAGACGTGCACCTTCATCCTGTAGTCTATGACCTTGTTGCGGACGTCGTTGTCTTTGTGCCATAGGAATCTGAGGTAGTTTCTGCTGTCTTCTCTCACGGTAAAGCAATGAAACATTTGTTGAATGTCGGCCATTACTGCGACAGATTCTTGCCTGAAGCGAATCAGTACTCCTATAAGGCTGGTGTTTAGATTAGGCTCAGTGAGGAGCAGGCTATTTAGGGAGATGCCTTCATACTGAGCACTTAAGTCAAACACCACTCTAATTTGCTCGGGTTTGCGAGGATGGTAGACACCAAAGGATGGAAGATACCAGCATTCTTCACCTTCTTTTAGCGGGGGGTGCGGGTTCAGCATGACCTCTATCGAAGATATTCTGCATGAAGTCAACAAAATGTTTCTCCATCTCTGGCCTTCTCTTTAAGGTGCGTTTTAGGGATGAAAACCTTGCCGTTGCTTGTTGCAGATTATCAGGTAGCCTTGTTCTTGGAGAATGAAAAGGTAAAGGTGCTACCCAGCTATTTGAATCATCTTGGGCGAATTCCTTTTCCATAACATTTACAAATTCTTTGTCCTCCCTTGCAGGTGCTAGCTGGTTGTCTTCTCTTGTAGAGTTGAACACTGTTGACCCGAGGTCATCATTACGGGACAGAAATGTGTTTGCGTCGTCAGAGGTTTCTTTCTTTCACTTGTTGTCGCTCATTTTCTCTTTCACCCAGTAATGATGTGTGCATGGTTGAAAGTGCTGCGACCATTTGGTAGGACGTGAGTCTTAAATGAGGAAATCGTTGTGGGTCTCTTCATCTTTTCTATACAGACATTGCCTATGATAACCCAGCCTAGGTCTAAGCGTTGAGCAAAAGGAGTGTCGTGTGGCCCATTGATTTGCTGACGTACCTTGTGTAGTAGAATGTCTCTGGCAAGCAGGATCAGGATGTTTGCGCTGCTGTAGAGAACTGGTATCTTGCCTGCCAAAGTCCTTAGATGAGGGTGATGGAGTGCAACCTCTGGAGTTGGAATTTCCTCTCTGTTGCATTTAACCAGAGTGGGTAAGGGTATCTCCACATTGTTTTCAAGAGAAGACACCATGAGTCCATTGGCTCTTCTCCCAGAGAGCTCCGTAACACCGCTCCAGGTGCCCAGAGTGTAGGGGTGAGAGTTTCCCTTTAAGTCAAACATATCAAAGTTCTGACCTTGCAAGTTACCGGTTGCTCTGATCGTCCAGGATAACATACACTGTTGCGGTTTTCTCTGGTCGACCCTTGGGATTCACATTCACCAGGCATATCTTCGCACACGACTTGTCCCAGAGGCCTTCTCCGCAGACTTCTGTGCATGAAGAAGATATTGAGAAAGAACTCACTGTTTGAACATCATCTTCCCCACCTTGCCTTGTGGTGGGGGAAGGAGTAAGCTGTGCAGTGTTAGATTGGGATGGATGGAGCGCTTGCACATGCTCCTCACTGTCACACTCCAAACACTTAATAGATATTTTGCAGTCCTTAGCAAAGTGTTCAGTAGAAGCGCAGCACCTGTAACATATCCCAAAGTTCTTCAGAAGTTCCTTGCATTCCTGGAGTGGTTTCTTTCTGAAGCTGATGCACTTCTTTAAGGGGTGAGGTTTCTTGTGAATGGGACACATACGATTAGGATTCTCAACCTTCTCACCTTTATTGCTCTTATCTTGTGATACTGAAGGTGTGGGAAGAACATCAGTCTTCTTGACGGACATTGGAGCTCGGCGGTCCCTGTAGTTAAGACGTGGACTGTCGTGTTTAGGAGATGAAACAGGGTCACTGTGTTCTCCATAGGAAAAACTTGGATCGGTCTTGCACTCTGCAATATTTTCGATGAACTCGCAGAAGTAGGAAAATGGAGGGAAGGAGACTTGGCTTTCCCTTTTGTATTTTGATCCAAGCATGGCCCACTTATTTTGGATATTGGACGGCAGCTTGGAAACTATTGGGGTTACCCCATGAGCAGTGTCCAGGTAGCTGAGGCCAGGAAGGTACGGGTCTGCTTTGGCCAGCTGAAGCTCTAACAGGAGGTCGCTGAGCTCTTGGAACCTTGTACTGTCCTTATTAGATACCTTTGGAAAATCCTCTAGTCGCTTGAACAGGGCCTTTTCTATGGCCTGAGGACTGCCATAGCTTCTTTCTAGCCTCTTCCATGCAGCAGTGAGACCTGCGATGGGATTACTGATGTGGATGGATTTAAGTCTCTTGACCCGATCCGTGGATTGTGGCCCAAGCCAACTGATTAGCAGGTCTAGCTCTTCAGCTGCGGCGGTGATGCCGAGGTCACTGATTGTGGTTTTAAAGATACACTTCCAACCCATGTAGTTCTCAGGTTTATCGTCAAACTTTGTAAGACTGGTCTTAGTTAGATCACGCCGAATCATGTACCTTACAAGGCCAGTCTTATCAGCATCCTCCGATTTTGGAAGGACCGATGCTGGCTGGATAGCATTGTTCATACAGTCTGTACTTTGACCTGGGAATGCAGGTACATATGGGGCAGCGTAGGCGTTCAGTCCATTAACTGGCTTAATGAGCTTAGTTTCTGCCACACATGGGACTGGAATTGTGTGACTGACCAGAGTGTGGTGACTTGCCTGCATATTGGCCTGCACGTATGTTTCTGTCTATAAGATTTGGTAAGGTGCAGGTTTCCAGTACATTTCAGTGTACAGAGGAGGATCAGGATGCAAAGTTGGCAGCATATTGTACTGACCTTGGGTGCAGGATACGGGTAAACACTCTGTGTGCTGTTGTCTCAGTGGAGCATCTGTGCGGTCAGGAAGGATTGCGGGAGCAGGGGTAGCGCTGTATTGGCTTCGTACATAGTCTCTAGTACGCTTAAGAGGGTCTTCAGTATCAAAATCACTTAAACTGATGCTGTCTGTTTGGCTCCAACTGATGGTTTCTTCCAGGACCTTTAACCTTGCCATGGCTATGACGTGTTTGCATTCCTTCTCTAGGGCCTCTATTTTCAACTGTTTCCTTTTGAGCGAAGGCAGCTTGTATTTTAGTGGCCTTGGCTTCTGCACGAGCTTTTACGAGTTGTTTGTTGAGGTTTGAGGATTTTGAAGAGCGTGACTTAGATGATCGCTTTGACTGTCTGGCTGAGCCAGAAATACAAGATGACATCTCAGCTATTAGCGCGATTCTTGCCTCTGTCTTGGCTTTTATATCACGTACCATGCTTTCTCTCTCAGAGTTAAGTTGTTGGAAAGCTTGCAGCTCTTTGCAGGTAACTGATGGGTTAAGTCTCTTTAGCACTGAGATATACTGATCTGCTCTTTCTGCATACCCTTAATTATCTGAACACAGTTGTGCAAGAGTTCCCTCTGGTGGTCGTTCAAGAGAAGCAGGCTGAGACAGGCTGTCTATATGACTCAGCAGTTTTTGCCATAGCTCTTCTATAGCACGGAGAAGATCATGTTTACTGGATTCTAGATTCTTCTTTACTTTCCATGTAGGCTTTGTGGGACGTCTAGCCTTCTCACTAGATGGTGGATCGAGTTCTTTGCACTCTTACTCTAACAATGGGTCTGGCAGAGACCGTGTAGTCATTCCTTCAGCCATCCTGATTCACAGGGAGAAGGGGAGCTGTATAGTCTCTTATATGCTGAGAGCGGATACTGTGCAGGAAGTTCTGTAGCTTTATAGAAGCTTTGGGTGGCTTTACAGATGAATCTGGTAAGTCTTTTTTTTTACTATTCTGTCCCCGGGGCCTGTGGCTGCAAATATGGCTCTGTGAGATGCTGGATCTCTTCACCTTACTTACAATTGGCGACGGTCACAGATAGCTTAACTCAGCTGCCGGCACACGTTATGAAGAATCCAGAAGAGACTTTGATTTCTTTAAGAATTTCTCAGGATCCTGTCAGCGCCGGCGTGCAGTCTCCGCTGAGCAGGGACTCACCCGCACTGTAGGGGGGCCCGGCGTCAGGTACAGCCGGAAAGTACAGATACACAGGACCTGTGGACGCTGAAGTTTAGCAAGCAGTCACAGGACCTTGGGTCTTGTGACTGCAAGGGGCGGGGCTTAACGTCCTGCTTTCAGAGATGGCAGGACACTGTACAGAAATACTCAGAGTCAGGCAAAACGGAGGTCATACACAGAGATATCAGTAAAGTACCAGGGATGAGACAGAACGGATAGTCAGGGCCAAGCAGAAGTCAACACCAAACAGACATAGAAGGTACCAAGCAGAATCCAAAGCAATATCCAGAGAACAGACCGAGTCGTACACAGAGAATCAAGCAACCAGAACACAGCACGAACACACTCAGGGGTCACCACACAATGCCAAGGGCGAAAGTATAACTGACGGGGGATGGGAGCTTCCTGAGGCTATAAGAAGCTTTCTCAGAACCAATGAGAGGCCACCATAATAGGTCCCAGGTGTGCAGGTAAGAGTCTGCACTGAGATCAAAACATTAACCCCAGAAGTGCCGGTCACCCAGCACTGGTATCATGACAGAATTCTTGTTGAATGCATACAAACAGCAGCAGGTAAAAAAGACTTTCTTCAGACAGGCTGAAAGCACATGTGCTTCTAATGAAGCCAAGATGGAGACTGAGACACAGGGGGAAGAAGAAGGAAGTGACATCACACCCAGAAGAGGGAGACAGGGAGACAGAAGGAACAAACTTCATGGAAAGGGAGGATTTCAGCTATGCAAAACACAGGAACACATAGCAACAATAAACAATATGAGAGACTGCAATACAGCATGGAAAAGGTACAAGACAGTCTGTAAAATGTCTCATTCATGGGACATAGCAGGCATTTTTATTATTAGAGCATCCTGGTATGTTATATTCGTAATGGGTAGAGATGAGCGAACCCAAACTGAAAACTGTGATGTACCATGTCTGCAAGATATGTTTTCTGTTGCAATGTGCTAACAAATCCTCCATCCTAGGACATTGTAAACTCTCAGTAGTAGGAATTCCTTCCCCCCAGGTTTTATCAACCCTGCCACTTCCTCTGGAAGAGCAGGAATGTTAATTAGCTAGACCATCTTCCTCACACCATTTGCCTTCTCTCCTCTTCAGAGCGGGAAAAACTTCTTTGTTTGAAACGAATAAAACTATGAGAGACTATACCATAAGAACCAAATACCCTAGAGATATGAAAATCATATTTTTGTAACCTGAGCGGTCCCAGCTTCGAGACCGCGTATGTTTCGAAGTTCTACCCTGTCCAGAACATGAGATAGGATTTGCGCCCAAATGGACGGTCATATCGCATAGATGTTTGATGTTTTCTTGATGGGCTCATTACGCTGGGAAACATGATACCACTGATGAGTCCATACCAGCTTCTCCCATAAAGTTATAGCTAATCTAAGTTTTGTAGCCAAAACATAACTTGGATAAGAGAGGTGGGATCAACCCAGAATGCACCTCTCTGTGATGTCACATAGGAAAGTCTATAAGGCATTCCCTGGCAGAACCAGCTCAGAACAGCTCAAGTCGTCGTGCTAGAAAGATCCAGATGAGCGGAGAAGTGCAGCTCCGCCTCCACCCACCTTAGCCGCATGGTCTGCCTAAGGAACAATATGGAACTGTGAGTGTAATCTCTTTGTTTTCTCCACTTTTATTTTATACCTGTACTGTACATATTTTATGTCTCAATTTTATAGCAACTTTTATCTGTAATCACTGTCCTCTTTCGGAAAATAAATGAAATTATTTAGATCTGTCTCCATGCTCTAAGAATCGAACTATACGCCTTTGATAGATAATCGCTACTAATTCAAGGGGTTTGCCACGGACCCTCTTAATTTAACACTGTGAATTAAGTAACCGTGACTGGTGGCAGCGCGTTGTGTACGGCTATTACGGCTTGCTGGCAGTCTAGAAGGGTCTTATATTGCTGAGTAAGGGGCTTCAGCCACAGCATTGATAATTCCCTTACTGCAGAAGCCTAATTGCCGGTTCACAACAGGCAGCCCGTCCGGCGACTAATTATCCTAGGTGCAGTTCCCTGACTGACCTGAGGGTAAGGGGGGCGCCGGAGAGCTGCGAGTTCCAAAGTGGAACTGAGAAAGTGGGATATACATAAATCCCCGCAGTACTTGGAAGATTGATAGCAGTGGTGGGGCATCCAAATTAAACTCCCCCTGCGGCAAATTGTAGAGCGAGATTAGCTTGCTGGATATTTTTGGTCACATGGTGCCAGTGTTGGGATAACTAAGATAAGCCCCACTGCGCCTGTGATAGCCGTGTGCCGGCATTGTGTCACGCCCCTCCGTCCGCTGATACACCCGTGTCAGTGGTGGGACTGTGACATAGTGGTGACACAGGGTCCGCTGTCCGTCGCGTTTTGGTGGCAGCGGGACTCCCGTTAGTGTCGCCCGTAAGTGGACGAACGGCGGTGGGCTGTTCGTCACATATTGGTGGCAGCGCGGTGGGATAATCCTAGAGCATTAGTGATTTGGTTTGAGCAATCATTCCTCTCACTAAAAACCTGCACGGTTCCTGCGGGAATCCTGCATCATAGGTTTTGGAGAACAGACTCAGTGGTTACTAGTCCTGAGACATTAGTGTGTACTTGCAAGTATCCCCCTCCCGTTTCTTCGTTTTTCTTTTTCTATCTTTTATTTGGCAACCATGGCGGCAAAAGGAGAACCTTGGTACAACCGGCAGACAAAGGAAGTTCTTGCTGCGTTATGCACGTACCAAGGCCTTGACGCCACGAACAAAAACAGAGCTCAAATGATCGCGGCTCTAGTGCAGCTGGACAACGACCAGAATCCAGCGAGCGCAGAAGTTGGCCCAAGTTGCAATGGGGCTGCAGCAGAGGCTCCACTCCTGAGCGCTGGCCCCACATTCAACCAGAACGGGGTGGACCCCTATCTGCAAATGGCCTTGGACGAACTCCCCGCCGAAGACAGTGATGGGCGGGTGAGGCTGATCCAGCAAGCTCGAGAGAGAGCAGAGCAGCGAGCCGAGCGCCAGGCGGAGAGAGCTGAGCGCCAAGCTGAGGCTGAGAGAGCCGAGCGCCAGGCGCAGAGGGCCCATGAACTGGAGGTACTCCAGCGGGGTGGGAATGCCCTCACAGCCCGAAGCCGTGAGCCCAGCAGCGTCCAGACTCCTAAACCCCGGCCAGAGCATTTTCCCGTGATGGAAAAGGACGGGGACTTGGACACATTTCTGCGAGCCTTTGAGAAAGCCTGCAGACAGTACCAGCTGCCTAGAGACCAATGGGCAAGGTACTTGACCCCAGGGCTAAAAGGCAAAGCCCTGGAGGCATTTGCTTCTCTTCCGCCAGAAGCCGATGATGACTATGACGCCATAAAGCAGGCGCTGATCGCCAAATACCGGCTGACACCTGAGGTATACCGAAAGAAGTTCCGACACCTCCAACGTGGCCCACACGATAGCTACAGTGATGTGGTGCAAGGACTCAGGACCCACTTTGACCAGTGGATCCATGGACTGTCCGTTGAAACCTTTGAGCAGCTACGGGACCTGATGATCAAAGACCAGTTCCTGCATCTCTGCCCAGCTGAGGTCCGACAGTTCATCCTGGACCGCGAACCAACGAACGCGGACAAAGCGGCGCAGATCGCCGACAACCACGAGGCCAACCGGAAGCCCGAGACGCGGAGGCCAGTCGCCACCAGCTGGAAAGGGGGTAAGCCAGCAACCAACCCCAATGCCCCAGCTAGCCGTCCCTCCGGAGGCCCTGTCCCTGTTGCCAACAACAGGCCGGCTACTGACAGTCGCCTGTGTCACCACTGCCAGCGGCCTGGTCACTTCTTTTACACCTGTCCGAATAGGCCGAAGAACCCCCCAGCCAAGGCCCCCGGGCCCAACGCCTCTGTTCTTTTGGTGGGAGGTGTGATTGGGAGGGCTGACGACAACGTTCAACCTGTTCAGGTGGGGGCCCGTCTTGCTACAGGCCTAAAGGACACCGGGGCTGAACGAACCCTCATCCGTCCTGGACTGGCGGCCCCTGAAGAGTTTGTTGAGGGGAAAACCCTGACTGTCACCGGGATTGGAGGCACCCATTGTCCCTTGCCAGTGGCACGAGTTTTTCTTGACTGGGGTGCCGGGAGCGGGTTGAGGGAGGTGGGAGTGTCTGAAAACCTGCCCACTGATGTTTTATTGGGGACTGACTTGGGGAGGATGGTTGCATACTATGTCCCTGACACCCTTCCCCAAACTGATAATAAGGGTAACGTTAACCCTGATGATGTTGATGATGGGAAACTGAATGTGTTACCTGCTAATGCCTTGATGAGTAATGATGCAACTAACAACCATTCTTTCCCCAGGTACGATGCTGATGCTGATGTGAATGTACCAAAGCAAACTGATAACCATTCTTCTCCTAGGAAGGATGATGATGATGTTGATGTATCTGTGCCGACTGAACCCGTTAACCCTTTCTTTGAAGCGGTAGATGTGTCCACAGGTACCGAAGTGCTCAGCCCCGTCACTCTGCGGAGTGAGACGGCTGAGGAACCCCTGGCAGGAGTAAGCAACGGTGCTCAGGGAAATGGGGAGGTGCATGGGGACCATGAGGAAGGTAATGCCATGCAGCTGACCAGTGCCACCGAGGAAGGTAACTGGCCCATAAGTAGCACTGCTCCTGAAGTGTTGGGGGTGGATGGGGAGGTAGAGCCCAGGGCAGCACCAGCTGGTGGGTCTGCAGAAATCCCCAGGGAGACAGCATACATAGCAGCTGTCACACGCAGTCAGAGTGCCCAGATCGCAGGTAACGCACTGTCTTCTGGACCCTCTGCTGCTACAGGAGAGACTGAACCAGAGGTGAACCCAGAGCCGGTTCCAGAGGGTCCCAGTAAAGAGGGGACCCTGACGTCACTTCTGGCAGCCTCCAGCATGGAGTTCCAGGCTGCTCTGCACTCAGATGCCAGCCTGGAGAAATTGAGAGGTCTCGCCGAGACGCCCACCTCCAAGTCTGATAAGGAGAGGGTGTTCTGGGAACGAGGAAGGTTGTACCGGGAGACAGTACCCGGAGATCCTAAAAAGGAGTGGTTGAGGGAAAGACAGCTGGTCGTCCCCTATCAGTTCAGAACTGAGTTGTTGCGGATTGCCCATGAGATTCCACTCGCTGGACACTTGGGGATCAGCAAAACAAAGGCACGGCTGTCTCAACACTTCTATTCGCCCAAGATGGGGACAGATGTAACACACTACTGCCGCTCCTGTGCCACCTGTCAAAAAGTGGGTAAGGCGGGCCTGCTCTTAAGGCTCCCCTTATTCCTTTGCCGGTGATAGAGGAGCCTTTCCAGAGAATCGCGGTGGACATTGTAGGACCGCTGTCCGTCCCCAGCAGCTCCGGAAAGCGATACATTCTCACCGTGGTAGACTACGCTACCCGGTACCCAGAGGCAGTAGCTCTGTCTTCAACCAGGGCAGATAAGGTGGCTGACGCACTGGTGACCATCTTTTCAAGGGTAGGATTTCCCAGGGAGATGCTTACCGATCAAGGGCCCCAATTCATGTCTCGCCTAATGGAGGCTCTCTGTGAGAAAATGCAGGTGACGCACCTGGTATCGAGTCCGTATCACCCACAGACTAATGGTTTGTGTGAACGCTTCAACGGTACCCTCAAACAGATGCTCCGCATACTGGTTGAGACCCAAGGGCGCGACTGGGAGCGGTACCTCCCACACCTGCTGTTCGCTTACAGAGAAGTTCCGCAGGCCTCGACCGGGTTCTCCCCCTTCGAGCTCCTGTATGGCAGGCGAGTCCGGGGACCCCTTGGGTTGATAAGAGAATCCTGGGAAGATGAGCCAAACCCCACAGAAGTGTCCATCGTGGATTATGTCATGCGCTTCCGTGACAAGATGCAGACCTTGACGCAGTTGGTGCATGACAACATGACGCAGGCTCAGGCTGACCAGAAGCGCTGGTACGACCAGAACGCCCGGGAGCGGACCTACCAGGTGGGTCAAAAGGTGTGGGTGTTGGTCCCGGTACCAACGGATAAGCTTCAGGCAGCCTGGGAAGGCCCGTACGTCGTCCACCAACAGCTCAACCCGGTCACCTACGTGGTCACGCTTGACCATGCTCGGGGTAGGCGCAAGGCCTTTCACGTCAACATGCTGAAGGCGCACTACGAACGTGAAGCTTGCATCCTACCGGTCTGCAATCTGCCAGAGGATGGGGAGGAAGATTCCCTCCTGGACATGCTGGCCCAGGCCAAGGCCAATGGGTCCATTGAGGACATGGAGATAAGTGGTTCGCTCACCGTGTCCCAGCGGTTGCAGTTGATGGCCACCCTGGAACTCTTCCGGCCCGTGTTCACCAACCGTCCTGGGAGGACGGAGTTAGCGGTTCATGAGGTGGACACCGGGAATCATGCCCCATTACGGCGAACACCTTATCGGATCTCTGAAACGGTGCAACAAGTCATGCGCCAAGAGGTCGATGAGATGTTAAGGCTGGGAGTGATTCGACGGTCAAAAGGTGCGTGGGCTTCACCTGTAGTCCTCGTGCCTAAAAAGGATCGAACCACCCGGTTCTGCGTGGACTACAGGGGGCTCAACACCATCACAACCTCTGATGCCCACCCGATGCCGCGCATCGAGGATCTGCTCGAGCGGTTGACAAACGCCAACTACATATCCATCATGGATTTGAGTCGGGGATACTGGCAGATTCCCCTGAGCCCTGAGGCGCAGGAGAAATCCGCCTTTATCACCCCCTTTGGACTGTACGAGTCCACGGTCATGCCCTTCGGCATGAAGAATGCCCCTGCCACTTTCCAGCGGATGGTCAACCACCTGCTTCGGGGACTGGAGGAGTACGCAGTGGCGTACTTAGACGATATTGCCGTCTTCAGTTCCACCTGGAAGGAACACCTTCAGCACCTCCAGGAGGTGCTCAAGCGTCTTCACCAGGCAGGCCTGACCATCAAGCCGGGGAAGTGCCAGATAGGCATGCGCGAGGTCCACTACCTGGGGCACCGGGTAGGCGGGGGTTCCATGAGTCCGGAGCCAGGAAAAGTGGACGCAATCGTGTCCTGGCCCACCCCCAGGACCAAGAAACAGGTGAAGTCCTTGCCAAACCCTTGACTGACCTCACCAAGCAGAGGCTACCCCAAACAGTCAACTGGACAGATGACTGTGAGGCGGCTTTCCAAGCTTTGAAAGCAGCCCTGTGCAACTCTCCAGTGTTGAGAGCAGTCGACAGCAGTCGCCCGTTTCTGGTACAGACCGACGCCAGCGAGTTTGGCCTCGGTGCTGTGCTTAGCCAGGTCGACTCGGGGGACCAAGAGCACCCCGTGTTGTACCTGAGCCGGAAACTTTTGCCGAGGGAAGTGGCATACTCGACCATCGAGAAGGAGTGTCTGGCCATGGTGTGGGCACTGCAGCGTTTGCAGCCCTACCTGTATGGGCGCGCCTTCACGGTGGTAACCGACCACAACCCACTGAGCTGGTTGCACACCGTGTCGGGAACCAATGGAAGATTGCTCCGCTGGAGCCTTGCCCTTCAACAGTACGATTTTACTGTAAAACACAGGAAGGGCAGTGAAAACGGCAATGCCGATGGGTTGTCCCGCCGGGGCGAACCCGCTGAGGTGCGCATGGCCGATTACCGAGAGGTAATGCCTCCTTAGCGCCCTCTTAAGGGGGGAGGTGTGATGTACCATGTCTGCAAGATATGTTTTCTGTTGCAATGTGCTAACAAATCCTCCATCCTAGGACATTGTAAACTCTCAGTAGTAGGAATTCCTTCCCCCCAGGTTTTATCAACCCTGCCACTTCCTCTGGAAGAGCAGGAATGTTAATTAGCTAGACCATCTTCCTCACACCATTTGCCTTCTCTCCTCTTCAGAGCGGGAAAAACTTCTTTGTTTGAAACGAATAAAACTATGAGAGACTATACCATAAGAACCAAATACCCTAGAGATATGAAAATCATATTTTTGTAACCTGAGCGGTCCCAGCTTCGAGACCGCGTATGTTTCGAAGTTCTACCCTGTCCAGAACATGAGATAGGATTTGCGCCCAAATGGACGGTCATATCGCATAGATGTTTGATGTTTTCTTGATGGGCTCATTACGCTGGGAAACATGATACCACTGATGAGTCCATACCAGCTTCTCCCATAAAGTTATAGCTAATCTAAGTTTTGTAGCCAAAACATAACTTGGATAAGAGAGGTGGGATCAACCCAGAATGCACCTCTCTGTGATGTCACATAGGAAAGTCTATAAGGCATTCCCTGGCAGAACCAGCTCAGAACAGCTCAAGTCGTCGTGCTAGAAAGATCCAGATGAGCGGAGAAGTGCAGCTCCGCCTCCACCCACCTTAGCCGCATGGTCTGCCTAAGGAACAATATGGAACTGTGAGTGTAATCTCTTTGTTTTCTCCACTTTTATTTTATACCTGTACTGTACATATTTTATGTCTCAATTTTATAGCAACTTTTATCTGTAATCACTGTCCTCTTTCGGAAAATAAATGAAATTATTTAGATCTGTCTCCATGCTCTAAGAATCGAACTATACGCCTTTGATAGATAATCGCTACTAATTCAAGGGGTTTGCCACGGACCCTCTTAATTTAACACTGTGAATTAAGTAACCGTGACTGGTGGCAGCGCGTTGTGTACGGCTATTACGGCTTGCTGGCAGTCTAGAAGGGTCTTATATTGCTGAGTAAGGGGCTTCAGCCACAGCATTGATAATTCCCTTACTGCAGAAGCCTAATTGCCGGTTCACAACAGGCAGCCCGTCCGGCGACTAATTATCCTAGGTGCAGTTCCCTGACTGACCTGAGGGTAAGGGGGGCGCCGGAGAGCTGCGAGTTCCAAAGTGGAACTGAGAAAGTGGGATATACATAAATCCCCGCAGTACTTGGAAGATTGATAGCAGTGGTGGGGCATCCAAATTAAACTCCCCCTGCGGCAAATTGTAGAGCGAGATTAGCTTGCTGGATATTTTTGGTCACATGGTGCCAGTGTTGGGATAACTAAGATAAGCCCCACTGCGCCTGTGATAGCCGTGTGCCGGCATTGTGTCACGCCCCTCCGTCCGCTGATACACCCGTGTCAGTGGTGGGACTGTGACATAGTGGTGACACAGGGTCCGCTGTCCGTCGCGTTTTGGTGGCAGCGGGACTCCCGTTAGTGTCGCCCGTAAGTGGACGAACGGCGGTGGGCTGTTCGTCACAAAAACGCCAAACATGGACTTCTCCCGGCCGTCCGTTGTAATGTTCGGCGTTTCGGGGGGAGTCATAGAATCATAGAATCCTAGAATTTTAGAGCTGGAAGGGACCTCAAGGGTCATCGCGTCCATCCACCTGCTCAATGCAGGAGTCATTAAACCAACTCAGCCTCTGTTTGAAGACTTCCATTGAAGGAGAACTCACCACCTCTTGTGACAGCCTGTTCCACTCATTGATCACTCTCACTGTCAAAAGCTTTTTTCTAACATCTAATCTGTATCTTCTCCCTTTCAGTTTCATCCCATTGCGTCTCATGATTCCATGTGCAAATGACTAACATGGAAAAAAGACAAAGATAAGTATATAACTTTTATTGAAGATCATTAAAAGAGACTAACAACAATCATGAAAAGACATACACCACACATAAAGTGCACTCTAGGCAAACCCTATGAAATATTCCTAGCTTTTAATCCTGCCTCTCAGCGGAGGTTGGCACCCTATAGATATAACCCCACAAATGGCACCGCCCGCTCTTCGGCGGCTGTCCCTCTCTTCCCTGGAAAGCCCTACTTAAGCCCCCGTTACACACTACGATATCGCTAGCAATATCGCTGTAAAGTCACCGATTTTGTGACGTTGCAGCGATATTGCTAGCGATATCGCTGCATGTGATACTTACCTCCGACCGGCTCCCCCGCTGGTTATCGCTGATCGCGCGAGAAGCTGCTGGACCATTTCTCGTCGGCCACTTCCTGCTGGGCTTCCAGTGGCGCCGACGAGCGACGCGTGGATGCGGGCGGGAGGACGTCAGGATCGCCGCGTCTGACAGGTAAGTAGCGACCCCCGTCCCCTGCGATGTCACTGGTGAGATCTGCCTGTGTGGCAGCTCACTAGCGACCACCTAGCGATGCACCAGCGATCCTGACCGCGTCATATCGCTGGTCGGGATCGCTGGTACATCGCTAGGTGTAACGGTACCCTTACTTGTATGCCTTTGTCTACACTTATAGCCAAGGCTATTACTAATTTTGCTGCTGTTATCGTCCAGGGAACCTATAACCAAGTAACACCAAGGTTTCATAAATTTTTGGTTTCCAAAATGAACTTGAGACCACAGACATTAGGGAATATTGTTATTTAATGTAGCTGTTTAGAGATAGAGACCAATGTCGAGGACTGGTTTTATGCAGGGTTTTACATAGGACTGCAGACAAACCTACCAAACTTTCTTATCTGAGAGGATGCGCTAACAATTCAGCTCCAACAATTTCAGTCCATGTCCTTCACTTTAGTTAGCCAGATATCTGCTATTCACAGAAAATGAAATTATCATCTATTCGGTCTCCAGTGTCGACCAGTGATAATTTTCAGCAAAGATGATCTTACAAGCCATGTGTGCTAATAGACAGCTGTGAAAATCTGCAATGCTGATCATGTGTTCCCAGCAAGTAACAGGCCACCTCTTATCAAGCTATGAGCTCCTTAGAAGACCTCGCTATCTTCTCTGATTATTTCAGAAGACCATCCCTTCTTCATGGTGGTGCCGTGTTAGTTGCTCTTCCAGATAATGGTGAACTATGTATGTTCCCACTCAGGAGTGTTATCACATCAGCCATTTACATGCTATATTGCTTTATCTCTGCCTTCCACATGGACAAGCACCATCATCCCAGACCACTGACATTTGTAAAATTTCAGAAACGAGTCGTTCTAGATTTGTGGATCACGCTGGGACTGGGTTTTAAACAACAGCTGGAGCGCTGCAGGTTGTCTACCTCTCGTTCTATGGTCTGCATAGACTTTGAGTTGATTGACCCATGAAGTCAGAAGGTCTTGTCTGCTGTCACACCGGCTCTAGACAGGTGCCAAATGGACTCCTGTGCGGAGAGCAGTCATCACTTACAGATAAGTTCCCCTTTGAAGCCCCCTGCGCATTCCCAAAACTTATCTCCTCTTACAGTATCTTTCTAAAACTTCGACTATGCCAGTCGAGGGACACTAACGTTTAGTAAAACCTATATTTCAAGGATGTATCTCTATTAAAAAGTTCTTGGATACGATATAATTTAAAATCAGTGGTCTGCGATGTAAACCTATACACACCTGGTTGGGTATTTAGACAATTTTGAAACGCTGGCATCTGTCTACTGGAAGATGATAATCATTAGGTCCATTTATACTGATCGACACAAGGGCGGACATATTGGTGCAATCGGTGGAGCTGCACAGGGTCCCAAGATGTAATGGGGCCACTTTTTGAAAGCAGGTGGAATTGCGTATTTTGATGGACTTTTGGACTGCAAAGGGCCCAGATATTGTTCTTGCACAGTGACCCTTTTCGGACTGTGTCCGCCAATCGATTGACAGATCCAAAATAATAGCTGGGATTTTGGGGTATTGTGTTAGCACAGGAGGATCCAAGGTATCAAAAGTCTCTGCCATCGCGAGAACTATAGATGGCACTTGGTAGGTTGGGGGCATGGTTAAAAATGTTGTAATTGTACCTGGGAAATTCAATTTACCCAGTGTATGACCTTCAACAGCCCTTCCGCTGCCATTGTAATTCATCAGCACCCTGCAATCATGCCATGAGTGGTGGGTGCCCCAATTGGCTCTACTGCAGGACTGCTACAGACACTGACAGAGGCATTTAAATGGTTATACAGCAGTGGTCGATAGCTCTAGATGCTGCAGTTAGCGGCAGATGCAGCCTCTTAACACAGCAGCCGACACCAGAATTGCCAAAACATGGCTACATTCTTCTAAAAACATCCCTAGCCCTTGTCCATAGGTCATATTGCAGCTTAGTCCCTTTCACTTCAAAGCAGCTGATGGATAGGAGTGGCGCCATCTTTCTTTGTTTAATTAAATCAGCCATTTTTTAAGAAATCAGGACAACTACTTTAAGGTAGAAAATGTTGCAATAGTAAAGACCACTAATCGGTTAAAGACCGCTCCTGCCAGAAGTTCAGCTGCTTCCATTGATGTCACGTCGACAGACCAGCTGCTTCCCTTCTGCTCTGCTCTGTTGACGCGGTGTGACTGCTAACATCATGTTGATTGACATCCGGCTGCCTAACTTCAGGGGGCTGGCTATCAGCCAACATGATATCAGCAGTTATGCCCTGTTGACTGAGCAGCCAGGAAGAAGAAGAGCTACTCTGCTGACGAGGAGCAGCTGAATCGCCAGCAGGAGCCGTCAGTGACCGCTCTGTGCAGGTGCCAGGCACAACTGGAAGGTGGTTACCAAGTTAGTACGGTAAGTTTTTAGACACATAGTAAAAAAAAATTGGATAAACCCTTTAATAGTGGTCAATGACTTATACCAAGGCAACTGAGTGCTCTGATCATTGGTGGTAAGATGTTTCAGTACCTGTCACAAGGTTTTCCGTATATGTGATTATTACATTGGCACTCTTTGGCAAAAATTATGAAACCACCTAATAACTGTCTTGGGCCATGTGCACATGGCGTGATTTAGACAACCGCTGAATTTTCTCAGGCGTCCTCTATTTTCCTCTATAATCCCAGTATATAGTGCGGGCTGCTTTCCAGTTTCCCATGTTACTTCTTCTAACCGCTTCTCGCTTTGACACTCCTTTCAACTATGTTGATTTTATGGGGCGCTTTTGCTGAAGAATCTGAAAAAAATCCTTAAAAAAAGTTGTGTTCCCAGTGTTCACACTGAATTTTTTTCAGGAGTTTTTTCGAGCAAAAACTATCCAAATGTACAAATGAATTCATAGCTTCTAGTTGTTTTTGGAGTTTTTGCTCCAAAAACTCCTGAAAAAAATAAAACCTCAACCTAAAATGGAGAGATTTTCCATTGGCTCATTTTCTGTAAATTCTTACCAGTTAAAAAGGAATAACCTAAAAAAAAAATCAATATATTTAAATTTTCCACTTTATGGGCCAAAAAATATGATTTTTTTAAAATTTGGTTTTGGTCTTGTAAAATCATTTCGAAAGAGAACGAAATTGTTCATTATATACATGCAGAAACCAAATGTACAGAAGTCCTGATTGACTGAATCCATGCCCTGGTTTCACCTCTACTGGAGGACATTCCACAAATACACCTCCGATGGGTAAGATAATACTTCCTTCCATTTCCTGGTGGCACACTATCTGCCTCTTTTAGCGTGACTTCTTTTTATCATGTATCCTCCTCCAAACTGTGTTCAGATTGAAAAAATGACGTTCACTGTACAAGGAAAAATTTAGCAAGTTCAGAACACAATATCTGCATACCACAACAATGATGGGAACATTGAAAATATGCAATATTTAATGGATTACATGTGTGTGGTAGATGGAAATCTGATGGAAAATTCTTCACCCCATTTGTGGCTTACCAGCCTATAGGCAAATAGGTCAAAGTATCAACTGTCATCAACTAATCGTCACCAGACCTGATTTCATTAAACAGTGGCCACTAGTGGTGAAATGGGGTATTACATGGTGGCCCCAGAGCTGCTCTCCATTCTGGCTTCTCATCTATGACATTCACAAACACTCACCGTATTACTGCATTTACTCTGCTCTCTACAATATGGATTTATCTCACAGTTTTATTTCATAGCCATCATGCGTTCAAAGCAACATATATACCTCTTGAATTTGGGGAAGCACCTTGGATAAACAGAGGAAACATCAGGGCTAGGATTATACCATGGTCAAACATCGGGACTCGTTGGTAGGGCCAAGTGGCCCCGTAATATTTCGGTTTCTGAAACCCAGCCAAACTTTAGTCCAAAGTTCGGTTCAGGTGCCAGAACTGTACCTAAACTTCAACAAGAACCCAAACCCGATTAAAAGCAATAGGGACCTGAACTTTAGAGCTGGAAAATTCCCACTCTCTCGTTCTCCTTCCAGGCTTCCCTTGGAACTCTGAACATTAATACCAACTTCCGGGAGAAGTCCATGTTCGGGGCTTAGCTCCGGTACGAACCCTGAATTTTTATGTCTGAGCTCGTTCTTCTCTACTCATTGGGCTTGATTGATGGGAGCATACTCAAATTCTTCTCGATGGTTTCCAAAGTGTTGGTTCAATATGTGACCTTGGATACCACTTGGCATAAAAAAAAAGTTGACAGGGGTACAAAGAATAATTAGCAAGTGGGAGAAAGTTAAACTTTTTTTTTTAGCATGACTGGGGACAGCCATATCAAAGTTTTGATTTTGCCCCAGAAAGTCGTCTTATTAGCAACCACCACAGATGTCCTGCGTGTTGGGGCATCAGGACGTTATGACTGTCGAATTTTTTTGGATGGGGGTTTTTGCACCCCTTGGAAGGAGTCACAAGCAAGCCCCTCATGTTGTAATATTGTGACTCAAGGGTTCACATGCAGGATTCAGCCCTTCTTACGAGAATCTTGGTTCCCATATCTTTGTTAGGTATACTAAAAATATTGGTTATGCCAAAAATATTGGTTTGCTACAATGTTATGGTTCTCTTGTTATTCCGTAATCCTTTTTGTTTTCACCATTTATCACAATCATTATAACCATGGTTAACCGAGCGACTAGACTTTCTTGACACAGGACCAAGAAAAAAAAATCATTTTCCTGGCAGTTGAAGGACTCAATGTGATTTTGCAAGACAGAACAGAAAAAAAATATCTCACAGAACTTTAAACTGTAACTTTTTGCCGAGTCACATTCAGGAGGGGAAGGAGAAAAAGTTGTTTTTTCTCAAATATTTTATTCCGTATGAGTCAGCTGTCTGGTCTTCCAGCTGCCTTATCTGCTCCTCATGACCTTGTATGAGCCAGAATTAGCTGTTAATTGGCCCTGTTTTGAGTACATAACTAGTAACAACCGAACTTTTATCAACAAAGGATTCTAAATAGGAGTGTTTGCTATTCTGGTCCTGAATGTGTGTCTTTTAGAGAATAGTCTAAAGATGATGTTTTTCTTCATGGTGACCTTTGAGCAACATAAAAAAGTAGAAAGAGAAATAGCAGAACAGCCGTGGATGGTTTATAGTCATTTCGTATGCTAAAGGGGTCTGCCCGCTAAAGGGAATCTGTCACCCTATTTTTCGCCTATGAACTGCCGGCACCGCCATCAGGGGCTTAGCTACAGCATTCTGTAATGCTGTAGATAAGACCCCGATAAAACCTGAAAGATAAGAAAAAAGAGTTAGATTATACTCACCCTGGCATCAGTCCGGTCCGATGGGTGAAGAGGACGTCACCGTTAGAAGAAGGGAGGCACCGTACCGCAACACCCATCGGACCAAGACCGGACCGCCCCCCGGTGAGTATAATCTAACTCTTTTTTCTTATCTTTCAGGTTACATCGGGGGCTTATCTACAGCATTACAGAATGCTGTAGATAAGCCCCTGATGGTGGTGCCGGCAGCTCATAGGCGAAAAATAGGGTGACAGAAAACTGTAAAATAGGGGACAAAAACTGTAAAAAAAAAAAACATTGATTTACTACTCCCCCTCCCCCAATAACAAGTTAAAACTTTTTTTGGTGAACATGCCAGTCTAATGTACCGGAAACATCCTGATTCTCATGCTATTTTTGAGTGGGTTGTTTCTACTTATTAGCATTCTGCCAGCACTATAGGAGCTGGAGCTTTCTTTCTCACTTACTAGCCTACTTTTCTCTTGCCATTCTCCATTTGCCTGGCGAGAACTGAAAGCCTATCTCTCTTTTATGCCTGTATGCAGTAAATTAATAACCTCTAAAAACATATATTAATAAGTTCTGCCTCACGACCTACTTTACATCTTTTAATAATCTGTATAGCTGATTATACAAAACATGTCTGACACTAGGAAAAATCTGTATGCCAAGGTCCTCATCAGAGCGCCCGTTTTTTGTCCTCCCATAGTAGTCTGTAACGAACTATGAGAAATGAGGTTATCCAGCTCTTTTTCAGCCATGCTCCAATAAAAGAGGCAAAATTAGTGTTTTCCCCAAAATTAGTGTTTTTCAGGAAGTGGCAAAACAAAAAAAAGTGTGAAGTGGAAGCAGCGCTGGATTAGCATTGTGGTTCCAATCGACGGAGGTCCTAGAGGTCGGACTACCCAAGGGATCATTAAATGGTATACTTCCCAAAGTTATCCCCTTTCCATAGGATAGGGAATAACTTAGCGATCGATGGGGGTCTGACATCTCATTGTCAATTAATGGAGCAGAGGTCTACAATGTTCATCTCCCTCCGTTACGATGAGACTTTACATAGCTCCATTCTTAGATCACAAGAGGTCCCAGTGGTCAGACCCCCTGCCATCAGTAAGTTATTGCCATCCTATGGATAGGGGTTAATTTTAGACTTTGGTAAAACCATATCTTAAATAAATCAATTCTCTATACATAGCAGTATACTATCACGTAAGGCCCCCTATACACAAAGGACTAAAATCAGGCAGGAGATTTCAATGTGTATGGGGGCCTCCAGATTCTTCCCCAATGGATGATTTTGTGTAAGTAAAGAATCTGGATTCCTAAAAGTGATGAACGAACGTCCTCGGATAAGGTGTTATCAGCGCTCCAGAGTTCTCTATGAAAGAGCTGCTGTCAGACTCCTCTGGCAGCGGATTTTTTGCCTTAGAACAATTAGGGTCGATAGTTAGAAATGAGTGATGAGCGAGCATGCTTGGAAAAGGGTGTTATCAGCACGCCTGAGTTCTGTATGAAAGAGTCACTGTCAGGCTCCTCTGGCAGCGGCTTTTTTGCCTTAGAATAATAGGGTCGACAGTTAGAAATTAGCGTTGAGCGAACATGCTCAGATAAGGTGTTATAGGAGCAGGCCCAGATTGATAATGTGCCCAACCGGGCATTTTCCCGCTGTGACGTGATGTGTCATAGTGGGCCACGGGCCGGTGGCACCAGCTCATCTGGCCGCTCGCCCACAGAACCAGCCACCAACCCATTTTTCCGATCTGTGGATGTGGCGGTTTTGCAGGCGCGTGCACGCAGCAGTCACTGCTTGACTGCTGCGACGCACATAGGGTTCAGAACGCGCTGACGTTGGCACATCAAGACGTTCTTTGTGGGCTGAGACAGCGCGCTCTGCTCTCCTGCCCCTGTAATGGAGGCTGCAGCAGTTGGTGGAGCTCTGCACGTATCAGGGGCTGCAGGAGCTCCTACCTGAGCACCTGTGCTCGGCTGTACATTTATTTCAGTCTGTGTCTGGGTGAGTGTTCCATATACTATACAATGTATGAAGGGATATATACTGTACAATGTGTAAGGGGATATATACTGTACAATGTATGAGGAGATATATACTGTACAATGTATGAGGGGATATATACTGTACAATGTGTGAGGGGATATATACTGTACAGTGTATGAGGAGATATATACTGTACAATGTATGAGGGGATATATACTGTACAATGTGTAAGGGGATATATACTGTACAATGTGTGAGGGGATATATACTGTACAATGTGTAAGGGGATATATACTGTACAATGTGTGAGGGGATATATACTGTACAATGTATGAGGGGATATATACTGTACAATGTGTGAGGGGATATATACTGTACAATGTATGAGGAGATATATACTGTACAATGTATGAGGGGATATATACTGTACAATGTGTAAGGGGATATATACTGTACAATGTGTGAGGGGATATATACTGTACAATGTGTAAGGGGATATATACTGTACAATGTGTGAGGGGATATATACTGTACAATGTATGAGGGGATATATACTGTACAATGTGTGAGGGGATATATACTGTACAATGTATGAGGGGATATATACTGTACAATGTATGAGGGGATATATACTGTACAATGTATGAGGGGATATATACTGTACAATGTATGAGGAGATATATACTGTACAATGTATGAGGGGATATATACTGTACAATGTGTAAGGGGATATATACTGTACAATGTGTGAGGGGATATATACTGTACAATGTGTAAGGGGATATATACTGTACAATGTGTGAGGGGATATATACTGTACAATGTATGAGGGGATATATACTGTACAATGTGTGAGGGGATATATACTGTACAATGTATGAGGAGATATATACTGTACAATGTATGAGGGGATATATACTGTACAATGTATGAGGGGATATATACTGTACAATGTATGAGGAGATATATACTGTACAATGTATGAGGGGATATATACTGTACAATGTGTAAGGGGATATATACTGTACAATGTGTGAGGGGATATATACTGTACAATGTATGAGGGGATATATACTGTACAATATATGAGGGGATATATACTGTACAGTGTATGAGGGGATATATACTGTACAATGTATGAGGGGATATATACTGTACAGTGTATGAGGGGATATATACTGTACAATGTGTAAGGGGATATATACTGTACAATGTGTAAGGGGATATATACTGTACAATGTGTGAGGGGATATATACTGTACAATGTATGAGGGGATATATACTGTACAGTGTATGAGGGGATATATACTGTACAATGTGTAAGGGGATATATACTGTACAATGTGTGAGGGGATATATACTGTACAATGTATGAAGGGATATATACTGTACAATGTATGAAGGGATATATACTGTACAATGTGTAAGGGGATATATACTGTACAATGTGTGAGGGGATATATACTGTACAATGTATGAAGGGATATATACTGTACAATGTATGAAGGGATATATACTGTACAATGTGTGAGGGGATATATACTGTACAATGTATGAGGGGATATATACTGTACAATGTGTAAGGGGATATATACTGTACAATGTGTGAGGGGATATATACTGTACAATGTATGAAGGGATATATACTGTACAATGTATGAGGGGATATATACTGTACAATGTGTAAGGGGATATATACTGTACAATGTGTGAGGGGATATATACTGTACAATGTATGAAGGGATATATACTGTACAATGTATGAAGGGATATATACTGTACAATGTGTGAGGGGATATATACTGTACAATGTATGAAGGGATATATACTGTACAATGTATGAGGGGATATATACTGTACAATGTGTAAGGGGATATATACTGTACAATGTATGAAGGGATATATACTGTACAGTGTATGAGGGGATATATACTGTACAATGTGTGAGAAGATATATACTGTACAATGTATGAGGGGATATATACTGTACAATGTATGAGGGGATATATACTGTACAATGTATGAGGGGATATATACTGTACAATGTGTAAGGGGATATATACTGTACAATGTGTGAGGGGATATATACTGTACAATGCATGAGGAGATATATACTGTACAATGTATGAGGGGATATATACTGTACAATGTGTAAGGGGATATATACTGTACAATGTATGAGGGGATATATACTGTACAATGTATGAGGGGATATATACTGTACAGTGTATGAGGGGATATATACTGTACAATGTGTAAGGGGATATATACTGTACAATGTATGAGGAGATATATACTGTACAATGTGTAAGGAGATATATACTGTACAATGTATGAGGGGATATATACTGTACAATGTGTAAGGGGATATATACTGTACAATGTATGAAGGGATATATACTGTACAGTGTATGAGGAGATATATACTGTACAATGTATGAGGGGATATATACTGTACAGTGTATGAGGAGATATATACTGTACAATGTATGAGGGGATATATACTGTACAATGTATGAGGGGATATATACTGTACAATGTATGAGGGGATATATACTGTACAATGTGTAAGGGGATATATACTGTACAATGTATGAGGGGATATATACTGTACAATGTGTAAGGGGATATATACTGTACAATGTATGAGGGGATATATACTGTACAATGTGTGAGGGGATATATACTGTACAGTGTATGAGGGGATATATACTGTACAATGTGTAAGGGGATATATACTGTACAATGTATGAGGAGATATATACTGTACAATGTGTAAGGAGATATATACTGTACAATGTATGAGGGGATATATACTGTACAATGTGTAAGGGGATATATACTGTACAATGTATGAAGGGATATATACTGTACAGTGTATGAGGAGATATATACTGTACAATGTATGAGGGGATATATACTGTACAGTGTATGAGGAGATATATACTGTACAATGTATGAAGGGATATATACTGTACAATGTATGAGGGGATATATACTGTACAGTGTATTAGGGGATATATACTGTACAGTGTATTAGGGGATATATACTGTACAATGCATGAGGGGATATATACTGTACAATGTATGAGGGGATATATACTGTACAATGTATGAGGGGATATATACTGTACAGTGTATGAGGAGATATATACTGTACAATGTATGAGGGGATATATACTGTACAGTGTATGAGGGGATATATACTGTACAATGTGTGAGGGGATATATACTGTACAGTGTATGAGGGGATATATACTGTACAATGTATGAGGGGATATATACTGTACAGTGTATGAGGGGATATATACTGTACAATGTATGAGGAGATATATACTGTACAATGTATGAAGGGATATATACTGTACAATGTGTGAGGGGATATATACTGTACAATGTATGAGGAGATATATACTGTACAATGTATGAGGGGATATATACTGTACAGTGTATGAGGGGATATATACTGTACAATGTGTGAGGGGATATATACTGTACAATGTATGAGGGGATATATACTGTACAATGTATGAGGAGATATATACTGTACAATGTATGAAGGGATATATACTGTACAATGTGTGAGGGGATATATACTGTACAATGTATGAGGAGATATATACTGTACAATGTATGAGGGGATATATACTGTACAATGTATGAGGGGATATATACTGTACAATGTGTAAGGGGATATATACTGTACAATGTATGAGGAGATATATACTGTACAATGTATGAAGGGATATATACTGTACAATGTGTGAGGGGATATATACTGTACAATGTATGAGGAGATATATACTGTACAATGTATGAAGGGATATATACAGTACAATGTATGAGGGGATATATACTGTACAGTGTATGAGGAGATATATACTGTACAGTGTATGAGGAGATATATACTGTACAATGTATGAGGGGATATATACTGTACAGTTTATGAGGGGATATATACTGTACAATGTATGAGGAGATATATACTGTACAATGTATGAAGGGATATATACTGTACAATGTGTGAGGGGATATATACTGTACAGTGTATGAGGGGATATATACTGTACAATGTATGAAGGGATATATACTGTACAATGTGTGAGGAGATATATACTGTACAGTGTATGAAGGGATATATACTGTACAGTGTATGAGGGGATATATACTGTACAGTGTATGAGGGGATATATACTGTACAATGTGTAAGGGGATATATACTGTACAATGTGTGAGGAGATATATACTGTACAGTGTATGAGGGGATATATACTGTACAATGTGTAAGGGGATATATACTGTACAATGTATGAAGGGATATATACTGTACAGTGTATGAGGGGATATATACTGTACAGTGTATGAGGGGATATATACTGTACAATGTGTGAGGGGATATATACTGTACAATGTGTGAGGGGATATATACTGTACAGTGTATGAGGGGATATATACTGTACAATGTGTGAGGGGATATATACTGTACAGTGTATGAGGGGATATATACTGTACAATGTGTGAGGGGATATATACTGTACAGTGTATGAGGGGATATATACTGTACAATGTATGAAGGGATATATACTGTACAATGTGTGAGGAGATATATACTGTACAATGTGTGAGGGGATATATACTGTACAGTGTATGAGGGGATATATACTGTACAGTGTATGAGGAGATATATACTGTACAATGTATGAAGGGATATATACTGTACAATGTGTGAGGGGATATATACTGTACAGTGTATGAGGGGATATATACTGTACAATGTATGAAGGGATATATACTGTACAATGTGTGAGGAGATATATACTGTACAATATATGAGGGGATATATACTGTACAATGTATGAGGGGATATATACTGTACAATATATGAGGGGATATATACTGTACAATGTGTGAGGGGATATATACTGTACAATGTATGAGGGGATATATACTGTACAATGTGTGAGGGGATATATACAGTACAATGTATGAGGGGATATATACTGTACAATGTATGAGGGGATATATACTGTACAGTGTATGAGGGGATATATACTGTACAATGTATGAGGGGATATATACTGTACAGTGTATGAGGGGATATATACTGTACAATGTATGAGGGGATATATACAGTACAATGTATGAGGGGATATATACTGTACAGTGTATGAGGGGATATATACAGTACAATGTATGAGGGGATATATACTGTACAGTGTATGAGGGGATATATACTGTACAATGTATGAGGGGATATATACAGTACAATGTATGAAGGGATATATACTGTACAATGTATGAAGGGATATATACTGTACAATGTGTGAGGAGATATATACTGTACAATGTGTGAGGGGATATATACAGTACAATGTATGAGGAGATATATACTGTACAATGTGTGAGGAGATATATACTGTACAGTGTATGAGGGGATATATACTGTACAATATATGAGGGGATATATACTGTACAATGTATGAGGGGATATATACTGTACAGTGTATGAGGGGATATATACTGTACAATGTATGAAGGGATATATACTGTACAGTGTATGAGGGGATATATACTGTACAATGTATGAAGGGATATATACAGTACAATGTATGAGGGGATATATACTGTACAATGTGTGAGGAGATATATACTGTACAGTGTATGAGGGGATATATACTGTACAATGTATGAGGAAATATATACTGTATAATGTATGAGGGGATATATACTGTACAATGTGTGAGGAGATATATACTGTACAATGTGTGAGGGGATATATACTGTACAATGTGTGAGGGGATACATACTGTACAATGTGTGAGGGGATATATACTGTACAATATATGAGGGGATATATACTGTACAATGTATGAGGGGATATATACTGTACAGTGTGTGAGGAGATATATACTGTACAGTGTATGAGGGGATATATACTGTACAATATATGAGGGGATATATACTGTACAATGTATGAGGGGATATATACTGTACAGTGTATGAGGGGATATATACTGTACAATGTATGAAGGGATATATACTGTACAATGTGTGAGGAGATATATACTGTACAATGTGTGAGGGGATATATACTGTACAATGTGTGAGGAGATATATACTGTACAGTGTATGAGGGGATATATACTGTACAATGTATGAGGAGATATATACTGTATAATGTATGAGGGGATATATACTGTACAATGTGTGAGGAGATATATACTGTACAATGTGTGAGGGGATATATACTGTACAATGTGTGAGGAGATATATACTGTACAATATATGAGGGGATATATACTGTACAATGTATGAGGGGATATATACTGTACAATATATGAGGGGATATATACTGTACAATGTATGAGGGGATATATACTGTACAGTGTATGAGGGGATATATACTGTACAATGTATGAAGGGATATATACTGTACAATGTGTGAGGAGATATATACTGTACAATGTATGAGGGGATATATACTGTACAGTGTATGAGGGGATATATACTGTACAATATATGAGGGGATATATACTGTACAATGTATGAGGGGATATATACTGTACAGTGTATGAGGGGATATATACTGTACAATGTATGAGGGGATATATACTGTACAATGTATGAGGGGATATATACTGTACAATATATGAGGGGATATATACTGTACAATGTATGAGGGGATATATACTGTACAGTGTATGAGGGGATATATACTGTACAATGTATGAGGGGATATATACTGTACAATGTATGAGGAGATATATACTGTACAATGTATGAGGGGATATATACTGTACAGTGTATGAGGGGATATATACTGTACAATATATGAGGGGATATATACTGTACAATGTATGAGGGGATATATACTGTACAGTGTATGAGGGGATATATACTGTACAATGTATGAGGGGATATATACTGTACAATGTATGAGGGGATATATACTGTACAGTGTATGAGGGGATATATACTGTACAATATATGAGGGGATATATACTGTACAATGTATGAGGGGATATATACTGTACAGTGTATGAGGGGATATATACTGTACAATGTATGAGGGGATATATACTGTACAATGTGTGAGGAGATATATACTGTACAATGTATGAGGGGATATATACTGTACAATGTGTGAGGAGATATATACTGTACAATGTGTGAGGGGATATATACTGTACAATGTGTGACGGGATATATACTGTACAGTGTATGAGGGGATATATACTGTACAATGTATGAGGGGATATATACTGTACAGTGTATGAGGGGATATATACTGTACAATGTATGAAGGGATATATACTGTACAATGTGTGAGGAGATATATACTGTACAATGTATGAGGGGATATATACTGTACAGTGTATGAGGGGATATATACTGTACAATATATGAGGGGATATATACTGTACAATGTATGAGGGGATATATACTGTACAGTGTATGAGGGGATATATACTGTACAATGTATGAGGGGATATATACTGTACAATGTATGAGGGGATATATACTGTACAGTGTATGAGGGGATATATACTGTACAATGTATGAAGGGATATATACTGTACAATGTGTGAGGAGATATATACTGTACAATGTATGAGGGGATATATACTGTACAGTGTATGAGGGGATATATACTGTACAATATATGAGGGGATATATACTGTACAATGTATGAGGGGATATATACTGTACAGTGTATGAGGGGATATATACTGTACAATGTATGAGGGGATATATACTGTACAGTGTATTAGGGGATATATACTGTACAATGTATGAAGGGATATATACTGTACAATGTGTGAGGAGATATATACTGTACAATGTGTGAGGAGATATATACTGTACAATGTGTGAGGGGATATATACTGTACAATGTGTGAGGAGATATATACTGTACAATGTGTGAGGGGATATATACTGTACAATGTGTGACGGGATATATACTGTACAGTATATGAGGGGATATATACTGTACAATGTATGAGGGGATATATACTGTACAATGTATGAGGGGATATATACTGTACAGTGTATGAGGGGATATATACTGTACAATGTATGAAGGGATATATACTGTACAATGTGTGAGGAGATATATACTGTACAATGTATGAGGGGATATATACTGTACAGTGTATGAGGGGATATATACTGTACAATATATGAGGGGATATATACTGTACAATGTATGAGGGGATATATACTGTACAGTGTATGAGGGGATATATACTGTACAATGTATGAGGGGATATATACTGTACAGTGTATGAGGGGATATATACTGTACAATGTATGAAGGGATATATACTGTACAATGTGTGAGGAGATATATACTGTACAATGTGTGAGGAGATATATACTGTACAATGTGTGAGGGAATATATACTGTACAATGTGTGAGGAGATATATACTGTACAATGTGTGACGGGATATATACTGTACAGTGTATGAGGGGATATATACTGTACAATGTATGAGGGGATATATACTGTACAATGTATGAGGAGATATATACTGTACAATGTGTGAGGGGATATATACTGTACAATGTGTGAGGGGATATATACTGTACAATGTGTGAGGAGATATATACTGTACAATGTGTGAGGGGATATATACTGTACAATGTGTGACGGGATATATACTGTACAGTGTATGAGGGGATATATACTGTACAATGTATGAGGGGATATATACTGTACAGTGTATGAGGGGATATATACTGTACAATGTATGAAGGGATATATACTGTACAATGTGTGAGGAGATATATACTGTACAATGTATGAGGGGATATATACTGTACAGTGTATGAGGGGATATATACTGTACAATATATGAGGGGATATATACTGTACAATGTATGAGGGGATATATACTGTACAGTGTATGAGGGGATATATACTGTACAGTGTATGAGGGGATATATACTGTACAATGTATGAGGGGATATATACTGTACAATGTATGAGGGGATATATACTGTACAGTGTATGAGGGGATATATACTGTACAATGTATGAAGGGATATATACTGTACAATGTGTGAGGAGATATATACTGTACAATGTATGAGGGGATATATACTGTACAATGTATGAGGGGATATATACTGTACAGTGTATGAGGGGACATATACTGTACAATATATGAGGGGATATATACTGTACAATGTATGAGGGGATATATACTGTACAGTGTATGAGGGGATATATACTGTACAATGTATGAGGGGATATATACTGTACAGTGTATGAGGGGATATATACTGTACAATGTATGAAGGGATATATACTGTACAATGTGTGAGGAGATATATACTGTACAATGTGTGAGGAGATATATACTGTACAATGTGTGAGGGGATATATACTGTACAATGTGTGAGGAGATATATACTGTACAATGTGTGAGGGGATATATACTGTACAATGTGTGACGGGATATATACTGTACAGTATATGAGGGGATATATACTGTACAATGTAAGAGGGGATATATACTGTACAATGTATGAGGGGATATATACTGTACAGTGTATGAGGGGATATATACTGTACAATGTATGAAGGGATATATACTGTACAATGTGTGAGGAGATATATACTGTACAATGTATGAGGGGATATATACTGTACAATATATGAGGGGATATATGCTGTACAATGTATGAGGGGATATATACTGTACAATGTATGAGGGGATATATACTGTACAGTGTATGAGGGGATATATACTGTACAATGTATGAAGGGATATATACTGTACAATGTGTGAGGAGATATATACTGTACAATGTGTGAGGGGATATATACTGTACAATGTGTGAGGAGATATATACTGTACAATGTGTGACGGGATATATACTGTACAGTGTATGAGGGGATATATACTGTACAATGTATGAGGGGATATATACTGTACAATGTATGAGGAGATATATACTGTACAATGTATGAGGGGATATATACTGTACAATGTGTGAGGGGATATATACTGTACAATGTGTGAGGAGATATATACTGTACAATGTGTGAGGGGATATATACTGTACAATGTGTGAGGAGATATATACTGTACAATGTGTGACGGGATATATACTGTACAGTGTATGAGGGGATATATACTGTACAATGTATGAGGGGATATATACTGTACAATGTATGAGGAGATATATACTGTACAATGTATGAGGGGATATATACTGTACAATGTATGAGGGGATATATACTGTACAATGTGTGAGGGGATTTATACTGTACAATGTGAGGGGATATATACTGTACAATGTATGAGGAGATATATACTGTACAATGTGTGAGGGGATATATACTGTACAGTGTATGAGGGGATATATACTGTACAATGTATGAAGGGATATATACTGTACAGTGTATGAGGAGATATATACTGTACAATGTGTAAGGGGATATATACTGTACAATGTGTGAGGGGATATATACTGTACAATGTGTGAGGAGATATATACTGTACAATGTGTGAGGAGATATATACTGTACAATGTGTGAGGGGATATATACTGTACAATGTGTGAGGGGATATATACTGTACAATGTATGAAGGGATATATACTGTACAGTGTATGAGGAGATATATACTGTACAATGTATGAGGGGATATATACTGTACAATGTATGAGGAGATATATACTGTACAATGTGTGAGGAGATATATACTGTACAATGTATGAGGGGATATATACTGTACAATGTGTGAGGGGATTTATACTGTACAATGTGTGAGGAGATATATACTGTACAATGTATGAGGAGATATATACTGTACAATGTGTGAGGAGATATATACTGTACAATGTATGAGGAGATATATACTGTACAATGTGTGAGGGGATATATACTGTACAGTGTATGAGGAGATATATACTGTACAATGTGTGAGGAGATATATACTGTTCAATGTATGAGGAGATATATACTGTACAATGTGTGAGGGGATATATACTGTACAGTGTATGAGGAGATATATACTGTACAATGTGTGAGGAGATATATACTGTACAATGTGTGAGGAGATATATACTGTACAATGTATGAGGGGATATATACTGTACAATGTGTGAGGAGATATATACTGTACAATGTGTGAGGAGATATATACTGTACAATGTGTGAGGGGATATATACTGTACAATGTGTGAGGAGATATATACTGTACAATGTGTGACGGGATATATACTGTACAGTGTATGAGGGGATATATACTGTACAATGTATGAGGGGATATATACTGTACAATGTATGAGGAGATATATACTGTACAATGTATGAGGGGATATATACTGTACAATGTGTGAGGGGATATATACTGTACAATGTGTGAGGAGATATATACTGTACAATGTGTGAGGAGATATATACTGTACAATGTGTGAGGGGATATATACTGTACAATGTGTGAGGAGATATATACTGTACAATGTGTGACGGGATATATACTGTACAGTGTATGAGGGGATATATACTGTACAATGTATGAGGAGATATATACTGTACAATGTATGAGGGGATATATACTGTACAATGTGAGGGGATATATACTGTACAATGTGTGACGGGATATATACTGTACAGTGTATGAGGGGATATATACTGTACAATGTATGAGGAGATATATACTGTACAATGTATGAGGGGATATATACTGTACAATGTGTGAGGGGATATATACTGTACAATGTGTGAGGAGATATATACTGTACAATGTGTGAGGAGATATATACTGTACAATGTGTGAGGGGATATATACTGTACAATGTGTGAGGAGATATATACTGTACAATGTGTGACGGGATATATACTGTACAGTGTATGAGGGGATATATACTGTACAATGTATGAGGGGATATATACTGTACAATGTATGAGGAGATATATACTGTACAATGTATGAGGGGATATATACTGTACAATGTGTGAGGGGATATATACTGTACAATGTGTGAGGAGATATATACTGTACAATGTGTGAGGAGATATATACTGTACAATGTGTGAGGGGATATATACTGTACAATGTGTGAGGAGATATATACTGTACAATGTGTGACGGGATATATACTGTACAGTGTATGAGGGGATATATACTGTACAATGTATGAGGAGATATATACTGTACAATGTGTGAGGGGATATATACTGTACAGTGTATGAGGGGATATATACTGTACAGTGTATGAGGAGATATATACTGTACAATGTGTGAGGGGATATATACTGTACAATGTATGAGGAGATATATACTGTACAATGTGTGAGGGGATATATACTGTACAATGTGTGAGGGGATTTATACTGTACAATGTGAGGGGATATATACTGTACAATGTATGAGGAGATATATACTGTACAATGTGTGAGGGGATATATACTGTACAGTGTATGAGGGGATATATACTGTACAGTGTATGAGGAGATATATACTGTACAATGTGTGAGGGGATATATACTGTACAATGTATGAGGAGATATATACTGTACAATGTGTGAGGGGATATATACTGTACAATGTATGAAGGGATATATACTGTACAGTGTATGAGGAGATATATACTGTACAATGTGTAAGGGGATATATACTGTACAATGTGTGAGGGGATATATACTGTACAATGTGTGAGGAGATATATACTGTACAATGTGTGAGGAGATATATACTGTACAATGTGTGAGGGGATATATACTGTACAATGTATGAAGGGATATATACTGTACAGTGTATGAGGAGATATATACTGTACAATGTGTAAGGGGATATATACTGTACAATGTATGAGGAGATATTTACTGTACAATGTGTGAGGAGATATATACTGTACTGTACAATGTGTGAGGAGATATATACTGTACAATGTGTGAGGAGATATATACTGTACAATGTGTGAGGGGATATATACTGTACAATGTATGAAGGGATATATACTGTACAGTGTATGAGGAGATATATACTGTACAATGTGTAAGGGGATATATACTGTACAATGTATGAAGGGATATATACTGTACAATGTGTGAGGAGATATATACTGTACAATGTGTGAGGGGATATATACTGTACAATGTATGAGGAGATATATACTGTACAATGTGTGAGGGGATATATACTGTACAATGTATGAAGGGATATATACTGTACAGTGTATGAGGAGATATATACTGTACAATGTGTAAGGGGATATATACTGTACAATGTGTGAGGGGATATATACTGTACAATGTGTGAGGAGATATATACTGTACAATGTGTGAGGAGATATATACTGTACAATGTGTGAGGGGATATATACTGTACAATGTATGAAGGGATATATACTGTACAGTGTATGAGGAGATATATACTGTACAATGTGTAAGGGGATATATACTGTACAATGTATGAGGAGATATTTACTGTACAATGTGTGAGGAGATATATACTGTACTGTACAATGTGTGAGGAGATATATACTGTACAATGTGTGAGGAGATATATACTGTACAATGTGTGAGGGGATATATACTGTACAATGTATGAAGGGATATATACTGTACAGTGTATGAGGAGATATATACTGTACAATGTGTAAGGGGATATATACTGTACAATGTATGAGGAGATATTTACTGTACAATGTGTGAGGAGATATATACTGTACTGTACAATGTGTGAGGAGATATATACTGTACAATGTGTGAGGGGATATATACTGTACAGTGTATGAGGGGATATATACTGTACAATGTATGAAGGGATATATACTGTACAATGTGTGAGGAGATATATACTGTACAGTGTATGAGGGGATATATACTGTACAATGTGTAAGGGGATATATACTGTACAATGTATGAAGGGATATATACTGTACAATGTGTGAGGGGATATATACTGTACAGTGTATGAGGGGATATATACTGTACAATGTATGAAGGGATATATACTGTACAATGTGTGAGGAGATATATACTGTACAGTGTATGAGGAGATATATACTGTACAATGTGTTAGGAGATATATACTGTACAATGTGTGAGGGAATATATATACTGTACAATGTGTGAGGGGATGTATATATAGTGTACACTGTTTGAGGGGATATATATATACTGTACACTGTGTGAGGGGATATATATACTATACAATGTATGAGGGATATATTTACTGTCGAACAGCCACGGGGACATATTTTTCGAGCACGCCGAAGACACTCGGTTCACACCCGGGCATACTCCAATAACACCTCCCTGATCACTAATTTCTAACCCTATTGTACTAAGGCTAAAGCCGCTGCCAGAGGAGTTTGACAGCGGCTCTTTCATACAGATCTCAGAAGCGCTCAACTGCTTACATGAAAGTCAGAAAAGATCGCTTGCAGCTGAGCGATCATTCATTTGACCACTATCTAATTTGTAAGGAGACCTATACTAAGATACTAAGATGGGAGTACCCATTCAAATCTTCTAAGCCCCTGTTACAGGACTCTGCATCTAACATGGGTCTCCATGCCTGGGTGCGACTACCATAGCTATACCCATGAGTATACAGCATCTATATACAGCTTCAAAAACCGTTCAACATTCATGCAGACGCTACCAGAGACCGTTTTAAGCATCCCTACGCATTTTAAGCAAAACCCATAAAGTGCAGTTACTCCTTTATTATAATATATGAATCTCATAACTAAAATTGTTAAATATTCAAGACACACAATTTGTAAGACTATGTACAAAGCAGATGGTATTAATGTCACCTTTTATGTCATCCTGGTGCTATATAGCTTCACGCTCCCTGCTCTGAATCCTAATACATTTGACGCAAATTCCTAAGATCGCTTCAGTAAGAGCTTGTTCAAAGCCGGCAGTTTTATTGATGCATAAAAACCAATGTTCTCTCACTTAGAATTAAAATAATGTGTAATGAATCTTCCTCAAGCGCTCCATAAATCAGCCACGTAACGGTGCTGAAAAGAAAAAAAAAGAATGGCAAGTTCGTCAGAAAGCTAAAGGGTTAAGTTCGTGTAGGGACCTACGGAGTCATTCGGGAGGAAAAGGGTTGTAAAAAGTGGAAAACTTTTTAGGGTTGTCCTTCAAGGAACTCAACGACAAACAAAGTTTGATATCTTTTTTTTTCCGGATCCAATTAATGCATTCAAATCAAGGTGAATAAAAGGATATCATCTACAATTAGGGCTCCGTTTAAAAAAAAACAAAAAAAAAATAATAACTTGCCGATGTGCGTGGCATTAAAGGAGGATTTCATCAAAGTCAGCATTTTTTGGTTCAAAAAACAGTAGAATGAAGATGAGATTGAAACAATTCATTTCGGTTCTGGGGAGGATGGCGGAGGGGGTGGGGGAACGCGCTTGTTTGATCACAGCTAATACGAAGCACCGTTCTCGTATCAATGCAAATTATTCCAGACCTGCGCTCATCCTTCAAGGATTAAAATGACCTAGAATTTGTTTTAACGCCGTCTCTACTTTCTTTGGAAGGAAAGTCACACTGAAAAGATTAAAAAGAGAAGAATTATAAAGGACTTAAAGAGGACCTGTCAACCGGTGAAAAGTGGACAGTTTTTGCACATAATTTATCCCAGAATGTTATCCTGATTATTCCATTTTTTGTTTTTTAAAAATCCACTATATGGTTCCAGATATATAGGCTTTTTTATGTAGTGCTAGTTTTTATAGGCATTACTAAAGGGGGTGTGGCTCTTAGGATCCTCTAGGGCGTGTATTCAGGCTGCTCTGCTGTATTCAGGCTGTACTCTGCTGCTCTCTTAGGATCCTCTAGGGTGTGTATTCAGGCTGCTCTACTGTATTCAGGCTGTATTCTGCTGCTCTCTTAGGATCCTCTAGGGCGTGTATTCAGGCTGCTCTGCTGTATTCAGGCTGTATTCTGCTGCTCTCTTAGGATCCTCTAGGGCGTGTATTCAAGCTGCTCTGCTATATTCAAGCTGTATTCTGCTGCTCTCTTAGGATCCTCTAGGGCGTGTATTCAGGCTACTCTGCTGTATTCAGGCTGTATTCTGCTGCTCTCTTAGGATCCTCTAGGGCGTGTATTCAGGCTGCTCTGCTATATTCAGGCTGTATTCTGCTGGTCTCTTAGGATCCTCTAGGGCATGTATTCAAGCTGCTCTGCTGTATTTAGGCTGTATTCTGCTGGTCTCTTAGGATCCTCTAGGGTGTCTATTCAGGCTGCTCTGCTGTATTCTGCTGCTCTCTTAGGATCCTCTAGGGCATGTATTCAGGCTGCTCTGCTGTATTCAGGCTGTATTCTGCTGCTCTCTTAGGATCCTCTAGGGCGTGTATTCAGACTGCTCTGCTATATTCAGGTTGTATTCTGCTGGTCTCTTAGGATCCTCTAAGGCGTGTATTCAAGCTGCTCTGCTGTATTTAGGCTGTATTCTGCTGGTCTCTTAGGATCCTCTAGGGTGTGTATTCAGGCTGCTCTGCTGTATTCAGGCTGTATTCAGCTGCTCTTAAGATCCTCTAGGGCGTGTATTCAGGCTGCTCTGCTGTATTCAGGCTGTATTCTGCTGCTCTCTTAGGATACTCTAGGGCGTGTGTTATGATTGAGTCACCGTAGGAGGCAAAAATAGAAATGCTAGCTAAGTCCAGAAAACCAGAGAAGTTGGCAGCTATCGGATTGCAGACCCCTGAACGTACAACTAGCAGTAGCCGTGGGGGGCTCCTACGATGCCCTAGGCCCATCGATCACAGCCGGAGGACTACATAGCCTAAAGACAGAAAGGGAAATCTAAACTGCCCCAGAGCAGACCCCAAAGCAAAAGGCAGCCCCCCACATATAATAATGGTGAAGCAAGAAGAAAGAACAAAACACAGACAGAAAGATAGACTGAGCAAAGATGGGGCCCACGCTAGCTTAGATAGGAAAGGACAGGAAGGCTGCTGTCTGCAATCCGTGAAAAACCCTATGAAAATAAGAGCCAACAAACTGACAGTAAAAAAGGCCCTGAAGACGCTAGGCTTCAAAAAAGCTTTGTCAGTACTCAGGAATATTCTGAAGACAGAGCAACAGGCAAAAGGAGATTCAGCTCACCCCGGCAGGGAATGGCAGAATCCAGAAAAGCAAGGAAAACAAACACTAATGCAAAAAGGCAAAGCAGAAATCTTAGCTTTAGATGAGCAGGAATCAGACTGGTTTCCTAGAAGTCCACAGAGAAATCACCCGCAGGCCAGAAGGGCGTCGGCAGCCTTATATCCAGTCATTAACTCCACTCAGCCAGTCATCATCATCAGCCCCAGGTGTTTGACAATCAGGCTCACTACCTTTCTTCACCAGAAGAGGGAGTTCCTCGGGCCTCAGTAGTGAAGGGGAAAATGAACTCACAACAGTACCTCCCCCTTGAGGAGGGGTCACCGAACCCTCAACCACACCACCAGGGCGATCAGGGTGAGCCCGATGAAAGGCACGCACCAATCTTTTGGCATGAATATCAGAGGCAGAGACCCAGGAATTATCCTCCTGACCATAACCCTTCCACTTAACCAAATACTGGAGTCTCCGTCTAGCCAGACGGGAATCCAGTACTTTCTCTACCTCATATTCCATGTTACCTTCAACCAATACAGGGTCTGGAGGTGCAACCCCCGAAACAACAGGTTCAACAAACCTCTTCAACAAAGATTTATGGAACACATTATGGATTTTAAATGTGACAGGAAGAGCCAAACGAAAGGAGACCGGATTAATAATCTCCAAAATCTTGTAAGGTCCAATAAATCTAGGCTTAAACTTAGGAGAAGCCACCTTCATAGCAATATTTTTTGATGATAACCACACCATATCACCAACCTTAAATTGGGGACCAATGGTTCTATGTCGGTTGGAAAACCGCTGGGCCTTTTCCTGGGAGAGAGATAACTTATCCACCACTTGGTCCCAGATCTGGTGCATTCTCTCCACCACAGTGTCAACCCCTGGGCAGGCAGAGGGCTTCACCTGCCCTGAAGAAAATCGAGGATGAAACCCAAAGTTACAAAAAAAAGGAGACATCAAAGTGGCAGAACTAGCTCTATTATTTAAAGCAAATTCGGCCAAGGGCAAAAATGAAACCCAATCATCCTGATCAGCAGAAATAAAACATCTCAAATATGACTCCAAGGTCTGGTTTGTTCTCTCTGTCTGCCCATTGGTCTGAGGGTGAAAAGCAGAGGAGACGGACAACTGAATTCCCAGATTGGAACAGAAAGTTCTCCAAAATCTAGACACAAACTGGACTCCTCTGTCAGATACAATGTTCTCAGGAATCCCGTGCAAGCGAACCACCTGTTGTAAAAACAGGGGCACCAATTCAGAGGAAGACGGCAACTTAGGGAGTGGTACAAGATGAACCATCTTAGAGAACCTATCACAAATCACCCAAATAACAGTCATCCTTTGAGAGACAGGCATATCAGAGATGAAATCCATTGAAATATGGTTCCATGGCCTCTTGGGGACAGGCAAAGGCATCAACAACCCACTAGAGCGAGAACACGATTTAGACCGGGAGCACGTCCCACAGGACTGCACAAAATTCCTGACATCACGAGACAAGGAGGACCACCAAAAAGACCGACTCACCAGATCTCTAGTACCAAAAATACCTGGATGACCAGCCAAAGCAGAGCAATGAACTTCAGACATCACTCTCTTCTTCCACTGGTCAGGAACATACAACTTTCCACTGGGACAACGCTCAGGTTTGTCCTCCTGGAACTCTTCCAGAGCACGTCTCAAATCGGGCGAGATGGTAGAAAGAACTACCCCTTCGCCTAAGATGGTAGCAGGCTTGGTCACCACAGGAGAATCAGCAAAGAAGCTCCTAGAGAGGGCGTCAGCCTTGACATTCTTAGTTCCAGGAAGAAAAGAAACCACAAAATCAAAACGTGTAAAAAACAAGGCCCACCTAGCCTGTCTAGGGTTCAAGCGCTTCGCCGACTCTAGGTAAATCAAATTCTTGTGGTCAGTGAGGACCACGACTTGATGCTTAGCTCCCTCCAACCAATGTCTCCACTCCTCAAATGCCCATTTCATGGCTAACAGTTCCCGATTCCCCACATCATAGTTACGTTCAGATGGAGAGAACTTTCGGGAAAAGAAAGCACAGGGATTCATTTTAGATGTTACAGGATCCTTTTGGGACAAAACAGCTCCTGCACCAATCTCAGAAGCATCCACCTCTACCTGGAACGGAAGTGAGACATCAGGTTGCCGCAAAACCGGAGCAGAAGTGAATCTTCGCTTCAGCTCCTGAAAGGAAGAAACAGCCTCCGGAGACCAATTTAACACATCAGCACCCTTCTTAGTCAAATCAGTCAATGGCTTGGCAATACTAGAAAATTTTGCTATAAATTTCCGATAAAAATTAGCAAAACCTAAAAACTTCTGGAGGGCCTTCAAAGAAGTGGGCTGAACCCAATCGTAAATGGCCTGTACCTTGGCCGGGTCCATTTCAATAGTTGACGGGGACAAAATAAATCCCAAAAAAGAAATCCTCTGTACTCCAAAAAGGCATTTAGATCCTTTGACATACAGGGAATTCTCCCTCAAGATCCGGAACACAGTCCGAATATGTTCCACATGAGAATCCCAATCCTTGGAGAAGATCAAAATATCATCCAGATAGATAATCAAAAATTTATCGACAAAATCTCGGAAAATATCGTTCATGAAGCACTGGAAGACAGAAGGGGCATTAGTGAGCCCAAAAGGCATCACCAGGTACTCAAAATGTCCCTCCGGAGTATTAAACGCCGTCCTCCATTCATCCCCATGCTTAATGCGAATAAGATTATACGCCCCCCTGAGGTCAAGCTTGGTAAACCAGTAAGCACCTTTAACTCTGGAGAATAGATCAGAAATCAGGGGTAACGGATACTGATATTTAACAGTAATTTTGTTGAGAGCACGATAATCAATACAAGGTCTTAATGATCCATCCTTTTTGGCTACAAAAAAAAAACCGGCACCTAAGGGTGACGAGGATGGTCTAATATGACCCTTCTCCAACGCCTCCTTAATATAGGATCGCATAGCCTCGTGCTCGGGTACAGATAAATTGAAGAGCCGACCCTTGGGAAATTTACACCCCGGGCTCAGTTCAATAGCACAGTCATAACTCCTATGAGGAGGCAGAGACGCAGACTCATTCTCACTAAATACATCATAAAAGTCCGCCAAATAATCAGGAACATCATGCGACTGAGAAGAGGTGGAAAACACCGGAGCCTCACTAAAGGCACACCGACAACCCCAACTCACCACAGACACAGATTTCCAATCCAAAACTGGATTATGAATTTGTAACCAGGGAAACCCCAGAACAGTAGTATCATGCAGATTATGTAACACCAAAAACCTGCAATTTTCTTGATGGTCTGGGGAGACCCGCATTACCACCTGGATCCAAAACTGAGGTTTATTTTTAGCCAAAGGAGTAGCATCAATCCCCCTCAAAGGGATAGGCGTCTGCAGAGGTGTCATCAGAAATCCACAACGTTTAGCAAAATCCAAGTCCATTAGGTTTAGAGCTGCTCCCGAATCCACAAAAGCCTTGGCGGAAAATGTGGACAGGGAGCAGATCAGAGTAATAGCCAGAAGAAACTTAGGTTGAACACCACCAACAGAAAACGTGTGTGCAAAGCGTTTCTCGCGTTTAGGACAGACAGAAATAATATGCGAGGCATCTCCACAGAAAAAACACAACTTATTACGCCTTCTGAACTCCTGACGCTGCTCTCTGGAAAAAACTCTATCACATTGCATAGGTTCAGACATCTGTTCAACAGGTGGCAACACCTCTCGTGCAGCTCTGCGTTCGCGTAAACGCCGATCAACCTGAATGGCTAAAGACATAGAATCGTCAAGACCATAGGGAACAGGAAATCCCACCATAGTATCTTTTATTAGAGTTGAGAGAAACGGGTCGAAAAAATTCAAAAGTCGCCGACTTTTGGCAAAGTCGGGTTTCATGAAACGAAACCCGACCCTAGGATGAGGTCGGCCACGAGGTCGGCAAATTACGCGCCAAAGTCGCATTTCAAAAGTTTGTTTTGCGCTCTTTTTCAGCCAATCAGGATCCACGGACACTGTGGGCAACGTGATGACCTAGGCACGGGTCACCACCATCTTTCAGAAGGGCATGCAAGTGATTGGCTTGCTTTGGTGGGCGTCACAGGGGGTATAAAAGGGCGTGCACGCCGACCGCCATCTTACTTCTGCCGATCTTAGTATAGGGAGAGGTTGCTGCTGATTCTGTAGGGAGAGCGTTAGGCAGGGAAGAAGACAAAAAAACTGCTTCTGCTGCTAGCGATTTGGCCTGCACAACACACAAGTCACTGTGTGTGCAGTGCAAGGGGAGGCTATATTGTGGTGTATCAGTGGTGTTGGTTGTTGGGCTGCCTTTTAAGGCTTCCTGACACGTTGGCATTGCTGTTTACCCACTGCTCCGCAAACTGCTTTTTTAAAAGCAATCCAATCTCCCTTATCCTCTAGTCACTTTTGTCACAGCTGTGCCATCGAGCCTGTCACATAGCGCTCAGATATCAGTGGGCCTCACACAATCCACAAGTGTCCAGTGTCCAAAAGTGTGCGCAGAGATTCAAAATCTCCATTATCCTCTCGTCACTTTGGTCACAGGCAGCTGTGCCATCGAGCGTGTCACATAGCGCTCAGATATCAGTGGGCCTCACACAATCCACAAGTGTCCAGTGTCCAAAAGTGTGCGCAGAGATTCAAAATCTCCATTATCCTCTCGTCACTTTGGTCACAGGCAGCTGTGCCATCGAGCCTGTCACATAGCGCTCAGATATCAGTGGGCCTCACACAATCCACAAGTGTCCAGTGTCCAAAAGTGTGCGCAGAGATTCAAAATCTCCATTATCCTCTCGTCACTTTGGTCACAGGCAGCTGTGCCATCGAGCCTGTCACATAGCGCTCAGATATCAGTGGGCCTCACACAATCCAAAAGTGTCCACTGTCCACAAGTGTGTGCAGAAATTCTAAATCTCCCCTGTCCTATAGACACCTTGTACCTTGTTTTACATTACTATATAGTTTGTTGGATTTTGTCTACATTTCTACCAAAAATGAGGAAGGCTGGTGGAAGAGGCCGTGGAATTGGGCGGGGGTTGGCAGCTGGTAATGATGGTGTTGGTGGTGGATCTGATGGTAGTGGCAAGAGCAAAATAGGACCGAATGCAGGAGGTGCTGACCCTGCGTCATCGTCTGGCTACATAAGGCCTCGAACGCTTAGTTTTCTAGGAGTTGGCAAACCGCTTTTAAAGGCAGAGCATCAGGAAAAAGTTTTGTCTTACATTGCTGACTCAGCCTCCAGCTCTATCGCCTCCTCTTCTTCAGTTGTAAAAAGTAAAAGCACTGAGTCGTCATTGGAGGCTCATGTTCATGAACCACACCTTTCCTTGTGTCCTTCACCCCAACCAAGATTGAAGGATGACGCAGGCCATACTACTGATTACTCCATGGAGCTGTTTTCACATACCATGCCTGGATTATCAAGTGAAATGGTGAATTACCCAGGCCAAGATGAATCTGACATGGAGTGCACTGATGCACAGCCGCTGATGGATGATTCTGCTGGTACATTCACTCAGAGCACTACATTGTCCTCGCAGTGTACAGAGCCAGATTTTGACCCTGATGAGACTCAGGTGCCCCTTCCCGCACACTATACCACCATACACGGTGACACAGAGAAAGGTGCACATGACATAGAAGAGGAGGTGATGGATGACCCAGTTGTTGACCCAGATTGGCATCCATTGGGGGAAGAGGGTGCTGCTTCCAATAGCTCAGATGAGGAGCATCCACAGCAGACATCGACATCGCAACAGCTGTTATCTGGCAGGCCCGGAGCACTCCAAAGACAGGTTCCAAACATCAAAAGAGTTGCTGGACAGCTTGTCCAGAGGGTCAAAAGATCACAGCGTGCTAGGCCACAAAATGTCTGCCAAAGTAGGAAGAGTGCAGTGTGGCACTTTTTTGAACAAAATCCTCATGATCAGGCCAAGGTTATCTGTAAGAAGTGCGCAAAGACCTTTAGCCGAGGGAAAAATCTGAAAAATTTGAATACCAGTTGCATGCTTAGACATTTAACCAGCATGCACTGCAAGCGTGGACACAACACCAAACCTCAAGTGCCACATGTGCAACTGATCACAACGAAGGTAGTCAGCAACGCTACATTGTTTCCCCCACTGTAAGTCCACCGGTTAGCACAGCAGCAAATGTTGAGGTGTCGTTGCAAGACCACAGCAGTCAGGGAATCCCACTGTTATATCAACGAAAGACTGATTCTAGGCCATCAGAAAGAACACCAACTTCATCACCATCATCAGCCCTCTCTCAGTCCGCCCTGTCCACCGCTACTTCCACCATATGCAGCTCTCAAGTCCAGCTCACCCTCCCAGACACTATGAGTAGGTCAAGAAAGTACTCAGTCTCTCATCCGCGTACACTGGGTTTGAACGCCCACATTGCCAAACTAATCTCGTTTGAGATGATGCCCTTTCGGTTGGTGGAAAGCACAGCTTTCCGCGAACTCATGGCCTATGCAGTACCACGTTATGACCTACCCAGTCGCCACTTCTTCTCTCGCAAAGCCATCCCAGCCCTCCACCATCATGTGAAAGACCGCATTGTCCATGCACTCAAGCAGTCAGTGAGCGGAAAGGTGCACCTCACAACTGATGCATGGTCCAGTCGGCATGGCCAGGGCCGTTACGTGTCCATCACTGCACACTGGGTTAATGTGGTGGATGCAGGGTCCACAGGGGACAGCGGTGGTGGGACAGTGCTGCCTAGCCCACGGTATAGGAAACAGTTGGCTGTAGGCGTTCCACCCTCCTCCTCCTCCTCCTCCTCCTCCTCCAGAAGCGAAAGCTCGTCCACAGAGCGCAGTCATACGAGCACTCCATCTGCAGCTGCCACTGTTGCACACGATGTGTCCCCCTATCGAGCAGCTAGTGGAAAGCGTCAGCAGGCTGTGTTGCAGATGATGTGTTTGGGCGACAGACACACCGCCGAGGTGCTGGCCGAGTACTTGAAGCGTCAAACTGAGTCATGGCTGGGCAGTGTACATCTTGAGGCAGGCAAGGTAGTTAGTGATAACGGCCGTAATTTTGTGGCAGCCATAGCCATTTCAAAACTCAGCCACATACCTTGCTTGGCTCACACCTTGAACCTGGTGGTGCAGTGCTTCCTCAAAAATTATCCGGAGTTAACAGCCCTGCTCCAGAAGGTGCGAAGACTGTGCGCGCACATCCGCCGGTCGCCTGTACACTCCGTTCGTATGCAGAAGCTGCAGCGATTGCTCCACCTTCCCAACCACCGCCTCATTATCGACATTGCAACAAGGTGGAACTCCACCCTGCACATGGTGGAGCGGCTGTGCGAGCAGAGGCAGGCCATAATGCATTTGTGGGAGGATACACGGCCAGGCACTTTGAGAGCAGACATGGAGTTGACAGGCGTGCAGTGGTCGAAGCTGAAAGACCTTTGTAAAGTCCTTCAGTGTTTTGAGGAATGCACACGGCTGGTAAGCGCAGACGACGCCATCCTAAGCATGAGCATCCCACTTATGCGTCTGCTCATGCAAACTTTGACGCACCTTAAGGAGCAGGCGTCTGCAGCCAATGTTGATGAGGAGGAAGAGGAGGAGGGAATCCTTGATGACATTCAGCCATTGTCTGCTCAGGGACCTCTCCTGGACGCGGTGGAGGAAGAAGAGGAGGAGGAGGAGGATGATGGGGATGATTACTTAGGGGAGGAGGATGCATCTCGTGGGGCAAGTGAAAATGTTGGCGTGGCAAGGTCTGGTACAGGGTTTGTGCGTGACTGGAGGGATGTGGATTTGCCAGAAAGTGCTCCTCCACCCAGCACTCGCAGTGCATCATTGACACCGGGAACATTGGCCCACATGTCAGATTATGCCTTGCGGATCCTAAAAAGGGACCCCCGCATTGCCAAAATGATGAACGATGACGACTACTGGTTGGCCAGCATCCTGGATCCACGCTATAAAGGCAAATTACAAAACATCATGCCACAGGAGAACCTTGACCTAATATTGGCTAATAAACAAGCAACTCTGGTAAATCGGTTGCTTGAGGCATTCCCAGCACACAGCAGCGGTGATGGTTCTCACACGAGCCGTACGGGCCGGGGGCAGCTTGGCAGAGGTGTTCGTGGTGCACACAGCAGAAGTGGCGTTGGAGACAGGGGTTTCATGACAATGTTGTGGACTGATTTTTCAAATACCGCTCACACAACTGGTAATACTGCATCGATGGAAAGTGACAGGAGACAGCAGTTGTCAACTATGGTTACAAACTACTTTTCCTCCCATATCGATGTTCTCCCACACAGGTCATTCCCCTTTGACTATTGGGCCGCTAAACTGGACACCTGGCCTGAATTGGCCCAATATGCCTTACAGGAGCTCGCTTGCCCAGCTGCAAGTGTGCTATCGGAAAGAGTCTTCAGTGCAGCTGGATCAATCCTGACAGAAAAAAGGACCCATCTGTCAACCCAAAATGTGGATGATCTAACCTTCATTAAAATGAACCACGCATGGGTTTCCAAGGATTTTGTCCCACCTTCCCCTGATGACACATAGGGTGACAGAAAAATGGCTTGCTTTGGTCCACCTCTTCCTGGTACTTCACCTATTTCGCCTTTTGCATCAGCTGAATGTCCAACATCAACATATGCCACTTTCTAAAACTCCCTAACTGTGCTGCCTCCCCCCCCATGGCCGGGGTCACCACCTACCGCACGACACCGTGCGAGTGCCATTGCCCTGGACAGGTGGGTAGGCCGACTCTTGGGCACGGGCACTGGCACAGGGTCACTCATAGTGCAATCAAGTGTCTCTGACGGTGGTGGTGCACACCCGCCGTCAGACACACCGCTGTACTATGAGGGGCCCAGTGCCAGTACCGACGCCCACGAGTGGGCCCCCCTTGCTTGGGCAGGGCCCCAGCATTTGCAATCTTTACCTCTCCATGCTCCTCCGCTGTGTAATCTGGGCCGTCAAATCCATACTGTGCCTGACACCGTCTGAGCCTGCCTCCTGAGACATATATTTTGAATGTGTACGCTATCCATACATGTTATCCGGGGATACGGTACCCTTTCTAACCTTTGTGCAATCACGTGCAATCCATACTGGGCCTAACACCGTCTGAGCCTGCCTCCTGTGACATATATTTTGAATGTGTACGCTATCCATACATGTTATCCGGGGATACGGTACCCTTTCTAACCTTTGTGCAATCACGTGCAATCCATACTGTGCCTGACACCGTCTGAGCCTGCCTCCTGAGACATATATTTTGAATGTGTACGCTATCCATACATGTTATCCAGGGATACGGTACCCTTTCTAACCTTTGTGCAATCACGTGCAATCCATACTGGGCCTGACACCGTCTGAGTCTGCCTCCTGAGACATATATTTTGAATGTGTACGCTATCCATACATGTTATCCAGGGATACGGTACCCTTTCTAACCTTTGTGCAATCACGTGCAATCCATACTGGGCGTGAGAACGGCTGGCGAGCTATTAAGCAAGCTACAGCACCTGTCCAGACAAGTACAGGGATTCCCTAGCGAGGAGACTTATTTGATTGTTTTCAATGTTGGGACAGCAATTTTTGGGGAGCACTATACTCTGGAGAATGATAGATGGGGCCCACCATACACTGGAACATTCCAAAGGTGGACATCAGACACTGGAGCAGCATTTACAGGGCCCATTATACACTAGAGCATTAGAAATGGGGCCCATTATGTTTGGAGCATTATTTGGGCCCATAAGACAGTGGAGCTTCATCCATGGGGACCAACATATACTGTAGCATTATGTGGAGCTCATCATATACTGTTTCAAACATTATATGGGACCAATGATTCTGTATGGAGAAATAGATGGGCCTCGTCATGAGATGTAAAAAGTGAGGTATTTTTCATTGTACTATACCGCTATTTATCTGCCGTATCGGAGCATGATGAGTTGTGGTATGTGTTAATGGGGCGCTCTTTCGCCCAGGGCACATGAAAACCTGCAGCCAGCCCTCCCCCCCCACAGTCTGTAGCCAAATAACCCCCATTTTTCAGTGCGTAACTTGTATTATGAAGTTAATTAAGGTTGACAAGCTTAAGTAAGAAGAATTGATGCTTTTGGCATTCAAATGGGCACTGTTGGTGTGTTTCCTGTCCTTCTCTCACTGCCGACTTTTATTCCCCATTGACTTACATTGGGTTTCGTGTTTCGGGACGACCCCGACTTTTCCCTATAATCGGACGATCTTGCTCGACCCGACTTTTGGAAAAGTCGGGTTTCACGAAACGAAACGCGACCCTAAAAATCCAAAAGTCGCTCAACTCTATCTTTTATGGCTTCTGACAACCCCTTCCGAAAGAGAGCAGCCAAGGCATTATCATTCCAGGTAGTAAGTACTGCCCACTTTCGGAATTTTTGACAGTACAATTCTGCAGAATCACGACCCTGGTTCAATGCCAGCAGGGTCTTTTCAGCCTGATCAATGGCATTAGGTTCGTCATACAACAACCCCAAGGCCTGAAAAAATGCGTTCACATTAGTCAGAATAGGATCATCTGGTTTCAAAGAAAATGCCCAATCCTGGGGATCGCCACGCAGCAAAGAGATGACAATTTTAACCTGCTGCGCGGAGCTCCCTGACGAGTTAGACTTCAAGGCAAAAAATAATTTACAATTATTTTTGAAATTCAAAAATTTAGACCGATCCCCAAAAAATACATCAGGTGTAGGAATCTTTGGTTCAGCAGCATGTGCATGAGCAAGGTAGGCGGAAATTCCCCGCACTTCCGCAGCGAGCTGCTCCACACGATCAGACAATTGCTTTATCTCCATTGAGAGAAAAAAAAATTCCCCCTACGGCCTCAGAGATATAGAGGAAAAAATATACACTTTTTTTTTTTTTTTTTTTATACAATTCTTTCCTGCTATTGAGTACCCTAGAATCTGCGGTATGGCGGGTGATTCTGTTATGATTGAGTCACCGTAGGAGGCAAAAATAGAAATGCTAGCTAAGTCCAGAAAACCAGAGAAGTTGGCAGCTATCGGATTGCAGACCCCTGAACCTATCAACACAACTAGCAGTAGCCGTGGGGGGCTCCTACGATGCCCTAGGCCCCTCGATCACAGCCAGAGGACTACATAGCCTAAAGACAGAAAGGGAAATCTAAACTGCCCCAGAGCAGACCCCAAAGCAAAAGGCAGCCCCCCACATATAATGACGGTGAAGCAAGAAGAAAGAACAAAACACAGACAGAAAGATAGACTGAGCAAAGATGGGGCCCACGCTAGCTTAGATAGGAAAGGACAGGAAGGCTGCTGTCTGCAATCCGTGAAAAACCCTATGAAAATAAGAGCCAACAAACTGACAGTAAAAAAGGCCCTGAAGACGCTAGGCTTCAAAAAAGCTATGTCAGTACTCAGGAATATTCTGAAGACAGAGCAACAGGCAAAAGGAGATTCAGCTCACCCCGGCAGGGAATGGCAGAATCCAGAAAAGCAAGGAAAACAAACACTAATGCAAAAAGGCAAAGCAGAAATCTTAGCTTTAGATGAGCAGGAATCAGACTGGTTTCCTAGAAGTCCACAGAGAAATCACCCGCAGGCCAGAAGGGCGTCGGCAGCCTTATATCCAGTCATTAACTCCACTCAACCAGTCATCATCATCAGCCCCAGGTGTTTGACAATCAGGCTCACTACCTTTCTTCACCAGAAGAGGGAGTTCCTCGGGCCTCAGTAGTGAAGGGGAAAATGAACTCACAACAGGTGTGTATTCAGGCTACTCTGCTGTATTCAGGCTGTATTCTGATGCTCTTTTAGGATCCTCTAGGGTGTGTATTCAGGCTGCTCTGCTATATTCAGACTTTATTCTGCTGCTCTCTTAGGATCCTCTAGGGCAGAGGTCTCAAACTGCTCCTCAAGGGCCGCAAACAGGTCATGTTTTCAGGATTTCCTTAGCATTGCACAAGGTGCTGGAATCGTTATCTGAGCAGATGATTAAATTGTCACCTGTGCAACACAAGGAAATCCTGAAAACATCACCTGTTTGCGGCCCTTGAGGAATGCATTTTGAGACCTCTGCTCTAGGGCGTGTATTCAGGCTGCTCTGCTATATTTAGGCTTTATTCTGCTGGTGTCTTAGGATCCTCTATGGTGTGTATTCAGGCAGCTCTGCTGTATTTAGGCTGTATTCTGCTGCTCTCTTAGGATCCTCTAGGGTGTGTATTCAGGCTGCTCTGCTGTATTTAGGCTGTATTCTGCTGGTGTCTTAGGATCCTCTAGGGTGTGCATTCAGGCTGTTCTGCACAATTACCTTGTGAGCCACGCCTATTTAGGAAAAACTATAAAATTAGCACATGCCCTAGTGGATCCTGAAAACTATGCCCTCATAGGAAAGACCATAAAAATTTGCCCTAAATAAAAAGTTCCATATCTCTCAAACAGTATGGCAGATTAAAAAAAATGGAATAGACATGAGAACAGCAGGAATAATCTAAGAGCAAAAACTGGATATTTGACCTGATGAGAAGACCAGACACTTAAGGCAGCCATTGTTGGGTGGTCCAAAGCTATTATTGGTGATTAACATTTACATCAATGAGGCTCTCGGTCTTTCCTAATATATCAGGGCATTGCAATGTAAGTTTAGCCATTCACATAGCATAACCCCCAGGTCCTCCATAAACATGCATCCTTGGCACTAGCGGATACACATAAAACAAGTCCCCACTGCAAGAACAATATACAATATATAGGCCCTTTGCAGTCCAATAGCCCCTCATAATGCACAATTCCACCTGCATTGGAGGTGAAAATGGGCCCCCTTACATCTTGGGTCCCTGTACAGCTGCATAGGTTGCATCACTGATATGTCTGCCCCTGATCTTTGTATGATCCGTCAGTAAAGGATCAGGCTTGATGACGTGTGAGGTGAACCCAGGGTAAAGTCACATTTTAGTTGGGTTGGATTACCAGAAATTTAGCTTTCAACCTTTTATTTTATTTGGTCATTGGCTTTTAATGCATGACTACTGTATGACCTGAATTACGGTATTTATTTTATGTATTACTTTAAGGTCAGGTTTATACATTCTTAAATTGCAGATGTGTGGCGCCCCTGAGGCTCAGTCGCCACAGAGGTACTGCACCTTCTCCTAAGGTGTAGTGCCCCACCAACTAGGTAAGTTGGGAACTACTTTCCACGCTCCAACACCTGCACCCACACACAGGATAGTTCAGCAATGGACCAGATTGCGGCTCGATGCTTAGAGGATAGCAGAGCACCTTTCGTGGGTCCTTGCTTCGTAACACGAGATGTGCTGGGAGGTGGGTGGAGTTGAGATTCATATAAAAGGTTGGGAAGGTTTAGAATTACAGGTCAGTCTGGAGGTCAGTCTGACGGGAGGTCAGGCGGGAGAAGGACAGTCAGTCAGGAGAGACTGAGAACGGGTCCGAGAGAGAGAGAGAGGAAGGACTGCTGCAGCTGCCTCAGTGATCTGAGTCAGCTGGCACTGGAAAGGAACAGAAGGAAAAAGACGTAGAACTGCAACCTGAGCTTCCATAAGAGAGAGAAGGAACAGCGCGGAACGAAGGAGTAGGAGAACGGAGAGGAGTTGTGGGTTGGAAGAGGAACCCTGCCTATAGGTTCTCCGTGCAAGGCCGGGGCCCGGTCCCCGAGGTTGTATGGACACTTATGGTTCTGAAGCAGACACTGGTGGAGTAATTGGCTGTAAATGCACTACTCCCATCCAAGACTTGGGACACAACAGCAACACGGATAGAAAGCCGGGATCCAGGAGGTCCCTGATCAGGCTACAGCTGTCTGTCATACAAATAGAGTTGTTAGGAACATCTGACAGGAGGAACTCCAGAGTAATCACGGTACTGGAGCTCTTCACACTAAAGGCGCAATAGAGGAGTTTTTCAGGAAAGGTACATGTTGGCGGAGTGTTGGAGAGGAGAAGCCTGACTTGCCCGGGAGGTTGATCGAGTCTCTGCCCCGGAGGACACGGCATGGAAGCGGACACCAGTGGTTACCAAGAACTGTGAGTAAAGCGTTGAAACTGCAAGCTCTGGTGTCCTCCATTCCTTCTTGCGTCCGCCAGCACTGCTGCATCCCCTGCGCCGGACACTACACCATCAAAGTGTCCCCACACCTACACTGCCCTGGGACAACAGCCCTGCCTGTGGAGGGCTATACCAACATTGCTGCATCCCACCATCTGTCCCAGAGGATCTGTCTGCAGCGTCGGCTTGACATCTCCCTTGTCGAACACCACCGGTGGCGTCACAAACTATTCCATTACACCAGTACATTTCCCCATTACTTGGGCGCCCAGGGCCACGGACCGGGTCACTGCAGCTGTGACACATCCCACTGACACCGGCCCAGTACCGAGTACCCCACAGCCCTGGGAGGGCGACCCAGATATATAGACTGTACTTAGGTCTCCTTATCGGAACTCAGCAGCCTCATATAAGACTATGAGTGTGTTGAGTTTGGGTCAGGAGACTTGCGGTCGGTCTGTAAATCACATATGGGTGAACACAGCCAAAACTGGCACTCTGGTGGTTGCCATCAGATCAATAGTTTACTTGTGCCATGCCTAGTAGTCCATGCAGTGGATGAAGAGTGGTTCATGTATAGATTCAAGGTGTTTTTGGTTGTGGAGAGTGACGCAGAAGAGAATACTTATATGAGAGATGTTCGAGAGTGACATGCAAAAGTGGCTATGCTGTCAATCCCACTAGTACGGCTCAACTGATGAATTGGATCCACTGGTCCCCAGGTTTGGGTGGGTACACGGCCCCTGAGTGTTGGTGCAGCTGTCAGAATGACACGTGGAGAGCAAGGACGAGACACCCTCAGGAATCTTGGGGACAGCAGGATAGATGGAGCAAAGTCAGCAGGGCAACAGGTAACAGAAGCCAGTAACAGAAACAGGTAACAGAAGCAAGTAAAACAGTATGCACATGAGGAGGAGGGTAACAAGTATAGGATAACAATCTGTACAATCTGAAGACACAGGTATTTGTCCTAAAGGGCCTTAAAAGGCCTAGTGAGATGATGTCACACGTCGGGTTACCGACAAAGCCCAATGTGGAGAGCAATAGAGGGCAGCGGACTGAGTATATATACACCAAATTCACCAGATCTTCCACAGCTATGCTTTGTAGTGGCTCTTTGGTACCACTAATAAACTGGAACTTCAAGTTTTACTGCTGCCATTCTCTACTTTCTCAGCCTAAGCTCTCTAACAGCAATGTCAATAAAGGCAACAGAGTTCCTCGAGGGTTAATTTTGATTGCCAGTCGTTGAGTCTACGATGTCCCTTGGTAATATTGCAATCAGCGTTGTCTCATTTGTTTGTGCCCCGGATTTTCCTCTCCCCTTGATTTCTTTCCGAGGGAGGTGGGCAGAGGGGAGACCTTGTTTTACATTGTCAGCCATGCTTGCTTTGCAGCCTGACAAATGACTTGACCAAAAAGGAAAGGTTATGAGCACAACACAGCTCATTTAGGATACACCCTAAGGCCCCCAAATGGCAGTGAGCGCTGAAATTCTGCACATACTGTATGGACATGAATATGTATTTAAATCCAGCCCTCCATGTGCAGCGGAAAACATCCCTCCAAGCATTTATTGTACAATTGTACCTGCTCATAGGAAAAGGAAGCATCGGCGGCAGCAGGGACAGAAATGTGGGCAGACAGTTCAGTAATTCACACTAGTTATTAAACTGGAAGGATCTTATGTCTTGAATCATTAGGGGAGAATGCTGGAGTAAGGTGCACCTAATACATTAAGAGGTTTATGCCTCTTTAAAAACATTTGTAGCATCCTTCACCTACCGTGTGCCACCTCCAGTGATGTGCACCAGACCGCTAATGAGGTACACTTTTGTGACACTTATCAATGTCCTGTCTAGCCCTTGCTCTGCAAACTTTTTTTAAAAAGTAGGTAGGGCTGGCGGGGATTGGTGCAAAACACCAAAAGTTGCCAATATTTTGTGCACCTTTGAGCTTTGTAAAAATTTTGCTGCATTTCAAGAAGTTTTAAAAGTGTTTTTTTGTGGAACCGACAAAAACAGAATAATGTAATAAATAAATCTGAAAGTTCTGTATCATGCTCTTTTACTTCCATTCTAAAAACTGACAAGAGAACCAAGCGGGACCCTATAAATTTAACAGGGGTCCTTCTGCTTCCAATTTTATCAGATAAATGGGACCTTCAATTGGATATTTTAATTTTACTGTGTAGCTTCTCCAATTGGTGCTGCAATGCTGATTATGGAATGTTTTTTCTTTTTCTTCTGTGTCCTCAGTTCCAAAGTTATAGCCCCGAGTAAGGGACCATGCAGATGACCGTATTTTCGGTCCAATGTTATATGCGGCCGAGCACAAGTTCAGTTTTTTCAAGCCAGTCTAAAGAAAAAATTGCAGCATGCATGATTTGCATCAGATATTTAGATCACACTCTGCCATGCGAGACAATGAGTCCATGGAAAAAATCAGACGGCACTTGGATGACATCAGAGTGTAGTCTGATTTTCACACACTGGCAGAATAGAGAAGAAGTAGACATTTTTTTTGCATCTTCTCCACATCTGATAAAATCAGATCACACTGTGAACAAACTGTGATCAAACTCTGATCAGAGTGTGATTAGCATAATTGGCCCAATTCTGTCAGATGAGAGAAAATATTATTGTGTGACCATAACTTAACAAAGTTGGAAATTGTTTCTTCAACCAACTATGGCAAGAGTGGGGAACCTTTTGCCAAGACTCTGTTGTCAGGTGTCCTGGGACCAAGGGCTCCTTCCCTGTCCCTAATTCTAGGTGGCACCCTAGCTCACCCTGTTCTCCGGATTACTTCTGATGGTGAAGACACTGGGGCCATGTACCTAGCTTTAGCTCCTGAATCCGCCCTCAGTCTGCACCCTCCTCCTCTAGGGAAGAGGGAAGTAGTAGTGTACCGTCATACACCAACCAGACTAGTATGTTAATACAAAAATACAAACAGGGATAAAAGAAAATACCATTCATACAAATATGCTCACACATATAAAAGAGGAATGCACTGGGGAGTGGAGGATGTGGTAAAACCAAAGTAGGAGAACCAGGGAAATTATTACACACTCAAAACCTAGCAACACACACAGATAAATCCACCAAACGCCTTCTCCAAAAACATGCAGCCATGCCTCATAAGCTACTCTGACAATGAGTGTTAGCCAGGGCCCAGATTATATAGGAGATGGGAGTGGCTAACAGTGCACAGCTGAGATCCTTAACTCAGAAAAGCTTCCAGGAGCGCTCAACTGAGCAGATTAATCCCTGCACTGCTAAAAGAAACTTACACTATTTAATAAGAAGGTGAAGTGCTTCTAATCTGTACAATAGTAGGAGAAATCAGATGCTGCGGTCTTCTGGCTCCTCTCTGTCGCGGTAAACCTGTGACTCTACTACGAGGGACCTCCGGAACCTCAGAACCGGGTTTATCAGGGTGTGCCACGTGAAAAGACTGGCCGCATGGGCATTAGATGGACAAAACACCAGTGATTTTGGTGCATTTTTTCTCTTTAAGTTTCCACAGGGAGCCTGAAAGATGCATTTAAAAATTAAATTAAGGCAACAAAATCCTCAGCAATAATAAAAGTGTTATTGGGTATTTTAGTGGGGACACCTGCAGGAAACATACAGCTAAAAAAAGCAGCAAATTAAATAAAAAATGCACCAAAAAACGCTCTTTGTGAATACACACTTATGGCAGAAGTGTTCAGTACCTGCTAACAGGTGTTTGGCAGGGTGCAGGGCATCATCAGGGTAATAGTCCTGGATGCTTTTAAAGCTTGGCATTTTGGAAATGGGGCTGAGCTGCAATACCTCACACTGCCTATAAAAGAGGAGGGCGCTGTTACTGCTATAGCGCTTAGCTTTTTAATCAAATTTTGTGGAGAATGACTGCACAACTAGGCAATCTAAGCTGGTAGCGAAATAGTTAATCACTTCTCATACTGACCCAAGTTAACACATATCATCTGGCATAAACACCCAGCAATTGGAAAAACTAAGTTAAATAGGCCCAGACATCCTCCCATGTGAGAAGAGCTTTCTGACACCACATCTGCAGTGTGAAATGGACCACATCAAGTTCAGGCTCGAAGGCAGCAGAACAAAATGACTCAAATGATTTTTTCTTATTATTAAAAAAAATAAATTATATATATATATATATGTATGTTTAAAAAAGGGAGTCCAAACTAGCCCAGAGGATTTAAGTGGGGAAATATTTTTTTTTATTAGCAGGAAGCCAGTTGCAATCTTGTTTTTATTGTCTGTGTCTGGCCACTTATTATCTGCAGGCACTGGATGAATCAATAATTTCACAATGCCACTTACTAAGTGTCCTCTCTTAGGTGACATTCATTAGGTTCCTTTAAATGTCTGCTTGAATAAAACTTTTAATGGAAATCCCATATACTGTTCTAGGCTATTGTCCATTTAATGAGATAGCGATCTGCCGGAATCATGAGGAGAAAGTTTGCGTCTCCTTTTTTCCCCCCCTTGTCTCCTGCTGTCTCCTTTTTCATCGAATCTTATGTGCCAAGTAAATTAGCTGTACAGCCAAGATGCCAACCCTGCTTTATGAAAGACAAATGTATCTCCTACATACATAATTAATTGTTCTTCACATACATAGGCGCTCGTTCTTCACATACATAGACACTCGTTCTTCTCATACGTAGACACTCATTCTTCACATTAGTAGACAATCGTTCTTCACATACATAGACACTCGTTCTTCACATATGTAGACACTCGTTCTTCACATATGTAGACACTCGTTCTTCACATTAGTAGACAATTGTCCTTCTCATACATAGACACTCGTTATTCACATACATAGACACTCGTTATTCACATACATAGACACTCGTTCTTCACATACATAGACACTCGTTCTTCACATTAGTAGACACTCGTTCTTCACATTAGTAGACACTCGTTCTTCACATTAGTAGACAATCGTTCTTCATATACATAGACACTCGTTCTTCACATATGTAGACACTTGTTCTTCACATTAGTAGACAATTGTCCTTCTCATACATAGACACTCGTTATTCACATACATAGACACTCGTTCTTCACATACATAGACACTCGTTCTTCACATACATAGACACTCGTTCTTCATATACGTAGACACTCGTTCTTCACATACGTAGAAACTCGTTCTTCACATACGTAGACACTCGTTCTTCACATTAGTAGACAATCGTCCTTCACATACATAGACAATCGTTCTTCACATACATAGACCCTCGTTCTTCACATACATAGACAATTGTTCTTCACATACGTAGAAACTCGTTCTTCACATACATAGACACTCATTCTTCACATACATAGACAATTGTTCTTCACATACGTAGAAACTCGTTCTTCACATACATAGACACTCGTTCTTCACATACATAGACACTCGTTCTTCACAAACATAGACACTCGTTCTTCGCATATATAGACACTCGTTCTTCACATACATAGACACTCGTTCTTCACATACATAGACACTCGTTCTTCATATACATAGACACTCGTTCTTCACATACATAGACACTCATTCTTCACACACAAAGACACTCGTTCTTCACATACATAGACACTCATTCTTCACATATAGGAACAGTCTCTCTTCAAATACATAGACACTCGTTCTTCACATACATAGACACTCATTCTTCACATACATGGTGTTAGGGACGGCGGAACGCACCAAAAATAAATAATAGGAGGTGCGTTCGCCGCCCGGGGTCCACCGTGCGGTAGATGACAAGACCGCTGCTGGACAATGGCAGACTCGCTAGCTGGCGAAGTGCTGCACTCGGGTTAACGTCACCCGAGGAGTGAAGGCGGACTCTGTTAAGCCACAGAGACGCCCTAATATAAATTAGGAATGAGCGCTGGGCCTGTTAACTCCACAGGACCAGCTGGCGTGTGGCGTCGCAGCCGCGAACACCAATAAATGCTGCTACTGCAGCGTGGCGGTAACAATAGCCGGTAGACGACAGCGCCGGAAATCCGGACACCGTCGGACGCTAGTGTACAGTGCGGGAAGCACAGTGGCGCTTAGCTTGCCACTAACTGGAGCTGACTATACCAACACTCTGTCACCATTCGTATTATCAGAGGGAAGGGGGTTTCAAATAAGTCAGTCACCAGACACATGCATCCATCACCTTACACACACAGCATAAAAGTCTACACAAGCTCATGGCCGAGCCGCCATGCGGGCTTTTTATAGCCATGCGCTTCCGGGACCTTCCAATACTCTGGGAAGGGCCAATCAGATCCGAGACAGGACCTGAGCATGTGACCCCTGCTCTCCACTGAGAGGTCATCTTGCGGGCATGCCCAGCAGCACGGCGAGAGGACTTAGCCTCTGGAGCGGTTCCCTGCAGAGCAGGTTGTGCTACCATTGCTGCACCAGAGGTGGCAGCAACATCCAGGCTCACAAAGCGAACCTGAGCAGGACGCCTGGATCGCCAGGATTGCTGAGCAGGTCCCTGAGCGGTCGGAGGGAAATGGGAGACCGCTGGATGTACGGCTCTGGATTCCTGTTGTGCAGTCCCAGGAATCTGATGCCTAACATTACCCCCCCTCTGAGCCTCGCTACACTCAAAGGCCGTGATCAGGAGTGGAGCATGGATATTCTCCACCGGCTCCCAGGTCTGAGCCTCCGGTCCATGACCCTTCCAATCCACCAAATAAAATTTTTTGCCACGGACAATCCTGTGCCCCATCACAATGGTGTTAACCTCGAACTCGTCAGATGACAAGTCTGATGACCTGGCAGATGACTCGGTGAACCAGGCCATATGAACTGGTTTGAGGAGGGACACATGGAAAACGTCCGAAATGGCTAAGTGTGGAGGAAGAGCCAGGCGATAGACCACCGAGCTGATACACTCGAGAACCTTAAAAGGCCCAATGTATCGCGGTGCGAACTTGGGGGACTCGACTCGCAGTTTGATGTTTCGAGTAGAAAGCCACACCATGTCGCCGGGGGAGAAACTTGGAGCAGGTCGCCGACGTGTGTCGGCAGTCGCCCTCATCCTTTCTTTAGAGGCCCGGATAGCATCCTGAGTGCGATCCCAACTGTCGCGAGCCTCCACTGCCCAGTGTGCCACCCTGGAATCAGTGGAGGACACTGGCATCGGGACAGGGACGCGTGGATGTTGGCCGTAGTTTAAAAGAAAGGGCGTCTGACCAGTGGAATCGGCCACTGCATTATTCAGGGCAAACTCAGCCCATGGTAGCAAGGATGCCCAGTCATCCTGCCCAAAATGCCGCAGGTACGTGACCAAGGTTTGGTTGGCTCTCTCAACCAAGCCGTTCATCTCGGCGAGTGACACCAGATGTACCATTTTGGAAAAATGGTCGGTGACCACCCAGATGACCGTACTGCCGCCAGACTTGGGCAGGCCCACCACGAAGTCCATGCCAACCATCTCCCAAGGTCTATCCGCCACTGGCAGAGGATACAAAAGCCCCGCCGGCCTCTGTCTAGAGGGTCGGATCCGTCCACACGAGGCGCATGCTTGTACGTATTCCTTAACATCTCGAGACATATGTGGCCACCAATATGACCTTGCCAGGAGTTCAGTGGTCTGCTTATTGCCAAAGAGACCACCTACCCTGGACGCATGTGCCTAAGCGAGAACCTCCGGCCGTACGTGGGGAGGCACCAAGGTCTTGCCCGGAGCCACGGTCGTAAAACTCTCCGACGGGAGAATTAGCCGAGGCTCAGCCTCTCCTTCTTCCGCAGAAACTACCGAGTGTGAGAGAGCATCCGCACGGACGTTCTTTTCCCCTGAGAGATAATGCAGGGTGAAGCGGAAGCGGGAAAAGAAGAGCGACCACCTAGCCTGATGAGAGTTCAGGCGCTGGGCCGTCTGTTAATAGACCAGGTTTTTATGGTCCGTATATACCTGGAAGGGAAACCGAGCTCCCTCCAGATGTCTCCACTCGGAAAAGGCCAACTTCATGGCTAGCAACTCCCTGTCCCCGATGGAGTAATTCTTCTCCGCCGGTGAGAAGGTCTTTGAGAAAAAGAAGCAGGGATGCTTCCGACCTTGAGCATCCTTCTGGAAAAGGACTGCTCCTGCACCGACGGAAGAGGCATTAACCTCCAGAATAAGTGGCTTACCTACATCAGCATGATGTAAGATGGGAGCGCCAGCAAAATGAGATTTTATAGACGTGAAGGCCTTGGAGACCTGTTCATACCAAGAGTTGGGGTTAGCTCCTTTTTTAGTGAAAGCAACCAAAGGAGCCACCAGTGTGGAAAAGTGCGGTATAAACTGGCGGTAATAATTCACGAACCCTAAAAAGCGCTGCACCGCTTTGAGTGAATGGGGTTCCTGCCAATCCATCACCGCCTGCAGTTTGGCAGGATCCATAGCCAACCCCTGGGCCGAGATGATATAGCCCAGGAACGGCAAGGACTCCTGCTCAAACTGGCACTTCTCCAGCTTGGCAAAGAGAGAGTTCACCCGCAGACGGTCGAAGACCCTGCAGGCATCTCCGGTGGGTGGTCAAATCTGGCAAGAAGATGAGTATGTAATCCAGATAGACCACCACAGAGGTAGAGAGCATGTCGCGGAAGATGTCGTTAACGAAATCCTGGAAGACAGCAGGTGCATTACAAAGGCCAACGGGCATGACCAGATATTCGCAATGGCCATCCCTAGTATTAAAAGCTGTCTTCCACTCGTCTCCTTCACGAATGCGGATCAGGTTGTACGCCCCCTGTAGATCTAATTTAGTAAAGATCCGGGCCCCTCGCAACCTGTCAAATAACAGATCAGCGGGAGAGGGTATTTGTTTTTGACCGTGATAGCGTTGAGACCTCTGTAGTCAATGCAGGGACGTAACTCTCCTGTCATGATCTGACAGTTTTAAATTGCACTGGGTGAACTTTTTTTACTTTGGAAAGTTCCAAGGTGTCTTGACTGTCCCCGGTGGTGGTTAGTGGTATCACACTTTAGGTTTTGTGCACGTAATTATGTATCAGGTGTGACACCCTATAAATGTGTGCTAGGGGTGTGCAATCACTGCCTGTGATATTGTGAGTTTGTTTTCACTTTGAGTTTGAGAGCCTGGAGGAAGGATGGAGCTGGTGAGGAGTCCTGCGCAGCTTAGCCAGGGGGGACGTGTTTCAGCTATGGTGTCTGGACGAAGGGCTGGCATGGCGTGGTGGAGTCGCAGTTATGGTGTCAGCGGGAAGTGTCTGCATGGTCTGGTGGAGTGGCTACTATGGAGAGTGGCACTCACCATGTGGGACTTGGCTGCTGAGCTGGGCTCAAGCATGCTTGACTTCGTGGCAGAAGCTGAACTCATCCTTGGGACTCTGTTATTAAGCTGCAGCAACTGGTGGTGGACTCTGCTCCTAGGCAGCACTATGGTGCAGGATCCTGTTATGGTGATGGATCCGGGTGGAGGAGAAGACGCACGCAGGTGGAGGGCTCTGTTGCAGGAGCATAAGCACAGAGCATAAAGTTAAGTTGTGTCCCCCTGTATTGTCTCTTTCCCTCATGTGTGTTATTAGTGCAGTGGTGGGATTAGTTTCCGCACCGACCTATTCCCTAGTGAGGGTTTAGGGTCAGGGCGAGCTAGGGCGTTGAGGTACGCGTGCGGCGCCCGGTGCAAAACCGGCATAGGGAATGTCAGGAGTGCAGGGACACTGGCTCAGGGGAGCTCAGGAGGTCTCCAATTCCCTTTTCCCTATCGCAGGGCCCACCACTGTTAATGTTTCCCAGGTCCCCCTTATTTAAATTCGCCATACTGGAGGCGGGGTTTCCAGAATGTTTATTAACGTGTAATTCCTAAATTCGCCAGGTGGAGGCGGCGTGTCCACCTGCACGTGTTATTATTTAAATGCGCCCCACTGGAGGCGGTGTATCCAGGGTCATGTGTGTCACATGGGTTCGCCTTGCGGAAACATCTGCGTCCAGACACACGTGACCATGACATCTCCGTTCTTCTTCTGTACGAAAAAGAACCCTGCACCAGCCGGCGACACCGATTTTCTGATAAAACCCCTAGCCAGGTTCTCCGCGAATGCGGATCAGGTTGTACGCCCCCTGTAGATCTAATTTAGTAAAGATCCGGGCCCCTCGCAACCTGTCAAATAACTCAGAGATCAGCGGGAGAGGGTATTTGTTTTTGACCGTGATAGCGTTGAAACCTCTGTAGTCAATGCAGGGACGTAACTCTCCGTTCTTCTTCTGTACGAAGAAAAACCCTGCTCCAGCCGGCGACACCGATTTTCTGATAAAACCCCTAGCCAGGTTCTCCCGGATATACTGCGACATAGCCTCTGTCTCAGGGAGTGATAGCGGATACACACAACCTCTAAGAGGTTCTGTGCCTGGCAGGAGATCTATCGGGCAATCGTAAGGACGGTGCGGTGGGAGTGTCTCCGCAGACTTCTTAGAGAAGACGTCCACGTACTGGTGGTAGGGCTTCGGAAGCGCGGAAAGATCTGCAGGCACTTCAGTGGAAGCTACCTGAACACTGCCCCCCAGACACCTTCCCTCACAGTCCTTGCTCCAACCTAGTATACTCCCCGAAGCCCAATCAATATGAGGGGAGTGGCAACGGAGCCAGGGAACCCCGAGAAGCACCTGATCATGCCATCAGGCAAAATGAGCAGGAACAGGTCCTCACGATGAGAGGGTGAGATAGAGAGCCCGAGTGGAGCTGTCTGGTGGGTCACCTGAGATGGTAAAGGTGCACCATTAACCACCCTAATGGTCAGAGGTTGAGGCAGTAACACCAGTAGAATAGCATGTTTCTGGGCGAAGGTCGAGGACATAAAGTTCCCTTCGGCCCCGGAATCCACGGTAACCTCTGCCTCCCAGGTGGACGCCCCACTATCTAAAGTGCCCCGGAATACCGGTTTAGGGGAAAATGGTTGCCTATTGGACTGACCACCACCTACAGCCACTGGACGTGGTCGTTTTTCCGAGCGCTGTGGACACGTGCTAGCCGAATGACCAAACTGTCAGCATTGATAGCAACGTATGGAGCTTCGCATTGGATGTGGCTTGGGGCCGGTGCGAGACACCTCCATAGGTTCGGAGGATGAGAGCTCCTGTGCAGGATCTCTTAGCGGATCGGTGAAGGTGGGAGCCAAATTAACCCTATGTCTGAATTGTGCACGTTCCAGCCCGAGCTCCGTAAACCGGAGGTCAATGCGAGTGGAGACGGCAATCAGTTCCTCCAGACTTGTGGGAACCTCTCTGGTAGCTAGAGCATCTTTGACGTGTTCAGCCAACCCACTCCAAAACACCGGGACTAATGCTTTGTCCAGCCACTCTAATTCGGAAGCCAATGTCCGGAACCGAATGGCATAATGGCTACCCGAGAGCGACCCCTGTGTTAGGGATAATAATTGGAGTGAGGTATCTTGCGTGATCCGTGGTCCCGAAAAGACCTGTTTCAGGGCTGTGAGGAACTGAGCAGCACCCTGAACCACAGGATCATCACGTTCCCACAATGGCGTGGCCCTCTGTAATGCCCTGCCAGACAATAAGGAGACAATAAAACACACCTTAGCCCGCTCTGTAGGGAATCGTGCAGCCAGTAACTCAAGCTGAATTGAGCACTGGCTGATGACAGGTGGCGCTGTCACCCGAAAACTTGTCGGGGAGCGGTAGGCGAGAAACTGTCGGCATGGGCAAAAGTGTGGGCACACGTGAGACAGCCTCAGCAACTGAGCAGCAGCTAGCGCAGCATTCGCAGCTGAGTTGGCACTCTCAATAGCCGCCAACCTGCTCTCCAGCTGCCGAATGTAGCGCTGCAGTTGCTGCACGTCTACCATTACCAGCCAGACCCTGGCGCTAGTGTAATGTTAGGGACGGCGGAACGCACCATATATAAATAATAGGAGGTGCGTTCGCCGCCCGGGGTCCACCGTCCGGTAGGTGACAAGACCACTGCTGGACAATGACAGACTCGCTAGCTGGCAAAGTGCTGCACTCGGGTTAACGTCACCCGAGGAGTGAAGGCGGACTCTGTTAAGCCACAGAGACGCCCTAATATAATTTAGGAATGAGCGCTGGGCCTGTTAACTCCACAGGACCAGCTGGCGTGTGGCGTCGCAGCCGCGAACGCCAATAAATGCTGCTACTGCAGCGCGGCGGTAACAATAGCCGCTAGACGACGGCGCCGGAAAGCCGGACACCGTCGGACGCTAGTGTACAATGTGGAAAGCACAGTGGCGCTTAGCTTGCCACTAACTGGAGCTGACTATACCAACACTCTGTCACCATTCGTATTATCAGAGGGAAGCGGGTTTCAAATAAGTCAGTCACCAGACACATGCATCCATCACCTTACACAGCATAATAGTCTACACTAGCGCATGGCCGAGCCGCCATGCGGGCTTTTTATAGCCATGCGCTTCCGGGACCTTCCAATACTCTGGGAAGGGCCAATCAGATCCGAGACAGGACCTGAGCATGTGACCCCTGCTCTCCACTGAGAGGTCATCTTGCGGGCATGCCCAGCAGCACGGCGAGAGGACTTAGCCTCTGGAGCGGTTCCCTGCAGAGCAGGTTGCGCTACCATTGCTGCACCAGAGGTGGCAGCAACATCCAGGCTCACAGAGCGAGTCTGAGCAGGATGCCTGGATCGCTGGGATTGCTGAGCAGGTCCCTGAGCAGTCGCAGGGAAATGGGAGACCGCTGGATGTACGGCTCTGGATTCCTGTTGTGCAGTCCCAGAAATCCAACGCCTAACACATGGTCACTCGTTCTTCACATACATGGACACTCGTTCTTCACATATAGCTGCAGTCGCTCTTCAAATACATAGACACTTGTTCTTCACATTCATGGACACTCATTCTTCATAGACACTATTTTTTCACATACATGGACACTTGTTCTTCACATATATGGACACTCGATCTTCACATACATGGACACTAGTTTTTCACGTACATAGACGCACTTTCCTCACATACATAGAAGCCAGTTCTTCACACACGTGGACACTCGTTCTTCACACACATGGACACTCGTTCTTCACATATATAGACATTCATTCCTCACATGCATAGACACCACTTCATAATCTACATAGACACTCAATTTAAAATACATAGACACTCATTCTTCACGTACATAGACACTCATTCTTCACATACATAGACACTCGTTTTTCAAATACATAGATACTCATTCCTCACGTACATAAACACTTGTACTTCACAGAACTGCAGTTCTTCCTATACATGAACCGCTGACTCTTCACGTACATGGACACTCGTTTTTCACATACATAGACAATCGTTCTTCACATACATGAACACTGGATCTTCACATACATAGACACTCATTTTTCAAATTCATAGACCCTCGTTTCTTACGTGCATAGACACTCATTTTTCACATACATAGGCAAGGCACTCGTTCCTCACATTCTTAGACTCCAGTTCATCATATACATAGACACGCACTTTTCACATACATAGATACTTGTTCTTCACATACATGGACACTCCTTCACATACATAGACACTCGATCTTTGCATGCATACACAGTCATTCCTCACATACATAGACACCATAATATACATAGATACTCGTTTTTCAAATACATAGACACTCATTCCTCATGTGTGTAGAGACCAGTTATTCACATACATGTACTCCATTTTTACACACACATGGACAACCGTTCTTCACATAAAAGGACATTCGGTCTTCACATACATGGACACTCGTTCTTCACGTACATAGACACTCGTTCTTTACATATATGGACACACATTCTTTACATATATGGACACTCGTTCTTCACATACATAGACACTTGTTTTTCAGATATATAGACACTCATTCCTCATGAACATAGACACTCATTCTTCACATGCATGAACACTCCTTCTTCACATACATAGACACTTGTTCTTCAGATACATAGACAATCCTTCTTTACATATATGGACACACATTCTTCGCATATACAATCATATGTTAAAGGTTTGACACCCCTATTAATGTTAACCTTTTTTCTTTATAACAATTTTGGTTTTTGCAACAGCTATTTCAGTTTCATATACCTAATAACTGATGGACTCAGTTATATTTCTGGATTCAAATGAGGTTTATTGTACTAACAGAAAATTTGCAATCTGCATTTAAATAAAATTTGACCGGTGCAAAAGTATGGGCATCTCAACATAAAAGTGATATTAATATTTCGTAGATCCTCCTTTTGCAAAAATAACAGCCTCTAGTCGCTTCCTGTAGCTATTAATGAGTTCCTGGATCCTGGATGAAGGTATTTGTGACCATTCCTGTTTACAAAACAATTCCAGATCAGTTGAGTTTGATGGTCGCCGAGCATGGACAGCCCGCTTAAAATCATCCCACAGATGTTCAATGATATTCCGGTCTGGGGATTGGGATGGCCATTCCAGAACATTGTAATTGTTCCTCTGCATGAATACCTGAGTAGATTTGGAGCGGTGTTTTGGATCATTGTCTTGCTGAAATATCCATCCCCTGCGTAATTTCAACTTCGTCACTGATTCTTGGACATTATTGTCAAGAATCTGCTGATACTGAGTTGAATCCATGCAACCCTCAACTTTAACAAGATTCCAGGTGCCGGCCACACAGCCCCAAAGCATGATGGAACCTCCACCAAATTTTACTGTGGGTAGCAAATGTTTTTCTTGGAATGCTGTGTTTTTTAGCCTCCATGCATAACGCCTTTTTGTATGACCAAACAACTCAATCTTTGTTTCATCAGTCCACAGGACCTTCTTCCAAAATGTAACTGGCTTGTCCAAATGTGCTTTTGCATACCTCAGGTGACTCTGTTTGTGGCGTGCTTGCAGAAACGGCTTCTTTCGCATCACTCTCCCATACAGCTTCTCCTTGTGCAAAGTGCGCTGTATTGTTGACCGATGCACAGTGACACCATCTGCAGCAAGATGATGCTGCAGGTCTTTGGAGGTGGTCTGTGGATTGTCCTTGACTGTTCTCACCATTCTTCTCTGCCTTTCTGATATTTTTCTTGGCCTGCCACTTCTGGGCTTAACAAGAACTGTACCTGTGTTCTTCCATTTCCTTACTATGTTCCTCACAGTGGAAACTGACAGGTTAAATCTCTGAGACAACTTTTTGTATCCTTCCCCTGAAAAGCTATGTTGAATAATCTTTGTTTTCAGATCATTTGAGAGTTGTTTTGAGGAGCCCATGATGCCACTCTTCATAGGAGAATCAAATAGGAGAACTACTTGCAAGTGGCCACCTTAAATACCTTTTCTCATGATTTGATACACCTGGCTATGAAGTTCAACGCTCAATGAGGTTACAAAACCAATTTAGTGCTTCAGGAAGTCAGTAAAAAGTAGTTAGGAGTGTTCAAATCAAGAAAATAAGGGTGCCCATACTTTTGCACCGGTCAAATTTTGTTTAAATGCAGATTGCACATTTTCTGTTAGTACAATAAACCTCATTTGAATCCAGAAATATAACTGAGTCCAACATTAATAGGGGTGCCCAAACTTTAACATATGACTGTACATGAACACTTGTTCCTCACATATAACAATGTGAAGAACACATACATGGACTCTCATTCTTCACATACATAGACATTTGTTCTTCACATACATGGACACTGGTTGTTCACATGCATGGCTGTCATACAATTATAACATCCTTCATCATGCACCTCATAGTAATGGGGAATTCTGAGTATGCATGGCATCAAACACCTTCACTCTGAACATACACTCTGAGAGTCAGATTGTGTCGTGGAGATTTACAACTCCCATCATACGATACACCACATTGAGATTAACTTTGAAGACATATCTTGACAAAGAGAAAAACCCCGGCAGCTCTCCCAAAATGTACATAATAAATTTACATATAAAACTCTACTCTTACCTTGCCTAAACCAACAGAAGGCTATAATGGGGGTCAGTACCTCCAGTGTCAGCTATGGGGTCACATGACATTTCACAGGGATGTTTACAGCCCTTGGGAACCTCAAGCGCTTATCACAACATCATGATCAAATCAGACCACAGAATATGAGGAAAGTGCTTTTAAATTGGAAGATGCAATAAAAACTCTCATAAACTAATAAAGCTTCCTGTTAATTTTATGCCTGATACAACCTTGCAATCAATCAAGAGGAACATCCAACGTTCCTGTGATATAATGCATCTGAGTAGGTGGAACTTTGCACCAAAACCCACAAGAAGCTTTCTTCAGCCATTACAGGTAGCGGTGTCATTGCTGAGTTTCATTCCTAATCCATTCTATCATACTGCTTATAGAAGTAAGTAGGGAGCACACTTTTGTTTATGGAGGAAACCCAGACAGCTCATACATCAATGCTTCCATTATATATAAAAAAAGAATGAGCCATGTCCTACCATACTGAAAAACCCACGATCAAAACAACTTAAAAATCAACAAAAATACTTAACAAAAATCTCATATTTAACCTTAACAACACTAAACAAAATATATGCACACATTTACAAAATATCCCTTAAAGGAAAATTTGTCAGCAAGTTTTTACTATGTAATCTGAGAGCAGCATGATGTAAGAGCTGAGAGCCTGATTCTAGTGATATATGACTTACTGGGCTGCTTGCTGTCATTTTGATACAATCACAGTTTTCTCTGCTGTAGATCTAGCAGAGCTTAGAATGCTGAGCTGTGTATAATCCCACCCACACCACTGATTGGCTTCTTTCTGTGTACAGCGTGCAGAAAGCTGCTAATCAGTGCTGGAGGCGTGACTGGACAAGGAGGCATGAGAAAACTAGTCCTGTAGAGATAATCTCCTGCTGATAAAACACTGATTGCGAAACAGCAACACACAGCTTAATAAGTGACACATTGCTGGAATCAAAGTCTCTGCCCCTACATCTTGGTACTCTCAGATTACATAGCAAAATCTGCTGACAGACTCCCTTTAAACACTACCCGTTCTGTTCTCATTTAGTCTAATATTACAAATAAAACTTCCTTGCCTGTTTCTGTAGCTCAGCCATGTCCCTCTTCCTTCTTTTCGATGTCCAACGTCTGGCTGTAAGACAATTGGCTGCAGCAGGAGCCTCTCCCCTTTTCTCTGCAGAAGGACCGAAGATCACAAAGCTCTGCTCCCTTGATTAGGGTGGTAGGGTTTCCGCTTGTCTAAAAATTCTCCCAACTTAGCCACTAGAAGTCTTCAAAACATAAAAAAAAATATAAAGCGCTCCCGGTAGGTTTCTTGTATATGATGCAACAGAGTAAGGGATAGGTGGAATGGGTCATTATTCGTGTGGTTTCTAAAAGTGGGTCATGGATATAGGGAAAAATTAGAGTGGAGCAAAAAGATTAACGATACCCTAGTCTGACATCAATGTGAGCCGGACCAGGACAGTCTTCACTTAGGCCACTATCGTTGACCTGGGATCCTTGACCTTTGAGGCATTTATTAAGTTCAGTGAGACCACAATGTCATGTGACGACTAGTTGTGTAGATACTGTCATGTGTTTTACATATATATAGTGTCATGTGGACACATTCATCCACTCAATGCCGACTTTTATTCCCCATTGACTTGCATTGGGGTCCGGTTTCGGACGAAACTCCAACCATTTTTTGCCCTAGTCGGACCAGTTTCATCCAACTCAGATTTTGTTTCAGTCGGGTTTCACGAAACCCGATCCGACCATAGTCGCTCAACTCTACTCGCAAGCCAAACCCGCATCTTTCCCAGCAGATGATGGCTGTAATATTCATCCATCATCTGTCTCTAACAGCACAATTTTGCTATATATATATATATATATATATATATATATCAATGTTGTAATGTCGCTATGTATAGTAGAAGTGATCAGACAATCGCAGGTTCAAGTCCGCTAAGGGGACTAACAAGTACAGTAGATAGTGAATTTTTTTTTTAATTAAATATTTTTTTAAATGTTCAAACTTTCTTCTTTCTGATCAAAAATAAAGAAATAAAAAATACACATATTTGTTATTGCTGGGTTTGTAAAAGTCCGATCAATCAAAATATAAAATAAACTAATCCGATCACTAAACAGCGTAGCGAGAAAAAAGAACTGAAAATTTTGGCAATAAAAAGACAAGGGCTGGAGCGAGCCGCGGAACCCCCACCCCACAGCGGCTAAGTGGAGGCCCTGCATGACGGTGGGTTGGAGGGAAGGGGTTAATGTTTTCAAGAGGGTGAAGGAGGGGGGTGGGGGGTATATTAAGGGGCTTCAGGGGCGGTTACCTTACTTCCCGCCCTGGAGCCACAAGGAATTGTCCAGAAGAAGACCATCCAGTGCCATGGCGTCTGTGGATGCGGTCCTGGAGAGGCTGCGGGCAGCAGCAGAGGTGCAGCCGGTCGGGTGGCTGGAGCGGCAGGTGGCCAGTATTGTTGGTGGGAGCAGCGGTCCATCGGCTCCGGTGGATTCACCCCGGACGAGGAGGCGGGTCAGGCCTCCGGAGTGCCTGTCACCGGGGGCGGCGCCGAGCACCCGCCGCCGGCGTCGGAGCCCCTCCCGGGACCCTCCGGCCGGGGTGCCTGCCGGTGAGCGTGCTGGCGGCCCCTGGGCCGGGAGGAATCCAAGGGCCGGCCGGGGTGCAGCGGCGGTCTGCAGGCCTACGCCTCGGCATGCTCGGGAGGCTGGGCCTGCGCGCGCCAGGACGGCGCGGAATGATGATGTCATGGCAGGCCGCGAGGGAGTTGTGCGGCCTGCCTCTTCGGCGCGAGGAGGCGCCAGGATGGCCGGAGTGGGGAAAGTATCGGGCGGCAGCCCCCGGTGTGCGGGGCGGGCTGGTGCCTCCAGCGCTGTGGCCCCCTGGACTGGGCCAGCAGGAGGGGGCGTCGCTGACGGCCGGAATGGCGGCCACGCGGCGAGGGATGCGGGCAGTGGGCGGCAACAGGCTGCAGCCCCTGGGCCTGGGCAACCTGCTGGCCTCGGCAGGGAGGATGCAGGAAGAGAACGGCCTGGGAGTGCGTCGGGATCAAGAGTGCCGGTCTCAGCCAGTTTCGGACCTCTGGGGTCGGAGGGTCTTCTGCGCAGCTCCAGACATGATGAACAGCGGGATTCAGGATTGGCGGCTGGAGGAGACACAGCGTCCTCGCAGCCCGGTGAGTATGCGTCTATGTCCTGTCTGTCATCACCCTTAGTGAGGTCCCCTGCGGTCGGGTACGAAGGGGAGGGCCGGACCGGGGCGGTGGGGCACGTTATGGGAGGAGGGGGCCCGTCGCTGATCGGGGGGATTGGGGACATGTTGTCATCTGTACGGGATTTGCTGGCACGGATGGAGGGAGTTAGAGAGCCATCGGCGCATCTGGCAGCATGGGTAGGGCCAGCTGAGCGGGGGCCGGGCTCGTTGGGGGCGGCTGTCGGGGTTTCGGGGGTCGGGAGGTCCCTGTATCGGTGTCGGTTCAGACGGAAAAGGAGAAGGAATGTCGGGTCCATTTAGACGATAGGGCCCACGGGGAGGTGTACGTGTGTTTTGAGGGCCCTTTGGGGGCTCATTTGAAAAAAGAGGTGCGGGAAAAGATCTGGAAGGATGAATATGTAGAGATCTTTTCCCTGTTGCCGCTGGCGAAGTTCAATTTGGATAAGGGCAGGAAGGACGACAGCAAAAAAGAGGATGAGGAAAAACGGAGATGGCGTTTGATCCCGCAGACGTTTGCTAATTGGCTCCAGGCGTTTGCAATCCTGGCCAGCGTGATCGGGGAAAAGGCACCGGAAAATTGTTCTCCTCTTTTTTGTTATCTGGATTCAATTGGGGAGGCATATAGGGTTTATGGGGGTCAGGCTTGGCTTCGCTACGACAAGCAATTTAGACAAAGGAAGGCGATTCGTCCGGCGATTCGGTGGGATCAGAAGGACATAAGTTTGTGGTTACGGGTTATGACGCAGTCTAAATTTGGCCATTCCTTTCTTGGAGGAGGGGGGGTCGGAGGGGTTAGCTCATCCAATGGGCAAAGTGGTGGTCAGGGGGCAGGTGGTCAGGCGGCCGTCCAGAGGCAGGGTCTCTGCTGGCAGTTTAATGATGGGCAATGCAGGTTCGGTTCAAACTGTAGATTCAAGCACCTGTGTTCCCATTGCAGCGGATCCTCGCACGGGGCTTCAAAATGCTTTAAAAAGCGAAAAGGAAAGGGGAAGAGTGGTAATTCCAAAGGGGGAGACGCCGGTGAGAATGGCCGCGATGGCCCCTTATCTAAATAGGTTCCCAGATGGTGAAAAGGCGGCATTGTTGGTGTCCGGTTTTACGGATGGTTTTAGAATTCCTGACCCTCCTTTTGAAATACCTCGGGGGCGGAAGAATCTCAGGTCTGACGACCTTTATGGGGCGGTGGTGTTGGAAAAGTTGGCCAAGGAAGTGCGTTTGGGATGGATGGCGGGGCCGTTTAAAGATCCTCCGTTTGAGGATCTGGTTGTTTCACCCTTGGGGGTGGTGCCGAAGAAAGAGCCGAATAAGTTTCGGCTTATTCATCACCTATCTTTCCCTCGTGGTAGGTCGGTGAATGATGGGATTGATCCGGAGCTGTGCTCGGTTGTGTATACGTCGTTTGATGAGGCGGCAAATTTGGTACGGAGGTGTGGTAGGGGGGCACTGTTGGCGAAAACGGATATCGAGTCGGCGTTTCGATTGCTTCCGGTTCATCCTGACAGTGTTAGGTTGTTGGGCTGTTTTTGGGAAGGGGAATTTTTTGTTGATAGATGTTTGCCAATGGGTTGCTCGGTCTCTTGTGCGTTTTTTGAGGCGTTTAGCTCTTTTCTTGAATGGGTCATCCGTGACGTTTCGGGTCTTGAGTCGGTGATTCATTACCTTGATGATTTTTTATGTATTGGCCCGGGGGACTCGGGTTGTTGTGAGAGGTTGCTTAGTGCCGTGGTCTGGGTGTCTGAGTGTTTTGGCGTGCCGCTTGCGCCGGGGAAAACGGAGGGGCCTTGTACGTGCCTGTCCTTTTTGGGAATTGTGATTGATTCAGTGGCTTGGGAATTCCGATTGCCGGATGATAAGGTTGAGGCGTTGCGGGTGGAGGTGGCTCGAGCTAGGTGGGTGAAAAAATTGGCGTTGAGAGAGGTGCAGTCGCTACTTGGTAAATTGAATTTTGCTTGTCGCGTCATTCCGATGGGAAGGGTCTTTTCGCGGCGTCTGGCGAGTGCGACAGCGGGAGTGAAGGCTCCACATCATTTTGTTCGACTGACCAGTGATCATAAGGCAGATTTGGAGGTGTGGGACAAGTTTTTGGAGCAATATAACGGAAGATCATTGCTCATGGATGAAGGAGTTTCAAACGGGGAGTTGGACCTGTTTATGGATGCGTCAGGTGGAGTGGGTTTTGGGGCGTATATTAAGGGCCAATGGTGCGCAGCTGCGTGGCCTGATGAGTGGGTCCAGTTGGGCCTCGTTAAGAACATTGCTTTGTTGGAGATTTTTCCCATATTGGTGGCGGTGAACTTGTGGAGGGAGGAGTTTCGGAATAAAAAAGTTCGTTTTCATTGTGATAACATGGGAGTGGTGTGCTCCATTAACAGCCTGACGGCGTCTTCTCCTCCGGTGATTCGAGTTCTGCGGCAACTGGTGTTGACTTGTTTATCGCTCAATGCTCATGTAACGGCTTCTCATGTGCCTGGTGTTAGGAATTCCATTGCTGATTCTTTGTCTCGTTTGCAGTGGGAGCGCTTTCGGACTTTGGCCCCAGAGGCGGAGGAAGCGGGTCTGGAGTGTCCTGCCGGGCTTTGGAAGGTGGTCTCAGGGCTGCAGAACCTTTGATTCGGGCTTCTTTGTCTGCTGGTACTTGGTCGACCTACGAGGCGGTTTGAAACGATTGGGAAAATTGGTTGGGGGCACGTTTGTGTGGCAACTCGAGGGAGGATCATTTGGGGGCATTGCTAGCATGGTTGGGGTTTGGGGCGGAAGAGGGGTGGTCGGTCTCCAGGGTGGGGCAGATTAGGGCTGGTTTAGCTTTTGGATTTAAATTGCGGGGGCAGGTTGATTTGACTAAGTGTTTCTTGGTCAGCCAGGCTATGAAGGGTTTCCGACGTCGGGGCGGTAGGGGGGATTGCCGGCGTCCGCTGTCATTTGGCATACTTGAACAGTTGGGGGCTGTGTTGGATGAGGTTTGTGTGTCACGGTTTGAGTGTTCTCTTTTTCGGGCAGCTTTTTCGCTTGCCTTTTTCGGGGCATTGAGGGTGGGGGAGTTGGTCTCTCCAGGGCGGTATTCGGGTGGGGGTTTGTTGGACAGGGACGTGTTAGTGGGTGACGAGGGCTTGGAGTTTTGGATTCGGAGATCGAAAACGGATCAGGAGGGTAGGGGAAAAAGGGTGGTGTTGGGCGCTGTGCCTGGATCCCTGATGTGCCCGGTGCGATGCTTGCGGGTTTACAGGTCAGAGCAGCAGAGGGGCGATGGGCCATTGCTGCGGCATGTTGATGGTTCTTTCTTGTCAAGGTTCCAGTTCGTGGCGGTTTTGCGTAAAGGCCTGGACAGGTTGGGTACTGATGGGTCTCGGTTCGCTTCTCACTCTTTTCGGATCGGGGCGGCCACAGAGGCGGCTGCTGGTGGTTTGGGTTCGAAGGTGATACAGCGGATTGGTTGGTGGGAATCGAGTCGTTACAGGTCGTACTTTCGAGTTGGGGCTTTGAATGCGGAACTGCGTGAGGGGGAGGGCGTGGTGTGAGTTGTTTGCGCGGTGGCTAATAGTGTTTTTTTGTCATTACAGGTTGCACTCCTTTGCTGGTGTGGATCCTGGGCCATTCCTTTGTGTATTGGGGAGCTCGGCGTGCGGATGTTAGGCGGGAGGGGCGGCAATTGGGTTTTGGGCGCAGTTTGGCGGTGGTAAGATGGTTGGGTTTCAGGGGGATGGGTTGGAACAGGGTTTTGCAGGAAGTCCATAATAGCGCTAGGCTTGACAGGGATCCTGATATTCTAGTTCTGCATGCCGGGGGAAATGATTTGGGGGTCCGTCCTTTCCGTGAATTGGTCAAGGACATTAAGCACGATCTTCTGCGGTAGTGATTATCGTTTAAAGGGCTAACTGTGGTGTGGTCGGAGATGGTGCCGAGGAAGACTTGGCGGCATGCGAGGTCGGTGATCAAGTTAAATAAGGCACGGATAAAGGTCAATCGGGCAGTGTCTGCGTTCGTGGTTAGGAACGGGGGGGTGGTGGTTCGGCATTTTGATTTGGAAGGAGGGAGGGGGGAGTTTTGGCGGGCTGACGGCGTTCATTTAAATGATGTGGGAATGGATCTTTGGGCTTTGGGGCTGCAGGATGGGATTGAGAGGGCCATGGCTTTCCGGAATGGGGGGGTCTCAGGCAATCGAGGTCTTCAATTGCCTTTGTTGTGGCGTGTGGGGGGAGGGGGTCCTTGAAGTTGGTGCTAAATTGGTTTTGGGGGATCTGTGGTTATATGGATTCCTCAATGTTTATCCGTGGTTTGGGTCTGATGAGTTGGGGGGACTTCCGGCAGTGGTTGGTCGGATCCCCAGGGATTAAGTGGACAGGGTAACCCCGATGGGGTTTTTGGTGCTCCCGAGCCAGTGAGGTAACGGCTGGGAGTAATTTATGGTATGTGTTTGTCCACAGAAAGTATTATTTACGTTTTGGTCACCAGATTTGGAGCTTCAAGGACCCTCCCCAAGGTTGCGATATATTTACAAATTACTGTATGTTATTTAAATAAAAGACTGCTGTGGCCATTATATTCCATTTGAGTGTCTTGTTATTATTGGGAGTTTAAGTGGGTGGGGGATTTTCCCGGGGGGTTAGGGGTTGGAAGAGGTAATACAACCGCACATCGCCAACTCCAATGTCATGAAATAAGATGCAACTAAAACATCGTATCTACCCTAAAATCCTATCACCAAAGATATCTGTTCAGGGTGCAAAAAATAAACCTCACCAAGCCCCATTGACCAAAAATTGAAAACATTATGGGTCTCGGAAAAGAGCCACATAAGCAATTTTTGCTTTTTTTACATATTTACAATTTTTTTTAATTTAAATTAATTTTTTTTTTAAATGTTTGCTATCTGCGCAATCATATCATATTATAATCATATTATCAGGTCAGTTTAATTGTGTAGTGAACATGGTATATAAAAATGGCGACAAGCAATTTTTGTTTTTTTTTACATATTTACGATTTTTTCTTATCATTTAAAGAAAAATAAAAACTGATGTTTGTTTGGTATCTACGTAATCATACTGGCCTGGAAAATCATATTGTCAGGTCAGTTTTACCGTATAGTGGACATGGTAAATAAAAAAAAAAATTATGCAATTTTGATGCACTTGGATTTTTTTCCCCATTTTTCAGTACAATACATCATAAAACGAATGGTGTCATTCGAAAGTACAATTATTGTCGCAAACAATCAAGCTCTCATATGGTTATGTGGATGGAAAAATTAAAAAATGATGACTCTTGGAAGAAAACAAAAAGAAACAAAAATGGAAATTGGCTGAGATGGGAAGGGGTTAACATAGTGGGTGTAGAGGTTGTAGGTCTGGCACCTGAATGAGCCCATCCATATCGTTACCCCATCGGAGACCATTAATAAAAGTGATAGTTACATGATAGTTACCACTTTTGCATTGTGGCTGAGGACTGCTACCCCATCTGAGACCATTAATAGAAGTGATAGTTACCGATTTTGCATTGTGGCTGAGTACTGCTACCATATATGAGACCATTAATAGAAGTGATAGTTACATGATAGTTGCATGATAGTTACTGATTTTGCCTTGTGGCTGAGGACTGCTACCCCATCTGAGACCGTTAATAGAAGTGATAGTTACATGATAGTTGCATGATAGTTACCGATTTTGCATTGTGGCTGAGAACTTTAAGTTTACCTTTGTGGCTCGCAGCCTGTCGCTTTTAGCAATTTTACACCAGGTGCACTGTTCATATATTGTGCCAGCATTAATAAATCTCTCTATATTCCCTTTTTGATAATCTTTTTCCCCCCTTCTAAGCACCGAGAAAGTAAAGGCGCATGTAGAAATAAATTCAATAAATGGAACTGATGAAATTGCATTAAAATGGCGGAGATTTCTAATGCACTTCCATCACTGTGACACCGTCACCCGTGCTGCTCCGAGCCTTCAAGAGGGCAGCCCATCTCAGAATGAGCTCATTTATTGGTAATGCAGGTAGACACAGAGAGAGATAAATAAACATCATCATTTGCCACTGTCTATGTCAACTTAATGCCAAAGATTTATACCTTGAGCGGAGCGGCGCTCTCCCCGACACATTTTAATTTAATTAAATTTCTGTCGGATTGATGTTTTATCAATCAATAATGTTAATGTTTTTGCAATTTGGAGATTAAAACACGCACATAAGAAATGTAGACGTGTAATCAGGGCCACCGGACGATCCTGGGCATTGCTCGGACCCAAATGAGGGTCTGATTGGTGTTCTAGCCGCGGCGGCCACGGGACAGGCGAGGAGCAGTGTAGTTCACAGATCACTTTCAATGAAGCATCTCATTTTCTTATAGTGAATTTTAATAATCAGGACCTTTCCCTAATTAAATTGAGGGATTTTGCATGTTCATCGCCTGGGCTGCCTACACAGCCTGCTAATGAGCGTGGAAGTTGGGCCTGCAATATAGAACTACTCCAGGACATTGGGATACAAAGACCAATAAGTGAAATATGAGGGCAAATTAAACCTTGAAGCTCTTACTTTTTCATTCTTGTCTCCCCCATACTTTTTTCACTTGTTGGATGCACAATTTCGTTTGGATACTGGGGTCCCTGTGACAGAAATGCTGCTTTGGTAGAGGTCTGATCTCTGGTTACCACACCAAACCTAGATAATGAAGGGGTTTCAGCAACGTGTCCACTTCAAATGTTTCCTGATTCCCGAGAAGCCCACCAAGATGGAGAATTAATGGGATTCCGTCCTGGTTTCGTACTGTGACCTTTTCTAATGCTTTCTGATAACTAGGACCCTCACCGACCTGGAGAAGAAAGGAGATTTACTGCTGGCTTAGTGCTGTGCTGTCTTCTAATGCTTTCTGATCTCAAGAAGATTCAGCGCTGGTTTAGTGCTCTGCCTGCTTCAAATGCTTTCTGATCTCTAGGATCCCCACCGACCTGGAGAGGAGGGGGATTCAGCCCTGGATTATTGCTGTGCCCCCTTCTACTGCTTTCTGAATCTTGGTCCTGCACTAAACTGGAGAAGGAAGAGGATTCCGATCTGTTTTAGTGCTGTGCCCCCTTCTAATGCTTCTTGATTTTAGAGACCTTCACCGACCTGAAGGAGAAAGGGGATTCAGTAACAGATTAGTGCTGTGCCCCCTTCTAATGTTTTCTGATCTCTAGGACCACTACCTCTCTGGAGAAGGAAGGAGATCCAGCATCAGTTTAGTTCTGTTCCCCTGTAAGGGGGTGGCGTTGCTATGGACCGTAGAGACAAATGGTTTCTGATCTCTAGGACCCCAACCGACATGGCGAAGGGAATTCCACCCTGATTCAGTGTTGTGCCCCTTTCTAATGTTTCCTGATCTGTAGCACCACACCAACCTGGAGAAGGAAGGGGATTCTGCATCGGTTTAGTGTTGTACCGCCTTCTAATACTGCCTGATGTCTAGCACCTCTACCAGCCTGGAGAAGGAAGGGGATTCCCTTAGTACTGGGCCTCTTCTAATGCTTTCTGATCTCTAGGACTCTCAAAAACATGGAGAAAGAAAAAGATTCAGAGATAGTTTAGTGTCCTACCTGCTTCAAATGGTTTCTGATCTCTAGGACCCCCACCAACCTGGAGAAGGAAGGGGATTCAGATTTGTTTTAGGCTGGTTTCACACTTGCGTTTTATCGCGCAGCGCATTGTGCGCTATCGATCGCACCCGCATTTGTCCCCTATCTTTAAAATGGCGGGCGCAGTGTCTAGCGATTGCACGCAGGCTTCAGCATTTCAGTGCACTACGCATTTTCCATGTCTGCGATCAGGCGCGCCGGACGCTACATGTTGCATTTTTTGGCCCGCCCAAAGTCGTTAAAAATGCGCATGCGCGCGTCAGCGCACGCGATGCACCAAAAAATAGTATTACAGTCTATGGGTGCGCTGTATAGTGCGCATGTCAGCGATTTCAGAGTAAACAATGTCTAGACACTGTGTAAATCCAGCCTCTCAACAAGAAACATTGTTTTGGAGCATGGGAGATAAAAGAAGGGCTTTGTAGTGCCACATCATCACTCTCCAGACATACTGAAAGAAGAAAACACACCCACCCAGCCAGAGATCATATTTGGCATCACAGCAGCTTTTACCGTGTTTCCCCGAAAGTAAGACCCTGTCTTACATTAATTTTACCCCAAAAAGTCCCACCCTGTCTTACTTTCGGGGGAGGTCTTACATTAGCCGAAAAAAAATGACAATTTCTTTTTAACCAATAAATTAACATTTATTAACATGCTGTTATACCCCATAACAGTGCCGTATCCCACTGCACACAGCCCCACACCCCATAACAGTGCCGTATCCCACTGCACACAGCCCCACACCCCATAACAGTGCCGTATCCCACTGCACACAGCCCCACACCCCATAGCAGTGCCGTATCCCACTGCACACAGCCCCACACCCCATAACAGTGCCGTATCCCACTGCACACAGCCCCATACCCTATACAGTACATGTTTCCCTACTTGGTTTTTAAATGCTGGACGTTTTCCTCTGCGGTGCGGCTGTGGGTGCGGAAGGCCTGTGCTGCAGGGAACGCTGTGCCAATCAGCAGGGAAACAGCGGTGACGTGGGGCTGGGGCGGCCAATTACAGCCCGAGCTGCTGGACCAATCAGTGCTCGAGCCGGGGGCCGGCGGTGACGTGGGGAACAGGGGCGGCCAATGAGCTGTTGAGCTGGGCGGATTGCGGGGTTAACACGGCGAGTTAACCCCATGAGCGCTGGACCCGCCCAGCTGCACCTGAGGACACCTCTGGAGCCTGGGGACCCAATGCGGGACAGCGGCGGCCCAAAGGTAAGGGCCTTACATTTCACAGCGGCCCCCAACCCTGCCTTACATTCGGGGGAGGCCTTACATTGAAGGACCCCCCCGTAACCCCCACCCTGTCTTACTTTCGGGGGGGTCCTACTTTCGGGGAAACACGGTATGTGAGTATAAAGATCACATTTTCTGTGAGCCTGTGCTTTCAAATATATAATGTGTACTAATGTTTTATTTTTTGCTTTTGCTAGAATGTCTTCTGGATCCGAATACTCACCACCACCGGAAGAGCGTGAGGTGAGTAGTTTGCTGCCTTTGTGAAGTATACCTGCCTGTCCAAATGTTTAATTTTTTTTTTCTTTTACAGACCTCAGCATCGGACCAGCCAAGTGAGGGTGACCAGCCAGAGCAGTGTACACAAAGCACGGCGGGAAGGAGACGCACGTTAGGAATCTTTTATCCATTTTTTATTTTTTTTTTATTTTTTGTATTCAGGTTTTTCTGTCCTGCTTTTCTCCCCTTTTTTTTTCTTCTATATCACTCTACATAAATGCAAAGATTCTAAATTTCTTTCTTTTCTAGGTTCCACAACGGGATGAGGACATGTATCTTTACAATGAGCAACTCATCAGCCTTGTCCAGGAGCGTGTGCCGTTGTGGGACAGCCGTGACCAGCAGTACAAGGACATTGTGGTGACCCGGCGGCTATGGAATGAAGTGGCTGCAACATTGATGGAGGGCTGGGACAGCGCCTCTGCTACTGTCAAAAAGGCGTTCAGTAAGTATTTCTCTGTGTGATGCTGCATTGACTCTTGATCCTGATGATACCTGTGTGTTTACTGCAAGAGATCTCCTTGCAGTAAACACACATGTGTCCTCAGGTTCAATAGTGTACGCATTGTGTATTGTCATGCTGTATATTTTTTATGGTTCACTCTTGATCCTGATGCTACATGTGTGTTTACTGCAAGAGATCTCCTTGCAGTAAACACACATGTGTCCTCAGGTTCAATAGTGTACGCATTGTGTAATGTCATGCTGTATATTTTTTATGGCTCACTCTTGATCCTGATGCTACATGTGTGTTTACTGCAAGAGATCTCCTTGCAGTAAACACACATGTGTCCTCAGGATCAATAGTGAATGCATTGTTATTGCAATTTTTTGGGATTCAGCATTGATGACAACTTAACTCAGGTGTGTGTGGTGATACAGATGTTACCATCATTGCGTTGTACAACCTAATTTTTTTGTTCTTTTCCATTGTTTCAACAGTGAACAAAGTCCGCACACGTTGGCGCTCGATGAAGGACCGTTTCAACACTGATGTTCATGCTGAGGGACAGGTTCGCAGTGACTCATCTGCAAGCGCAAGAACCAAGTACCGCTATCATCGCGCCTTGGAATTCTTACGACCAGTACTTGCCACGAGAGCGTAAGTATTTTTTTTGGGGGGGGATTTACCCTAATTACATTTATATTCCACAGCTGATCCGTCTTGTTAACGCTTGATACTAATGTTTACGTTTTTTTTCCACAGCACCTGGAGCAGCACCCTGCAACCTGTCCCGGGAGCGGATATTCATCGATCGACCTCAGACCCGTCCCAGCCATCCGACAGCCAGGAAGCAAGTTGCAGGTCAGCAACATAGACAGCTGGTGACCAGGATGCTGGTCAATCAGGTGTTCCCCTGTCCCAGGTCTCTGCCACTGGTTATGCGGGCACTACCCGCCAGTGGCAGAGGGCCTTGGACAGGCCTGTCTTACCCAAGTTCATGTACTTGAGCGAGGCCTTTCATGCCAGCCTCAAGACACTGTCCGAAAGAGTGGAACGTGGGTTCTCACTAATGGAACGTGGTTTTAACCACATGGAACACATAGTCCACTCTTTCGACCAGCGCCTTGACCGGATGGAGGCCGATCTCAATAGACCAGCGCACCATTTCCTTAGTAAAATTGGACGGGGCATGGCGGATCACCTTAGTCCTGAGCAACAGCTGACTGTGTTACACGCCTGCAACACTGCTTACTTGCAGGCTATGCAGCAGAATCAGTACGTGCAGCAGTCAGTGTTGTCATTCCCACCTGTGCCACCACTGACTCGCTTCATCACAGTACTGACTTATGCTGCATATCACTGCACAGCCACCTGCATTCCTAGCCAAGCCGGGCACCACTACACCACACCAATGTCGAGTGCTACTGGACACTCCACCCCCGCCGCCACCACCATGTCATGCGCTGCTCCTGTCTGGAGCACCAGTACTGCCACCGTTACCACATCTTGGTGCACCACCAGCGCTAAATCTGGTTGGGCAACCACCTCTTCCCCTGTTCGTAGCACAGAGAGAACATCATCTCCGGATCGGAGCACCGCCACTTCTCCAATGTATGAGAGCACCACCACAACTCCGCACCATACAAAGAGCACCCCAACCACCACTCTTCAGAGGACCATCACCACATCTCCTCATAGGAGCGATGCCACCACTACTCTGCAGAGGATCACCGCCAACACTTCGCCTCCTCATCGCACCGCCACAACTCCACATCAGAGGAGCACCGCCACCACTTCACCTGATCGGAGCACCGCCCACACTTCTCCCACCAGAAGCACCGGGCATAATTCACCTTCCATGGGCAACGACACCACCATTTCACCTTCAAGGAGCACCACCAGCGCCACCACCGAGCACCCTAGGGGAGACCCACATTCTGTTTTTTTTCCACTCGTACACGGACCACCAGCTCTAGGCGGTCAAGCCATGTAAGGTGGTCACACGGTGGTAGTCGGTCCAGGCAGGTGACTCCTTCCCAAAATAAGAAGATACAAAAGACTTTGTTACTCAATCCCCCCTCTCCTTCCAATGTTTCACAACCTTCCTCCTTTATCATTCCTGACCTCCCTTCCCCCAGTAATTTAGTAGCACCTTCACCTAGAACCCCTTGCACAGTTTCCAGCCGTTCCCCCCTCTCTCCACACCCCCAAAGTATCCAACACTTCGCCCAAACGTCCTTCAAAGGGAAAATAATTTTAAAAAATAAATAAATATTGAATATTTTGTGTTCAAATAATGTTTGGTTAATGTGTCTTTCGCTGCCTACACACACTGCGCCGTACTGTTTTCTTTTTTGTGAACACAACGCATCTCCAGAAATGACACATGTTTCGTGTGTCAATCTTGGAGATATGTATTTGCAAGAAACAAAAATCTATATGACGTGCATTTTTTACATGCCCTCAGTGTCTTTTCTCTGGTAAGACGTAATAGAGGATGGTGTTGATTTCAAGGCCTATCTATTGTTACCTTGATTAGTATCCTTATCAGTTAATCTACTATGGTGTTTTTTAACATTATTTAACTATTTGGAATACAATCCAAGGTTATTATAGATAGACCTTCCAAATAACCTCATCCTCTATTTAATGTGTGTTTACAAAGTGAGGAGATGATGTAGAAAATACAAGTCATATGTTCATGAACCTGCCCTTGTTTCATACTTTGAAATTTGTAGAAAAAACAATACAGGTATAAACACAGTCTTTTTATTAACATACACAACACATAAAAATTTGGTTACACCATCTGCTCTTGCCAGGCCACCCGTCCAACATCAGAGGTGAAGTAGGCCGCAAATTGGTCCCTCATTTGCCCTACTTCAATGGATGACCGTAGAGGGTGCTGATTAAATTCAGGGAAGGGGGAGAGGAATCATCTAGTTCAAAACTAGGGTGCTCTCTATCCATCACAAAATTGTGTAGAACAACACAGGCCTTCACCACCTCATCCACGGTTTCTAGTTTAAGATTAATGGCTGTGGAGAGAATGCGCCGTCTGGACACTAGTATACCAAAGGCACACTCTACAGGCTGACCAGGGCCAGAAGAACTGTAATTAAAAATTCTTTTAGTGTGGTCCAAGTCCCGGCTGGAGTATGGTTTGAGCAGGTGTGGCACATCTGGAATGCCTCATCCCCAACCGTTACAAAGGGCAGTGGCGGAGCTTCGGTGTTGGAAAGAGGCCGTGGCATGGGGAAATTGAACTGGTTGCCATACAACCTCCGGCCCATGTCCGAGTTCTTAAAAGCCTGGGAGTCATTACCACGCCCAAATGCACCAATGTCCACTGCAACAAACTTACAGTCTGCATCAGAAATGGCTATTAGTACTGTAGAGAAGTACTTTTTATAGTTGTAGTACTCTGATCCAGTTCTCTTGGATTTTATAATCCTGATGTATTTACCATCCACCGCACCTAAACAATTAGGGAAATTGCAGACTGTCCAGAATCTTTCTGCATTTTCAAGCCACATTTCCACAGTGGGAAGGGGCATAAACTCTGAACAGAGAACGTCCCACAAAGCCCGGCAGGTGTCCGCAACTATTCCAGACAAGGTGGATATTCCAAGACGGAACGGGAAGTGCAGAGAAGAGAGGGTCTCTCCAGTAGCCAGGAATCTGGGACACAAAGAAACAACAAGAATTTATATTTGTGTATAGGGATTTTTAACACACCAAAAAAAAACAATAAAGGGGCACATCAATAAATAAATATGCATGCTTTTCTTTAAAAAATGGCCTCAAAACAATGCAGTATACTTTTGTTAAGTACATGGCAGATCAAGAATTCTGCCAGAATATAATAGTACATCAAAGAACAAATAATATTATGCAGTCAGTGGTTTTGCTATATTACGTACTGTAATGTGACCAGGAGCCGTTCCTCGGGAGGAATCGCACGACGGAGCTGTGTGTCCTGTCTACGGATGACATCTTGTACACGACCAAGTAAATACATGAAGCTTTGTTGGGTCATCCGTGTGTAATCCGTAAATTTATCCGGTTTTGCCTGTAGCTCACTGTAGAGGGTGTGGTACGCTCGACGGTTCTCCCGGAGTTCAACAATAGGATGAATCCACAAACGCCGACGCTGCCGTCTTCGCTGTCTCTCTCTCTCCCTTTGTTCATGGCAAGCAACTGCGTAAGCTTGAGCCATCCTGATGTCCAGATCCAAGTTGAAGTGAAAGCTCTTCCAGAGCAGATCCATGTCTTCATAAACTGCTAGCAACTGGGAAGAATAGCTGTAAACTGAGTCTAGATAAGGAATTCCAATAACACACGCCCACTGCTGTCCAATTGGTGGAGTATGAGTCACTTAATTGGTCAATGATTTTTAATCCTGATTGTGACATTATGTGCAATAATCACTCAAACGCATGCAAAACGCTTACAAACGCATATAATCGCTGCATTTTTCTGGCTTACCGCGCACGATTATGTTACAAAAAAAACGCTGCGTTTACAAGCGTTTGTAAGTGTTTTTTTATGCATTTGATGTGCGCTCAAAACGCAGCACAAAAAACACTAGTGTGAAACTAGCCTTAGTGCTGTGCCCCTTTCTAATGCTTCTTGATTTTAGAGACCCTCACCGACCTGAAGGAGAAAGGGGATTCAGCCCCGAATTAGTGCTGTGCCCCCATCTAAGGCTTTCTGATCTCTAAGACCCTCACCGACCTGAAGGAGAAATGGGATTCAGCCCCAGATTAGTGCTATACCCCCATCTAATACTTTCTGATCTCTAGGAACCCAACCAACATGGAGAAGGAACGGAATTCTGCCCTGATTTAGTGCTGTGCCTCTTTTTAATGCTTCCTGATATCTAGCACCCCACCAACCTGGAGACGGAAGGGGATTCAGCACTGGTGTAGTGCTGTATCCCTTTCTAATGTTTCCTGATCTGTGAGACCCCCATCAACTTAGAGAAGAGAGGGATTTCAGCACTGGTTTTATTCTGTGCCCCTTTTTAATGCTTCCTGAGTTGTTGGACCCTCAGCAATACGGAGAAGGAAGGGGATTCACACCGGTTTATCGGTTTATTGCTGTGCACCCTTCTAATACTGCCTGATGTCTAGCACCTCCACCAACCTGGAGAAGGAAGGGGATTCAGCGCCGATTTAGTTTTGTGCCCCTTCTAATGCTTTCTTATTTGTGGGAACCTACCCAACCTGGAAAAGGAAGAGGATTCAGCGCCAATTTAGTGCTGTGCCATTGTCCAACCGTTCCTGCATTTTGTTTCTCCTGCCCACTCCGAGACGCAGTGAATTGCAGCCATTGTGAAGAATGAAGCAGTTGCCAGTCCCGAATTCCCTTCATTCTCAGGACCAGTGCGGATTCTACATTTTTAATTCCCAGCGATCATAACGTGATGGCAAAGCCTTAGTACTCCCCTTTAGCATCTATAGTTTTCTATAAGACTGGAGGTAAATCTTTGTGTCAAATTTTTGACGAAATTCTCAGTTGTATAAAACCGCAAGTTAGTACACAGGTTTATGAGTTTAGGTATGGATGGAGCTGTTCAAAATAAATGGAGAGGGTTATTTTCAGCCTCCCCGTGTCTGATGCACCTGCGTTCTACATTCTTCCACCTACCGGCATTTTCTTCTATTGAGCCAATTAAAAAATAAGCTTCAGGCAGCAATTTGGAGAGTGTGTAATTTGTCTTGTGAAGTGTATGGCGGTGTCATGTGCTCTGGATATCACTGTAAGATTCCACACTCTTGTCATCTGCTTACTCCATCCCTGGCACTGTTCTTATGTATCGCAGGATCTGGCACTGTGTGCTATTAACAGTGCGTTGTCCAGAAGGAGTGACCAGAAGAAAAAGCTGCTTGCAATACATAATAATCCCAGGACTTAGATCGCGGCCTATTGGTTGTAAGACTTGTTCATATTAGGGGTTGATACACTATTTTTTTGTAGGAAAGAGCTACACATCGATGGTGCGTTCAAAGTACTTGTATTACTTGTATATACTGTATGGCCAAAAGTATTGAGAATTACATCTAATCATTGAATTCAAAATTATCATTTTATCCCATTGTCCTCCATATATAGCATCCGGCCCCTCACCCACCATGTATAACATCCGGCCCCTCGACAGCGTGTATAATATCTGATCCCTTGCCCCAGTGTAAAACACCCAGCCCCTCACCCTTCATGTATAACATCTGGCCCTTGCCCCCTGTGTATAATATCTGGTCCCTTGCCCCATGTATGACATCCACCCCTTGCCCCCGTGTATTACATGTGGCCCCTCGCCCTCCCCTGTATACTATCCAGTCCCTTGCCCCCATGTATAACATCTAGCCTCTCACCCCTGGTGTATAACATCCGGCGCCTCCTGTGTATAATATCTGGTCCCTCGCCCTCCGTGTATAATATCCGGTCCCTTGCCCCATGTATAACATCCAGTCCCTCGTCGGCCCCGTATAACATCCGGCCCCTCCCCCCTGTATAATATCTGGCCTCTCATCTCCGGGTTATAACTTACGGCCCACTGCCCCCATGCACAAGATCCATACAGACATAGTTGGGGGAGTTTGATCTAGAACAAAATGACTGGCCGCACAGATCCCCGACCTCAGCTCCATACAACATCTTTGGGAGGAACAAGAATGGAGATTATTGGCCTCTCCCCAACATCAGTGTCTGGCCTCACTTCTGGTTGAATGTGCAAAAATTCCTATGGACCCCTCTAAAATCTTGTATAAAACCTTCCCGGGTGAGTGGGAGCAGTTATAGCTCGAAAGTGGGGACCAACTCCATATTATTACCTTTGGATTACGAATGGGAGGTCATAAGAGCTCAAGTAGTTCTACTGGGTAAGGGTCAAAATAGTTTGGTATAATATAATAGTGTACACTGGAGCCACCAGATGCCCAAGGTTGGTTTTAACATACCTGATTTGTTGGACCCTGCAGGTGTTAATGATAGTGCCCCAGACTGTAGAGCTAGTCCCTGTTAGTGCCTTGCACCATGCCAATAACGAATCCATCTATTTTCCCCACCAATCTGGATCCTGGTGGCAGTTCTTTCCCCCTCCCGCCTTACTATTTTAATATGTTTTGTTTTGTACATCATAACTTTTGTTGATATGTTACTTTATTAAAAGTTCTAATAAATACAACTTCATACAAGTCACAGCAGTGTTCATAATGGAAAAAAATTGGTGAGAGAGCAGTCTTGCACATCTGGTTAGAGTAACTCTCTGAATCTCTACGTTTTAGAGGACCCTCGACCAGAGAATAGACCAGAAAAATATACATTTGAAGTCTTCTCTGATGGTTTTGGTGATCAGGTACCATAGAGTTTATATGGTGTAAGCTGGAGAAAAAAAATGATTGCAAATTATGAGAAAAACTTTATAAGTATATTATTGAGCGGGGGTGGGCACTACTTTGCTTGTAGGTCAATTGAATATCTCATGTTAAGTCCACTAAAGCCTAGCTTCCAAATTGAGCCTATTTTGCCTTCTAAACAGACCACAGGGTCCCTAATCTTCAGAGAAGGTGGCTATTTTTCAGTTACCTTTGGATGGTCAGGCTGAGCAATTCTCCTACGATTGGGCTTGGGACAGTGCCTATGACTTTACAGTAACAACTATGGTCACTGGGGGTCAATTATTTTATTTTGCTATTATTTGTATAGCATTTAATGACTCCTACTATGAGGGTGTTACTTTTTAATTTTTCTTTATTTTAGTTGTATTCTTCCATTTAGTTGCATTCTTCCACATTCAAGGTATCAAAAAATGCCTGAAATTCAGGTTTGAGACACAATGAATCGGGGAAGGAAAAATTAGCTTCTCAGTGTCGGAGTAATCTGCTTGATATGTTGATACGTTGACCTTTGATGTCTCTGCTTGCATCAATAAGCAACTTTCCAAGGTTAGTTTAGATGTGGCCACTATGAAGTCAAGGTGACCCTCTCTCCTCCTTCCCGATTTCTAGTTTTTATCATCAGCAGCCTGATAAACCTCCTCCTACAGACCTCAAGGCAAGGAAAATTCATAATAGTAAGAGTATTCTTGTCTTTTTTTCTGCTCTAAAACTCCAACCATTGCAAATCTACTGAGATCTACACAGAAAAACATTCCCATCAGTGAAAAGTACCTTTGGTGCATATAGGGTGTAAAATAGCATAGAGTGACGCTAGACCCATGAAAGCACAGGGACAACATGCAAATTCCATCGAGATGTATCTCTTGATTGGATTCAAACTGAAGGCCCAAGTGTTCACCACCCAGACCACGTTGATTAAGGTGATGTCAGAGGTTTTTGATGAGATTTTTGAAGCAGACCTGTTTCAAAACCCAACTCCAAAACCACTTTAAGGTTTAGAGTTTTAAAAGGAGTTTTTGGAGTAGAAACTTATCTGAAACTTTTCAAATCTAAAAATTGCTCAAAAAGTTAAATTTTCTGTACAGTTTCTGGTCTGAAAACGCTTCAAAATTACTCTGAGTGCACATAGCCTTAAAAAAATTTTTGAAAACTCTTCCTATTTCGATAAGAAGTCCACAATGCAGTTTTTTTAGGTTTTTTTTTTAATCCTTGAAGAAGTGTTGAAAATGCTTGTTAGAAAAAAGAAAGTGCATGTCACTTCTTTGAAGTAGATCTTGATGGAATCTACTTATCATAAGTCCAGGCACAGATACATCAAATGCTTCAGGAAACCAAATTCTCTCAAAACTCATTCAAAACTGCTTCAGGAAAGAAAAGCTCCTCCAAAGACTTCTCCAAAAATGTAGCATTTCCTGATGCAGTTTCCACTTGAAAAACTGGTCGTTTTTAACCCCTCAGAACCATTTGAAGGTATCCTGATATTGAAGGTCCCTGTGGTCATTAAGCAGGGCAGATGTAACATCACATAGCTGTCACCCTACTGAATGGGTAATCATGGAACAAATACCATGGGGCTTGCAGAAGAAAAAAGGATCCATGAAAAGGTCTAGGTTAAAAAATACCTTGTATTTCAGGTCTTCGATGATTTCATCCTCAACAGGTTCGCTATCTAAATTTTTTCCTTCAGCCCAGACAAATTATTGGATTGAGGAGAGAGAGTTGACCAAGTTTGCCATTTGCGTTCCACCAAGACTGTGAGACGTTCTTTGGAGAAGCTATCGGATATGGTTTATACTTGGGTGGCATGACTTATATCCTTTCGATCCAGTCTATGATCTACATATGTCCCAATAGGGTATTCGGAATAAGGTTTTTCATGTAAATTCTTTATGGTCTTATATTAAATACAGAAGGCACTCCATTTGCTGCCACATGATGTCTATATGGGTGTAAGTTCTCAACAAGATACGCCATGTGGTGGAACATCAGATTTTTCTTTTATGGATTTCATGGATGTACATATTGCTTTCTATACGTGCCATACATCCTAACTCTTTTCGCCAATAACTTAGAAACCAATTGACCTATCCAGGAGTGGACACAGACAGAAGAGAACCACTGTGCAAGAACAGTATAGTGTTATGAATGAGTCACCGAGGAGGAAAAAACAAAAAGCAAGCTAAACCCAGAAAACCGAAGAAGTTGGTAACTAGCGGATTGCAGACCCCTGATCCTATCCACAACAACTAGCAGTAGCCGTGGAGCGTGCCTACGGTGGTCCTAGACGCCTAGTCACAGCCGGAGAACTAAATAAGCCTAAAGAAAGAAAGGGAAAATCTAAACTGCCCCAGAGCAGACCCCAAAGCAATAGACAGCCCCCAACATGTATTGTCGGTGAAACAAGATGAAAACACAGACATGGGTAGAAAGATAGGCTGAGCAAATGATGAGGCCCTTGCTAACTAGAAAGGACAGGAAAGAAAAGCTGGTATATTCTGAAGACAGAGAAAAAGAGATCAACTGATCAAAGACAAAATGGGGATTCAGCCCAGTCCCAGCCAGGGCTGGCTGAACACAAAAACTAAGTAAACCAGACAAAAACTCATATGAACAATAGCAGAGAAAATTTAGCTTTAGGAAGGCAGGAACCAAACTGGAAACCAGGAGCCACAGTCAGGAAAAATCACCAGCAAGAAACTAGGGAGTCGGCTGCTTTAAATCCAATCAGAAACTCCTGATGTCCAATCACAGTCCTCCTCCTCAGGTGGCCGGTCTCTGCCATTTAGATCAGCTTCATTACCTCCCTTCACCAACAGAAGGAGTCCAGATAGAGAACTCACTACTCCTCTGTCAGCACAGCCAGCTCCATAACCCTCACCAGGAGCCAGAGGCAAACCCGAAAATGAGCTCGCAACAGTGCCCCCCCCTTGAGGAGGGGTCACCGAACCCTCATCCACGCCGCCAGGCCGATCAGGATGGGCCCGATGAAAAGCACGAACCAATCTATCGGCATGAATATCAGAGGCAGAGACCCAAGAATTGTCCTCCTGGCCATAACCCTTCCACTTGACCAAATTCTGGAGTCTCCGTCTAGCCAGACGAGAATCCAGTATTTTCTCTACCTCATATTCCACATTACCTTCAACCAATACAGGGTCAGGAGGTGCAGCCATAGGAACTACTGGCTCAACATATCTCTTCAACAGTGACTTATGAAATACGTTATGGATCTTAAACGTAACAGGAAGAGCCAATCGAAAAGAAACCGGATTAAGAATCTCCAAAATCTTGTAAGGTCCAATAAATCTTGGCTTGAACTTTGGAGAAGCCACCTTCATAGAGATATTCTTTGATGACAACCAAACCATATCACCCACTTTAAACCGGGGACCAATGGTCCTATGCCGGTTAGAAAACCGCTGGGCCTTTTCCTGGGAGAGAGACAACTTATCCACTACTTGGTCCCAAATCTGCTGCATTCTCTCTACCACAGTGTCAACACCTGGGCAGGCTGAAGATTCCACTTGCCCTGAAGAAAATCGAGGATGAAACCCAAAGTTACAGAAAAAGGGCGACATCAAGGTGGCAGAACTAGCTCTATTATTTAAAGTGAATTTGGCCAAGGGCAAAAATGAAACCCAATCATCCTGATCAGCAGATATAAAACATCTCAAATAGGACTCCAAAGTCTGGTTTGTTCTCTCCGTCTGCCCATTGGTCTGAGGGTGAAACGCAGAGGAGAAGGACAACTGAATTCCCAGCTTGGAACAAAAGGCCTTCCGGAATCTGGAAACAAAGTGAACTCCTCTGTCCGATAAAATGTACTCAGGAATCCCATGCAACCGAACCACCTGTTGTAAAAACAAGGGTACCAACTCTGAGGAAGATGGCAACTTTGGGAGTGGTACAAGATGGACCATCTTCGAAAATCTATCACAAATCACCCAGATAACAGTCATTCTCAGAGAGACAGGAAGATCAGAAATAAAATCCATTGAGATATGGGTCCATGGCCTCTTGGGCACCGGCAGGGGCATCAGCAACTCACTAGAACGAGAACAGGGTTTAGACCGAGAACAAGTCCCACAGGACTGTACAAAATTCCTGACATCACGAGATAAGGCAGGCCACCAAAACGACCGACTCACCAAATCTCTGGTGCCAAAAATACCTGGATGGCCAGCCAATGCGGTGCAATGAACTTCAGACATCACTCTCTTCCTCCACTGGTCAGAAACATACAATTTTCCCATAGGACAACACTCAGGTTTGTCCTCCTGGAATTCTTCCAGAGCACGTCTCAAATCGGGCGGGATGGCAGAAAGAACTACCCCCTCTCCTAGGATGGTAGTAGGCTTGGTCACAATAGGAGAATTTGCAAAGAAACTCCTAGAAAGGGCGTCTGCCTTAACATTCTTAGTGCCTGGAAGAAAGGAGACCACAAAATCAAAACGCGTAAAAAACAAGGCCCACCTAGCCCGTCTAGGATTGAAGCGTTTGGCCGACTCAAAGTAAATCAAATTCTTGTGGTCAGTGAGGACCACAACTTGATGTCTAGCTCCCTCCAACCAATGTCTCCACTCCTCAAATGCCCATTTCATGGCTAATAATTCCCGATTCCCCACATCATAGTTGCATTCAGATGGGGAGAACTTTCTGGAAAAGAAGGCACAGGGATTCATTTTAGACGTCACCGGATCTTTTTGGGACAAAACAGCTCCTGCACCAATCTCTGAAGCGTCTAGCTCCACCTGAAAAGGAAGTGAGACATCAGGTTGCCGCAAAACCGGAGCAGAAGTGAACCTCCGCTTCAGCTCCTGAAAGGCCGAAACAGCCTCTGAAGACCAATTCAGCACATCAGCACCCTTCTTAGTCAAATCAGTCAGTGGTTTAGCAATACCAGAAAAATTAGCTATAAATTTACGATAAAAATTAGCAAAACCCAAAAACTTCTGGAGAGCCTTCAAAGAAGTGGGTTGAACCCAATCATAAATGGCCTGTACCTTGGCCGGGTCCATTTCAATAGTTGACGGAGACAAAATAAATCCCAAAAATGAAATCCTCTGTACACCAAAAAGGCACTTCGATCCCTTAACATACAAGGAATTCTCCCTCAAAATCCGAAACACAGTCCGAACACGTTCCACATGAGAATCCCAATCCCTGGAAAAGATCAAAACATCTTCCAGATAGATGATCAAAAACTTATCCACAAAGTCCTGGAAAATATAATTCATGAAGGATTGGAAGACAGAAGGGGCATTAGTGAGCCCAAAAGGCATCACCAGGTACTCAAAATGTCCCTCCAGAGTATTAAACGCCGTCTTCCATTCATCCCCATGCTTGATGTGAATAAGATTATACGCCCCACTGAGGTCAAGCTTGGTAAACCAGCAAGCACCTTTAACTCTGGAGAATAAATCAGAAATCAGGGGTAACGGATACTGAAATTTAACCGTAATGTTGAGGGAACGATAGTCAATACAAGGCCTTAATGAACCATCCTTCTTGGCCACGAAAAAAGCCCCAGCACCTAAGGGCGAAGAGGATGGTCTAATATGACCCTTCTCCAACGACTCCTTAATATAAGATCGCATAGCCTCGTGTTCAGGTACAGATAAATTGAAAAGTCGACCCTTGGGAAATTTACACCCAGGTCTCAACTCAATTGCACAGTCATAATTCCTATGAGGAGGCAAAGACACAGACTTGCTCTCACTAAATACATCATAAAAATCAGCCAAATAATCAGGAACATTATGGGACTGGGGAGAGGTGGAGAAATCAAGAGTGTCACCAAGAGCACACCGACAACCCCAACTCACCACAGACAGATTTCCAATCCAAAACCGGATTATGGATTTGCAACCAGGGAAAACCCAGAACAATGGTATCATGTAAATTATGCAACACCAAAAATCTGCAATTTTCTTGGTGGTCTGGGGCGACCTGCATTATCTCCTGGGTCCAAAACTGAGGTTTATTCTTCGCCAAAGGAGAAGCATCAATACCCCTCAAAGGAATAGGCGTCCACAGAGGTGTCATAGGAAAACCACAACGTTTAGCAAAATCCAAGTCCATTAGATTCAAGGCCGCTCCTGAATCCACAAAAGCCTTCACGGAAAATGTGGATAAGGAGCAGATCAGAGTAATTGCCAAAAGAAACTTAGGTTGTACACCACCCACAGCAAATGTGTGTGCAAAACGTTTCTCTCGTTTAGGGCAGACAGAAATAACATGAGAGGCATCTCCACAGAAAAAGCACAGCTTATTACGCCTTCTAAGCTCCTGACGTTGCGCCCTAGACAAAACTCCATCATATTGCATAGGTTCAGACATTTGTTCAAAATGTGGCAGCGCCTCCCGTGTAGTCTTGCGTTCACGTAAACGCCGATCAACTTGAATGGCTAATGACATAGAGTCGTCAAGACCAGAGGGAACAGGAAATCCCACCATAGTATCTTTTAAAGTCTCAGACAAACCCTTCCGAAAGAGAGCTGCCAATGCACTATCATTCCATGTAGTAAGGACCGCCCACTTTCGGAATTTCTGACAGTATAACTCTGCAGGATCCTGACCCTGGTTCAATGCCAATAGGGCTCTCTCAGCTTGATCAATAGCATTAGGTTCATCATATAACAACCCCAAGGCTTGAAAAAATGCATCCACATTAGTCAAAACAGGATCTTCAGGTGTCAAAGAAAACGCCCAATCCTGGGGATCGCCGCGCAGCAAGGAGATGACAATTTTAACCTGCTGCGCAGAGCTCCCCGATGAGTTAGGCTTCAAGGCAAGAAATAATTTACAATTCTTAAAATTCAAAAATTTAGACCGATCCCCAGAAAACACATCAGGAGCAGGAATCCTTGGTTCAACAGCATGTGAATGAGTGAGATAGGCGGAAATTCCCCGCACTTCAGAAGCGAGCTACTCCACACGATCAGACAATTGCTTAATCTCCATCAAGGAGAAAAAGAATCCTCCTACGGCCCCAGAGAAAAAGAGGAGAAAATAAACATATTAAAAAAAAAATTCTGACACTTTTTTTCTTTCTTTTTTTTTTTTTTTTTTACAATTCTCTCCTGCTTTTGAGTACCCTAGAATCTGCTGTATGGCTGGTGATTCTGTTATAAATGAGTCACCGAGGCGGAAAAAACAAAAAGCAAGCTAAGCCCAGAAAACCGGAGAGGTTGGTAACTAGCGGATTGCAGACCCCTGATTCTATCTACAACAACTAGCAGTAGCCGTGGAGTGTGCCTACGGTGGTCCTAGACGCCTCGTCACGGCCGGAGAACTAAATAAGCCTAAAGAAAGAAAGGGAAAATCTAAACTGCCCCAGAGCAGACCCCAAAGCAATAGACAGCCCCCAACATGTATTGTCGGTGAAACAAGATGAAAACACAGACACAGGTAGAAAGATAGGCTGAGCAAATGATGGGGCCCACGCTAACTAGAAAGGACAGGAAAGAAAAGCTGCTGTCTGCAATCACGCAAAAATCCCTTCAAAAAGAATGTCCAACACGTCTGATAGAAAAAGGCCCTGAAGTCGCTAGACTTCAAATCACTATATCAGCACTCAGGTATATTCTGAAGACAGAGCAAAAGAGATCAACTGATCAAAGACAAAATGGGGATTCAGCCCAGTCCCAGCCAGGGCTGGCTGAACACAAAAACTAAGTAAACCAGACAAAAACTCATATGAACAATAGCAGAGAAAACTTAGCTTTAGGAAGGCAGGAACCAAACTGGAAACCAGGAGCCACAGTCAGGAAAAATCACCAGCAAGAAACTAGGGAGTCGGCTGCCTTAAATCCAATCAGGAACTCCTGATGTCCAATCACAGTCCTCCTCCTCAGGTGGCCGGTCTCTGCCATTTAGATCAGCTTCATTACCTCCCTTCACCAACAGAGGGAGTCCAGATAGAGAACTCACTACTCCTCTGTCAGCACAGCCTGCTCCATAACCCTCAGCAGAAGCCAGAGGCAAACCCAAAAATGAGCTCACAACAGTATAGGGTCCTTTTGCAGTCCAATAGTTCATCATTGCACAATTCCACCTGCTTTGGAGGTAGATGTGGGCTGTTTTAACTCTTGGTCTCCAGGGTGTGTGGTACTCGCAGGTACGCAGGATGCAGTGACGAGCCGGAGATGGAGCAAGCTTAAATTCAACCTTTATATATGGATTATATGAATAACACGTAAGCTGACAATAGTTTTCCACGCAGGGAAGTTAGACAATAATACACAAATAACCCTATATAAGACTACTCGGCAAGTGCCGGCAACTAGATGGCCGCGATATGGCCGATTATGAGTCCTGAAGCTATAATTAACAACCAACAGAGTGTCACTTATCCTTCTCTGACGTCCTGCAGAGTTGTTGTCCGGGAGGTGTCCGTTCGGAGTCTCAGCCGCTGGGCCCAGCTGAGGAGTTGTCGGAGGCTTCGGGCGTTCCTACGCCCAGGTGCAGAGGGGGCGCAACAGGCCCCAGAAGAGTTTCCCAGAGTCGAGACCACCCCTATCCGGGGCGAGGTGGTGGCAGCCGCGGACCTTGACGGACAGGCCACAGCCGTGGGATTGAGCCGGGCAGCTTTGACCGCTGGGCCCAGGGTCTGGGCCACAGCCGCAGTGTGGAGTGTGGCAATGGCGGCCGCGGGTGGCAGTGTACAGGCCACAGCCGCGAGATGGAGCGAGGCAGTGGTGGCCGCGGGTGGCAGCATACAGGCCGCAGCCGTGGGATGGAGCGGGGCAGTGGCGGCCACGGGTGGCAGGGTACAAGCCGCAGCCGCGGGTGGCAGCGTAGAGACCACAACCGCAGTGTGGAACGGGGCAGTGGCAGCCACGGATGGCAGAGTACAGGCCGCAGCCGCGGGTGTAAACATACGTGCCACAGCCACGGTGTGGAATGGGGCAGTGGCGACGGCGGGTCTCAGCATCGGTGCTGCAGCCGCGGGTGTCAGCACTCTGTCTTCCTGGTGTCGCTTGGTACCGTCCTCTCCCTGGATCAGGTGAGCCCCTTTTCTGTGTCTCTGGTAGATGCTGGCTCCCTCCTGCTCTCCAGAGCCACCTAGGTTCCTCCTTCCTGCCTCTTGTCTTTCTCCCCGTCGAGTGCCCCCTGCTGGTCTCTTGCGCTCCTTTTATAGTCGCTCCATCCCCGCACTTTCCAGAAGAGTCTCTGTCCTGGCCTGTAATTGCTTCCCCCGGGAACACACCCACTGGGAGCCTAAGTGACAGCCCCTTAGTTCCGGCCCGGTTGCACAGTGGGGGCTCTCTCTCCTACAGGTGCACCAATGGTATGTCCTCCCCTGCATCTACCAATGTATAACCTCTTTTGCTATACTAAGTGTTAACAACCCCAGATTTATTCATCCTGTATATAAAAGGAAATTAGCTGGAGGTTTAAAGGGGTTTTCTGGTTTCAGAAAACGTCTTCCCTCCGGGTATAGTTTTAAAAAAAATAATAATACTAATTGTACCCTCCTCGGGTCCAGCATTGAGTCTCCACTACTGTTCCCAGTGTCTATTATCGTCTGCAGCGCTGAGGTCATGTCAACAGTGCTGTAGCCTATGACTGAGCTCGGTGCCGCCACTCCATTTACGGCACAAGCTGCTCAGAGCTCACCGATTGGATGCAGCGTTGATAATGTCACGTCAGCACTGGAAGCAGCAGTTGAGACTCAGTGCTGGACCCGGGGAGGGTGAGGAAGACCCACTTTGTTTTTTTCTTTAAAAGAAACTGCAACTGGGAGACCGCGGTTTTCAGAAACCGAAAAATTCCTTTGACATAAGGCACCGATGATATAATTGTATCACAGCTCCCCCATTTACTACATGTAATTTATAATATTTGTGTTGCATTAGACTGTAAATGGGAATTTGGCCCTCCGCAGTCATCTGGGTACCTAGTGCACCCTTTATTGCTGTACCCATGACCATATGACACATAAAACTATTCTACTCAAGAGGGATGAAGGTAGGGATCAGAGCGCACCCACCCAACTAGATGCCTAGAGTTAGGTTACGTTCACACATCCGTGTGACATGTCTTTGTGCGTCCATTTTTTTCTCGGATAGCAATTGTACCCGTAAAGTTTCCTTGTCATATACACATTACCTTTAATAACGGATTTGTGTGACCGGTCCATCAGACTCAGAGCGTGTCCTAGTCTCATCCGTTGTGGGGATCTGCATAAAACGGATAGAACACGGAAGACAGACTTTACATTTCAGAGTTCCATTTGCGTTTCATCTGTTTTTAACTCATCCATTGTTAAGAGTCAATGAAGAAAAAAAGGTCAGATGGTACCTGCCAGTTGCGTTGCTAGAGTCCAATGGGCCCTAGTGTAAAATATGGACCTGGGCTACCCCCTTCATGTTGGTCAGATATATATGCCCTTGTAGCATTCTAAATTATGTAAGGACATCCTGGGCTCCTTCCTGGTATATATGTCCCTCATCCTGGCCCCATCCTCGTATATATGACCTCCATCCTTGCATATATGATCCCCATCCTGGTGTAAATGACCTACACCTTGTATTAATGTCCCCATCCTGATATGTATATGTTCTCCATCCTAGTATATGTGTTCCCCATCCTGAACTCATCCTGGTATATATGTTCCCCATCCTGGTATATACATTCCCCATCCTGGTGTATATGTTTCCCATCCTGGTATATATGTTCCCTATCCTGGTATATATGCTTACCATCCTGGTATATGTGTCCCTCATCCTGGAATATACTGTATATTCCCCATTCTGGTATATATGTATCTTATCCTGGGCCCCATCCTGGTATATATGTTCCTTATCCTGGTATATATGTTCCCTAACCTGGGCCCCATCGTGGTATATATGTTCCCTATCCTGGGCCCCATCCTGGTATATATGTTCCTTATCCAGGTATATATGTCCCTTATCCTGGGCCCCATCCTGGTATATATGTTCCTTATCCAGGTATATATGTCCCTTATCCTGGGTCCCATCCTGGTATATATGTTCCCTATCCTGGGCCCCATCCTGGTATATATGTTCCTTATCCTGGTATATATGTTCCCTATCCTGGGCCCCATCCTAATATATATGTTCCTTATCCTGGTATATATGTTCCCTATCCTGGGCCCCATTTAGGTATATATGTCCCCTTTCTTGTATACTGTATATGTCCCCCATCCTGTTATATATGTTGCCCATCCTGGTATATATGTTCTGCATCCTGGTATATATATCCCTGTTCCTGGTATACAGGTTGCCCATCTTTGTATATATATTCCTCATTCTGGGCCCATCCTGGTATATATGTCCCCCATTCTGCCGCTGTTTTTAATGCGTAGAAAAAAACTATTCTACTCACCTTCCCTCCTCTTCCCCATCACATGACGTCCTCTTCTGAAGTCGGCCACTGACTTCAGCGTGTAAGCGACAGGATTGTATGACAACACTGCCATGCGCCTCCAGTCACATGCACCCTGACATCAGCTGCTGGCCTGTGATTGGCAGGAAGCGTGTATTTCAGCGCATGGACCTGACGGGTCTCAGCGTTGCAATACACTTCAGCTGAATGTGCATCCTCAGTTGCACATCCAGTTGAAATTTGCACTGGCGTCGGCGAGCACCCCTTCCGCACAGGGCCAGTCATGGTTGCGACCTCGGCGACTGCAATCGTTACACCCCTGGTACCTGCTTCATGGAGAAAAAAAGAGATGAAACTAAAAGGGAAGCAACTAGGATAACATCAGACAAAAAAATCAATCCATTTTGATTGGTATGAATGGAGCCGTATGCCTAACTCCAGAAAATGCAGCAACATTTTTTATTTTAAATTTTTTTAATCATTTACGTCGCCCCTTATGGTGCCCTAGGTGACTGCCAACTTTTTCGACCTCTCTTTTCCACCCTAATTTTGCCTTTGATCAGTTATCTTTGCTGATTTTTCTGCACACAGGATTGATTTGGTTGTATTACATTTGATGCCCACAGGCAAATTTTTCAAAATTCTTTGAAAAATTTTCCGAATCTTTTCCTTTTTAGGTAAAAATCCTTTCCTACCTATTATCCATGTTTACCCAGATTCTCCTTCATCTGGTAAAGAGATCCTACTCAGAAGACGCTCTTTAGTCTGTCTCTTCCACATATTTACTGACCACAGACGCTTGGATGTTTTAGCTATTTTTATGGGTCTGGAAGAGAACTTTTCAGCAGTACTAACATGAGGGTTTTTTCATATTTCCTCCATTTTTTTTAATAAAAGCCAGCAAAAATAGGGTGAAAGACAAGCAGCTCGCTTACAAAATCTATGGTTCAAAGCTGATTTTCAAAGTAGCCTTGTTTGGCCTATTAATAACTAGATTGAAAATGTAATAAAAGAGAGAGGAATGTGAAGTTCTGCGGCCACAAACGTAGCGCAAGAAGGAGAATAGTTCTGTGATCTCTGGATTTGTCTGGAGGATTAATCACCCGTCGCAGAACAAGATGTGAATCCAGACTGTTTGGATTTAAAGGTAAGTGTTATCATATAAACTAAAGGTATCAGACATTTAAAGGGTTGTCCATATTATTCTATGTCTACAACTCATAACCAGGCCCAAGTGTCTATATGGTGACAGACTACAAATCTTATTGATACTTTTTCCTATACTCTCATTTATCTGCTTCTTCCCTTTGGCTAACCTACTGAACATATATTAGATATAAGGTACTCCTGCATATACTTCTGTATTTATCAGTCATTGTACAGGAGGAGGAGGTAAGCTGTGACATCACCTATTGTGCATGGTGAATCCTGTGTTATCTACTGTATAGAGAGGTGTTATCAGTCATTGTACAAGAGGAGGTGAGCTGTAACATCACCTATTGTGAATGGTGGATCCTGTGTTATCTACTGTATAGAGAGGTGTTATAAGCCATTGTACAGGAGGAGGAGATGAGCTGTGACATCACCTATTGTGAATGGTGGATCCTGTGCTATCTACTGTATATAGAGGTGTTATCAGTCATTGTACAAGTTCTGTAATGCTGTAGATAAGCCCCCAATGTAACCTGAAAGATAAGAAATATGGGTTAGATTATACTCACCGGGGGGCGCAGTCCAGTGTGGTGGGTGTCGCGGTCCAATCCGGCGCCTCCCATCTTCTAGCGATGACGTCCTCCTCCTTACTTCTGCCGCTGCTCCTGCGCAGGTGTACTATATCTGCCCTATTGAGGGCAGGGCAGAGTACTGCAGTGCGCAGGTGTCGGGAAAGGTCAGAGAGGTCCGGCGCCTGCGCACTGCAGTACTTTACTCTGCCCTCAACATGGCAGGTAAAATACGCGTGCGCTGGAGCCGCGGCAGAAGTAAGAAGGCGGACGTCATCACTAGAAGATGGGAGGCTCTGGACCGGACCGCAACACCCATGGGACCGGACCGTGCCCCCCGTTGAGTATAATCTAACTCGTTTTTCTTATCTTTCAGGTTGCATTACAGATTGCTGCAGATAAGCCCCTGATGGCGGTGGCCGCAGCTTATAGGCCAAAAATGAGGTGACAGATTCCCTTTAAGCTTGTTCTTGGAGTTGGTGGAAAAATTGTGGTGAGAGGGTTTTGCATCAAGTAGATGACACCCTCCAATTGTGTTTGGAATTGGGCAATGGCTTGGTAGAGTTTTGGGAACTTTTCGGGTGGGGTCTTTGAGGATTTATTGTTATGTTTGTTTTAATAAAAGATGTCTTGGCCAATTTAATCCAAATATCTGGTCTGTTTTTATTTGGGAAAAGCAGGACATAAAAGGGGGTATTGCGAGAAAGTGGTTGAAGGCCAGCCCCTACAAACTGGAGTTATGAGGTTTGCAGAAACAAACATAAATCTATAAAATGATGTAAGTATAAAGTAACCTTGTATTTCAAGTCCTCAATCAAGTTACCCTTAACTTGAGATTTTGCCCCAATTCAAACTTTCTCCTGCAGTCTACACCGATTGTAGGGTGGAGGAGAGGTGAGCGCTGTATTACCTTGGTGCTTTTGATGAGCTAAATGAGATTCTTTACTCATTGTCCTCTCTATTAGCCAGATTGGAGAACCAGACCAAAGACTAGCTTCTGTTCTGGTGGGCTTAGCATAACATTGAATTTCATGGTTGCTCTTTCCTTAGACCTTGTGTACTGCCATGATATTTCTTCTGTTGCATGGATGTATGTGTAAGAAGATGAACAAAAAGAGAGATTCCTGCAGTAAGAGGCCTAGTCAAGTGTCTGCAAGCAAGCGCCACCATCTACTGGTTAAATATTGTAGGACGAGAGAAAGCAGTGAGAGCTGCAACAGCAGGAACTTTAAGACAACATACATGGTTCCTGAGGGGGAGAGGTTGAAGGAGACACTAGGTCATGAGGTAGCTGTAGTTAATAATTATAAAAGGCTCTGGAGGCCGGTGAAAAGGAGTCAACGCCTTGACCTATAGCAGGACAGACGTATGAGGCCGTGGAGTGGATTTATAGCCACCATTACAAGAGACCAGACCCGAGTGAAGGAACCAAGAGACCAGACCCAAGTGAAGGATCTGAGAGACCAGACCCAAGTGAAGAAACCGAGAGACCTGACCCGAGTGAAGAAACCTATAGACCAGTTTCAAGTGAAGTAACCGGGAGACCAGACCTGGGTGACCAGGACCGGAGATGAGAGACCGGAGCTGGGAGTCCCAAACCAAGTGGACAGAACCAGGGCAGATAAGAAGACCACCAGGTTGCAGAAGAGGGACATACATGTGAGCTGTAATCTCCAGTGTAGGTGTACAGTACAAAACCTAAGGCCATGCATCAAGGTGACAGAGACAGACAGCATGAGAAGGGGCGTGCAAAGTGACTCTTAGATCCAGGACTTGCGGCCTAACGGCGGACTACCGTAGACCCCCGTTAGGGCCTTTATCAAGTTTCATATTACCTAGAGGGTGACGAAGATCACGGGCCTTTGACAATACTAGTGTTTAGTTGTAATAATAGGAATAAGAGTGTGCAGTTAGAACTGTGTAAATATTCCATGTAATCAAATTTACTGTACTTTCAATGTTTTTTTTATTTTCATTGATATTGTGCCATACACACCCCTTAGTTGTGTTAATCAAATAAATAAGCGTTGGTGTGACGGAGTCAGCTTACGCTGAGTCGTTTTCTTTAGAGTGGACTCTCTGGGTCGTGGCACCCACTCACCTAGGGCGAGCTGACCTTGTGAGGAACCACCCCTATACAGGGAGTATCAGGGGCAAGACCAAGGGGGTGAGCCACCACGACTGCTGGAACCAGACGGCCGGCTCATGTAGACACTAAGTACGAGTGTCTGACGACAAAGGACGTGCAGGAAACAAGACAAGACAAGACGTGAATTCAAGGTATCTTCATTAAGGCAAACTCAGGGTTACATCAGGTGCAAAATGTGATAACAGGGAAAACATAGCAAGGTGCGTGCGAGGGCACCCCAAGATCCATGGCATGGTATGTGCTAGATGGCACGCCTAGGTACAAGCAAGGCTCGATGGCATCGGACTCCGGACAGCTGGTAACGATCGACAGGATCAGGGTATCAGGCTGCGGACATCAGCTCCGGACATCAGGCCGCAGTCGTCAGGCTTATGATCTCTGGCAGCGATCGGCAGGTTCCAGGCATCCGGCAGGCAAACCAGGGTTCAGGTAAGGAGGCACGACAGATCTCCAGACATGGTGCGTGTTAGGGAACACGCCAACGTCCAAGGCAAGGTTCCAGACAGGGTGCGTGCTAGGGGCACACCAGGGTCCAGGGCAAGGTGCAAGGCAAGGTGCATGTGTAGGGGACACGCCAGGTTCAAAGTTCAAAGTACAAAACACGGTGCGTGTGTAGGGGACACGCCAGGGTTCAAAGTACAAAAAATGGTGCGTGTGTAGGGACACGCCAGGGTTCAAGATCCAAGGCAAGGTCCTGCGTGTGCCGAGGGACACGCCAGGGTCAGGGTACAAGGCATAGTCCTGCACGTGCAGAGGGGCACGGGGAGGTATGCCAAGGAGCAGGCTAGGGCCTGCACGTGCTATTAGAGAAGCACGCAAAGCACAGTGCAGAGACAGCATGGGTGCAAGGAAGCACAGAGAGCACGGCTGGGGCACTGGCTAGCTGGTCGGGCTGAGGCACAAACCGGCAGGCAAGACTGAGGCGAGCACGGCTGAAGCACAACAGGCGGACACAGCTTAGTCACTGGCCGACTAGCACGGCTGTGGCACAAAAAGGCGGGCACGTATAGCGTGGCATGGCTGAGGCACAAACAGGCAGGCGAGGGAAGGCCAGGGGCATGCAAAGGGCATGCGGAGAAACAAGGCAAGAAACAAGGCAAGGTACAGAACATGGAGCGGAGCGTAGGCCGAAGCCCAGAGCCGGGTCAAGGCAGATCCTTGAGACTAGACATGGAATGTGCTGGAGAGCACCATAGGGCAGAGTAAGGAAAGCCAGGCAGAAACAGAGAACGTAGACATACTACAAGGCTCAAAATAGCAAAGGCCAGACATGGCGAAACAGGCAAGGCAGAGAACATAGGAAGTACTACAAGGCAAAGCATAACAAGGACAAAACACGGCACGAGAGACAACACAAGACATGGCACGGGACAAGAGGCAGAGTACAAGCACAGAGCGTATGTGGAGAAGCACTACAGGGCAGATTGCAGGGGCACAGAATACAGAGAGCGACCGAGCAGACGAAGCAGCCATGCAGGGAAGCAACACGATACTCAGGCCCTGACCATAGGAAGGGGCGGTCTGATATAGGGCATTAGCACCTGCACTTCCGGGTCAGGACCAGGGGAGGACTTCCGGTTCAGTTCCTCCAGGATCATAGAGAGGATCACATGGTCGAGTCCTCCAAGACCATAGAGAGGACCACATGGTAGAGTCCTCCAGGACCATAGAGAGGAACATACAGTGCCTTGTGAAAGTATTCGGCCCCCTGGAACTTTTCAACCTTTTCCCACATAATTCAAAACTGAAAAGTGGGGCGTGCAATATTACTCGGCCCCTTTACTTTCAGTGCAGCAAACTCACTCCAGAAGTTCATTGTGGATCTCTGAATGATCCAATGTTGTCCTAAATAACTAACGATGATAAATATAATCCACCTGTGTGTAATCAAGTCTCCGTATAAATGCACGTGCTATGTGATAGTCTCAGGGTTCTGTTTAAAGCACAGAGAGCATCATGAAGACCAAGGAACACAACAGGCAGGTCCGTGATACTGTTGTGGAGAAGTTTAAAGCTGGATTTGGATACAAAATGATTTCAAAAACTTTAAACATCCCAAGGAGCACTATGCAAGCAATCATATTGAAATGGAAGGAGTATCACACCACTGCAAATCTACCAAGACCTGGCCATCCCTCTAAACTTTCATCTCAAACAAGGAGAAGACTGATCACAGATGCAGCCAAGAGGCCCATGATCACTCTGGATGAACGGTGGAGATCTACAGGCTGACGTGGGACAGTCGGCCTATAGGACAACAATCAGTCGTAAACTGCACAAATCTGGCCTTTATGGAAGAGTGGCAAGAAAAAAAGCCTTTTCTCAAAGATATCCATAAAAAGTGTCATTTAAAGTTTGCAACAAGCCACCTGGGAGACACACCAAACATGCGGAAGAAGGTGCTCTGGTCAGATGAAACAAAACTCGAACTTTTTGGCAACAATGCCAAACGATATGTTTGGCGTAAAGGCAACACAGTTCATCACCCTGAACACACCATCCCACTGTCAAACATGGTGGTGGCAGCATCATGGTTTGGGCCTGCTTTTCTTCAGCGGGGGAAGATGGTTAAAATTGATGGGAAGATGGATGGAGCCAAATACAGGACCATTCTTGAAGAAAACCTGTTGGAGTCTGCAAAAGACCTGAAACTGGGACGGAGATTTTTCTTCCAACAAGACAATGATCCCAAATATAAAGCAAAATCTACAATGGAATGGTTCACAAATAAACGTATCCAGGTGTTAGAATGGTCAAGTCAGAGTCCAGACCTTAATCCAATTGAGAATCTGTAGAAAGAGCTGAAAACTGCTGTTCACAAAAGATCTCCATCAAACCTCACTGAGCTCGAGCAAAGTATTAAGTTAAAGGGGCCGAATAATATTGCACGCCCCACTTTTCAGTTTTTGAATTTCCACAAAAATTTAAAATAACCAATACATTTCATTCAACTTCACAACTGTGTCCCACTTGTTGTTGACTCTTCACCAAAAATGTACTTTTGGTATCTTTATGTTTGAAGCATGATAAGTGGGAAAAGGTTGAAAAGTTCCAGGGGGCCGAATACTTTCGCAAGGCACTGTAGGAAAGGTCACATGATCAGGGTCTCCAGGAACATAGAGAGGATTGCTGCAGGCAGAGCAGAGACGGCTGGTCACACCGCAAAGGCGTGTAGCCATGAGATAAAACACATGCGCACTGGCAATGGCAGGCAGCCATGAGATGAGACGCGCGTGCACACTGCTCCAGGCATCTTGCGGCACAACAGTCACGAAGTGCGTGTGCACACTGCTTCCAGGGATCTTGCAGCATAAGACATAATGGGCATGATAGTTCAGTACATGTGCACACTGCTCCAGGAGTCATGCGGCATACCAGACATGGTGGGCATGATAGTTCGGTGCGCGTGCACACTGCTCCAGGAGTCATGCGGCATACCAGACATGGTGGGCATGATAGTTCGGTGCGCGTGCACACTGCTCCAGGAGTCATGCGGCATACCAGACATGGCGGGCATGATAGTTCGGTGCGCGTGCACACTGCTCCAGGAGTCATGCGGCATACCAGACATGGTGGGCATGATAGTTCGGTGCACGTGCACACTGCTCCAGGAGTCATGCGGCATACCAGACATGGTGGGCATGATAGTTCGGTGTGCGTGCACACTGCTCCAGGAGTCATGCGGCATACCAGACATGGCGGGCATGATAGTTCGGTGCGCGTGCACACTGCTCCAGGGGTCATGCGGCATAACAGACATGGTGGGCATGATAGTTCGGTGTGCGTGCACACTGCTCCAGGGTTCATGCGGCATAACAGACATGGCGGGCATGACAGTTGGCTAAGTTGCCACTGTCTCCTCATTCTCTGCGCTGTTGCTTCCACGCTCCTGCTTATACATGTACAATATAGAGATATTCATAAAATATTATCTGGTTATTCTCCATACTATTTTCTGACAACAGAGGAGATATGGGTGACTAAAGAGCTCATTTTAACATCAGTACAGTGGAGGAGCAAACTTTATCCATAGCAACAAAAACAATGATCTAAGTAATAGCAAAGGTCTGATAAGAACGGTCAGGTCAAAAGTCCAACGCTTCCATACAGCAACAGAGAACATTCACTATTGGGTCAATGAACCCTTGTTTGGAAAACTGCGCCTGACATTATGTGTCTGCTCACAAAATATGTGTATTTAGCTCAATAAAAAACGACACGGATTCCATACTGACATTCTCGAAAAGTCAAAAACCTCCAATCCATTCAGCCTCTGACCCTTTCTTTTTTTATTTATCTTAGCCCAGTATTGACTTGACTTGTCCTCCTTTCACTTTTTACCATGGACTTAAGTTAATCCAATTTTATGTCTATGTCGCATTTTACATACTTTATACTCTCTCGTAAAAGTTAGGGTACGTTTACCGAAGGTTTTCTTTAAGGTGGCCAAGAACATCCATTTGTCAAGCAGAAGACTTTAGAAAACTCTTCTTTTTTCTGGTGTTTGGTAAGCTTGAAACATCTTTTTTGGCCTGTTTTGGTTATTTCCTCAGTCTTTTTTATGTCTTTTTGACCATCTTTGTGGTTTTATTAGAATTTTTCCAGTGTTTTGAGATGTCTTTTGTGCGGACACTTTCCTGTCTTTCTTCTTAAACTCCATTCGTCCAAGATGATACCATGAAGATAGCGTTTTTGGAAACAAAACTCTCAAAAAATGCCTAAGCATCTTTATTTTGAAAAGTATAGAAATTCTCAGAGCAGAAGATGCCTGAAGAATAGTCAGGTCACTTTTTTTTAATAGTTTGGTGTCCTTGGAAACATGAAGTGGTTAAAAGTGGTCGATTCTACATAAAAATGGGTTTGTTCATTCATTTCATTGTTTTTTGCGCTTTTTCAAGCGGGGTTAGGAGAGAACCTGCTCCAAACCCTCCGAAAAAAAAAACATTGTGTGAACATACCATTGTAGTAGTATATCTCTTGGTCAAGTTTGAGAATATCTGCTTAATCTTCCATAAAAGTGTCACTGTTACCAGGGTGGGTCAACAGGCAATTGGGAATGTAAATGTGGTGTATGAGATAAGCGACTGGAAAAGATGAATCAGCAATGTTAATTCGTGGTGACTGGTCTACAGTTAGACATTATAGAGATTTAAAAAAAATAAATAAAAGAAAAGTAAAATGTTCTGATAATTATTTTTATTTTAACTGAAAGTTAAGGAAATGTATAATATTATTAGTGATGAGCGAGTATACTCGTTGCTTGGGTTTTCCCGAGCATGCTCGGTTGACCTCCAAGTATTTTGGCGTGCTTGGAAATTTTGTTTTTTGTCGAAGTAGCTGCATGATTTACGGTTGCTAGACAGCCTGAATACATGTGGGGATTCCCTAACAAACAGGCTTTCCTCACATGTATTCAGCCTGTCCAGCAGCCACAAATCATGCAGCTGCGTCGAAACAAACTAAATCTCCGAGCACGCCAAAATACTCGGAGGACACCCGAGCAACGAGTATACTTGCTCATCACTAAATATTATTGAAATATGTAATTCTTCCACAATTGAGGGGTTAGCACCTGAGCCACATGTGGTCTTTTGTTACGCATCTGCCCCGGGATCACTTTCTCCTGTGGCTACTGCTCTCTGCTGTGCTCCAAGCTGGATTTTGTAAGTGACCCGGCGTATTCTCTTGTGATTTTCTACCTAGACCTCTATAAGGACACAACTGTTTCTTAGCATTCAGACTCTTAGTTTGACTGGGCGCCACTACCTCTTCCATATCTGTTTCCCTGTGTCCTGTCTTGCTGCGACCTCTGGAGCTTATAGTACATGCTACCTACCTGCTTTCTGGTGTCCTGTCTACCTGTGGCTTCCAGTGCTTCCAGTACCAGCTCCATTCCTGCTTTTCAGTGTCATGTCTGCCTGCAACCTCCAGTGCTTTGAGTAGTTGTTCCCTGCATGCTTTACCTGCCTGCTACTTCAATGCCCGGGATCTGTGTGCTCAACTGGACCAGGGCTTAGATAATACACCTCACAAGGTGAGTTACTTAACACCTTCACGAGCCTGATGTATGCTCTCAGGAATTAATCAAATTCACATCTTTCCCAGTGTAATTACCAGTCATTTGAAGGCCTCACATTAGATAAAGTTGACCACCACTGCATAAGAAGGTTGTCAGAGGCCACCATTTTTAGCTTCCCATGGATCCAGCTCTTAGCTTTTCTGGCAAACTGTTGCTTACATGGTAGATGCCTGCTCTAGTTAATACTTGGGTGCGCCCAAGTGAAGAGCTCCTACTATGACATCTGATCTAGAACATTTCGAATTGGTGGAGGTGGAGCATGACGTTGACCTTGAGTTGAGTTCCAGTCTAGGCAATAATCTGAGTTGAGTTTATACGTTTGTCTAGATCTCAATAGTAGATATCCTTTATCATCATGGCATCATTTTTTTTATTAACAGCCTTTGACTAGAACTCGAGGCATGGCGACTTGATGGATGATGATCTGTAGGAAGAACGATCTTGTACAAGATTTTCTTCGCAGTTATTTTGATAGTATCAAGCCATTGGGTTGCTGGTCTTCATCTTCCCCATGTTCCTTCTATTCCTCCGACCATGATGTCCTTCTTCAGTGATCGCTCTCTTTGTATGATGTGTCCAAAGTAGGCATGTCATAGCTTGGTGATCCTTGCTTCAAATTACTTCTGTCTTGATTTGTTCCCAAATTGTTTTGCTTGTTCTACTTGCCACCGTGGTATTGACAATGATATTGCTGGCATTGAGTGTTATGAGGGTTCATATCAACAGGATCAATGTGACCACCAAAGTAAACTGGACAGCATGTTGGAGGACAACATGGATCGACCAAAACCTGAAAACTTCATCACATTCACATACAAAAGTATCTAAATGAATCATTTAAACTTATTTTTTTACTTCACACTATATTTTTGCCTATATATTTTTCACCACCTCACCAGTGTCTGCTCCCTTATGCTTGTCATGGTCTATGACATCAATTTCTCCACAGCCAAATATATCCATATGCTAGAAAAGTACCATGTTTCCAAAGATAAATTCTCACTTCCTTTGACTAAAATATACACATTTAATTACGAGGACGTCCCTTGCCAGTGCTACGTGATATACTGCATCAACAGTTTGGGGGAGTTTGAAAAAATCTTTTTAATTTCCAACAAAATCGGAGACCTATAAATGATAGTGGTTTTACTCATTGTTGATATTTTTAGACTTTGGCAAGACATTAGAACATGGTTCCATGGTTCTTTCCCCACTTTGGGTGAAACATTAATCCACAGCTCTAGTCAAGCTTCTTATTCATCTTCAAAACCTTCTTACATAAATATTTGAAGACCAATAAAAGCCTGGTTCTGGGTGGCGTAGGAAAGCAGTGGTTTACTTCCATGTTATTCTATAACCATGTAACATTTGTGTGTTTTGTGTCTTGTTCCACAGGGCTTTAAGGCAAAATATTTGCTTGAGTTTTAAGCAAAGTTACCAGGAGGGTGAGATTTATATAACCTATCCTTACGATCAGTTTTTGAAGAGAACCTTGCCCCAAGTAACAAATATTCCCAAGTCCATAAATGCTTGGCGTTGCTCTCCTTGGTTCCGCGGTTAAGGAGTTCAGACCTCCATTACCAATATGTTGACATTACAGTATATCACTATAGGTAGCATACAAGCTATTGATTTATACAAACAGGCATTGTAGGACAATCACTTTGAGGTTCAAGCAACTGTGACCTCTACCACTGTCCTATTGAAAAATAATAGTTTATTAAAGATATTCCCCCTCTCGAGAATTTCCTCTATTAACCAAAGCCAAGAGGAGCTACAATTCTGACTTGAGATGTGATTCAGTAGAACCATTGCTTCTTGAGGTCATAATATTGACCCCCAAATGCCCCTATACACAGTAGATCAATGTCTGAATTTGCCAATTTTGGCCTGACTTGTGATCTATCTAATGTCTACCACCAGATGCTGACATGAAGGAATTACTTTGGGCAAGCTGAATTGCTATACCCTATACTTTTGCTTTTGTGGAAGACAAGCCACAGCCAGAGAATCCTGACAGCAGTTTTCTCTTCTCCCCTTTGGAAAACATAAGCACCAAGTGTGCAGGAGATTGGGGGAGCCCTTGAGACTTAAGGCCCTGTTACACATAACGATGTCCCAGAAATCCCACCAACGATCCGACATGGATGGGATCGCTGGGACATCGATAGGCTGATCGCTGGTGAGCTGTCACATAGACAGCCCCTCCAGCGATCAGGACCAGCAAGCAAGCTGGTTTCCAATGTAAACATCGGGTATCTAAGAGCCGCGCGGCTCTTAGATGCCTGCTGTTTACCTTGGAAACCAGAGTCCAGCGTCGCTGATCGCTGGTCTCTCGCTGCCACACGCAGCGATGCGTGCTGGCCAGCGGGAGACCAGCAATCAAAAAATGGCCCAGGATGATGGCAGGGGGCCAGTCGCTGATCCCCGTAACACACAACGATCTCACAAGCGAGATCGTTGTGGCGTCACAAAATCAGCGATCTCGCTAGCGAGATCGCTGTGTGTGACGGGGCCTTTAGTTATAGGGTATATAAGATGTACGGACACCCTTAGGGACACTTTGTTTGCCCACATTATATCTTCTTGGATAAGTGATAAGAATACAAAAGTGTCTAGGCACTGCTGAATTCACCACTGTCCAATCTCCTATGGATCCCAGGTTTCTTCCCAGGTTGGACATTGTTCAAAGTATTTAGAGTCTTTTTCCAGCAATTAAGAATACTATTTTTCAAGCAGAAGATGCTTCAAGTCTACAAAATTCTAGAGAACAGGACAATTAAATGGAGATAAAAATCGGTTTATGGGATCTCATTCTTGGGATCAATGGGAGATCGGACAGTGGTGGGTCGATCAGTGCTTAGACACTTATGTATTCGAACCAGGAAGAGCTAATGTCTTTTTTAAAGCATTTTTTGGTCATTTCTAAGACTTTTTTTGCCAGCATTCTTTGGAGCGTTTTTTTAATATCCTTAAAGGAGTTAAGAAAATGTTTTTCTTTGCAGCAGAAATGCTCACAAAATGCACAAAAAGCTTTCCAGACGACTTCCTGACATTTCTTAGCTTTCCTATTGACTTGTATTGTAAGTATTGAGCACCGTCTTTGCTGAAAACACCTGAAGAATGGATGTTCTTTTAAATGCATGACACCAACTGAAGCCTGAAGAAGACACCTCATTGCATTGAACTTTTAAAGGGGTTGGCTGGTTTGCAATGACTTAAATTGAAATATCCTTTTAGAGAATAGGGAGGGTGTGCAATTACTGTGTGCGACTGCAGACTGATGAATCCCCCAGCACGCTGGGACCGGAGGGTGTATATGAGTTATGCATACTCCCGTCCTGTGGGGGCAGCCTCGCCCTCTATTCGGACATGCCCACTGGACCACTGCGTTACTGGTTGGGGCGCAATCTAGGTTCTATACAAGTGTATGGAAAGCGAGGCCTCTGGCTGGGAGTATGCATAACTCAGGTTCCCGTTTCGGAAACTGGCGAATCCCTGCAGTGCGCAGCGCATGTGCTGCAGGGCTTCATAAGTCTTAAGTCACACAGAGTGATTGCAGACTTATTGATTTGGACCAGACAATCCCTTTAAATTGTCAAAAAACTTGGACTAAATCAGTAATATATAAGTGATTATGAGAATCTTTTAGTATGTCTTAGTACAAAAAGTGAATTTTTCTTTATTTATAAGCCCTCTTTTAGCCCCAACTTTTGAACTCATTCACTCTGAAATACTGTTAAAATCCATCTAAAGATACATAAACGTTCACGTTATTGAGATAACAAATCACATGCTGCTCATAGAAGTCTATATAGAGGGGAGATGGAAAGGGAGGTGGACAGAAGAAGCAGTTGAAGAGGCAAAAAGATACACACATACAATACTGATGCTTTCAAGTTAGTGTTATATCTCACCTTAGTCCTGGATTCACAGCTACGCTGCTCAGTATTTCTGTACAAAGTCCTCCATGCTGCTGCTTCTGAGAGTGTGCTATAGAGAGATAGGAGACCAGGATCTCCTGTTCTCTGGGTTCTGTGTATGAGAGACATAATAGCAGCCAGTCTCTACACACTAGCACAGAGACAACTGAAAATTAGAGTTAAAGACTGAAGAAGGAAAAACTAGTGAAAAAAATCTTGATTCAGGAAATATTGGCCAGAAATAGTGCTAATTTTCATTTTCAGACATCTGAAATAATAGCTGGATTTTAATTTCTCTTGTTGCTCTGCAGTGGAATTGCTCACCAGCTGCACAATACTACTATACACCTGAGCACTGGAGGTCCTGCCAGCAGAACATTCTGTGATCACTCCATCCATAAGGGACCTTTGTATCATAAAGGATTGGTGCTATGTGCTTTAGAAGCTGTGTAGGAGTGAATGGCCTCGAATGGGGATCCAAACCATTAAAGGGAATCTGTCACCCCATTTTTGGCCTATAAGATGCGGCCACCGCCATCATGGGCTTATCTACAGCATTCTGTAATGCTGTAGATAAGCCCCCGATGTAACCTAAAAGATAAGAAAAACAAGTTATATTATACTCACCGGGGGGCGTGGTCCAGTGCCGTGGGTGTCACGGTCCAGATCCTCCCATCTTCTAACGATGATGTCCTCCTTCTTCTGATGTGCCTCCTGCGCAGGTGTACTTTATCTGCCTTGTTGAGGGCCGCGTAAAGTACTGCAGTGCGCAGGTGGTGGACCTCTCTGACCTTTCCCGGCGCCTGCACACTGCAGGACTCTGATCTGCCCTCAACAGGGCAGAGAAAGTACAACTGCGCAGGAGCCGCGACAGAAGTAAGAAGGACGTCATCGCCAGAAGATGGGAGGCGCCGGACCGGACTGCGACACCCATCGGACCAGACCGCCCCCCCCCCCGGGTGTGTATAATCTAACTCGTTTTTCTTATCTTTTAGGTAACATCGGAGGCTTATCTACAGTATTACAGAATGCTGTAGATAAGCCCCTGATGGGGGTCGCCGCAGTCTATAGGCCAAAAATGGGGTGACAGATTCCCTTTAAACTCCACACTAGGCAGTGAAATGAAAAGCAGGGATCACGAAGGAAGAACATGCTAATGTCCTCACGCTTTCCTTGGAATCTGAATTCCAGGAATTTCCTGCCTCTGAAACATTGCGCTATTCGGCCTTCAATTATGCAAAGAAACAAATATAGTTTCCTTTCTATGCAAAGAAGAAATATGTTTCCCTTCAATTTAAATTCCTATATTGGACATAATAAAAAAGCTGCAGCTGATCACATGGCAGAGAAAGAGGAAAGATGGCCGTCGAAAGAGGCCTTCACCACTTTTTAGACAATCCCTGCATGTGTTGTGGCTATTGAACATCCGCGAGACATGCAGCCGCGAGGACTCAAGCATATTTTTTGAGCACGCCGAAGACCCTCGGTTAGCACCCGAATATGCACGGATAACGTTCGCTCATCACTAATACCTAATCATTGCGACTTTTGTGGTGCTGTGAAACAGTAAGGTCAGGATGTCTGCAGAATACAATATCACATAGTGGTTGGTGTCGACTTGTGAGTTCACTCAGCAGTTATGCGCACAAGGAAAAAATTTTTTTTCATTTTTATCCATTAAAAAAAAATCTACGTTGTTTCCAGAAATTAAAATAGTTTAAAGGGTTACCCCTATCTTTATAGATGGATATTGTCGGATTGTAAACATCAGCACTTTTGCAATTTACGTGTTCTTGGGTTTACACTTCTCATTTTTGTTTACAGCTCGTTGCCCAGGAGTTCGGCCACCACTGCTGTCCAGCTTGCAAGCACTGCATTGAAACTGGCTCGGATTAGGTAGTACCAGTGCAATCCAGCAATCCTGGCCAACTTCAAACCAGTGCTTAAAAGCTCAAATTGAAGAGCGCTTGCAAGTACTGTGCATGTTTTGCTGTCTAGCAGCAGTGTTTGGTCTCCGAAGCAATGAGTTTCAAAGACACCAAAACCTAATATCTGTCACGCACGGTGAGGGAAAACCAAATGTAACATAAAGGGAAATGGGGAAGGGAGCCCAGACACTAAGGAAGGGATTTGGAGACCCCTAGGCTAGATCTAATCTCTCCCTAGAACTCCTGCCGAGTCCCTATATTGGTTCCTCACCATTCGCCGAGCCGGAACCTGAGGCCCTGAATCTCCCTGGGGCCTAGTCCTGAATAGGGAACGGGAGGGAGATGCGCGCTATGCAGTCTCCGCTAAACTAAAGACGGTAAGGTGAGTCAAACAGGGCAACACTTAGCTGAATCGCCAGATACGGATACCAGAAGAGGGATTTCAGACACCAAATTGGAGTACTCTGAGAAAGTCCTACACTCTAGCAAGCAGAAGTGGAAATTAAGCTATTACCCGCACTGGGTCACAGCTGAGCCACTAACTAAATAGATCCAAACTTCTCAGGGCAGAAGGAGATCGATGCTGGGTCCTAGAGGCAGATGGTTCAGGGAGCAGTTCGTCTGGACAGGTGCTCAGATCTTCTGAGGCCTGACGCAGGAAGCTAGTCTGTCACCTCCGAAGCGCTTGTGACAATATCTGAAGAACAGATGAACATTTTAATAACCAATAAATTGTAAAATTGTTTGTATATACAAGCACTATCCAATGAAACCCATTTATGAAAATGGGACTAACCCATTAAGTGAAGCGAGAACCTTAAAAGCATATTGTCAAGTTGTCTCTTGAGCATCTCAGAGTTGTGAAGCTCTTTACAGTCTCCTTACTTCTTGGTTTGCGGTGCGGTGGGCTCTCCTCCTTGAGTGGCAGTTCTGGTGAGCAGTAGAGCTGTAATATTAATAGATCTATAAAGCTCAGCACAATGTCTGCTGCAACACATTTAGCTATCAGTGGTTTGTTCTAAGTTTACACTGCTATCACCACATTTACATATAAAATTACAAAGTATTTGAACAAGTAACACCACTCGGGACAGTGAGAGACATGATGCAGGGTGCTTGGGATTGTTAATCTACATTATTGATAATAGCAGGATGTATAACAGCAGCGCAGTTAGAAGCTAAGAGGGAGAGTGAGAAAGGTGAACAGAACTTCTGTATGGAAATTATTGGACTAGACAGAGCTGTATGTTATGTTAAGAGTTAACTCCTCTCCTGGAATTCATAGACTTCTCACACAGGGCCTCACCAGGCTCTGGTGGCCGAGCTCCATGGAAACAAGCTGTACACTGGTCATCAGGTTACTTAAGGCTTTCAAGGTTAGAAAATCTATTTTCAATTATGGTATTAGTGAATTCTAATAATAAGATGGATTTTAGATGTCTGTGTTTCACGGTCCATACTCTTGACAATTCATAGATTGGCTGCTCGTCTCCCGACCCGAAATTGGCAGCTTTATGTGCACATTACAATCTGTACTCAAGTACCGAGTATGGACCTCGAAACACAGTTGTGTGAAACTGGCCTGAGATAAAGGTCCCTCATTGAGGACTGTCATCTAGTAGTCAGAGCAGAGTGAAGATACAACTTCACTCTGGAAAACCGAGATGTTCATTCCTTACTTGGCCAGCCTATTGGTGTCAATGATAACTGGCTAATTCTTAGTTTTGCCTGTCATGGTGCCTCAGGAAGTCAAATACAGCCAACTAGCACTCTCTATTGACCATGGCCAAAAAAAAAAAAAAACAGCTGTTTATAGATGGGTGTCTGGTTTGGCTAATTTGAAATAATTTTCTTCTGTTACACATTTGTCCTGGGTATCCAAGGCTCAACTCCTTTCTCCTGAGTCTGCTGCCCTCTGATGTGCTCCACATCAGGTTTTGCAGGCTGCCCAATGTGGAACAATGGCATCATCTCCATAGGCCTATTGAAGGCCCATTGACACTCATACCTGTGCCTTGGGATTGAGACTCTAGTGCTCCTTTTTGTATGCTCCATTATCTGTTCTACTGTGTTGCAACTCACATTCATCCCTGGTGGCTTCCACTCCATTTGTCCGTCGTCTCCTGAGTTTCCAGTTAGTACTAGTCCTCACGATTCCACGTGTCCTCTGGAAGCTGCACCAATGCCTGAGGTCCATGTGCCCATCTGGACCAGAGACTTAGCAGATCCACCTCACCTGATGAACCCTTACATCTTCCTTCTGGAGGAGAACTAATTTGCATAATTTTTTCCAATGGAGCATTGCCTTTAAATAAGTTGACAAACATCAGATGGAACTCTTCAATAAGAACCATTTTTATAGGATGTCCCATCTTAAAACACTGGTAGCACACGCTATGATATTAGCAGTCAGCAAAGCACCAGCACTTTAGATGTCAACTTTTGCTGTATAGTATTGCCATTATTATTACTGTTTTGTTTTGTGGCATTGTTATGTAAATTAGGCGAGATATTGTCTGCAAAAAAAACTGCACAACTAATCTTTTAATCGATCTAAGCAAAAATGTAATCCAAGTGGCGAAGCTCTATTGTACTTCCTGACGGCCCCAGACACTTGTGTCCTCCGAGCACGTTCCTCTAACCAATCTCACCCTTAACCAAATGGAAGAAAATTGTTCTGTTTGTCTGCAGAAAACAAACAAATGCAAAATGACTCAGACAGAATTACAACTAATCTGAAAGTCTGCAAAGTAACTCATGAAGGAGCTGAACTGTAAGTAACTTTCTGCTGCCTGGATCCATTGATTAAAATAGTATACAAAGGAACAAGGAGATTCCAATATCATAATTATTACTCTATTAGAGAATTCTGGATTCATAGAGGATTCTGCATTCATATTTACAGTCCTGATCTCTTAGTACAGGGTGGAACATGTGTGCAAATAATAATTATTACCCTGGAGGACTCAGATGGTATTGGACACTTTATTGATCTAATTATGAACTGTGTAATGCTTCGTTTCTCCTGTGGAGGAGCTGCAGGGGAATTAAACACTTGGTAATCCCCATCGATTACACATGATCATACCCATCAACTGAAAGATGATGTCCAATTTTTTTTTTTTTTAAATCGATGACCTATCTTTGAAATAGGTTATCAATATTCGATTGATGGAGGTCCAACCTCAAGCACCTGCACCAATAAGGTGTTATCCGCTCAGACGGCAGACATATGTAAACAGTAGAAAACCAAAGACAGGAAGGAGCCCTAGTGGCCAGTATGAAAATTGCAAATTTACAAATTTAATTATTTTTTTCATAAAGAATGTGATATATAAAAATAATTGCAAAAAATCAAAGATGGTATAACAAAAACATAATATAAGAGATAAATCATTTTCTGGAAATTCATTCACTCTAAAATCAAAGTAGTGGATAACTTAATTCATCTTGAAAAGCTCAAAATAAAAAAAAGATTGTCCAAAGTGGACAATCCATTTTTAGGTTCCAACGCAAGTATAAGAATCAGAACCTGACTGGGACTAGGACTAATTATAAATACATATTCAGTCTTTAACCCTGCAGTAATACATAGCAGTTTTTTGTATTGATGTACGTACGCTTCAAGAGGTTTTTTTTGGGTACTTTCTCGTTCTCTGTGATTCAGACAAAAGCATCTTCCTACACTCAACAGATATCCTGCCCGCCAATCCCCTTCTGTGTAGTGGATGACACATAATGTTTTGCACATACACCACATTATATTTCAGTACATTTTTAAAGCCTTGGTGAAACTAGATTTTGAATAGTTCATATTATTTAAATGATAGCCTGCACAAGCTCCGAGTCTGCTAACAGTTCTGCATGATGGCAGCCTACCGGGGAGTTTGGATGGTTGGCATACAATGCTACATTTCCCCAACAATGGCCACGGCAGAAAAAAAAGTAGCCAGATGTAGCTTTGACTAGTCATAATGGCTGATCATTGGGGGGATTAGATAAGCCCAGTCAACTTTCTTAAAAAATGGGATGCCTTTAAGGGGTTGTACTGGGCAGCCTATGAATGGCTAGGTCAAATCAATAGCGGGCAGGTGGGCAGTAGCTGGCCACGGCTACTATAGAGTTAACAGAGCTGTACTGTGCAGCTCCACATGAGCACTTCCAGCCACCGCCACCACCAGGTACGGCTCATTGATGGGGTCCCAACGTATAGGCCATCAAAGTAGAAGTTTGGACAACTGCTTTACATTTGTGTTGGGTGTAGCCCTCCAGAGTCCAAACTCTACTTAGCGTGTTTGATATGAACAGGGGTTTTACACCAAACTGAACATTTTTTTAAAATGGATTTTCCAAGACTTTACTATTGATTGCCTGTCCTTAGGACACCCCAATAATCTGATGGACCGGATCTCCTTCACGATTTAGGTAGGTTTTCGAGCAGCCTTATCTAATAACGCAGCTCAGTCCCATTCACTTGGACGAGACTCAACTGCAGAGAGTTACCACTACCAGGTTCAGACAGGGGAATGGAAACGTAGGAGAGTGGCACTGTTCAGACAGAAAGATTGGTTGGACAGCTGGGAGCAGAACCCTACTGATTTCACATTGATGGCCTATAATAAAAAAAAGTAATCAGACTTTGCCAAAAGGGTGAAAAATGCCAGTTCCCAATATGACAATCAAATTAAATTCTAAAGATGATGACTATGAGGTTTCAGAAATCCCATTGCAAAGTGGTAAGATTTTACCGAGGTCTCGCTCTTCTGTACAGTTCATCAAGAATCGTCTTTTGACCTTGGATCTGTATTTCTCACTTGTGTGGTGTTAGATACAGCAGATGGGTTTATGGCTTAAAGCTCACTAGAGGAAAGAGAGTTTTAATGTTATTCACACCAAGTGTGATTTAGTAACTCAGGGGATGACCTGTCCTTCAAAACCACATCCTATTCTCTTGATGTCCCTGATGGTGTGATTATTAGATAGATGATAGATATACTGAATGGTCACATTATTAGAGACACCTGCTGGTTCACAATTGGTCTTCGGAGTGCAGCATGAAATCAAGTGAGTGTATTTTCCATGGATCTGTTTCAATGCTAATTCACATTAGAATGGGAAAATCCAGCAAACTGAGCATCTTCGAACAAAATATAGTTATCGGTGATAGACTATCCGAGTCAAGTATTTCAAAAACTGACCAATTTGTGAGATTTTCATCCTTTGTGCCTGAGTCGCGGCGCAAATGATGTCACTAGATCTCATCTGCCTGAAGCCCCTCACTGCACAGAGTAAAACAGCTCATCGTAGGGACGGGGCTAAGTGAGTGGTATTTGTTTTCATTTATCCAGTTCAATATTATGAGACAAGACCATCATACTGTGAGTATGCGGCACGGTTATCGTGGCGATTTCATAATGTGAAGCGCAAGCACTGCGGGGTCTTTATACTGTGTGGAGGGACACTTTGGAGGATTCAGTGTGTGGTGGTGCACTATGAGTGCTTCATACTGCGTGGTGGGCCACTGTGGGGGCTCCATACTGTGAGGTGGGGAGCTGTGGGGGCTTTATAATTTGTATTGGGGCACTGTGGGATCATCATACTGTGGGCAAGGGCACTGTGGTTCATAGTATGTGGTGGGGCACTGTGGGGGTCATCATGAAGTGTGACACAGACACTGTGGGGGCATCATAGTGTATTGCAAGGCACTGTGGGTGCTTCAATCCGTTTGGCAGGACATCATGGGATCATTATGAAGTGTGGCATGGGGACTGTGGAGGCATCATGATATGTGGTGTGAACACTGAGGTAATTACACTGTGTGTGGAAGCAGAAGTTGTTTTTTGTTTTGCTTTTTTACTAGGTTCACTAAATGCTAAAACTGCCCTGCCATTATGATTCTCCAGGTCATTACAAGTTCATAGACACCAAACATGTCTAGGTTCTTTTATATCTAAGTGGTGAAAAAAATTCCAAACTTTGTTTAAAAAAAAAAATTGTGCCATTTTCCAATACCCGTAGCGTCTCCATTTTTTGTGCGCCGAGCTGACGTTATTAATGATACCATTTTTGTGCAGATATGATCTTTTGATCGCCCGTTATTGCATAATGTAATGTCACGGTGACTAAAAAAAGTAATTCTGGTGTTTTGACTTTTTTTTCTCGCTACGCCATTTAGCGATCAGGTTAATCCTTTTTTTTATAGAACCGGCGGTTCTGATCTCCAAATATGTATATGTTTGTTTTTTTATTGCTTTATTTGGAATGGAGTGAAATGGGGGTGATTTGAACTTTTATATTTTTTTTTATTCTTTTAATATTTTTAAAAGCTTTTTTTTTTTCACGTTTGTTATGCTTCAATAGTCTCCATGGGAAACTAGAAGCTGCCATAACCCGATCGGCTCTGCTACATGCAGGCAATGATCAGATCGCCTATATGTAGCAGAATACCTCACTTGCTATGAGCGCCGACCACCGGGTGGAGACCTCTATTTGTCATGCCAACCCATCGGTGACCCGCGATCAGTGTTTGACAGCAGCATTTAACAGGTTAATAGCCACGGTTGGATCGTGATTCCACCCACGGCTGTTTTGGGCACATGCCAGCTGTTCAAAACAGCTATGTGCCCGGAAAGATGTGGACTCACCACCAGAGCCCACATGAAAGGGAGGGAGTCGACTATTATGCCCGACATCGGAAAGAGGTTAAAGGGATAATGCCAAGAAGTCCGAAACTAGATTGTCGCTTGTTGATGCCTAAGGAACTCCTGCCTGGGACACTCACTTCATTCCACTTTCTGGTCCATCCAGTACCAGGTGTGGAATCAGCTGACACCCGGTGGCGATCGTGCGCGCACAGCCTCTGTCCGGAAGAAGTTAATCTCCTCCTCTGGGAACATGGCTCGCACTATTAGGCTTTGTGCACACGTTGTGGATTTTGTTGCGTAATCCGCATCAAAACCGTGCGAATTTTCAGCTGCTTTTTCTGCCAAGAGAAGCAGAATCTGCGCAGAATTTTACAAAGGCAAATCCGCAAAGTGTGCACATACCCTAAGGTTCCTACTACTGTAATTCTTTCTTTACATTCACTGTCGCCTTTGACCAGCAGATGGCGCGGTTTTCTTGCAATCATTCAGCTAGGTATCATCTTCAACTGTACTCTTCTCTCTTGCCCACTTCCTTACATATTGACCAGTTGCGGGTCTTCATACCTAAGCCGACAGCCTCATGGATGTATACAAGGCTGTCAAACTCTGGTCAGGAGACCGGTGGACAGTCTGTGCATCAAGGTCCATTTTTAGATTGGTGAATGCCACCAAATTAGTAACTTATCTTTAGCCATACTGTGAACTATGAGGCTACGTGCACACGCTGCGGATTGCAGTGCGGATTTGGCCACGCGGATTTTGTAAAATCCGCAGGTAAACCTGCAGGTCAAAAGACCTGCGATTTTACCTGCGGATTGCTCTGCAGTTTTGCCCTGCGGTTTTTCATCTCCACAATGGAGGAGATGGCAAACCGCAGCGGAATCCGCAGAAAGAATTGACATGTCAATTCTAAAACCGCGTGGAAAAATCCGCACCGTCTGCACTGCGGTTTTTCATTCCCATAGGGAATAATGGTACTGTACACCGCAGCAGAAACTGCTGCGGACCCTTAGGCTGTGTGCACACGATGCAGATTTGCAGCGGATTTTACCGCGCAGAAACGCTGCATTTCTGCATTGTGATGTACAGTAGCCTTAAAATCAATGTAAAAAAAAAACGCTGTTCAGACGCTGCGGATTTTTCCGCGCGGTTTTCCCGCGGTACAAAATCCGCAGCATGTTACTTCTTTTGTGCGGTTTTCCATCTCCCCTGTCACCAAATCCGCAGGGGGAAAACCGCGATGGAAAACCGCACGAAAACCGCAGGAAAAATGGAAGAAATCCGCAGGGCCAAAAAGTACGTCTGCACTCAGCCTCAGCGGCCAAATCCGCTGCGGAACCGCAGCAGAATCCGCAGCGTGTGCACACACCCTGAATCTACACTGTAGAAATGATAGGCTTCGTGGGGGTAGAAGGGTTAAGCTTTCACCCTGTTGATTGCCTCAGCTAAACCTGCTGTGTGACTGATTGCTGGAAAGTCTGGAAACCACTATGGGCTGTGCAGTGGCTGCTGGAAATAGGGTAAATATAAGGTTTTATTCTCATTTTTCACAATGCTTCTTGGTTGCACTTGGATGCCATGTTTCCTACACATCTTGCACATCTGATGGTTCATTGGCAAAATCTTTCAAACATGAGGTGGTAACGGGCTCAGCTTTGCTTAATTTAGGCCAGATGGCATTTGGTCTTGGAGGAATTTCTGAAAACTGGTGCAAAGGAAAATGTAATTGTTGCCTGTAACAACCAGGTTTGGCCCTGAGGCCTGTTGGCAAATGAAAGTAAAAATGTGGCTAGTTGCTACGGACCACGGCCCCACTTTTCCCAAGCTGGTGTAAAGTTTGAGGAGATGTATGAATCTTTGTCACCTTTGGCAACTGATCAAAAACGGATCAAACGCAACACCATCTGAGTGCTCTTTGATCTTCACCACCACTAGGCCTCCTCCTAAGAATGCTATCCATGGTTTTCTATGGGACCATTCTCATCTGATATTTTTTTTGTTTGTTTTATGTTTTTTAATTCGGACCAAATGGTCCATGGTAAATCTCATAGACATGTCCGAGGGTTAGATCAAAATCGGCAATGCAAGTGAATGAAAAACACACTCGGATGACCTCATCATGGACTCTCAGAATGGAGAACCTGTTGTGGTGTGGGTTTTTATTTTTTTTTTATTGTTTCCAAATTCGAGAAAATCAGAGGACACTCGCACCATACGTTGATGAGAGTAATCAGTTTTCTCTTATGTGTGAATGAGGCCTTAGGGCTCATGCAAATGTCCGTGAAAATGCAACGCACAGACTGGCAGCGGCTCACCGGTGCAAACACGACAGCCATATAGAAATATCGCAGAGCCATGGCCGGTCCGTGGGTTGTGGACTGAGATCTATGGACATCTGAATGAGCCCTTTGTAGGTGTTTTTTTTTTTTTGGTTTTTTTTTTTGCTTACGAGAAAAATGAATGGTCACTTGGCCCAAAATGTATGAAAATCAGATCCAGCACACTGAAACTGTGTCCAATTGTTTTTTTTTTTACACATGAGGAAAAAACCAATGTGTGAGTTTAGCCTAAAACCTCATTCATACTTACGAGGTTTTTTTCTTGAAGGTGTGCTGGATCAGATTTTCATCAGTGGTGTGTCTATTTTTACCATTGGTGATGGCTGATATGCAATTAAAAAAAAAATCATGATGACTGTCCATTAAAAGCCACAGATATGTGAACAGGACAAAAAAAACATATGTCTGGTACCTTGGGATTTTTGTATTTTGTACATGTGACAAAATGGACTATTTCTCTTCATTAGGTTGGATCAGGTTTTCATCCATTTTTGATGCACGTTTCTGCTTTTTCCTCCAGTTTGCTATCCTTTTTTTGTATCATTTGAAATAAATGTCAACCTACTTCCAAATGTAAAGAAGAAAAAAACACTCCTAAGTGAGGCCTTACCCTTAAGGTCATATTAATGTGTAGTGTAAATGCTTTATGCTTTTTTTTTTTTTTTGTGTAGAAATTTTCTGCGTCCCACAGTTCAAGCAATGTGGATGTGAAAAAAAAATCTAAAAAAAAGTAACAAACGCAATAATCAGAAAAGTTATGGGCAGCAGGGTGGCTCAGTGGTTAGCACTGCAGCCCTGAAGCGCTGGGGTCCTGGGTTCAAACCCACCATTTGTAAGCAGCTTGTATGTTCTCCCCGTGTTGCGTCATGGGCAAATAAGCTGAAACGCGCGTCAGGAGCAGCATGCCATCTTCTTACAGCGAGACTACAACACTCTAGTAAGTTATTGTTCTTGCGTACATCTGCTTATCATCCATTTAATTAGTCTCTCGCTCTATTTTATTACCTTTCCACTCCCTTTTTTTTTTTTTTTTTTTTTTTTCTTCACATTTTTGCATACATGGTATGTGCACCTAGGTTATTGTTATAGCCTTATTTATATATTTTTTGCTTGGCACTTTTTGCACCTACACTTTATCAATGTTAGGCTAGTTTCACACTAGCGTTTTGAGGCGCAGCGGATGCTCGTTGTAAAGCTCCACCCCCCTGCCACACCTCCTCCGGTCAGCTCCGCCTATGGGCGCATGATGCTGCATGCGACCTGCGTACCCTATATTTAGCATTGGGTATGCAGGCCGTGCGCAGGTATGCTTTTGCCGGCGCATGCGTCCTTTTGACGATGCGCCAAACGCATGGTGTTGCATTTTGGCGCAGCGTCATGTGCCCATAGGCGGAACTGAACGGAGGAGGCACGGCGGGGGGGCGGACCTTCACGGCAAGCGTCCGCTGCACCTCAAAACTATGTGTGAAACTAGCCTTACACATATATGATTTTTATTTATGGCAATTTTATTAAGTGTTTTGTATGTTTCCACGTTTATTACCTGGGGTAGTGCAGAGATTTTTTTATATTAATTGCTTTGATGGCGGCCTTGTAATATATATTTTTATTTTATAAAATTGTGATTTCTTAGTATCATTGTCGGCTGCAATCCTGATAAACCATACAACACACTGAACACATTTATGGTGATCTGTAAATGGTGTAAAATAAAATTTTCTTCAATTAAACCCATAAAAAATTTTGCACAAATGTACAATGGGGAAAAAAGTATTTAGTCAGCCACCAATTGTGCAAGTTCTCCCACTTAAAAAGATGAGAGAGGCCTGTAATTAACATCATAGGTAGACCACGACTGTGAGAGTCAAAATGAGAAAACAATTCCAGAAAATCACCTTGTCTGATTTGGCAACATTTATTTTTCAAATTATGCTGGAAAATGTCACGGATGTGTTCTGTGGAACCACTGTGCCACGGACTGCGGAGAGTCTGGAGGGGCGTGACTAAGCGATCACCTGACTGTTCACTAGAGCCTTTGATGGTGAAGTTAGACTTGGCTCCTGATGAACGCCAGGTGCCACTCCAGGACAGACCAATGGTTGTGCAGCAGCTGGACCCAGAAGGATAGACTGGATGGAGCAGTAGGCAGAGCTTGCCTCAGAGTGCAGCTGACCAAGTTTGTATCAGAGTGCAGCAAGCAGGACTTGAACTGGTGTGCGCCCTTACACAACATAGACTGTAAACAGGAAGGATGCTCAGGCATCTCCCCAGTGGGGAGGAAGTAATATATACATAATGTCTCACAGCCATTGGCTGGGGAGGAAATAGCAAGTGTGCGCGCTGACCCTTTAAGGCTAGTTTCACACTAGCATATGGCAGAACTGCGGAGGGTTGCAGACTTCCTCCGTGAAGCTCCGCCCACTGCTGCACCTCCTCTGTTCAGCTCCGCCTACGTCGGCATGCGGCCTGCGTTCCCTATCTTTAGCATTGGGTACGCAGGTCATGCCAATGTATGCGGATGTCTCCGTATGCGTCGTTTTGACGGTGCCACAACCTGCGTCAAACACAACTTGTTGCATTTTGTTGTGGTTGCCGCACTGTCAAAATGATGCATGCGGAGGCTTCCGCATACACCGGCATGACCTGCGTACCCGATGCTAAAGATAGGGTAAGCATGCCAACGTAGGCGGAGCTGAATGGAGGAGGTGTGTCAGTGGGCGGAGCTTCACAGAGGAAGTCCACATCCCTCCTCAGCTCTCCCATACGCTAGTGTGAAACTAGCCTAAGAGGGCGGGAGCACGTACACACGTGCCCTAAGGACATGGCTGGAAAACCGTCTGGAAGCATGCAGAGCATGGGCAAGGGAAGAACTGGCTGCAGCATGGGTGAGTGAAGAGCAGTCAGAGCAGGGATCCGGTGTGGTGCTAACAGAAAATAAGTATTTGGTCACCTAAAAACATGCAAGATTTCTGGCTCTCACAGACCTGTAACTTCTTCTTTTAAGAAGCTTCTCTGTCCTCCACTCATTACCTGTAGTAATGGCACCTGTTTGAAATTATCAGTATAAAAGACACCTCTTCACAACCTCAAACAGTCACTCTCCAAACTCCACTATGGTGAAGACCAACGAGCTGTCAAAGGACACCAAAAACAAAATTGTAGCCCTGCACCAGGTTGGGAAGACTGAATCTGCAATAGGTAAGCAGCTTGGTGTGATGAAATCAACTGTGGGGGCAATAATAAGAAAATGGAAGACATACAAGACCACTGATAAGCCTCCTCGATCTGGGGCTCCACGCAAGATCTCACCCCGTGGGGTCAAAATGATCAGAAGAACGGTGAGCAAAAATCCCAGAACCACCCAGGGGGACCTAGTGAATGACCTTTTATAGAGCTGGGACCAATGTAACAAAGGCTACCATCAGTAGCACACTACGCCACCAGGGACTGAGATCCTTCAGTGCCAGACGTGTCCCCCCTGCCTAAACCAGTACATCTCTGGGCCCTCTGAAGTTTGCTAGAGAGCATTTGGATTATCCAGAACGGTATTGGGAGAATGTCATATGGTCTGATGAAACCAGAGTAGAACTGTTTAGTAGAAACAAAACTCGTGGTGTTGGGAGGAGACAGAATGCTGAGTTGCGTCCAAAGAACACCATACCTATCATGCTTTGGGGCTGTTTCTCTGCAAAGGGACCAGGACGACTGATCCGTGTACATGAAAGAATGAATGGGGCCATGTATCCTGAGATTTTGAGTGCAAACCTCCTTCCATCAGCAAGGGCATAGAAGATGAAACGTGGATGGGTCTTTCAGCATGCTAATGATCCCAAGCACACCGCCAGGGCAATGAAGGAGTGGCTTCATAAGAAGAATATGAAGGTCCTGGGGTGGCCTAGCCAGTCTCCTGATCTCAACCCCATAGAAAACCTTTGGAGGGATTTGAAAGTCCGTGTTGCCCAGCGACAGACCCAAAACATCACTGCTCTAGAGGAGATCTGCATGGAGGAATGGGCCAACATACCACCAGCAGTGTGTGCCAACCTTGTGAAGACTTACAGAAAACGTTTGACCTCTGTCATTGCCAAGAAAGGATATATAACAAAATATTGAGATGAACTTTTGTTAATGACCAAATACTTATTTTCCAACATAATTTGCAAAATAAATCTTTCCAAATCAGACAAGGCGATTTTCTGGATTTGCTTTCTCATATTGACTCTCATAGTTGTGGTCTACCTATGATGTCAATTACAGGCCAATTTCATATTTTTTAGTAGGAGAACTTGCACAAATGGTGGCTGACTAAATACTTTTTTTCGCCACTGTAATACTTTAGTGTTAGGAAAAAATGGTACTTAAAAAAATGAAAGATTGTTTAATAAAAAAACGTGTTTCATACCCAGCGGTTCATTTTATATATTTTTAACCATTTCCTGTCCTATTTGACTATAATAAACTATTTTCCCGATGTGAAGGGTTAAGCAGTTAAGGTTTATTTCCAACATGCCAAGAGATATGGGTTGGAATTTCTGCACAGTGAACTTATCTGAGCAATTAAACAGAAAGCTTCAAGAGTAACAGGAAATCCATAGGCCACAGACAAACAAATTGTCTTGTAGCTTTCTGCTCCGTATGGATTAGCTGAGGTTTTTCATGACAGACTACGTCCATTCAGAAAAAATTATGTTTATGCTTAATTAGTCCGGGCATGGGACTGGAGCCTCTCACCTGCCTAGAGGGCTTGAGTTATTTTCCTGTACAGTCATAGATTTGGAGCTAGAAAATCTTCCCTCTAATCCTAGCTTAATGACAATGAAATCACGGAATGGCTGCAAGCGCTGATGTGTCACTTCCAATGCATTTATCTTTACCTAGAGTTGTAGACTTTTTTTTGACACCACATGACACCAATTAAGGGGTAATGTTCCAAATGGTCCTGGATGGAGTCTAATCTTTAGAGAAAAAAATTGCACCCTTTCTCCATTTTAAACCAATCACAACTTCCAGTCATGGAGCATACAGGGAAATGGGGCTGCAGGAAAATACTATATCAAAAGCTCTGTATCATGCAGTTGAAATATGGACACCTTGCCTTCTACAGTGGTGGTCCGAATATGACCATGTGAAACCATCCAATACTTCTGGTCCATAATTGGACATTTCCAGTTCCTTTCTTTTATCTCCACTACTATTTCCCATTAATAACTGGGGGCAGTCGATAATAAGATGGAGTCCATATAACAAAACTTGTACCCTGTCCAAATTCTGAACCCAATGCGACTTCCAATCATGGAGTTTCCTGGGAAACCAAGCTAAGGGAAAGCACTGTATCAAAAGTAGGGTGTCGTTCAGCTGTAATATGGGCACATACCACTTCTACAGTGTTGAGACATGGTGGTCTAGGTGTTGTGGACCCAAAATGACTGGGAAACCAGCCAAAGATACCTCTAGGCAAGGACTTCCAAAATTAGACATTGTCAGTTCATTTTCTTCATATGCACCACTGATAATGGAGGGTCTACAGTTATAAAATGGGGTCCATATAAAGAAAATAATTTCCTCACTGTCCCAACTCTGAACCCAATGCTATCTTGAATAATGGAGCTTGGAAGTGAAATGGAGCTGTAGGAAAGAAATTCATCAACAGTTCGGTATCACATAGTTTTAATATGGGCGCATGGTGTTCTACAATGTTAAATGAGGCGATCCAGATGTTGTGGTCCTAAAATGCCCATGTGAAGCCAGCCCAAGATACCTCTAGGTAAGGACTTCCAGAATTACACATTGCCAGTTCCCTTCCTATATCTGCACCTCTCACACTGATCAATGAGGACAAAATTAGGATGGGGTAAATATTAATAAGTTCCTATGGTTGCTTTTGGGTCAAGTTTTTTACAGTTTAGTTTTAAGGGCTTAGAGTAGCTAATTTTTTATTTTTATTTTAGGTGCCTCCAACAGCCAGATCTGAGCTACTACTGGTCCATTCAAAGGTTGGGTGTTTCTCCAGAATATCACCATTGTTCTTGAATTGGGAATGTCCCCTTAAAGGGATTCTTAACTAAGATAGATATCTTTTAGATCTGGACTTTTTTTTTACTAAGTAATATCAAAACTGAACAACTGGGTCCAATTTGGTCCATTGGATGAAGAGTCTTGAATGGACAAGGAAAGGTAAGCGCTATCCCGTTGTCATGTGATTCTTAACAACTCTACTGATAGGTTGAGGGGTGGGGTGAAGAAACTTTATTTTCGTCATTGTTAATAGGCTGCCATCACTGTGAAGGATTATTTATTGCGTGCCATGCAGCTTGGCGTGGTCCTCAGGAAAAGCTGCCTATAATAGATCGGGAAGGAGAAGTATGAAGTTGTAGTTAATTAATTCTAATGGAGCATGATGTAACTATGAAAAAACTCTGTCTTGTGTATTAATTACCTGCATTACCAGAAAAACAACAACTTGCAAGTAACCAACATTTTTCATCTTCTACATTTACAAACATGCAGAAAGCTTTGGATTGAGGTTTTCCAGATAATAGTGTGGTTTCTGAGCTAAGAGCCGTATTTATAATCATTTATTATGGTTTTTAGTACAAGCTTTCTACTAATTTTCTGAAACTGTTATAGCTGACAATTTAACGTTGTAATTTGCTCTGTGAGTAAAGACTTCCAGCTGATGTGTGTTATGTCTTCATTGATTCATGGAGCTTGTAAACATGTGATCTAGGAGAGCATCACAATGTTCGTATCACATTTACAATAACGTTTGAGTTCGCAACACACACAAAATATAATTGAGCACTGCTCAGAGGCATAACTTCGGGGTACTGACAAAAAATGTATTCTGTGTGATTGATACCGAGTGGAGCCAACATGCCACTTCGCATTGACCAGTAATTTTTGCCCTAGTCAAATGACTAAAGATACATTTGTGTGGGCTAATAATCACTTAAATCATTGTATGACAGCAATTAACCTATTAAAGCAGCATTTAAGTGGCACGTAGGGATGAGCGAACCTAACGATCAGGGTTCGGTCCGTTGCTGAACCCCGAGCACGGACTTCTAAACGGAAGTCTGTGTTACTGTTTGGGTTTGCCAGCCAAATAAACCCTGTTGAAAGGCTGCAGTGCAGCCATATCTACAATTTTTAAGGCTGTGGGAACTTCAGGTCCTATGACAACCATGCCAAATATTGCACTATATGACCAGGCCTGTATAACAGTGATAAAGGAATAAATAAAAAATACCGCAAGTCTTTTTTTTTTTTTTTTTTTTTTTTTTTTTTTTTTATAACCAACCAAGGGAAAGCAGACAGCTGTGAGCTCTCCTTATGCTGAGAAGGGGGCAATATCCATGGACCTTCCCAGCCTATTCACATCACAGCCCTCAACTGTCTGCTTAACCTTTACTGGTTAATAAAAATGGGAGACCCAAAAAAAAAAGATATGGGGTCCGCATTATTTTTAATAACCAGCATAGTCAGAGCAGACAGCTGTGGGTTCATATTAGTAGACTGGGAAGATCCATGGATATTGGTCCCTTTCCAGCCTAATAATACCAGGCCTCAGCCACCCCAGAAATTGTGCATCCGTTAGATATGCCATTTCTGACATTTAGCCTTGGCTCACCACTCATCATTATCTGGCCCTTCTCAGCCTAAAAATACAATCCCACAGCTCTCTGCTTTCCCTTATCCAGTTAATAGAAACAGGGGAGACTCCAAGTAGTTTTTTTTTGTATTATTTTAAGTTATTAGGTTAAATAAGGCTAAATACCCCTTTAGTGGCCATGAAAGGCACTAAAGGTTTCTAGTTATTATACGTAGGAGGCTTGTGACATTAAATATCTACCAGACATATATCTATCCATCATTTCCCTATCCATATTTGTTACCCCCACTTTGTTACCTTTTTCAGCCCCTTACCTCTTACCATCCCCATTTATAGCCATTTTACATCTCACTACCTGTGCACTTGACCCGATCCCATCCCACTTCATCCCAAACCTCACCACAGTCTTCATCCCAACCCTAACCCATCTCTCAATTTATCACTAACAATTGGTGTTTTCCCCTCAAGCTTTAAACATGCCTCAATCACACCTATCCTTAAAATAAACCTCTCTTGACCCATCCTCTGTATCTAGCTATCACCCTTTATCACTTCTCCCCTATGCCTCAAAACTACTGGAACAACACGTCCATCTTGAGCTATGCTCCCACCTCTCTTCTTGCTCCCTCCTTGACCACTTGCAATCCGGCTTCCGGCCACACCACTCCACTGAAACTGCCCTAACTAAGGTCACCAATGACCTACTAGCTGCCAAGGCCAAGCGACACTACACTGTCCTCCTCCTCCTGGACCTGTCCTCTGCCTTTGACACAGTGGACCATTCCCTCTTACTACAGACCCTCTCATCTCTTGGAATCACAGACTTGGCCCTATCTTGGATTGCGTCATACCTAGCAGACCGGACATTCAGTGTCTCCCATTCGCACACCACCTCCTCACCGCGCCCCCTATCCGTCGGAGTCCCGCAAGGTTCAGTCCTAGGGCCCCTGCTCTTCTCCGTTTACACCTTCGGCCTCGGACAGCTCATAGAATCTCATGACTTTCAGTATCATCTCTATGCTGATGACACACAGATCTACATCTCTGGACCAGATATCACCTCCCTACTAAACAGAATCCCTCAATGTCTGTCTGCTATTTCATCCTTCTTCTGCGCTAGATTCCTAAAACTTAATATGGACAAAACAGAATTAATCATCTTTCGCCCATCTCGCGTGACCCCCCCAACGGACCTATCCATTAAAATAAATGGCTGCCCACTAGCTCGCTGCCTCGGGGTTATCCTTGACACTGATATCTCTTTCAAACCACATATCCAAGCCCTTTCCACTTCCTGTCGACTTCAACTCAAAAATATTTCACGGATCCGTTAAATTCCTCAACTAAGAATCTGCAAAAACCCTAGTCCATGCCCTCATCATCTCCTGCCTTGACTACTGCAACCTCCTGCTCTGTGGCCTCCCCTCTAACACTCTCGCACCCCTCCAATCTATTCTTAACTCTGCTGCCCGATTAATCCACCTGTCCCCCCGCTATTCCCCAGCCTCTCCACTCTGTCAATCCCTGCACTTGCTCCCCATTACCCAAAGACTCCAGTTCAAAACCCTAACCATGACATACAAAGCCATCCACAACCTGAGTCCTCCATACATCTGTGACCTAGTCTCCCGCTACTTACCTGCACGAAACCTTCATTCCTCACAAGATCTCCTTCTGTACTCCCCTCTTATCTCCTCTTCCCACAATCGCATACAAGATTTCTCCCGCGCATCCCCTCTACTCTGGAACTCTCTACCACAACATATCAGACTCTCGCCTACCATGGAAACCTTCAAAAAGAACTTGAAGACCTACCTCTTCCGACAAGCCTACAACTTGCAGTAACCACGGATCCACCAAACTGCTGCATGACCAGCTCTACCCTCGCCTACTGTATCCTCACCCATCCCATTGTAGATTGTGAGCCCTCGCGGGCAGGGTCCTCTCTCATCCTGTACCAGTCGTGACTTGTATTGTTTAAGATTACTGTACTTGTATGTATTATGTATACCCCTCCTCACATGTAAAGCGCCACGGAATAAATGACGCTATAATAATTAATAATAATAATTTTACAGCACCGAAGTTTGGATCCCCATTGGCTTCTTTGGGGTACGAGGTCAAGTTCAGGTACCCAAACCGAACTTTGGACTAAAGTTTGGCTGAACCTAAACTTCCACTGATCCTTTTCATCCCTATTGGCACGATTCCTTTGACAAGACATTTGGGGTGCACATCAGCGAACCCCCTGGAATGTGATTGTGGGGCGCCCATGGCTTGCCTTCCATACCACAAACTTGGGACACTGTATACTTCACTACATATAGTATAATATAGATAGAAGGTTCAAGTCACTAGGGTGCATAAAAAAGTAAAGACTAATGCTAAAAAAAATTGGGGGTTTCTTACACCTTATTTTTTTTTAGTCACACTAGGGACTTGCATCTGAGAGCTACAGTATATTATTCTCCAAATACAAAAGTTAAGACATGTTGCTGTCACCATGTCCACAAAAGTCTCATTTATGAGAATATAAAATTGTTTAACCTGTATAATTATAATGCCACAATTGCTATTTCTTTGGTCACCGCACCACCTCAAAAAATGCAATGCATCATATGGAGCTCAAGATGATACCAACGAAAACAATAGCTTGTGACGTAGCAAAAACAAAAGCGCTCCCTGAGCTCCATTCACTGAAAAATAGAAAAAAAGTTACTGGTCTCAGAAAATAATGGCACAAGCCAATTTTATTTTTTATTTTTTTCAAAGATTTAATTTTTTTTAGCCAGTAAAATAGAATAAAAACTATATAACACTGGTATCCATGTAATCGTATTGAAACAGAGGATCCTGTTGTCAGGTTGTGTTTACAGCATATTTACGTCATAAAAATAAAACCAAAAAGACAATAAAACCAAAAATACTTTTATTTTTTGTTTGTTTTAATACATTATATGGAAAAATGAAAGGTGGCTTTCAAAAACTGCAACTCGTGCTGCAAATAACAATTTCTTGCATAGCTACGTTGACGCAAAAATAAAAAAGCATTGACTCTTGGATGCAGCGTAAAACGGATATAGATAAGCAATGTTAATTTATGGGCCTAATTATACATCTGTAAATGGGCTTTAAAGGGAACTTTTCGGCAACTTTTTTCCCACCTAAACCATTAATAAAGCTCTTTAAAAGATAAGCCAGTCAATTCCTTAATGATTGCCAAGTGATGCTCCAGAAGCAAGAAATTGTGTTTTGTAGTTCAGTCTGGAAGTGTATTGAGGTGTGATGGTGCACTTACAGCTTCTCAGTGTCTGCTGTAATCCTGGACTAGCAGCACCCTACCTTGGTTGATTGACATGTCAGTGGCTAGTGAGGCGGGGATAACGACTTTTCAATTGGCTAGGGGAGGTTCCTGCTAAATCAGGAATACAGTAGAGACTGTGAAGCTGTAAGTGCATCTTTGTTCCTCAATGAACTTTCAGACTGAACTTCAAAACTCAACTTTTTTACAGCTTGAAGTGGCACTTTTGGATAATAAAGAGTTGGAGTGACTTATCTTAATGCACTACACAGTCAAATGAGTGTTTTGGGAGGCTAGAAATTTCAGACACGTTCTTTTTTTTTTTTAAGGTCTCATGCACATGGATGATTTTATTGGATGAGTTCTATCTGTGGTTTTCATGGATAGCACTTGTACCTTTTAATCTATGGGGCTGTGCACGTCTGACTTTTTTTTTTTTCTTTTCCTCAGAACAAGTGGTCTATAGAATAAATCTGGAGACATGTCCGATTTTGATCCAAATGTTGGCTCAAAATCGGGAATGGAAGTCTTTGGGTCTGTAAAAAAAAAAAAAAAATCAGACCAAACTCTGAGGACATCCACATTTAGTCCAATTTTCATGGACAGGAGTGTCAGAATGGAGAAGGTAGAGAAGATTATTTTTTTTCTTTCTCTCCATGTCCGAGAGAAACTGCACTCTGATCATTGGACTGTTTTTCTCAGATGTGGAGAAAACAGTTGTGTGACCCTATCCAAATAGAGAAACTAGCCGAAAATCCACCCAGCTGCAGTGACCAAAAACCAAGATTACCAAGCGCCCAAAGTTGTGTAAGAAGATGAGTCAAGACGGAGTCAGCGGTGTGCGGTGCCCTTTAAGGCCGGAACTATCGGGGCTGTCACCACTGTTGGCAGGAGAGACCTTTCTGTCAGACGGTAGGAGGCGCGGGGTACAAAAGGAGACCTGAGCGTGGGAACGGAGCAGACTTGGCAGGAAGGCGACAGGAGACTGTTGACTTCCTCGCCGCTGCTGATACTGACAACTCCACTTTTTCCCGGACCTCCGTGTGCTAACCTTAAGACTTTTCGTGATGCTATTAAGTTACCGACTGTACCTGCACTGTTGGATACCCCTGTTTTACCCAAGTTACCGGATCAACTGTTTAGAGACTACTCCGAAAGACTGCGAGCTGTTGCGTCTTGTACACGTGCTCACGACCCGTGCCTGGCGCCATCTCTGTGGCATCCACGTAAAGGACTGTTTCCACGTTCCAGCGCACCCAAGACAAGCAGGACTGGATCCCTTAGCACTGTCAGGCGGCTGTGTTACTCGTTTCTCCGAGGCAGAGCCAGAGACTTTGTGCATCATTTTAGACGCCACCGGGAGATTTTCCAGCCTTCCTCCTTGCCAAAACTGCAACTGATAAGTTTCCCGTTTATTTTGTATATTCTTTTGCTGATTGCCTTTGCCTCCCCTGTGTGGAGTATTACTTGTTCTTGATTGTGCAGTAAATCCTTGTTAACCCCTTCTCTGTTTCCGGTTACTCACTGCATCCCGCATTCCTGCTCATACTCTTACAGTTGTACCAAGCATGAAGTGAGAACTTTAGCTCTCATTGCTCCTTCCTCAGACTGCAACAGGCAACAACTTAAACAATCTATGATATCGCTCAAGACTTTTCCATCTCCAATCAGGAAACAATTGGCAAAGTGGTCTACTTTGGACCTCGAAAAACAATAGGGCTAGAAGTGGACGACCACACAACCTGCAAGATGGTATATAAACTAATGGTGGTATAGCTCTATTTACATATGAACCATGCATCCGAATGATCAATCCTATTGATTTTTCTTTGTCCGAGTGCCTTTTGACAGTGAACACAACGTATTAGCCAGGCTCCTGATGCCCTGCATATAATACCAGAGTAACTAATAACATCCTTTCGGTCCCAGAGCGCTCTCCTTTGATGTTATCATCTTTTTTTTTTTTTTTTACCGGAAAAATGCCTGATTATGGTTAAAAAGATGATGTGTGGTTTCTGTTAGTGCATGTGGTTGTATGAGAGAAGACCCCGGATCACATAGAGAAGGAACAGCTACAGTACGGCCGGCTCAAACTCAGCAATTGATTGCAGTGTTAAATTAGTAATGATGGATGATATTGCTATGCTTTTAGCAGTTTACAAAAGTAATATCTCATTACATTTATGGAGATCGGCTTGCATCTATGAAACTTTTTTTTTTTTTTCCCCTTTTAGTATCTTCGTCTTGTCAAGATAACACTAGCCTTTATTTAACCCTTTTTAGGACTGCAGGGTTGACTAACCATTAGACCCGTCAAACTATTCTTGTAGAATTTAGCAAATCTAGAGATTTTGGACCCCCAAAACACCCTGTGATATGCTAGGTTCTTTGGGGCCTCCCCAGCCTCACACATCAAAGCCCATTGTGGATGATATTTCTGCACCATCTGGTCATATCTCCTAATGAGGTCTTATTCAGGCGTCAGTATTTTCCATTTACGATAAAAACAGCCAGATGGGTGTGATCAGTTTTTCTAGTACATGTAGAGATTAGTGATGAGCGAGTATACTCGTTGCTTGGGTTTTTCCCGAGCATGCTCTGGTGGTCTCCGAGTATTTTGGCATGCTTGTAGATTTAGATTTCGTCATCTCAGCTGCATGATTTGCGACTTGTAGACAGGCTGAATACATGTGGGAATTCCCTAACTAACAGGCATTCCACACATGTATTCAGCCTGTCCAGCAGTCGCAAATCATGCAGCTGAGACGATGAAATCTAAATCTCCAAGCACGCCAAAATACTCGGAGACCACCCAAGTGTGCCTTGAATTCTGAATGCTTGATCTTTTGTTGCCTGACCTTGGACTTCGTTCTGACCATCCATCTGTTTAACTCCTTCTGCTCTGATCCGTTGTCCTCCTAGTATTCTGACCTTGGAACGTTACCTGACCACGCTTTTGTCTCTTCCTTCCGTTTATGGCGTACCCTCCTGGCTTCAGACCTTGGACTCATTGATTATTCTGACTCATGGCTCGGTGGTGAGAGGTGACTAGTTTCACACGTATGATGTCGATTTTGATCTGACCCTCATTCAAATTAGAAATGACTCCAATCTTTACCACTGACCACTCGAACATCTGAACAACCCCATAGAATATCATAGGTACGAGCGCTATCCGTGAAAACCATGGATTGCACTTGTATTGGAAAATTGATCATGTGAACAAACCCTAAAGAACACCAGAAGATCCACCACACACAGTATCATCCAGTGGGATTCCTCTCCCATCTTTGATCTTTTAATTTTGAAATATATTTAGAAATATTTTTTCCCTGCCTCTAATATCCCAATGCCTACATTTGTTAAATACATACATTTGTGAGGAAATCCTAAAATTTCCGTTACAAGACTTTATTCATTGGACTTTGTGAAAGAGTACCATTGGTTTATCGTGGTTGTTATCTCTGCTAGGAGTTTTTGTCACAGCAGAAGGGTTAGTTTATAGGATGGGCAAACACAGCAACTGCTTGCAGGCCCACGACTGTGCAGGACCTCCGTCTCCAGCTATGCTCAAATTTTTGAAACAATTGCGGAGTCATGTCTTCATCTTCATAAAGGCCAAGTTCAGACCATGTCTGTGCACCTTTTCTTGACTCTTTCAGGGAGTTTTTGGAACTTGTGAAAAACTAGATTCCTCTGGTTGTGCCATTGACTTCAATTAAGTCCGAACTATAATTCTGCTACAGAGTTGGCATAAGTGCCAAAATAAAGTGGTCCCCAAAGATTTCATCAATAGACACCTTGGATTGTCCACCACTCTATGGAATGGTGCGGAGATGACATTCTTTTCTGATGAGTAGGCGATCGCATTGCTGGGTATGTCAGCAACTAGAAAGTTTATTGGCTGCTAAAAATTGGTAAATTAAAAATGAAGGAGGAATAATCCGTTTATGGGTCTCTCCGAAGAATAAAATATAGCTACAGAGACACACCGGCCGTTTCCATTACACGTAGCTATTCTGTGGACAAACAAACCAAGGAAGATATTGCTGTGTATGCAAATCCAATAAATTCTGAGCTTCTAAATCATGAGGATGGCAAGTCCATGGCACAAGTGGGAGTCCCACATGACTGGGGATCAATACACGAGATTCTCTGTGTGAAAGGCTTGAAATATTTAGGAGGCGATGTGTAAATCCCTTTAATGAGCAATATACAGTAATGATGTGACATCCTGGAGGACAAGAATCACATCTATGTTACTTTGTAGCCTTCCTCCTTGATTTATCAACGTCCTATAGCTTTAAAGAAAGAAAATGCCCGTCGTATCATTTTGGAAAGAGGATTGCAAAAGTTCTCTCCTCCGGGCTCGTGCAGACGACTGTAAAAATTAGACAAGTGCTGTCCGTCATTTTGGCGAATGGTGCTGATCCCCAAGTCACACTTTAGGGCCACGCACGTGTCTGATTTTGTGTTTCACTGAAAAAAAAAAGTGGTCCAAGGAAAAAAATTGCAGCATGCACGAGTTGCATCCAATTATTGGATCCCACTCGGCCATTCAAGCCCGTGGGTCCATAGAAAAAAATCAGACCACACTCAAATGACATCCGAATTTTCATGGGCAGACTGAATGGAGAAGGTTGAGAAAATCACATTACACCTCGATCAGAGTCCAATCTGAGTGTGATTTGGCAAAATTGGACCAATTTTCTTGGATGAGAGACAAACAGTCGTGTGACCCTAGCCTTACTGATGTAATTGACTATTGTACCCTGACCCAAGTCCTCCAACATACCAAAAGAAATTGGATAAAGAACCTCTTGCTACGGAATACCCCCTCCTGGGCCCTTTTTTATGCGATTTTTTTTTTTTTTTTTTTTTTTTTCTTTTTGTCTTTGAAAAATGGAGGATGCACAAAACAGAAAGTATATTTAAAAAAAATTGTCTGAATTTTTGTAGAATCAAAACTGATCTGACCAATATAAAATATCTTGCCTTCACCAGTTATCCCATATTTTTGACTTCTGGGCCATCTTATTTCATGGAATCACCGTGACCAGAGATTCTAAACCCCATTGCATTGCCTCATCTGAAAATTGCATTCACCTTTAAGATAATCATAAATTAGCGTTATTATCAAGTCTCATTTCATAATTATCTTGCCGTGTAAACTGGATGCCGATTGCCCAATCAATAAGCAAAAAAACTCCTCCTTCGGGTGAAATGATCTTTTGTGCAGCACAAAAAAACTCATCATTCTCGGCGGTCCATCATATATAGAACCCAAATTGCTGCAAACAATGGCAACCTTTGTGCACTGAGCCATCTAGTATAGGTTGCTCACTGGGATTGATTTACTGAAGTCATTTATTTGAATGACTGCCGACTGGTAAAGCTTTAAGGATTGGCAGTCGTGTTGTGCCACCGGTCGGTCCATGTAACTGGACTCTTGCGCTACTCTTCAACTTGCTTTTCCTCTCTTTGGCTAAGGTCACAACACCATATTTTTTCTCATCCAAGGAAATGCTAATCACACCATGATTATGCTAATCACACCATGATCAATTTGTGATTGTAGTGTGATCCAATTTTCTCGAATAAGGATTAACCGAGGACGGATCTGATGTTTTATTGTATCGCACTCAGACCAAAAATATGGTCGCCTGCATGAGATCTTCCTGATAAGCATCTACTTCCGGAGGCTGACCCATCGGCAGGTCCTCTATAGACCGCCCCAGCCTAATTGTTAGTGAGCAACTCTTCCAACAGACTCCATCTTTATCCGTCTGTTCTTATCTCTTTGATATTCTGAATGTGTTCCTGTGAAATTGTGTGCAATCTTAAACATAATCTCTCGGCTACTTTATCATCCATTTGTAGTGCTCTTATCTAATTTGATGTGGAAATCTGAGCATTAACTCATTTTCTACCAAAGCTTGAAAAAATGAATTTGACAAAGACGAATGTACGTCTCGGTCTGCATCAACGCCAGTCAGGCAACTTTAATAAACTGCGTTGGAGAATTGGCATCTGTATTATTTTCAATGTCTTGACATCTCTGCCAGCATGTTTTATTTTTTTTTTTTTTCACTGCTTTTTTCCCCGCCACTGGATGTTTTTGAAAGACTTTATTAACCTCATGAATCCTGGGTTCGAATTACAATATTTATTATAAATTGTCCTGTCCCATCATGGCTGTGCTTTATAAACTTTATTTTATTGAGATTGGTAGCTCTATTGGTATAGAGAAAAGTGCAATATAGTTTATAAAAATTGATGTCATTTTATAACCCTTCTAAGATGTGTATCCAAGATCGACCATATGGTGGTCGCATGTTTCTGAAATTCCTACACTATTGAAATAATACATATTAGCGTTAGCGCCAATGTTTTATACAACTAGAGCTCACTTGCTCCATAATGGAAAGTTATTCAACCTTCAATTCCTCCATATTTCACTTGAAAGGAAAATAAGGTGGTACCTAAGGGCTCGCTCACACCACCTTATTTTCTGTCCGGACTGCACTCAGACCAATCTTATTCCAAGGGACCATGCTCATGTCTTTTTTTTTTTTTTTTTTTTCCTCCTAAACTGGCTCACCACAATGTCTGAATTTAATCCAATTGCCGGATCGCACTCAGCCATGCAAGTCAATGAGTGGGTGGAACTTATCGGACTCAACTCGAATGACATCTGAGAGCATTCTGACTTCTGAGCTCTGACACAATGGAGATGATGGAGAATTTTATTTTTCTCCTTCTCATCCAAAAGAATCAGATCACCCTCTGAGCCTCAATGTCGTCTTTCAGGGGTCATCTTCTGTAAGACCTCCTATACCGTTCCCCTCTCCAGGATACCTTCACTCTGGATAGCGGGTGATGCCATCTCCCTGGCCAGGACAATTTCTGCCAGGAGAGCCATCTGCTGTTGCGACTGAACCTGCTGATGCTGAAACTGCTGCTTTTACTCCTGCTGCTGTTCATACTACTAGATTAGGAGTTTTAGTCTCCTGTTTAGTCTGGTGCTGATGCTGCAGTATCTGCTGATTTTGCTGCACCTAAACTAATTGATTAACAATCTTCTTCATGCTTTCAGACTGTCTTCATAATGCTGTTCATAATGCTGTAACTGACTTTGCCCAGAACATTCAATCTTTACACTCCAATTGCCTGTTCTCTCTGAGACTTCACACATGCATTTCATCCTCCAATTGTAGGGATTCACTCTCTCTCTCATAAGCATTAGGCATTGGGTAGTGTTCACACAGGCAATGTAGGTGCAAACACATGCAGTCTTTATTGCTTTCCACAGGTTACACAGCACCAAAACATCAAAATCATAAACATAAATCCCTAGCCTGGTCCAGGTGCGAACTAGGCAGTATAGACCCTGACTATTTAAGACAGGACTGAGCTAGCCCTAGTTTGGTCAAACAAAATTGTTATCATCCAAAGCAACGACTGATACTTGTAGTTTGGTACAAACAACCTGTGCAGACTCTTCTCAAAGAGATTCTTTGCTTTTTTCACTATTCAATGTCGAGACACATCCAGTCTGCTCAACCTCCCCAGCAGACTGTCTTAGATGAACACCTAGCCTGGTTATATGCAGAGCTAGCCAGGAGTACTAATCAAAGCCCGCAGTGCAAGGATTTAATCCTAGCCTACCTGGAATTGATGCAATATGTGTATATATTGTCTGTTTGTTAGGAAATCCCTACATGTGTATATATTGAACCATAAAATGTTTATATATTGCCTTTTTGTTAGGTAAAGAAATCCTCAAATGTATTCAGGCTGTCTAGCAGCCACAAATCATGCAGCTGCGGCGACAGAAACTAAATCTCCGAGCACATCCAAATACTCGGAGACCACCAGAGCATGTTGGGAAATCTCGAGTAACGAGTGTACTCTCATCACTAATCATGACTGTTTCATCAAATTTGGGAAAGTTGTCATATATGTTCCTATTGCTGAGCCTGAGATGGTGGATGACACAAGGATTCTCATTTTTAATGGACCCACTTCCAGTTCTGGTTTTAAAAAAAAAAAAAAAACTGTGTGAAACCTCCCTAAGGCCTCTTTCACACGTCAGAGTGTGTGGTAAGTGTGATGACAGTTTTCACATGTACTGGAGACACTTGCACACGTAGACCTGTCCAAGTGAATGAATCTGTGCACCATGTGTTCATGGCCAAAATACACTGACACATCCAGTTTTATAACCACAGCACGGGCTGCAAACCGTCCCACACACGTGCACGCTGATGACACGCAGATGAAATCCGTGTGTCATCAGTGTGACACGTATCGGTGCCTGGGAAGCAGTGGTACTGTTAGCACTGTTCCCCAATGCCGGGTGCTGAAGACAGCTCTCATCATTCTCCCCTGCTCTGCCTGAGATAAGCGCTAGCAGGGGGAATGTTGAGCATTATATTCAACTGATAACAGTGAGAGCAGGGGGCGTCTGATGGTAGTATTCATCAGCTGCTACCTGCACTCTGTACTCTAAATAAATGAATTAATTAAAAAAACGGATTGGGGCCTCCCCCCATTTTTGACAACCAGCCTTGCTAAAGCAGACAGCAGGGGCTGGCAAGAGGCCATTGATATTTATTAGATGTGCCAATTCTGGTGCTTTGCCCAACTCTTCATATCTGTGGGTTTGATATCACCTTTGCATTGCCTGGTGACATCAAGCCCACAGCTTAGTAATGGAGAGGCGTCTATACGATCCTTGTTGTGATCGTTGCGGCTGTCTGACTCTTCCCTCAGGCAAAAAATAATCTAGTAGATGGTCTGCATATGTCATATGGTTGTTTGGGTTACAGAAATTGTAGGAAAATGTGCCTGGGAAAGAATGAACATACCTGTCCAATGGCCATCAAAACTAGATCAGGATATTGATATTAGCAGGAAGCATCTGAAGGTGTAAAATCCATATAGTATATCTATGAGCCCCTTGTTCCTATGGTCTAATTTTGTGTGGAAACATCAGAGATGTAACTCGAAGCTCCTGGGTCCCAATGCAAAATCTACAACATGGCCTCCAGCTACCAACATTATACTGGTGTCTGCAGAATGTAACTTCTACCTTTGCACCACCTTCCCTCGAGTCATCACTGGTTGCAACCATACACCCAGAATAGACTCAGAAAACGATAGTAGGGGCATATTTTTGGGTGGAGGGACACTTGTACGGTTGATTATTGAAACGAAGTGACCTTTTTAGACTCCATTCACAACGAAAATAGACGGAATGAGACCCTTAATGTATTAATAAGTGGAAAATTGTGACATTAACACTTGGTCTTTTCTGACTTGAAACCTTGACCTATTTCATGTTTTTGTTTCTTTTTTTATTTCAAGTTGAAAATGATAGATTTCACTTTTCGTTGCAGAACTTGTTAAAAATTGCTACAACCACCCCCCACTCCTTCACCTATGTGCTCTCCTAAAATGATGGACTATTTATAAGGATTAGAATCTTATTGGGTCCACAAAGTTACCTTGAATTATCCTCTACTTCTTCTTTTTTTTTTTTTTTACGAAGCAAAGATGCCTGTGAATCAAGAGAACGAGATGACAAACCCAGGTTAGCTGTCTGATGGTGTCACACCCACTCATTGCTCAGTATCGGCCACATTTCCACAGCAAGGCGCTCATTTCGCTCTCATAGGAAGCTAGTCTCAGGGTTGCATCATGGCTTGCCGGTTGGCAGTGACTGCGATTTTCTCAGAACTTGTCTTTAAATTTGGTACATGGACAAGTGATGATATCTTGTCTGGCTGTTAAAAAAATTTGAAAAAAAATTTTGACTTCTCTTAAGTTCATGCACAGTATAAAACTTTTTTTTTTGCTCCAAATGAAATTGCTTCTTAAGTCTTGATGGGACTCGTCTCTCATCTTTTGGGTAGTCCAAAGCACCAGAAGGACAAGAATTATATGAGACGAAAAAAAACCTTGTCCAAGAAAATCTGGATTTCCTGAAATTTGCAAACAACCACTCTTGACACCACTGCCTAATTATTTCCATTTAAGGGCAGAAGCAAACGACTGTAGATTCTCTCATCCATTGGGTCAATTGTGAAAATTACACTCTGATCAAACTCTAATCAAAGTGTGATCTGATTCTACTAGATGAGGAGAAGATGGAGAAAAATTCACCATCTTCATTATTCTGCCAGTCCATGAAAATCCGACCTCAGATATCAACCGAGTGCAGTCCGATGGTTTCCACAAACTCATTGACTTGCATGACCGGGTGTGATCAAATATCGGATCAAACTTGGGCATGCACCGATTTTTTTTCTATTTTTTTCACTTTTTTTTTCCTCCGGCACAGACTTTGTCCTAGGAAAAAATCGTATATGTGCACGACCCCATAGAATAACACTGGTCCAAGTGAGGTCGGATGTTTTGTCAGAACAGATTGAACATGCACTCGTCTACACCTGCCCTTAGGCTATGTTGATTGCACAGTTTTTTTAATTTTTCAAACCGAAAAAAACCTTTTTGAGGAGTTTTTCTTTTCCTGGCAATGTGCACACAGGATCTTTTTGTCGAGGTCTTTGTTTCTTTTTGTAGGAAACTGAGCAGAACCTTTCCAGATTTTTTTTAAACATTTCGCATTTTTGGAAAGTTTTCGAACAGTTTCTTCTCGGTTTCCCCTCCTGGGCAGTGTTCCCACAATGAATTTTTGGTGAGTTTTAGACACTTCATATTTTCACTGAGTTAAAAATGCAGCATCTTACAGTTCCAGAAAAGTGGATGGAATTTACAAAAATCTCCTGCCCAATGTGTGTTTTTTTTTTTTTTTTTTTTTTTTTTTTACTCAGCTTACACTGAATTGCGATGCTTGTTTCAAATCCGTATCATGTCACTTTCTTTTGCTGGCATGTTGATTTTTATGTGCAGATTTTTCCCAGTGACTTGCATTAGATAAGGAAAATCCGCAGGTAAAAAAACGCTCATGCATCTCCATGGCGGAAACACGTAAAAAAAAACCTAAAAACTCATGTAATACCACATGACTGTATAAATAAAGTTTTGTCTAAGTCAAATAGCAGCAACTATCAAAAACAAAGCAATATAAAACAAGACACACCAAAGAAAGATGAATACCACAGAGGCAAAAAACACAATAAATACACATAAACACAACGAAAAATCGCAAGTAACTTAAAGGGTTGTTCACATCTCCCAGATCCTATCACAATATGTAGTAGGTGTAATAATAATAATAATATTAGCAAATTCCGCCATTAAAAAAGTAGTATAGTTCTTCTGATTCACTATGTCCCTTTCCTCATGTGCAGCCATTGCAGGACCTTAGGTATTCATGGTTACGACCACTAGCAACTAACTGTCACTATATCAGTGGTTGTTCGCTTGTGGTGTTTTTACAGCATTTTTTTTCTGCTGTCAAAACCATCACTCTTTGTAGTAAAAAACGATTATAAAACGCAGCTGTTGTTGCATTTTTCTTTGTTTTTTTTTTGGTGCAGATTACATGTGTGATTTGCCTACAGTACTTGATTAACAAAGTTAGTTTTATTCACCAAAAATGTAGCAAAATCTGTCTTGTGTTTTTTTTTGTTTGTTTGTTTTTTTCAAGCAGCCTTGAACTTTCTCTTTGCTTTCTAAGGATGAAAAACTGCTGAACGAATTTACATGCTGCAGATTTCAAAAAAACACTGCGGTTCTCAAAATCAGCCCGGAAAAACACAAAAAATTGATATTTAGTGCAGTAAAATGCAACAACTTTTCTACAGAAAGAAATGCAGTAAAGCATCAATTGTTTTGAAAGTGTTTTTTTTGCAGCTTTTTAATTTGACAGTGCCTAGCATGGAGCAGATGACACCAGGATCTGCGTAAAAAGTAAAAATAAATAGGAAGAGTTTCTCAAAGTCGATTTTGAGGAAGATTTTGGAGCAGAAAAAAAAATTCAGTGTGAACTCGGCATCTCCCAATTGAACCTTTTTAGGACTATTGTTGCAGATGCTTAATGTGGGTGGTACACTCCTAACGACTGGCACTAAGGGCTCGTGTAGAAAACCGTAATAACCGGACAAATGCTTTCCATTGTTTTGGTGGATAGCACTTGTCTCCATGTCATGTTTTTGTAAAAAAAAATTTCCCTTGGACCGATTCAGTCTGATGGAAAAATCGCAGCATGCCCAAGTTGCTCCAATTATTGGATGGCACAAATGTTCGGGTCCTCATTGTTTTCAATGGAGTTCTGGCATCCGAACCGAGCTTTGGAGTAAAATTTGGATGGCGTACCAGAACTCGAACTTCCTCAGGTCTGCTCATCCCTACTGGCTAGCTCCAGAACAGCACTTACAAGCTCTATAGCAAAGAGACTATGCTCTCTGTCTAAGAGACCACATAGACAGCAGAGGTGGCCGGTAACATAGACAAAGAGTGATAAACAATAGAATTAAAAATCCCTTAGTTCTTGAAACTGGGGAAGAGGAAAAAAATAACGTTGGAGGTCTTGGATGCAAAAACTCTGGTAAAATGCTAAAAAGAAAAGCGTCTCCCAGGTATCTTTTGAGCCTTTCCATTGACTTCTGTTATAAAGCACAGAGCAAATTTGCAGGAAACATTACACCTTAGCGCCCAGTCCAGAGCCTCTTGCCTAACCAAACCAGATCTCATTCTTTGCACTTTATGAGGGACAACACCCCAAAATACCATGTCTGCAAATTGAGATTCTGGTTTGGCATTTATCCTAAGTCATATGAGAAGGCTCGTTGAAGGGTTGATGTTAACTTTTAGAATCGCTGCTTCCAATGGAGACAATTTGCATATTTATTTACTCAGAGGAGCATGCATGGCTAAGAAGTCTCTGACATGCCAGGCTTGGCTTGTCACTCTTCACAAGGAGAAACGTTACCTGTTGTGAACACTTTTGACCTGGCTTCTGAGTTTGGGCTCCCTCTGGAGGTTGCTGCTGGTATTGAATCTGGACTGGCTGACAGAAGTCAATCACCTGAGCAGGATGATTGGAGGTCAGGTGTTACAGACTGGAGTGATTTAAGTGAGCAACCTTCCCTCAGCTCTTGCCAGTGATTTGGTTTTCTTCCTGAGCTTTTGGGAAGTCTGCTTGCCTCCTGCTTCATCCTGGATCTTTCAGATAAGTTATTTGTCTACTTGAATCTTTTTGCATTTGATCCATTTTTTGCTTTTCTCTGATTTCTGCCTTGCTGGTGTGAGTCCAGCCTGGTTCCCTGCTGGGACTTGTGGTGGACTCTGTTTCATTTGCCACAGCTTATGTCAGTCTTTGCAGTATTTCTAATCCCCTATTACATCAGTATCTTTTGTTTGCATCCAGTTACACCAAAGTTCTGATCTAGTGGGGGAGAGGTCGTGTGGCCTCAGTATTTTTGCATATCAGACGTGTTGGAGTTTTTGTTTTTTTTGCGTGATTGCAGACAGTATCCTTTCCTGTCTTATTCTATCTAGACAGTTTGGGCCCCATCATTTGCTTGCTCTATTTTCTGCCTGTGTTTTGTGCCTCATCTTGTCTCACCGGCAATATATGTTCGGGGGCTATCTATTCTTTTGGGGTTCTACTCCGGGGCAGATTAGCTTTCCCCTTTCTCTCTTTAGGCTTAGTTAATTCTTTGGCTGTGCCAAGGCGTCTAGGGCATCGTAGGTACGTCCCACAGCTAATTCTAGTTGTGTTGTCAGTTTAGGGGTCTGCAATCCGCTAAGTTACCAACCTCTCTGGTTATCTGGTTGCCTTGCCTATTCCCCTGTTATACTCCTCGGTTACCTAACCATAAGTTACCCCCTAGACCCGGGGTAACCACCTCAATGTTGCCTAAAACTCATGCACTTATTCATGGCCACAGGTGAACATGACTGTACCTACATGCAGCAGCCACACCATGAGACCCCAAGTTGATGAAATTAAATATTTTTTATCCCACATGGTGCATTACTTTAAAAAAACTGAAATTTTGCCTTTTTTTGTAATGTTGCCTTCCAAAACAAATGAAAACTATTCTTAGTCTTGTGCCCAAAGTAATCAGCAGTTAAAAAAAATTGCAGCAGATTTTTCGACCAAAACCCTAAAGGCTTTATATTTTCTGTATTAGCTTTGTATTCTACATTTGCCAACATATTGTGACGGAGTTAGCTTACGCTGAGTCGATTTCTTTAGAGTGGACCCTCTGGGTCGTGGCACCCACCCACCTATGGTGAGCTGACCTTGTGAGGAACCACCCCTATACAGGGAGTGTCAGGGGCAAGACCAAGGGGGTGAGCCACCACAACAGCTGGGACCAGATGGCCGGCTCAGGTAGACACTAAGTACGAGTGTCTGATGACAAAGGACGTGCAGGAAACAAGACAAGACGTGAATTCAAGGTATCTTCATTAAGGCAAACTCAGGGTAACATCAGGTGCAAAACATGATAACAGGCAAAACACCGCAAGGTGACGCCAAGGTCCATGGCATGGTACGTGCCAGGTGGCATGCCTGGGAACAGGCAAGGGCTCAATGGCATCAGACTCCGGTCAGCTGGCAACGATCGACACGATCAGGGCATCAGGCTGCGGACATCAGCTCCGGACATCAGGCCTCAGTGGTCAGGCATCGGCAGGTTCCGGGCATCCGACAGGCAAACCGGGATTCAGGCAAAGAGGCACGACAGATCTCCAGACATGGTGCGTGTTAGGGAACTCGCCAAGGTCCAAGGCAAGGTTGCAGGTGGGGTGTGTGCTAGGGGCACACCAGGGTGCAGGGCAAGGTGCGTGTGTAGGGGACATGCCAGGTTCAAAGTACAAAACACTGCGTGTGTAGGTGACACTCCAGGGTTCAAAGTTCAAGGCAAGGTCCTGTGCGTGCCGAGGGATACGCCAGGGTCAGGGTTCAAGGCAAGGTCCTACGCGTGCAGAGAGACGCCAGGGTCAGGTTCAAGTCAAGGTGCGTGCTAAGAGACACGCCAGGGTTCAGGCCACAGCAAGGGCCTGCGCGTGCTAGGAGGCACGCCAGGGTACAGGCTAGGGCCTGTGCGTGCAAGAGGGCACAACAGGGTACAAGCTAGGGCCTGTGCGTGCAAGAGGGCACGACAGGGTACATGACAAGACCTGCGCGTACGTTTACAGAAGCACGGGGAGGTATGCCAAGGAGCATGCTAGGGCCTGCGCGTGCTATTACAGAAGCACGCAAAGCACAGTGCCGAGACAGCGTGGGTGCAAGGAAGCACAGAGAGCACGGCTGGGACACTGGCTAGCTGGTCGGGCTGAGGCACAGACAGACGGGCAAGACTGAAGCGAACCCGGCTGAGGCATAACAGGCGACACAGCTGTCACTGGCCGATGAACACGGCTGAGGCACAAGCAGGCGGGCACGGCTGAGGCACATGCAAAGGGCACACGAAGAAACAAAGAAAGGCAAGAAACAAGGCAAAGCTAGACAAGGTACAGAACAAGGAGCGTAATGTAGGCAGAAGCACAGAGCGGGGTCAGAGAGAGAAAAGGGCTAGCAGCGGAGCGTAGGCCAAAGCCCAGAGTCGGGTCAAGGCAGAGCCTTGAGACTAGACATGGAATGTACAAGAGAGCACCATAAGACAGAGTAAGGAAAAGCAGGCAGAGACAGAGAACGTGGAAGTACTACAAGGCTCAGAATAGCAAAAGGTCAGACACGGCGAAACAGGCAAGGCAGAGAACATAGGAAGTACTACAAGGCAAAGCATAGCAAGGACGAGACATGGCGAAAACAGGCAAAGGCAGAGAACATAGGAAGTACTACAAGTCCAAGGATAGCAGAGACAAAACATGGCACAAAAGACAACACAAGACATGGCACGAGACAAGAGGCAGAATACAAGCACAGAGCGTGTGCAGAGAAGCACTACAAGGCAGAGTGCAGGGGCACAGAATACAGGGAGTGACCGAGCAGACCAAGCCGCCATGCAGGGAAGCAACACGATACTCAGGCCCCGACCATAGGAAGGGGCGGTCTGATATAGCACCTGCACTTCAGGGTCAGGACCAGGGAAGGACTTCTGGTTCAGATCCTCCAGAATCATAGAGAGCATTGCTAGATCAGACTGGGCTGGACCATAGAGAAGGTCACATGATCAGGGGCTCCAGAAACACTAAGAGGTTAGCTGGGTCAGACAGTGCTGGAACATAGGAAAGGTCACATGATCAGGGGCAGGACCACAGAGACAACCACAGCAGGCAGAGCAGAGACGGGCGCACACAGCAATGGTGTGCAGCCATGAGGTACGCGTGCGCCTACACACTGCTCCAAGAGTCACGCAGCACAACAGTCATGAGGTGCGCAGGCACACTGCTCCAGGGATCTTGCAGCAAAGCAGACATGAGGTGCGCGTGCACACTGCTCTGGGAATCTTGGAGCAAAGCAGACATGAGGTGCGCGTGCACACTGCTCTGGGAATCTTGCAGCATAGCAGACATGAGGTGTGCGTGCACACTGCTCCGGGAATCTTGCAGCATAGGAGACATGAGGTGCGCATGCACACTGCTCCAGGGATCTTGCAGCATAGCAGACATAGCGGGCATGACACATATTTTTTGCTGGTTTTTTTTTTTTTCAACTTGGCACAATCTGTCCTAAAAACAAGAAATCAAAATCTTGCAATTCTCACACCGGCCACTGGGGCATCTTAAACTATAGCCTCCTGTTTCAGGAAACAATACATGTACATTAGCCAAAACACTCTTGACCCTAGTATTTGTGGTTGTGTCTAATGAAAATGTGCAAAGTTAATTGTGAAGGGAGGCGGGGCAGCTATCACATCACCTATTGTGATTGGTGGATACTTTTATTAGTGGTGTATGGTGGAGTTACCTGTCGCTGTAATCCTGCCTCTGATGATAAGAAGTCTGCAGCATGCTCTTCTGAAATGATAGAAAACAAAAGTCTGAAAGCCTAATGTGAGAATTGCAAGATTACAACTGTTTATTTCTTTTTCGAATGAATGATATGATAAGCATTGTAAAATTTTTAAAAATATACATGCAGCAAAAAAACCTGATTTAAATAATTCATCATGTTCATGATGGCTTCCCTTTAAGGCTATGTGCACACGCTGCAGATTCACCCGCGGATTTGTATCTGCGGATCCGCAGGTAAAACCGCAGCTAAAATGACCTGCAGTTTGACACCTGGACAATGGAGGAGATGGCAAACCGCAGCAGAATCCGCAGAAAGAATTGACATGTTCTGTACACTGTCTGCAGAACTGCTGCGGATCCGCAGCGTGTGCACATAGCCTTAATGATACTGTATGGTTTCTACACTGAAGCAGCTCGTGGCTTTAATCTCTATGGCTTTATTTTTCCCTGCCAAGAATTAAGTCCGCTCGTCTTTCACGTGTTGTCCTAATATGTATAAGTATCGGAGGTCAGAGCTCTAATTGCCGACTAATTATTCTTGGTAACTTGACTGGAAAATCTTCGCACCAAACATTTGGACATGAGCGGCATAATGATGTCATGTTGCTTCATTCTAACACACCCATGGCATTTGCTTCACCCATCGAATTTGTTGCCATATATTTTGCCAGCAAAACCATTAATTTTTCCTGGGAAACTTTAATATAACTTCTTGCATGTAATTTATTTTTTATTTGATTTTTTTTTTCATAAAATACAAGATAATAAATATATATTCACATACTGTGTGTTTATATTTTTATAGATGAATATATAGAGATGTGTGTACCTATATATACAAATCTTATCTTACACAAGTGTTTATACAGCTCTGGCAAAAATTAAGAGACCACCACATCAAATCCCTGTCAAGGGCAGCCCATTCTCAAGACCTGAACCTCATTAAAAACCTCTAGAATGTAATCAAGAGGATGAGGTATAGTCACAAGCCATCAAACAAAGAAAAACTGCTTACATTTTTGCGCCAGGAGCAGTGTGAAGATTGGGGGAAAGCATGCCAAGACGCATAAAAGCTGTGTTTAAAAATCATGGTTATTCCACAAAATATTGATTTCTGAACTCTTCCTGAGTTAAAACATTAGTATTGCTGTTTATAAATGATGATGAACTTATTTTCTAAGCATTATTTGAGGTCTGAAAGCACTGTTTTTTTTTATTTTCTCCTTTTCAGACAAAAAAAAACAAACAAAATGTATTGCTTGGAAATTCGGAGACATGTCAGAAGTTTGTAGATTAAGTAGCTCAATTTACATTTTACTCAAAAATATACCTATAAAGAGAAAAATCAAACTAACTGAACATTTGAAAGTGGTCTCTTAATTTTTGCCAGAGCTGTAGGTGTATATGCATACACTTGTGTTTATATATTTGTTTAAATGTGTGTAACATACATTATGTACACAAGTGTGTGTATGTGTACATATGTATATACGCTGCTCAAAAAAATAAAGGGAACACTAAAATACCACATCCCTTGGATATCTCTGAAATATTCCAGTTGCAAATTTTTATTGATTTCATAGTGGAATGTGTTCAGAACAATAAAACATAACAATTATCAATGTAACTGGAGGTCTGGATTTGGAATGATACTCAAAATCAAAGTGGAAAATCAAATTACAGGCTGATCCAACTTCAGTGGAAATGCCTCATGACAAGGAAAAGATGCTCAGTAGTGTGTGTGACCTCCACGTGCCTGTATGACCTCCCTACAATGCCTGGGCATGCTCCTGATGAGGCAGCGGATGGTCTCCTGAGGTTTCTCCTCTCAGACCTGGACTGAAGTATCCGCCAACTCCTGGACAGTCTGTGGTGCAACGTGACGTTGGTGGATGGAGCGAGACATGATGTCCCAGATGTGCTCAATCGGATTCAGGTCTGAGGAACGGGCGGGTCAGTCCATAGCTTCAATGCCTTCATGTTGCTGAAACTGCTGACACACTCCAGCCACATGAGGTCTGGCATTGTCCTGCATTAGGAGGAACCCAGGGCCAACTGTACCAGTATATGGTCTCACAAGGGGTCTCAGGATCTCATCTCTGTACTCTAGGTATCTCGGTACCTAATGGCAGTCAGGCTACCTCTGGCGAGCACATGGAGGGCTGTGCGGCCCTCCAAAGAAATGCCACCCCACACCATTACTGCCCACTGCCAAACCGGTCATGCTGAAGGATGTTGCAGGCAGCAGATCGCTCTCCATGGCGTCTCCAGACTCTGTCACGTCTGTGACATGTGCTCAGTGTGAACCTGCTTTCATCTGTGAAGAGCACAGGGCGCCAGTGGCAAATTTGTCAATCCTGGTGTTCAGTGGCAAATGCCAAGTGTCTTGCACGGTGTTGGGCTGTGAGCACAACCCCCATCTGTGGACGTCGGGCACTCAGACCATCCTCATGGAGTCTGTTTCAAACTGTTTGTAGACTTGAATGACATGCATGATGTAAAAGCATGTTCACACTGGCCATAAGAGCAAGCAAAACCAAAGGAAAAACAATGTATGTATATACCCTAATGAAAATCAATAAGTAAAAAAGCAAGTGCATTAAATAACATAGGGTACTTGGTAAACACTATTTTGATCAAAAAAGTATAAAGCTGTCCCACCACGGCAAGGTGTACCCATTTGAGACAGTAACTACACTAACGGTTAAAACCTACCTAGTGTGAATAGTGGCAGAGTCTCTGGGTCCCAAACGGACACCCAGCTTCAGAGGGACTACAAGTGAACTACACAGCTCAGTAGAAAGGAGGCCACACCCTATTTGTACTGAATACAAAAATGCTTTTTTTTTTTTTTTTTTTTTTTTCAGCATTTTTGTATTCAGTACAAATAGGGTGTGGCCTCCTTTCTACTGAGCTGTGTAGTTCACTTGTAGTCCCTCTGAAGCTGGGTGTCCGTTTGGGACCCAGAGACTCTGCCACTATTCACACTAGGTAGGTTTTAACCGTTAGTGTAGTTACTGTCTCAAATGGGTACACCTTGCCGTGGTGGGACAGCTTTATACTTTTTTGATCAAAATAGTGTTTACCAAGTACCCTATGTTATTTAATGCACTTGTAGGGAAGGTGACCTGACGGACGGACGGACTAGTCAGAGTGAAGAAAGATAGGTTTGCACAGTGTAGGTAGGAGACAGTGATTACAATGGGGAAACAACTAGAAAAGTGTAGTGGACGTGCAGTACCTTGGGATGACCATTAGATGGCAGGGTGGAGTGTGAGCAAAGGACTTTACAGCAGCTTAGGGCTTTAGAAACCGTTGGTCATGGGGGGCGTGGTGACAGTTAGTGACAGTTTCAAGGAACCGGGGAAGTTATAAATACTGAGGGAGGGTTCCAGAAAGTTCCAGTCCCCAGGGGGAGCCCAGGTGACAGGAGGACTTCGCCAGTCTGTGTGTCCTGAGGAGAATCCGACCAAGGGGACTGAGGAGAGGGAAACGTCAGGGGGTGGTCCTGACAGAAAGATACCGCAGAAGAGACGAGGCAGTGAGTGCCATATACCGTATTTGACACGACGACTGACCAGTGAAAGTGCTGTTGGTTATTGGGCCTAGGGCGGCCACAGTGGCGGACCTGGCAGGAGCGTCGAACAAGTGAAGGAGGGACAGTACGCATATGTACGTCCTTATTGTAAAAGTACGGTGTGTAAACGGCTCTGGAAACGGAGGGCCGATAAGTGAAGAAACGTGCGGTGTGCTGCGGAGGCCGTCAGGCAGACGGCAAGTAATGAAATAAACTTGGACCTGTTGCACCCAGAATCTGCCTCATCGTGTCTCTGTCATCATCTCTGCGCGGTACAAAAGTAGGACCACCCCCCCCCCAGCTCGGCACCCCACCACCGACCCTACATTTGGCGTAGTCGGCAGGATCGCCGCCGCTAATACGCTATCTTCTGCGGCAGGCCTGCAACTGAAGGACTGAGGAAAACTTGGACTGCTCTATTTCGGATTATAAACACCTGTGGACTAAAAATTACTGACCTGTGGATTACAAATTGGGACGCTGTGTCGGATCTGTGTTGCTTGCAGAGGATCCAAGGCAGTAGCTGATTCTGCCCAAGATGGCGGTATTACTTCAGCGCAGAGGAGAGGTCCGGGTGTTTGCAGTTGTTCAGAATGGACTGGGACCCCCTCCAACGTACCCCAAAAGGAAGCAATATATGCCCGGAGACCGACGTTTCCATATATTGGACCCTGGCAGATGGATGGAAAGGTCTGCCAACGCCCCACCCAGCAGGAGGAGTGGCACAGAAGAAAAACTTGGCTGCGGCTGTCTGACGCCATTCGAGTGCTGCCCAACGGACGGTATGAGATGCTGCGGGTGTCGGGGCATCGGCCGCCTAGAGTGGCAATGGCGGCGAGAGATGGAGCTGCACCAGAAGTCATCTTCAGATTTACGGGCAGGCAGCGGGATGCTGAGCCGGGGAGCGGAGCCTGAGGGGAGTCAGCGAGAACGGCTGCCACCAATACCAGCAGAGGACTTCTCAGCGGAGCCCCCGAGTCCGGAGGGAAGGCCCGCAGGACAGTGGAGCAAGGAACGGAGGCTGCGGGGGAAACTGCGTGATGATGGAACGGAGGCCGCAGCGCCAGGGAAGGTGAGAGTACCCCCGGCCCTACCAGTGCCTCCGCAAGCGGCCCCCACCATTCTGCTGCAGCACGCGGCCCCCTGCGCACCGGAAGGCCTAGTTACCACGGGCCCTGTGGTGTATGCAGAGCTGAGCGAGGTCCCCGCTCATGTCCCCGAACTACCCCGCCCGGAGTCACCAGTGCAGAGCTCACCCAAAGAAGATGCTGCTGCGCTTTCCCTGCTAATAGCAGCTGCATTGTTGAAATCGGCCGTTACTCCGACTCCGTTGGAAGTAGTGGATGCGGCCTGTCCTGAGGCCGCGGTTATGCCGCTGCTGGAGTCGGCTGCGACCGATTTAGCGGGCCCTGTGATTCCAGCCCCTGAGGACCCGGTTCTCCCCATTTGCCACCTGACCCCAGCGGCTGCTGGGCCGCAGAAATCTTCGGCCGTTTCTGTCTTGCGGTCTTTTTCAGCGGAGTCCCGCCCACCGGACTCCAGGGCCCGTGCTGTTCCCTCCGTGTGGGAAGCGGAGGTGATCAGGAAGAAAAAGGCCCGGGAGCAGGAAGTGTGGAACCTGCTCCACACTCAAGGAGAGGTCATCATGGAAAAGAAGAGGACTTGAATGGACACCCTCAGTATCCCCGTGGAGCCCTCACCTCTGTCCATTGAGAGTGGTATAGACTGTCAGGAGTTCGATGCACCGTTGTGCAGATTATAAGGACAGTTGCATTTAGAAAAAAGTTTTGTTGTTGTTTAACTGATGCAACTATTTTCTCTCTCTCTTTCTTTCTTCTTTCTATGTTCTTTATATACGAAAATATGTTTACCTGACAGAACGGGGATACGGAAAAGTGGAGGAGTGTCCAGGTCCAAGGAAGGGGGGGAGGAAGAAAGAGGAAATGCAATGTTATGTTATATTTTGGTTTTAAAAGTAAGAGAAAATGAAAAAAAAAAAAAAATTATAAAAAAATGGGTACTTGTGCTATTATAAAGTTGTATGATGTATAATATGCAAAGTAAAATGCAACAGGTCCGGGTTAAGGGAAGGTCTGCGGGACCAAAGGAAAGTGTGAGATCCGGTAGGGATCTAAGAGTTGAGGTCTGGGAGACCGGGACGCCGACCATGACATGTAATTGAAAGAAGGAAAATGAGTGGGAAGATGTGAGAAAGACAGCCGTCCTAGGTCAGGTCCCAGACACCACGGACACCCCTGAAGAAGGAAAGGCGGGCGCCGGCAATGATCTGGTAGGTGAGTGGCCTCGATCATGGCGTACCGGATAGTGAAAGGTAACAGTAGGGGAGAGTAGGGGAAAGATACACGCCGTAGAGAGAATACGGGTGTACCTTGCCCAATTTGAAAGACGTTGTCATGTGGCGTGCGCGCTGGTGAGTAGCAGTAGGCTGCTCAGAGCATAGTGCTCCCAGTATGGTTCGGCCCCCGCAGATAGTGGGTTTGGCTCAACTTCTGGTCCGACAACAGAATGTAGGTGTAGATTCAGAACGACGAAGGCAGGGATGACGATTGTCGAGGACGACAATGGACAAAGGAAGGGGGAGTGTAGGGAAGGTGACCTGACGGACGGACGGACTAGTCAGAGTGAAGAAAGATAGGTTTGCACAGTGTAGGTAGGAGACAGTGATTACAATGGGGAAACAACTAGAAAAGTGTAGTGGACGTGCAGTACCTTGGGATGACCATTAGATGGCAGGGTGGAGTGTGAGCAAAGGACTTTACAGCAGCTTAGGGCTTTAGAAACCGTTGGTCATGGGGGGCGTGGTGACAGTTAGTGACAGTTTCAAGGAACCGGGGAAGTTATAAATACTGAGGGAGGGTTCCAGAAGGTTCCAGTCCCCAGGGGGAGCCCAGGTGACAGGAGGACTTCGCCAGTCTGTGTGTCCTGAGGAGAATCCGACCAAGGGGACTGAGGAGAGGGAAACGTCAGGGGGTGGTCCTGACAGAAAGATACCGCAGAAGAGACGAGGCAGTGAGTGCCATATACCGTATTTGACACGACGACTGACCAGTGAAAGCGCTGTTGGTTATTGGGCCTAGGGCGGCCACAGTGGCGGACCTGGCAGGAGCGTCGAACAAGTGAAGGAGGGACAGTACGCATATGTACGTCCTTATTGTAAAAGTACGGTGTGTAAACGGCTCTGGAAACGGAGGGCCGATAAGTGAAGAAACGTGCGGTGTGCTGCGGAGGCCGTCAGGCGGACGGCAAGTAATGAAATAAACTTGGACCTGTTGCACCCAGAATCTGCCTCATCGTGTCTCTGTCATCATCTCTGCGCGGTACAAAAGTAGGACCACCCCCCCCCAGCTCGGCACCCCACCACCGACCCTACACCCTTGCTTTTTTACTTATTGATTTTCATTAGGGTATATACATACATTGTTTTTCCTTTGGTTTTGCTTGCTCTTATGGCCAGTGTGAACATGCTTTTACATCATGCATGTCATTCAAGTCTATTTCAAACTGTTTGTGCAGACACATGCACATTTGTGGCCTGCTGGAGGTCATTTTGCAGGGCACTAGCAGTGCTCCTCCTGTTCTTCCTTGCACAAAGGTGGAGGAAGCGGTCCTGCTGCTGGGTTGTTGCCCTCCTACGGCCCCCTCCACATCTCCTGGTGTACTAGCCTAATAGAATAAATGCAGCCAGCAGCACATCAATACTGAATGCAGGTTCAAAGTCCAATGACCCAATTGGAGAAACATCAAACGCCAAGAAAGAACAGCATTCCATCTGGCTGGAGACGTTGTCATTGTCAGTCTGGGCCAGATGGAGAAGACGTGAAAAGTGCGCACGCTGATACACAGTAGCGTAGCTCTGGGCGGGCCCCCTCAGAGCGCGGGGCCCAGGGCTCTGCCCCCCCCCCCTCGGTAGCTATGCTACTGCTGGGAAGGACTGTGTATGGACTTTTTATTTTCATTTATGCCATAAAGTCTGTTTTTATGTTACTATTTTGGCTTTATGGTTTATGAAGAAATAAACCACCCAGAGATTTAATATAAAGTGCTCCTGTATCTACCTTTGGGAGCAGATGAGTGAGCCAACATTCTAATAAATATATATTTATATTACATACATAAAATGTATGTGTTAGATATGAGCAAATCTTTTGAAATGTATCTGTGAGCAGGGTTGGGATCCAGTGACAGACAGGAGGTAGAGCAAGGGTTAACAATTTTAATCGTTTTAATTGAACAGGGGGTTAACTCCTCACAGGGAGATGAAGGGTTAAATGAGGGACTAAACAGTTCAATTGCAAAGGATATGCAGAGTTAATGAACAAGGTAACGGCAGTTCCTTTGTACACTTATCGTGTCAGAAGTTCCTCGGACTGCAGATACTACTTGGGAGATAGTAGCGCCAACAACCACTGGTGCGGTGCTTGTCCAAGAAGGTTCTGCTGGTAACGGCGGTCCGTCTTCTGGTGGCAGTGGTTGGTCTCCGGCACTTTCCGCTGAGCCACTAGTCTATAAGCATGTGCGGCCGGAGCAAACAAGGCCACAGCACTATCAGGGTCCAACGTGAGCGGACAGGTATAAACTGGCAAGGTAGGCCGCAAATGTCTGTCCAGTACCCGGTTTTCTCTATGCGGCCGCTTGCGCTGCACTCACTCTCTGGCAGTTACCAGGCACGCTGCGCTTCTCTCTCCGGAATCCCCGCTGGTGACGGCGGGAGTACACGGACGAGGGACGGAGCACTCTTCTCTCCCTGCTGCGCGCCGCCTGTTCCAGCCAAGACTGACTGCGCTGTGGCTGCTGCCCCTTAGGCACACCCCCTGTCTCCGAGTGCAAAGGTCTGACCGGTCTCTTACTTTTTCCCCCAGACAACAGAGGAGACAGCCCCGACCGTTCCAGACCAGACACTGGACAGGTGTATATACAGTTAGGTCCATATATATTTGGACAGAAACAACATTTTTCTAATTTTGGTTCTAGACATTACCACAATGAATTTTAAACAAAACAATTCAGATGCAGTTGACGTTCAGACTTTCAGCTTTCATTTGAGGGTATCCACATTAAAATTGGATGAAGGGTTTAGGAGTTTCAGCTCCTTAACATGTGCCACCTTGTTTTTAAAGGGACCAAAAGTAATTGGACAATTGACTCCAAGGCTATTTCATGGACAGGTGTGGGCAATCCCTTCGTTATGTCATTCTCAATTAAGCAGATAAAAGGCCTGGAGTTGATTTGAGGTGTGGTGCTTGCAATTGGAAGGTTTTGCTGTGAAGGAAACACCCTCAAATGAAAGCTGAAAGTCTGAACTTCAGCTGCATCTGAATTGTTTTGTTTAAAATTCATTGTGGTAATGTCTAGAACCAAAATTAGAAAAATGTTGTTTCTGTCCAAATATATATGGACCTAACTGTATATAATCTCATTATATATACAGCACACAGATTCATAATTAGTGTTCCTTCCACACTTTTCTTTTCTCGGTCTACTCGAAATGGAAGGATGATCAAGAAATCTAATTTTTATTACCTCTTCAGACAGGAAGACAAATTGACAGCCACCGACTTGCAGAGATCTAAGATCTGTCACTTAAGAGTCATTTATAAAATGTGTCTCTTCGAGACGGTAACACTCTGAATCAGCCAGGCTCCACGTGTTGTCAGCGAGCGATATGAAGTGATAACTCAGTGTGTTAATAAGGAGTTGAAATACATATGTTCATGAAATGTCTAAATATTACCCTGTCTTGCCCTAATTTGTCTTCAGTTTTTTTTCCGTATTAGCAGCAGTGGCAGCGCCTCCAGAGAGACTCGTAACGTATGAAGTGTCACATCTGCTGTACACACTGCACAACTGGATAATATTTAGATTGCAAGTTCTTAGTGGCAGGAATTTATTTTCCCTAATGATCTCTGTGCTCGGCTGTGTAGACAGGAGAAGACCTTTAAAGGCAGCAATGACAGGCCTATTTAACAAATGCAGTGCGTTACACAGGGAACCATTACTTTTGCTGTTATTTTTATATTCTGTTTATCCTGTTTGTTAGTATTTTACTTAAAAAAAGAAAATAGAAAAGTACTTCCAAACTTCAAATTTCCCTGAAACGGTACATGTAACACTCTGAGGTCCCCTAGGACTGTATCCAACCCCTTTCAATCTCTTTATTTCAAATACACACTTAACATCCAACATACAGTATATGGTTAGGGTAAATGAATGGTAACCAACAGCCTGTTTCTCACACACTAATCTTCTCCGCTGCCGTGCTATCACACACTATCCGTATAGTTTATTCAGTTTTTTTTAATGGCTTTCTCTCACTAGCTCTATGGTTAAGCTTTGATTTGTGACATCTAGGGATGAGCGAATAGCTTCGGATAAGAGCTTTTCCGAATAGCTATAGCGCTTACCGAATAGCTGCATCGGGAACCCGGATACCTGGAGAGCTCCCGATGATCAGCTGTTCGTCTCCGCAGCTGCACATGTCGCGGCTGTGTGACAGTCAACACATGCATGGAGAGCCTGTTTGCATCAAAAATTTTCAACTTGTGAAACTGTAATTGGAGGGTAGACCTAATGGTGCATTCCCTGGTCAGATGGAGGCCTCTCTTGGTTGTTGGTAAAACTGCGTAAGGGTATGTGCACACGCTGCGGATTCCGCTGCGGTTCCGGCCGCTGCGGACCCGCAGCAGTTTTAGCTGCGGTGTACAGTACCATTCAAATGATTGGTAAACAAAAACCGCTGTGTAGACGGTGCGGATAAATCCGCGGGGATTTCCTGCAGTTTTCAAACCGCAGAAAGAATTGACATTTCAATTCTTTCTGCGAAATCCACAGCGGGTTCCTATCTCCACCATTGTGGAGATGGTGAATCCGCAGGACCAAACCGCAGGCTAAACCGCAGATAATCCGCAGGTCTTTTGACCTGCGGTTTTATCTGCGGTTTTTGCAAAATCCGTGCGGATTCCGCAGCGTCTGCACACACCCTAAAGCTTCCTTTTTGCCGTATATCCCAAACATATTATTGTAGATCAGTCATTTTGTTCTATTAGGGTAATTGCTGGAAGAATATATTCATCTCACTTAATAGCAATCACATAACAATATTGTTTGGGGGTTTTTTTTATAATATTTTGAACTTGACGAAAAATTTGGCAACTCATTAAACAAAATCTGTCACCAGGTATTTGGCACCCAATTGAGAGCAACATAGACTAGAAACAGAGATCCTGTTAACAGTAAAGTCACTTATTGGGCTGCTTGCTGTAGCTCTGATCTCCTGCTGATAAAACCGTAGTTTTATCAATAGAGAACTAGTAAACCTGCTGCCATGTAGTCCTCCATGTTCATGAGATCTGTGCAGTCCCATACCCACCACTGATTGGCAGCTTTCTGCTTATGCACAGTGTACACAGAAAGCTGCCTATCAGAGGTGTGGGCCGGGTTATACAGGGCTCCTGTTATGGTTCGGTCACCGAGGAGGATTACGGGAAATTAGCTAAGCAACCAGGAATCCAGAAAGGTTAGCAACTTAGCGGATTGCAGACCCCTAAACCTAGCATTAGCCGTGGGACGTGCCTACGATGCTCTAGATGCCTCAGCACAGCTAAAGAGTTAACGAAGCCTAAAGCGAAAAAGGGGAAAGCTAAACTGCCCCGGAGTAGAACCCCAAAGAAATAGCCCCCAAACATATATTGTCAATGAGGCACAAACGCAGGCAGAAAATAGAGTGAGCAAATGATGGGGCCCAAACTGTCTAGACAGGACAGGGAAGATACTGTCTACAATCGCACAAAAACCCTAAAAAATCCAACACGTCTGATATGCAAAAACACTGAGGCCACACGACCTCTCCCCCGCTAGATCAGCATTCTGGTGTGAACTGGAAGCAAAGCAAAAGATACTAATTTTACAGGGAATTAGCAATACTGAACAGAATGACATAAGCTGTGACATATGTACGGGGTCCAGCACAAATACCAGCAGGGAATAATGCTGAACCCACACAGCAAAGCAAAAAGCAGAGAAAGGCAAAAACTATATCAAATGCAAAAGATTCCAGCAAACAAGTAACTTTTCTGAATGATGCAATACCAAGGAGGGGAAAAAGCAGACTTCACAATTCAAAGGAAGACAAACAAATCACCAGCAGCAACTGAAGGAAGCTTGCTCACTTAAATCCTCCCAGTCAGTAACCCCTGACTTCCAATCATCGTCTTCAGGTGATAGACTTCTGTCAATACGACCAGCTCCACTACCCGCGGCAACCACCAGAGGGCACCCCGACTCAGAAGTCGGATCAAGAGAGTTCACAACAGGCTCCGCATTCAGAACACTGATAGATCTGCAGCAGAGAAAACTGTGATTTTATCAAAACTATCACATGCAGTCCAGTAACTAGTATTGTGAGGAAAGAGGAATAACACCAGCGCAATATAGGGTCTTATCCCACAAATAAAGTAAGCGGATTGACAGAAAACTGCTCACCTGGTAGTAGGTATTCAAAGCATGTATAGATAAGGGCTGCTGCAGATCCACAAGTCAGTCACCGACTATCTGAAACAGAACTCTGCAAAGGAATACGTGGATTTCATCCACGCTGCCCAAATGATGAAATTCCAGAAGGTTAATAAAGTTTGACAGTGGTTTAAACCACTGTCAAACTTTATTAACCTTCTGGAATTTCATCATTTGGGCAGCGCGGACGAAATCCACGTATTCCTTTGCAGAGTTATGCAGTCCAGTAAGTGACACATCACTGGAATTGGGGCTTGTTTCTCAGATCAGTAGGAAAAACTTGGTGACTGATTACCTTTGAATTCATATGCAAACAGCTATGAGAAAATCAAAGATTGAGTCTGGTTGCTTAAAAATACTTTTTTTTGCTTTTAATAGCACTGAAATTTTGCCTCTCCAATGGAGGAGCTTCTTGGTTAATGATCCACTGTTAATTTTGTTGGAACATCCCATTATCTGAAAGTTAAATTGTGCCTTAGTGTAAATATTTAATTAGTTGACGGCATTCAGCTCGATCTCGAGCCATGGCGTCATGATGGATGAACAATCAATCGATCTTGTGAAAGCCTAGATAGGTCCACCAAGGTCTTCTCCGAAGTAATCTTGATAGTATCTGGCCATCGGGTTGCTGATCTCCCATTTCGCTTTGCCCCTTCTATTCTTCCGACCATGATGTCCATCTCCAGTGAATGATACTAAAGCAGCTTCTGAACTTGGAAACATTTTATTTTCATTACTCTGTTTGGTCTTAAAACCATCTGAACCAAATGTGGATTTTTTTTAACATACTATAAATAAAATGCCTACTGAGAAGCTATCCTTCAAGTATATTGGGGGGCATATTGATTACTTTCTTTTCAGAAGTTTAATGGCTTTTCCTCTTGACTTCCCAATATAAAGGCACCATCAGCCAGGTACTTGTTTTCAATGGGAAGGGTGGCAAAAAGCCAGTGCCAGTCTACTCTTGTTTTGATTGGTCTTCCATTGCCTTTGAGTCATGCCACATGTTAGGCTATCGGTTTAACTCGATGGACTTCAGTCTACCTTCAACATAAAAGTTGCATAGGTCTTTTTTTATCTCCTGATATCTATCATCGAGGAAGAATCAGGACAGCCCCAATACACATTTGGTATTGGATGCAATGAAATTTATGTTTTCGGCCAACTATTATCTAAAGCAGTGGTCCTCAACCTTTCTGACATTGAGAGCCATATTCAGCTTAGAGAGAAGTTCGTGAGCCACATTCATCACTGAGAGAGGGTCGTGAGCCACATCTAGCTCCCTCCCCTCAAAGTAGTGACAACTAAAGCCCCCATTACAGGTATAATCATGATCAAAGGTTTTCCTCATAAATCACTCCAAAGAAGTACACTGAGATCCAGGGGTTGTTCCCACAATACTCCTATTCAATATTCTCCCATCAAGGACTCCCAACACACTGTCGCATCCAGCTTTGATCACCTCCTCTAACACTCAGTACCATCCTCCAGCGTACCATACCTAAATCATCTCTAAACCCCTAAGATCAGTATGTGTGCAGATCTGCTCTTCTGTGCAGGGCTACTCACAAAATTCACCATTTTGAGATGTTCTCTTCATACCTGTTTGCTAGATCTGTAGCTAACGCACCAAGCTTGCACAGTCGCGAGCCACAATTCATGGGACTGCAAGCCACATGTGGCTCCCGACCTACATGTTGGGGACTCTTGATCTAAAGTGTATGGCCACCTTATCTTCTGAGACTAGAATAACATCTACCAGGTTCCTAGACTTTGGACCTTCACATATTGATGTCATGAAGGAGCTACAGTACTCGATAATGTGTCCAAACCATTTCATTACCTGGAGATATCCATAACTTGACCATCGTGTCGCATAGGCTTCATTAGGTAAGTCAATTACTTTCCGGAACTATTGGTGATCCTATCTCATGAACCTCCCCGCGATAATGTGTTTTTGAGGTTTCTCGATGATCTAATTTGAAATGGAAATACATCTTGAAAATGCTTAAAAATGTCAGTAGTCATCATTTACCGGTAGTAGTAGCTAGTATTGAGAAAAAAAATACTGCAAAAGTTCACATTTTAATAAAGAAGCAAGAGACCTATATCTCTGTGATTATAATGAAGAAAGTCATCTGAAACCGTTTAAGTCCATAATTTGTGCTTCCTAGAAGTAAAAAAATAGCTTTTTTTGTAGGAAATCCTTTAGCAATAACTGCTTTGAAATGCCATAATCTGGAGGAATATAGATTGAAGCTGCAGACTGACCGTCTGATTTTATTGGCCTCCAGTGCTGTCTCACGTACACATACATGGAGTGACCTCTGCTCGCACCACCATTTAGTGAGATTCTTTCCAGGAAATCCTCGCACTAAGAGGGAGGGGAATGCTTAAAAGGAAATCTTATGATTGATATAAGAAGTACCACTGCGAAACCCTGAGAATTATATTCGTCCATCAAAAATTAAAGAAGTTACCAACTGTGCCGACTTCTTTAGTTATTGACAGTTCCTAATTCTTTAGTTATTCTTTGTCCGTCTGGGTTTTGCATGTTGGCTCAAGTTGTAAATTTGCTGGTTGACAAAATTGTGGATTATATACCTCAAATTGGATTTTTTTCCCTAAATTATTGGCTATGTGACCCTATTCTATAACATATTATAAGTGTCCAAGGCTGTGCCACTCAGATAGCATCTGCGGTTATATTACATCTAGAAATATATGTGTTGTGTGTGTCACCCTCCGATCAGGTCTACATGTAAGGGTTGTAATTTGTCTCGCCTCCCTTTTTCTTCCTTCAAAATCAATTTTCTACTGATTTTTTTCTGTTGCATTGAGTTACACAAGTTATGTCTATCATTCCAATGAGGATGACACTGGAGATGTGATCGATATATAGCCTGGATTGTGTTCTACTAAATGTAAACGGTTTCTGTGGATCCAGATAGTCAGATGTATCTGATTATTGACCTGTTGTAAGGAGGAAGACCGGGCTGTGGATGCTGGCAGAGCACTGGATCCGGAACTACTGGGGCCACACCTCTTGTTGCAGAGGGGAAGGAAACTGAGGACAGAGAGAACCCATGACTTGTCGAGAGAGGGTGTGGTAAGCGAGAGGGAGATAAGGGGTTTTGCACGGAAAGCAGGAGTGAGTTCTCGCTAGAGAGAAGCGAGAGTGCAAACTTCCTTCGTGCCGTGAGTAGCCTTAGTTCGCATGGCAGCAGAAGGTGAGGAGTGCAGGAGGAACTGGAGAGCGTCGTCAGGCGTGCAGGGCAGAGCGGTAGATTGTTGTGAAAGGCTCCTGGCTGCAGAGAGCAGCGAGATGGACTAGGGCCTCAACGGGTCAGACTGGTGACTACCTATTGCTGCCAGAAGAGGGAAGACTGATCTGTTAGGCGGGGAAATTTGAAGACTTAAGCACCCGCCATAGCCGGCTTCCAGCTTTCAACCCAGAGGAAGTGACAAGCATCGGCCTCACGCTAAGGCTACGTTCACACGTAGCGGAACTCTCGCAGAAATTATCGCGAGAATTCCGAATTCCATTCCGCGGGAAATTCCCGCGATTTTCCCACGGAAAAACTAGCGTTTTGCAAGCGTAATTAGCTTGCAGAATGCTAGCGTTTTCCAAGCGATCTGTAGCATCACTTGGAAAACTGATTGACAGGTTGGTCACACTCGTCAAACATAATGTTTGATAAGTGTGACCAACTTTTTACTATTGAGGCTGCCTATGCGGTATCAATAGTAAAAGATAGGATGTAAAAAAATAATAAAAAAATAAAAAATATTGTTATTCTCACCTTCCCGCCTCTCTCCACGCTCCCAGTCCCAGTAATCCTTTGTGAGAATTACTGCGATGACATCCATTCTCGTGGGATCGCAACGTCTCGAGAATGATAGCGAGACTTCGCGATCTCGCGAGAACGGACGTCATCGTGGTAATTCTCGCAAAGGATTACTGGGACCGGGAGCGTGGAGAGAGGCGGGAAGGTGAGAATAACTGTCATGATCTGACAGTTTTAAACTGCACTGGGTGAACTTTTTTTACTTTGGAAAGTTCCAAGGTGTCTTGACTGTCCCCGGAGGTGGGTAGGTGTATTGCACTTTAGGTTTTTGTGCACTTAATTAGGGATCAGGTGTGACACCCTATAAAGGTGTGCTAGGGGTGTGCAATCACTGACTGTGATATTGTGAGTTTGTGTTTCACTCTGGTTTGGAGAGCCTGGAGGAAGGATGGAGCTGGTGAGGAGTCCTGCGCAGCTTAGCCAGGGGGGACGTGTTGCAGCTATGGTGTCTGGACGAAGGGCTGGCATGGCGTGGTGGGGTCACAGTAATGGTGTCAGCGGGAAGTGTCTGCATGGACTGGTGGAGTGGCGACTATGGAGAGTGGCACTCACCATGTGGGACTTGGCCGCTGAGCTGGACTCAAGCATGCTCGACTTCGTGTCAGCGGCTGAACTCGTCCTTGGGACTCTGGTGCTGGGCAGCTGCGGCTGGTGTTGGACTCTGCTCCAAGGCTGCACTAGGGTGAAGGATCCTGTTATGGTGATGGATCCGGGTGGAGGAGAAGACGCACGCAGGTGGTGGGCTCTGTTGCTGGGAGCGCAAGCAGCAGAGCAAAGCTAAGTGGTGTTTCCCCTGTATTGTCTCTTTCCTCATGTGTGTTATTAGTGCAGTGGTGGGATTAGTCTCCGCACCGACCCATTCCCTAGTGAGGGTTTAGGGTCAGGGTGAGCAAGGGCGTTAAGGTACGCGTGCGGCGACAGGTGCGGAGCCTGTTTAGGGAATGTAAGGAGTGCAGGGACACTGGCTCAGGGGAGCTTAGGAGGTCTCCATGTCCCCATTCCCTATCGCAGGGCCCACCATTGTTAAAGTTTCCCAGGTTCCCCCTTTATTATTTGATTATTGTATGTATAACGTGTAATACCTAAATTCGCTAGGTGGAGGCGGCGTATCCACCTGCACATGTTATTATTTAAATTCGCCCCACTGGAGGCGGTGTATCCAGGGTCACGTGTGTTATGGGTCCGCCTTGCGGTATCATCTGCGTCCAGACACACGTGACCATGACATTATCACAGGCCATACAGTTTTGTTTTTTTTTTTCTCTGGTGAGCTTTGGCCATGTGGAGACTGCTGAGTAATTGCTGCCAGGCCTCACTGAGGTGTGGGGAGCGGCAAGGTGTGTTAGAGCCACTGCTGCAGCAGTTATCAGGGTCTGGGGCCTCTGCTCAGGTAACCAGAACAAAAAAAAAATAATAAAAAATGGCGGCTGTGATCTGGCTAAAAGCCCCTAGAGTCGCTGCTGGGGAGCGGGACTTGCTCATGCACGCGGGCGTACCAAGGCAGGTGGGAGGAATGGTGCCCCACGGAGCTGCTTGGTGTTCCCTGAGGTGAAGGGGTGCGTTCCAGTGATGAGCAGACTGATGTAGAGTCCGCGGGGTTTACGCCAAATCTTCAAATACCACCGTAGAAGCCGCCCCTCCTGGCCGTGTGGAGGCGGCCAGTGAGTGTATATTTCCTCCATATGCGTTCCCTCTCCTCCTGGGGGAGCAGCAGGTGTGCTGCGGGGGAGTAGGGACAAATCTCAACCCTCGCCATTAAACCAACCCTGGGAGGCGCAGACCTCATGGTGTAGAGGGTTGGAGGGTGGTGATCCCTTGGTGAATAGCGGGGGTGTGAGTGTGGTGACAGAGGGGGACGCCTCTGTGATCAGGTCCTGAATGAGTTCACCAATTTTTTGACAAACGAATGTGGGTAATAAACGTTCAGGTCCGGACCTGTGTGTGAACGAGCGTGTATGTGTGCCACCAAAAGACATCTTGTGGAAGTGTGTTGTGGAGCCTGATCAGCTCATAACAAACAAACATACACATACATAAACTCATTCCCCAGGTCGGCACTGTGGAGATGAGTGGTGCCTCCAAAATGAACTTTATTGCCAATTCCAGCGGTGCGTTTGTCATTAACCTGAAGTGTCAGGTAGTGGTGGGGTGAACTCAGGATCTGGGCGTCCCCGCTGTAGGTGTTTCCCTAATGAGGGGTGGTCTTGAGGGTCCAGAGGCCCCTCATTAAGGAGGGGGTACTGTCATGATCTGACAGTTTTAAATTGCACTGGGTGAACTTTTTTTTACTTTGGAAAGTTCCAAGGTGTCTTGACTGTCCCCGGAGGTGGGTAGGTGTATTGCACTTTAGGTTTTTGTGCACTTAATTAGGGATCAGGTGTGACACCCTATAAAGGTGTGCTAGGGGTGTGCAATCACTGACTGTGATATTGTGAGTTTGTGTTTCACTCTGGTTTGGAGAGCCTGGAGGAAGGATGGAGCTGGTGAGGAGTCCTGCGCAGCTTAGCCAGGGGGGATGTGTTGCAGCTATGGTGTCTGGACGAAGGGCTGGCATGGCGTGGTGGGGTCACAGTAATGGTGTCAGCGGGAAGTGTCTGCATGGGCTGGTGGAGTGGCGACTATGGAGAGTGGCACTCACCATGTGGGACTTGGCCGCTGAGCTGGACTCAAGCATGCTCGACTTCGTGTCAGCGGCTGAACTCGTCCTTGGGACTCTGGTGCTGGGCAGCTGCGGCTGGTGTTGGACTCTGCTCCAAGGCTGCACTAGGGTGAAGGATCCTGTTATGGTGATGGATCCGGGTGGAGGAGAAGACGCACGCAGGTGGTGGGCTCTGTTGCTGGGAGCGCACGCAGCAGAGCAAAGCTAAGTGGTGTTTCCCCTGTATTGTCTCTTTCCTCATGTGTGTTATTAGTGCAGTGGTGGGATTAGTCTCCGCACCGACCCATTCCCTAGTGAGGGTTTAGGGTCAGGGTGAGCAAGGGCGTTAAGGTACGCGTGCGGCGACAGGTGCGGAGCCTGTTTAGGGAATGTAAGGAGTGCAGGGACACTGGCTCAGGGGAGCTTAGGAGGTCTCCATGTCCCCATTCCCTATCGCAGGGCCCACCATTGTTAAAGTTTCCCAGGTTCCCCCTTTATTATTTGATTATTGTATGTATAACGTGTAATACCTAAATTCGCCAGGTGGAGGCGGCGTATCCACCTGCACGTGTTATTATTTAAATTCGCCCCACTGGAGGCGGTGTATCCAGGGTCACGTGTGTTATGGGTCCGCCTTGCGGTATCATCTGCGTCCAGACACACGTGACCATGACAATAACAATATTTTTTATTTTAAATTCTATTTTTTACAGGGATATGGTACCCAGAGCCCGGAGGACAGTCTCCTCTCCTCCGGACCGTGGGTACCATCCGCAAATGTTCTGCTTACTTTTTGCATGGTGTGCACAGCCACATGCGGAAAGTAAGCAGAACAATGCGTTCCTATGGGTACGGGATCGCCGCGATTCCGCTAAATTAATGAGCATGCTGTGTTTTTTACCGCAAAGCGATTCCGCCACGGTAGAAACCGCAGCATTAGCACAGCATTGCGGAATGCATGGGATGCTTATTTTTCGCGGCAAAATCGCGCGGTTAAAACCGCCGCATATGAACTCAGCCTTAGTCTAGCAGACATATGCATAAACTGTCGCCTTAAGGTGCCCCGTTCTTTAAGATCTGTTTTACCCCATGTTGCTCCCTGCGAGGAGATTCCTTCCTGTAATAATTTAAATCAGACCACTGATAGTCCTGTTATCCTTTGCTCTGTGCCTCTGTGTCGCTGCATCCAGTTTCCCATCTTACACTGTCATGGAAAAGTATGTGAAGTTTAGGATAGGGAACCTTGTAAATAAGGATGAGTGAACCCAAAAAGTAACGTTCGGTGTCCGTACCAAGCTCTTACTGTCCGGGCACGGAAACCGAGCACAGACTTCACCAGGAAGTCCATGTTACTCTTCGGGATCGGCTTCCCGAACACCTGGTATTTGTCTCGCTGTCATGTGCATGGCAGCACAGCAAACGCCGCTTCTGATCAGCTGTGAAATCATCCCCGCCGGTCAGAGAGCTGTGGTTCCCCACACTGTCAAAAAACAGCAGTTGCACTCAGCTGTGATTGAAAGTATAAACTTTACATCCGGTCATTTGTGTCAGCTGATGGGACTACTGATCCCATCATCCGACACCTGCTGCCACTAATAACAGTGAAAGCAGAAGCAGCGGATGGGAGTATTCATCAGCCGCACCTGCTCTGCAAATAAATAATTTAAAAAAAAATTGTGTGGGTTCCCCTTATTTTTGCTAACCAGCCAGACAAAACTCACAGCTGGGGACTGCAACCCTCAGCTGTCAGCTTCAGCCCTAACCCTAATGGGAAAATGGAAATAAATACATTTTTATAATTTTATTATTTTTCCTTAACTAAAGGGGTGATAACGGGGGGGTTTGATTTACTATTTATGGCGGTTTTTATGTTTGGCGGCTGTCACACGCTAAAAGACGCTTTTTATTGTAAAAATAGTTTTTGCATCACCACATTTTGAGAGCTATAATTTTTCGGTATTTTGACTCACCGAGTTATGTGAGGTCTTATTTTTTGCGGGACGAGCTGATGTTTTCATTGGTACCATTTTTGGGCACGTAACATTTTTTGATCGTTTTTAATTCCAATTTTTTGCACGCAGAATGAACAAAAACCAGCATTTCAAGAATTTCTTTTGGGGGAGTGCGTTTACACCGTTCCGCGTGCGGTAAAATTGATATGGCGGTTTTATTCTTCGGGTCAGTACGGTTACAGCGATACCTCATTTATGTAGTTTTTTTATGTTTTGGCGCTTTTATGCAATGAAAACAATTTTATATAAAAAATAATTATTTTTGCATCGCTTTATTCTGCGAGCTATAACTTTTATTTTTTCGCTGATGATTCTGTGTGGTGGCTCATTTTTTGCAGGACAAGATGATGTTTTCAGCGGTACCATGGTTATTTATATGTGTCTTTTTGATCGCGCGTTATTGCACTTTTTGTTCGGCGGTATGATGATAAAGCTTTATTTTTTGCTTTATTTTTGTTTTTTAAGGGGTTCGTTAAGGGGGTTAACTAATGGGACCGTTTTATAGGGCAGGTTGTTACGAAAGCAGCGATACCAAATATGTGCATTTTTATTGTTTTTTTTGTTTTTTTTATTTCCAAAAAATGAATTTATTAGGGAATGTTTTTGTTTTTTTTAAATTTATTTAGCGAATTTTTTTTTTTTTTTTTATTTATTTTTTTTTAGAAATTATTTTTACACTTTTTTTTTTAACTTTATTATATTGTCCCAGGCGGGACATAACTGTCATGTGACAGATTGCTGATCTGTCACATCACAGATCGCTGTGACAGATCAGCGATCTGTCACAGGCAGTACAGAAGGCTTCCTTGTGCCTGCGCTTTGTAGGAAATGAGGAAGCCAGCTCCCTGCAAGCCCCCGAAGGTCCCCGCTGCCATTTTGATCTGGGGACCTGCAGGGAAGGCGACCCCCACAGCGGCGCTGCACATCGCGCTGCTGCGGGGGTCGCAGGGAAGTACGGAGAGAGCCCCCTCCCTGCTGATGCTTCCCTAAACCCCTGGTACACTGTGATCGTGTTTGATCGCAGTGTGCCAGGGGTTAAGGTGTCGGGGGCGGTCCCTGACACATAGTGCCGGGTGTCAGCTGTGATAATCAGCTGACACCCGGCCGCGATCAGCGGCGCTCACCACGCGGGCGCCGCTGATCGCTATGACGTACTATCCCGTCCCTGGGAATTAAGTCCCAGGGCACGTGAACGGGATAGTACGTCATATGGCAGAAAGGGGTTAATTATTTATTTGCAGAGCAGAAGCGGCTGATGAAAACTCCCATCTACTGGTTTGCTCTCACTGTAATTAACGGCAGTAGGTGTCGGATGATAGGACTACTGATCCCATCAGATGACACCAGTGACCAGAGGTAAACTTTATACCTCCGATCATATCTGAGCTCTCCCGCTGTCTTTTGACAGCGTGGGAACCGCGGCTCTCTGACTGGCGTGGATGATTTCCCCGGTGATCAGAGAAGGTGTTTGCCATGCTGTCATGCACATTACAGCACAGCAAACACTGGATGTACGGGCCCCCCATTCAAGTGAAAGGAGTCCGGGTACTGTTCTGGTGCCCGAACCCGAAGTTTTTGTAACTGTTTGACCGAACCCGCCGGACCCTAACATCCAGGTGTCCACTCATCTCTGCTTGTAAAGAAACAATTCTCAGATTATCAGGTTCACTGTTGAATTCCTAGTATTGCTATTGCAAAAAGGTCAACACTTGAGTAGTGGACCCCTGGATCGCAACAGATGGGCAAGAAAAATTTGGGAAGACCTTACCTCCATGCTTTCCCTATTGGCAATAGCTGACTATGTAAACAGGTGCGTCAAATAATTGTTTGGGGGGACAGGCAAAGTCAGTTGAGTACTGTGAGAATAGCAGTAGACAGAGGACAACAGTCTGAGTCAGGATTACAAGAAGAGTTGCCAACGGGTACTCAAAATTTTAGAACTATGCTTTGTCAATTTCAAGAACTATAAAACCATTTGGTTCATTAGAGAGTAATGGGGAAGTGACCCTAATGGACCTTGGATCTATATAAGGTTAGCTGAGGGTTGAGGATTAGCATGTCCTTGGGGGTCTGACCAGCATCAAGAGGTGGCAATAGCCGGTAAGCACAGAAGCTGGCGGTAAGCATGGCAGCACACGGAGCAAGGGCTATTGGCTGAGTCTGTTTTGAGAGTTGTAATATGTTGGTTGACCACCCTGGTAAGGAGCTGCATCGAAGATATTTTTGGATGAAACTTTTTTATAAGTTGACATAAGGCAAAATAACAAAAATGTGTATTATGCGCATTGTAACTTTAAATGTCATAGGGGATGTCTGATTAGGACCCCTTTTTATTAGTGTGGATGGTGGTTCACTTAAAGGGAATCTGTCACCAGGTTTTTGCCATGTAATCTGAAAGCAACATGATTTAGGGGCTGAAACACTGATTCCAGCAATGTGTCACTTGCTGGGTTATAAGTTGTCATTTTGAAACAATTACTGTTTTCTCAACTGCAGATCTAGCGGTGCTCCAGTGTTCAGCTCGGTATAACCACGCCCACACCACTGATTGGCAAGTTTCTTTGTTCAGTGTACATTAACAGAAAGCTGCCAATCAGCGATAGGGATGGGGTTGGACTAGGAGGCACGAATCACCTAGGCCTGTAGTGATAATCTCTTTCTGATAAAACACTGAATTTATTGAAACCGTAACACACAGCTCAGTAAGTGACCACTGGAATCAGCATCTCCTTCCCCTACATCATGATGCTCTCAGATTACACAGCAATAATCTGCTGATAGATTCCCTTTAAATGGTTGAATATAATAGTACAGTCACTACCATAGGGAAAAACCGTAAGACCAGCTGAATAGTTTCTGACTTCAGACCTAAGGTGATCAGGTTCTACTAGCTGTAAAATGTTAATATATATGTCTCTCATATGTTATGCTACAGCTTAATGTTATCATATTTTTTTGCATTAGTTTGTTTTAACTCAAAAACTTGGCTTTATGTCGATGGAAAAATCAAGTTTATCCCTACAGTGGAGCAATTTTTACTAATTAGATCAGCAATAAAGTGCCAGAGGAGCTATATATATATATTAGTGTGTGTGTATGTGTGTGTGTATATATATATATATATATATATATATATATATATATATATTAGTGTGTGTATATATATGTATATATTTATATAGTTTTTATTTTTATAAACTCCATGTGTTATCGATTTATTCAGAGATCCATAAAACAGGGCTATGTACCTCTGAATAAAGATGATGTTGAATTTTTCATTTAGATTCACGGACAAAATATATTCACATTGTATCAATTAAAAACATCTTGTCCTAAAAAGTTACTTTATAGGGAAAAAAAAGTGCATGCGTTTTTTAGCGCTAAAATACAGCGCAAAAAAATACAAGTGTGAAACCAGCCTGCCATTCATTTGTCAGACATTAGTGCTCAATACAACTACAAAAAGACTGAAGGTGAGCGCATTCTAGTCAATGAGGCCCTGTAGGACAAGTCTTCTAAAGCCCACACAGTGCACCGTCTCTTAAAAAACTCATGCACATTGGTTTCGGTTCCATTTTTTGGCACTCTCGGGCACCAGAGTGATCTAGAAGACTATAATTGGCATCTGTGGAAGCCCAATGCTAGGTGAAACCTTTAAATGTCCAAAAAGTAAATGCCCACTATCTATCCTTGAAATTAGTCTGTTTATTGTGGATAATGTGCTAATTGATTTCCGCGGGGAAAAAAAGACCAAAAAAACAGAAACTAGAGTCGGCATGTTCTGCGCTTAAGTACCAGCAATGAAATTGGCAGCTCCAACACCTCCTGTAATGTATATGCAACAGTCCTAGCATCTCCTGTGATGCATATGCTCTGGCATCTTCTGTGTGAAGTTATTGCTCCAGCATCTCCTGTCATGTATATTCTGCAGCCCAGAGTCTCCTATGTGATGTATGTGCGGAAGTCTCAGTGTCTTCTGTGTTATGCTTATGCTCCAGTCCCAGTGTCTCCTATGTGATGTATATACTACAGCACCAGTGTGTCCTATGTGATGTATATGCTCCAGCCCAGCATCTGTGTGATGTGTGTATACTCCTTCCTAAGCAACTCCTTTGTGACGTGTATGCTGCAGCTCCAGTGTGTTAGGAGTCAGTTTCCTGCGTCTGCTCTGCAGGAATCCAGACCCTTACATTCTGCGGTCTCTTGCTCTTTATCTACCGCAGAGGAGATTGCCTTGCAGCAAATCTCTCCAGGGGCTAAGTCCCTCTGTCCTCCTACTGAGCATTCTCATGAGACTGTTTCCCATTGGAGATCGGGAGTCATGTGCTCAGGTCCTGCTCCAGATCTCATTGGTCCATCTTGGAGGTCTGGAAGCTTCAGGAAGGTCCCGGCTGCTATAAAAAGCGCGCATGGCCGTTCCGCCATGCGCTAGTATAGACTATACTGCTATGTGTGAATGGTGACGGATGTATGATTCTGGTGACTGACTTATTATGAAACCCCTTCCCCCTATTACGCATGTGGTTAGGGAATTAGTTCAGTAGTCAGCGCCAGTCTGTGGCAAGCCTTAGGCCTCTGTGCACACCGCACATCTGCGCTAGCGTCCGACATAGCGCCTGCTTTGTAGCTGTGTCGTCCAGTGGCAGTGTCCTGCGCCGCGCTGCAGTTGCAGCCCTTCTTGGCGTTCGCAGTAGCGATGCCGCACACACGGTAGGTCTAGACGGACGCAGACCCTCTGTCTTAGTTCCTGCTCCTGTGACCTTATACCGTGTGCATTTACCTGAGGCCTGTGACTCTAACAGGCTCAGCCTTTTTGTATGTTTTTGTTGCGGCGCCTCTGTGTGTGAACAGAGCCCGCTCTGCGCACTTTGGGTGAAGTTGAACCCGTGCGCATTATATCGCCATATTGCTCGTCTGCCATTACTCAGCAGTGGTTGTCACACCTACTGCACGGTGGACCCCGAGCGGCGAACGCACTTTATTATTATTTTTATTTAGTGCGTTCCGCCGTTCCTAACATTATACTAGCGCCAGGGTCTGGCTAGTGATGGCAGATCAGCAGCAACTCCTTCAGTGCATTCGCCAGCTAGAGGGGCGGTTGGCTACTCTTGAGAGTGTTATTACAGCGGCGATGTCTTCGGAGGCTGCTGTACAGGCAATCACAGAGGCTGTTTCTCGTATGTCCACGTCCTCCCACGTGCCGACAGTTACCCGCCTCCCGTTGCCCGATAAATTTTCTGGCGATGGTGCCTCCTGTAGGGGTTTCGTCAGCCAGTGCTCTATCCAGCTGGAGTTACTGGCTGCGCGATTCCCTACGGAGCGGGCCAAGGTGGGGTTTATTGCTTCCCTTCTGTCAGGCAAGGCGTTGGAGTGGGCTACGCCACTATGGGAGCGTGGTGACCCAGAGGTTCGGACCGCTGCTCCGTTTTTAACAGCTATTAAGCAGGTCTTCCTGGGACCACGGGTCACGCACGACACCTCTCTACAGCTACTGGCTTTGACTCAGGGATCCCTCTCGGTTGGTCAGTATGCCGTTCGTTTTCGGACACTGGCTTCCGAGCTGGAGTGGTCTGACAAAGCTCTCATCCCTGTGTTTTGGAGAGGTTTAGCTGAGCATGTTAAGGATGCTCTTTCTACCAGAGAGGTTCCTGCAAGTCTGGAGGAGCTGATTGCCATTGCCACCCGTATTGATCTCCGCTTTTCGGAGCGTGGACTGGAGCGTGCTCAATCCAGACGGTTACTCCGGCTCCCAACCTCTTTGAACCTCTGGAATCACCCGAGCCAGAGTGTTCACTCCCAGAGCCCATGGAGGTGTCTCGCGCCAGTCTCGAGGCGCGTCCGACACGAAGTTCCACTTGTGGCTGCCACTGTCAGCACTCTGTTCACCAGGATAACGGGGCACCCGCAATGGCCAAACTCTGTGCCGCTGGGCAAGACCTTTGTACCCCCTCGCCTTCGGCCAAAGGTTCTTGTGTGGGCACACGCGTCCAGGGCAGGTGGTCACTGTGGCTACATGCAGACCACAAAACTCCTGGCAGGGTCGTATTGGTGGCCGCACAGGGCTCGGGACATTAAGAAATATATTAAGGCATGCGCCCCGTGTGCTCGTGTAAGCTTCCTTAAACAGAGAGTGGAGATGTTCGCCGAAACACCGCGGCGTCCCACTTCAACTTATGCTCCGGGCGGTTTTGCCGCTCCTGTTGTCTCCCACGTGTCCCTTCTTAAACCTGGCGATCTTGCTGCCTCTGATACCTTCCATGTGTCCCGGTTTTCCTTGTCACCTACCGGGACATCAGACTTGCCTTCGGACGAGTCTGAGGTTTATGCCTCTGTTGGGCACAGGGTGGTGGATTGGAAGGCTCAGAGAGGAGGGGGCCCTAGAAGGGGGGTAATGTTAGGAGTCGGGTTCCTGCGTCTGCTCTGCAGGAATCCAGACCCTTACATTCTGCGGTCTCTTGCTTTTTATCTGCCGCAGAGGAGATTGCCTTGCAGCAAATCTCTCCAGGGGCTAAGTCCCTCTGTCCTCCTACTGAGCATGCTCATGAGACGGTTTCCCATTGGAGATCAGGAGTCATGTGCTCAGGTCCTGCTCCAGATCTCATTGGTCCATCTCGGAGATCTGGAAGCTTCCGGAAGGTCCCGGCTGCTATAAAAAGCGCGCATGGCCATTCCGCCATGCGCTAGTATAGACTATACTGCTATGTGTGAATGGTGACGGATGTATGATTCTGGTGACTGACTTATTATGAAACCCCTTCCCTCTGATATTACGCATGTGGTTAGGGAATTAGTTCAGTAGTCAGTGCCAGTCTGTGGCAAGCCTTAGGCCACTGTGCAAACCGCACCTCTGCGCTAGCGTCCAATATAGCGCCTGCTTTGTAGCTGTGTTGTCCAGTGGCAGTGTCCTGCGCTGCAGTTGCAGCCCTTCTTGGCGTTCGCAGTAGTGATGCCGCACACACGGTAGGTCTAGATGGATGCAGCCCCTCTGTCTTAGTTCCTGCTCCTGTGACCTTATACCGTGTGTATTTACCTGAGGCCTGTGACTCTAACAGGCTCAGCCTTTTTGAATGTTTTTGTTGCGGCGCCTCTGTGTGTGAACAGAGCCTGCTCTGCGCACTTCGGGTGAAGTTGAACCCGTGCGCATTATATCGCCATATTGCTCGTCTGCCATTACTCAGCAGCGGTTGTAACACCTACTGCACGGTGGACCCCGAGCGGCGAACGCACTTTATTATTTTTATTTAGTGCGTTCCGCCGTTCCTAACATTGTGTCTCCTGTGTGATGTACAGTATATAGAGCAGTTTCTGTGTCTCCATTGTCGTATATACTTTAGACCTCCCATTACTTAAGTTCTATAAATGTAACGTGAACAGTGATGCATTTCCCACTGAGTAGACGTGTAGTGTAATATACATTTGTGTTCAGGACTTACTGCTGCAAGTTCCTTTCAAAGTTCATCACAAAGGGGTGACTGGACTCCTGACTGACGCAAACTTGGAAAAGCAGTTGCGAGTAGCAACTTCACTAACACCTAACTTTACACGTCAAACCAAAGAGGAGCAGCTCCAGCCGTCACATTAGGGGTGAGATAAATACATGTATCACCAAATATAGCAGGTTCAATTTCAAGTTTATAATTTTGTATGGTCCCCTAGTATAAATATCCAGATGGCCCCTGTCAGAAAAAAGGTTTGCAATCCCTGCTTCAAGGGCTTCAACATGGAAGTCTCTGCACAAGAGTCTTCAACTTTGCTCAACTATTATCAGGATCAAACTGAATAGTTGCAGCACACAGCCTTTTCTAATATAGGAAACGGCACATTTTGGTAGTCTAGCATTTAAACTCAGACATTGGTACACCAGGTGCTTGATCTATATTGTGGAGCAGGTCTCTGCCACTTTTTGCTAAATCTGTGCTACCCCTGACTCTCCTAGTCCCAGCTAGAATCATACCAATTTGGAGGCCCTGCTTTTGTTTCTGTAGCCACAGGGTATCTGTGATGATTAACATGGAGCCCAACATTGCACTTCCAGTGGTTCCTCTCTATCTCCATCTTCTTTTGGTTTTACTGTCCGTTGCTCAGATTTTTGTTCCAAAAATGCAAAGCAGACTAGAGTACGCCGTATGAAACACCATGTCCATGTATGCTTCCAATGCTGAGAAAATCATCCTCCCAGGAACCAGCTTTCCTAAAATACAAATAAGTAGTTTGAGTCATAAAATGTTAATTTTGATATTGGCAGTTAAAATTTCAAAAAATATTATCACGTCTCTGTTGTCGGTTGTCCCTAGACCAGGGGCTCCTTCACTGTCCCTAATACCATAGCTCACCCTGTTCACTGGATTACTTCTGATGGTGAAGATGCTGGGGCCACGTACCTTGCCTTAGCTCCTTAATCCACCCTCAGTCTGGACCCACCCAGGAAAGAGGGGAGTAGTAGTGTACAGTAATACACCAACCAGACTAACAAGGTAATATATGAACAGGGGTAATGAAAAATACCCAAACATACAAGTATACTCACACATGTAACAGAGGAATGCATCAGGGAGCGGAGGATGGGGTTAAACCAAAGTAGGAGAAGAAACTGAATTATCACACACTCAAAACCTAGCTACAGCAACAGATAAGTCCACCAACCACCTTCTCCAATAACCACTAACAACAACCTCCCAGCCATGCAGCATAAGCTACTCTGACAATGAGTGCTAGCCAGGGTCCAGATTATATAGGAGACGGGAGTGGTTAACAGTGCACAGCTGAGCGCCTTAATGCGGGAAAGCTTTCAGGAGCTCTCAACTGAGCAGATTAACCCCTGCACTGCTAAAAGAAACTTAAACTGTTAAATATGAAGTTGTAGGAGAAATCAAGTGCTGCGGTCTTCAGGCTCCTTTGTCACAGTAAACCCATGACAATTATGCAGCCATTATAATATGGATTTTCAAAGTAAGCACATCAGCCTCAACAGGTCGAACAGATCTTATTCATAATGTGTACAGTTTTTTATTGTGAAATCTATTGATGGATGTTCTTTATAAAAGCTGAGATTGGAATGTCTATGAGCCAGCCTCAAGTGACTGGGGCTATAGATACAGCCAAATGGGCTACACTATGGCTGTTTCCTTGAGTCCCATAAAAGTGAATGAAAATTATGACAAGCCATGCAGCACTGCAAGCAATACAATTTCCATAATTCACGATGCATTGGCATAGTTATTTCCATTTCAATGACTGAGATGGGAATAGCCCTATATGTTCTGTTCCTGACTTACTAGGTCTGGGTAAGGAGCACTACCTACAAGAGGCTCATCTCGTGTTGATTGAGCACAACGCTTGAAGAGACTGTTACAGAGAAACTTAAAGGGAATCTGTCAGTGGATTTTTGCTAGGTATGGAGACCCTGATTCTAGTGATACATCACTTACTGGGCTTTTTCAATGAAATCACTGTTTTTTTCAACAGATTTAATACTACAGGGCTAGTTGTCACGTGCCTCCTAGTCCAACCACGCCCCCAATACTGATTAGCAGCTTGGTCAATCAGTGATGTGGGCAGGTTTATACAGGGATCAAAGAACTGCTAGGACTGCCGCAGAGAAAATACTGATTTTATAAAAACTACATCAATGAGTGATACATCCGTGCAATCAGGGTTTCTGTCAATACATCATGATGTTCTCAGATTACATAGCAGAAACTTTTAATATGCCACACATTGCCTTGCCATATTGTGCTCTCTGTTCTTATAGTGCAGTCATGAACAGGAAGGCATCTAATAAGTTTTTTTCCAAAACGAGCCGTCTTCGACATGGAGCGAGATAAAGTCGCCTCACTCATATAAACAGACGGCACAATATGCAGCTGGATCAAAACATTTCACCTTAGATAATGATTCTTCATCTCCAATACCCTACACACTGCTTTCCTCATGTACAATGCCAACAGCCATACTTCATTTATCAAGTTTAAAAATGGATTTGCAACTGAAGGCAGCTGAACCCGTTTAGCACACATGGCGCTTGGGTTGTTTAAACTGTCACCGGGGAAACAGATTTGCTGGTTCCCAGAATCCGTTCTCTGCTGGAGATGCTGCAGTTTTCATTACCCCTAAATAGTAGACATACGGCACGTTCATGGGGATCTGGGGGGATGCCTTCCAGGGCATTCTACATGTGGTGCTTGTTTTAGAAAGCAATTTGCAGGCATTGATGGAGGTGGCCGCGACATCTTCAGGATGATAAACTGAAGCGTCAGCATTGGATTTATGCTCGTGATGCAAATAAATGAGTAGGAATAAAATGGGGATGGATAATTAAGGTTTGTCCATAAAGAATAGAACATAAGGGGAATTCTACAATTGCTCACCACTCAGAATCTAGATTGCTGGTGGAGAGGGTGTGCCAAATTAATGTTTGCATTGACCCATTCTTAAACTCAAAAATCACGATCGAGCAAAATTCTTACGTGTCTAGTGTTAAGTTCTTGATATGTGCGAGAGTTGAAATAATTTAACATTTTATGCTACAGCCCAATGTGGTCAGTACCTGGACCATCACAGATTAGTGATTCCCAGTCGAACACAGTTTGTACTAAAGCATTTACTGTTTGTACCACAGGCACTCGTACTCTCTCTTTTTCTTTTTCTTTCCTTCTCTCTCTCTTGTTTTCTTTCTCTTTTTTTCTTTTTTTGCTTTTTTTTTCTTTCTCTCGCTCTACTCTCCTCTCTTCTCTCTCTCTCTGTGTTTGTGACTTTCTGTCTGTCTCTCTTTCTCTCCCCTCTTCTCTTTCTTTCTTTCTCTCTATCTCTCTCTTTCTGTCTCTTTCTATCTCTCTCTTTCTGTCTCTCTTTCCTTTCCCTTATGTAGTTTCTGAGCACTTACAACCTTTCTAGTATTGAGATTCATGCTAAATTTATTTTCCACAAATCAACTTTTTCCAAACTTTCAGAGAAAGTTTTGCAAAACCAGCAAATTCAAATTCTAAAAGCTCTGCTCATCTGTTGTACATAAGTTTTAAGAATGGATTTTTTTGGTGCTAGTAAGCTGGTGGTCTCTTGTTGATGTAGGGTACTAGAAATGTCACATTAGTGACTCCCATCCCAACTTACTGCATGTTCGTGTTAGGATCTCTTGATTTTTTTTTTTTTTTTTTTTTTAACATTTGTAGATTTTCTGTCCCCCGATATCTATTTCACAGTACATGTCCGCTCTCTGGGTATCCCCTGTTTATGACGTGCATGTTCAGGTAGCATTGGCTTTGCAGTACTCTATTATCGCAGTGATGCAATGCTCGGGGAGACTTGTAGCACTCATAATAACAACAGTTTCATATGTCTATTAATATTTTAACATGCTTTTAAGAAAATTTGGCTTTTTTTCTAGCTCTGGTCTCCACGCAGACATTTATTACAGCTAATGACAGACATAACACTTAGTATCACCATACATAAAGCCTATTTGCTTTATTCCTATCCATTTTTAACATCTATTATTAACACAAAAACTAATTTTGTGCAAGTTAATCAGCGTACTTCAATCCTCCGTTACCAGTTGTGTTTTCGTGTACGGCTTTGGTCCTGAGTGGGTTTGTACTGTATTATGCATCCTCCATAAAGGATTGTATTAAGGGTAATGGGTTACATATATTACTGCAATTGATAGTGATGTCATTTGCCACAAGAGAGATGTATAAATATCTAATACTCTGGAGCCATCTTGCCTAGACCAAGAGGGGGTCTGATGTTTACATTGGACAAGTCATATGTGTGAAGTATATTTAAGTTTGTCCTAATTACCCCTTCTCCCACCCCCCCCCCAAAAAAGTGAGGAATTCTCAGAGAAAGAAGTCTTGAAGCAAAATATATAGAATATTGAATACATAGCTGCTTTGGGGCCTATAAATCTGGAGAGGGCCAAGACCATATGGTATCTGCATCCTCAGGAGCCATCAGTTGAGCCGTCGGCTCCCTGTTCCACCATTCTGTCTATATGCCCGAGTCTCAGTACTTCACTAAATTGCACCTGCTGCACAGAGCCTCAGCACAGATGCAGGACAAAGGAGAACCAACTCATTGGAAGAATGGGGCTCGATGAGTAGTTTTCATTTTTTCAGTCAGTACTTGAGGGTGGTTTGGGAGCTTCATAATGGATGTGATGGGGGTTGTAGAGCCATAGTACTGTTTTGGTGAGACTCTGAGGGTATCATACTGAATAGAGGACTGCGGGGTCCATTATACTGTGTGGGGGAGCTGTAGGGGCAATTATACTATCAGGGAGGTTCTAAAGGGCCTTTTACACATAGCGAGATGGCTAGCGATCTCGCTAAAGCATCACCGATTTTGTGACGCAACAGCGATATCACTAGCCATCTCGCCATATGTGACACTTACCTCCCCCGCTTGATATCACTGATCCCGCTTGAACATCCTGGGCCATTTTCTTCTCGTTGGCGTCCCGGTGGCTCCGACTAGCAATGCATGGACGCAGGCGGAAGTTGTCATCATCGCTGTCGTCTGACAGGGATGAGCGACCGCCGAGCATCTCTGGATCGTTGCTGCGTCGCTGGTGAGATCTGCCTGTTTGGCAGCTCACTAGCGACCATTTAGCGATGCACCAGCGATCCTGATTGTTGTTAAAATTATAATAATTTCTGCAAAGACTCTTGTGGAAGAGAAATTCATTTTTGAGTGCGACTGTTTATCCATTGAGCATTGCTAAATGTAACGGGACCCTTAGGGCCATCATATTGTGTGCAGGAGAATGTGGGAAATATCATTGTGTGTGGGGGAATGCGTAAAGCATCATACTCTGTGTGGGGGAATGTGGGAAGCATCATACTGTGTGTGGGGGAATGTGGGAAGCATCATACTGTGTGTGGGGGAATGTGGAAAGCATCATACTGTGTGTGGGGGAATGTGGAAAGCATAATACTGTGTGTGGGAGAATGTGGAAAGCATCATACTGTGTGTGGGGGAATGTGGGAAGCATCATACTGTGTGTGGGGGAATGTGGGAAGCATCATACTGTGTGTGGGGGAATGTGGGAAGCATCATACTGTGTGTGGGGGAATGTGGGAAGCATCATACTGTGTGTGGGGGAATGTGGGAAGCATCATACTGTGTGTGGGGGAATGTGGGAAGCATCAAACTGTGTATGGGGGAATGTGGGAAGCATCATACTGTGTGTGGGGGAATGTGGGAAGCATCATACTGTGTGTGGGGGAATGTGGGAAGCATCATACTGTGTGTGGGGGAATGTGGGACGCATCATACTGTGTGTGGGGGAATGTGGGAAGCATCATACTGTGTGTGAGGGAATGTGGAAAGCATCATACTGTGAGTGGGGGAATGTGGAAAGCATCATACTGTGTGTGGGAGAATGTGGGAAGCATCATATACTGTGTGTGGGAGAATGTGGGAAGCATCATATACTGTGTGTGGGGGAATGTGGGACGCATCATACTGTGTGTGGGGGAATGTGGGACGCATCATACTGTGTGTGGGGGAATGTGGGACGCATGATACTGTGTGTGGGGGAATGTGGGAAGCATCATACTGTATGTGGGGGAATGTGGGAAGCAGCATACTGTGTGTGGGGGAATGTGGGAAGCAGCATACTGTGTGTGGGGGAATGTGGAAAGCATCATACTGTGTGTGGGGGAATGTGGAAAGCATCATACTGTGTGTGGGGGAATGTGGGAAGCATCATACTGTGTGTGGGGGAATGTGGAAAGCATCATACTGTGTGTGGGGGAATGTGGGAAGCAGCATACTGTGTGTGGGGGAATGTGGGAAGCAGCATACTGTGTGTGGGGGAATGTGGGAAGCAGCATACTGTGTGTGGGGGAATGTGGGAAGCATCATACTGTGTGTGGGGGAATGTGGAAAGCATCATACTGTGTGTGGGGGAATGTGGAAAGCATCATACTGTGTGTGGGGGAATGTGGAAAGCATCATTCTGAGTGCGGGGGAATGTGAGAAGCCATCATTATGTGTGGGGAATGTGGGAAGCCATCAATTTGTGTGTGGGGCCATCATACTGTGTGTGGGGGAATGTGGGAAGCATTATTCTGTGTGGAGTAATGTGGGAGCTATCATACTTTGCTTGGAGGAATGTGGAGGCCATCATACTGGTATTACTATATGTAAAGGCATTATTAATCCTTGTACAGGAGGAGAAGGTGAGCGGTGACATAATCTAATGTGAATGGTGGCTCTTGTGTTATCTACGGCATATAGAGGTGTATTTCAGCCATTCTATAGGAGGAGGAGGTGAGCTGTGACATTACCCATTTTGAATGGTTGATCCTGTGTTATCTACTTTATATAGATAGAAGTGTTAATGTGGCACCCCAGAGTCTGGTTGCCATAGTGACATTGCCTCCCTCAAAGGGGTGATGTCATGCCTGGAGGCAGGAGGGGGGGTCCCCATGCCAGGTAACACAGGTTACATGACAATTTCTGCTGCAGGTCAGAAAGGGGAGCTTCCTTATAAATTCTGGCCAGCAGGTGGGTTTAGTGAGTCAGTAAGAAGTCAGCTCAGAGGGTAAACAAGGGAGTTGTCATGGAAACGGGAGCAACCCATTTTGAATGGTTGATCCTGTGTTATCTACTTTATATAGATAGAAGTGTTAATGTGGCACCCCAGAGTCTGGTTGCCATAGTGACATTGCCTCCCTCAAAGGGGTGATGTCATGCCTGGAGGCAGGAGGGGGGGTCCCCATGCCAGGTAACACAGGTTACATGACAATTTCTGCTGCAGGTCAGAAAGGGGAGCTTCCTTATAAATTCTGGCCAGCAGGTGGGGTTAGTGAGTCAGTAAGAAGTCAGCTCAGAGGGTAAACAAGGGAGTTGTCATGGAAACGGGAGCAACTGGAGCTCATGACAAGACAGTTAGAGACAGTTGAAGTTGGTCTGTAAAGAGGAAATAGACAGGAGCAGAGACAAGGGGCTCTGGGGGAACTAAAATTGCATATAGCTGACCCCAGAGTGACGCACTAATATAAAAAGGGAGGTCAGAGTCCTTGGCTGGGCAGGAGCTGTACGCCCCGACAGCTGAATCTGAAGTACAGGGGACTGCAAGTTCCTTGGACACACTGAATACCTGAAGGCACGGCAGCAGACCAAGAGCCCGGGGCTGACAGTGAAAAGGACAGTACCCGTTTTATAGGCTCACGCTGTCAGTCATACAGGTTAGAGATCATCACGCAGGAGAGGAACGCAGCTTAGCTACAAGCAGCAGGGACCCGAAAACCGTGCAGAAGGAAGATCCCCCAACCCCACCTGGCAGGGTGGGTCCCCTGAATACCTCCAGGCGAGCCGGACTCAATCCATCACCTGTATGTGGTACCCCTGATTGCAACTACTTTCAAGTAAAAGGTAAAGAAAACTGCACCTCTCCGTGTCCTTCTCTTATTCTCTGCACCCCAACGTTCACCACCATCTGAACAATAAATATATATTTTCTCTGGGGCCTCGCTCTACCCGTGGGGAGCTGAACCATCTTTGCTGCGTCACCATCAGCCCCAGAGGACCAAAACCGCAGCGTCGGCCACCCATTGCCGAACACCACGGGTGGCGTCACAATTAAACACCACATAACTTTCCTCTATTTAATTACTGGATGCCCAGGGCCACGGACCGGGTCACTGCCACCGTGACATCCCCTTTTGAGAGCCTGACCGGCCCGGTACCGAGTAACCTAAGGCCCTGTGGGGCGCTCCATTAACTTTTATTGTAATTATATGTCTGAGATGATAATGAGACTGCTGAAAAGTGATCTGTATAGAACAAGAATTGTGAATCTAAGTCTTTTGGTCAATGTGAAAATTGCAAGATTTTAGAGTTTATTTTTTTTAAATATACCGTAGATAGAAAATGTGAAATTGAAAAAATATATACAAAATTTAAAAAATACGTTTAAAATAAAGACCTGCTTTAAACAAGAAGTAATTTTCTTATTATTAATTTTCTTTAAAGATTGCTTCTTCCTTATTTACAGGAGAGGTAACACTTGGCTTGCTGAAGGGGGGCTAAATGCTGGCAATGGGATAGTGGCCATGCATAGAGGATAAATGGAGTATTTAAGAACTCCAATTTTGGGATCTTTGTGATCAGTAAATGATTTATTATCTTGTACATAGGTAGTAATAACTTGTAAACATAGAAATGACCCTGTAATTAATCCATTTTTTTTTTATTAAAAAGCCTTATTATATTAACTTACACCCAACAGAGGATGTACTTGTATGTCCTATGTCAGGTGCCTGTGTATGGTGCTGATCCCGCACCATACCCAGTAGATGCCAACTGCCTTACACAGCTGGCTTCTGCCTAGGTGCATGTCCCAGGGTATTGTGGGGTGCAGTATGGGGTGTCAATGGGTTGACTTGGCAGTCGGGAAGGCCAGCGGTCATCTTGGTACATCAACAAAGTTGAGCCCCCTAGCTGAGCTTTATAGTAGACTGATTTTTAGCTAAACACAGCATTAATGTGGTCTCAGATAATCACAGGTTCAACTCAAATTGACAAGTTTAAAAAAAAAAATATATCAAATTTAAAAACCTAGAAATTAGAATTTTTACAGTATCAAATATAAATAAACTGCCTTTTTTACGTATTTTGGTATGTATCAAAATATAAAATTAATAATCTAAAAAAATGGGAAAAATTCACAAACTTACACTTATAATTTTTTTCCCCGAATTTCAGCACTCTGTATGGTAAAATGAATATACCTATAGTCTTGTAAAAATCAAGACCTCATATGGCTAAAAAAAAAAAAAAAATTTTTAAAAACTTGTGACGGTTGAAAAAAGGGAGAAGAAAAGTGAATGTGCAGTAAAGTGGGTTCACAACTTAGGAGCGTGAATGACAAAATTTTTTTTTACTTTTTTAATGTATAAAATTTAAAATATTGACAAATTACAATTTCCATAGATTTTAAAAAATAAATATAAAATACAAATATATATATATATATATATATATATATATAATATAAATTAAAAAAATCCTCTAGAAAATAAGTTTTTATAGACTGTAAATGGGCGCACTTTCCCAAAACCCAGCTTTCTGCTGAACCCACTTCTTATTTTCGGCTTGACTTGAAAGCAAGCACTGCTCCTTCTCCCGACCGGCTATTGTAGGAAGGCCCCTGCAGAATCCTGTATAACTGGCCTGATTGGTTCTCATGTGTCTCCTCATTACCCGTCTTAACAAAGCCCAGTTTCTGTTAAATCCACATTTTAGAGCGTCTTCCCGCTAATTAACAGTCTCGCACACTTTTCCACAAATAGAACCGGGCATTGTCTCTTCGGTAGCTCGCCGTGAAGCATTAGGAGACTCTTTGTGAAGTATCGGCCCTAATTCCGGTGAAGTTTATTGGAAGAGTCGCATCACTATGTGCATGTGAGCGCGAAACTTAATTAATACCTCTAATAACCACCTGAACGTTCTTCATTTCATTGCCAGAAAATATTGCAAATCTAAGTACCGGTAATCACAAAATCTCACGACTCAAATTGGATTTTTTGCTACACCTTGCTTTTGTAAAACTAGTTTTTGTGTAATTTGTTTGGAAATTTTGATTTTCTTTCATTGAGTATACATTGTTTTAGTTCTACTAAAAATGCCACATTGGATCAGATTCATTATGGCATTTTTGCTTATTTTTTGGTCTAATTTTTGCTGTTTTTTTCACCTGTTTTTTGATATGTGCCAAATTCTTTTTTTTAATTTACGTCTTTTTTTTTTTTTTTTATTCTATGTTCACTTGTTCTATTCTATTTTATGTGTTTTGTTTTCTTTTAATGTTCTCTAATTTTTTTATTTTCCAAAATGTTTCAGATTTTTTTTAAAAACTTACTAATTTTTTTTTACTCACATATATGTACTCTAGTTCCTAGCTGAGCATTTTTATGGCTGCACAAAATAAAATACCAAACTTAAAGCATGTGTGGGGGGAATGGTGAAGAAACAAAACACTGTGTAAAGAGATATTTTAATATTTAATTGTAGATTTCAGATATGACTGGTTGGAAAGTTTTGAAAAAAAAAAGTTCCCAGTAATTTGTTAAAAAAAAAAAAAAAAAAAAGCTTTATGTAAATCCTCAGTGTGCACAGTGATAGCTGTCAGGATTTTCTTGTGCCAGCGCTGGGAGGGGGCGGTCATATGACTGCATGTATCCGATTTTCATTCACATTCCGACTAGACTTAGTCAATTCACTTGCATTTTGCAAAGCCACGCACCTCTAGTCGGAAGGTGACCTCATGTATGCAAATTGCATACTTGCAGTCACACTCGCGGCACCAGATAATCTTGACAGTGTGTAGTGCTCGCAATCAGAAGATTCACAAGTCTGCAGTCATCTAGAGTGACTGGAGACTTGAACCCCAAACCTGGACAATCCCTTTCCATTACAATGGAGCGGCAGTGCGTATGTTTGACCACTACTTCATTCATTCCCTATGGAGCATGTCCTTTTCCACCTGACCAGTAGAATATGAATGCCACGGCGGTCAAGCATGCTCACTTCTACTTGAATCTGTGTGGGTCACATCAGTCTGACCACCAGTGAGCTAAACGTGATCACTCATCCTGAGGGTTGGCAACCACTTATCTTCTATCAACAATTCCTTTAAATGTCCGATAAACATTGGTCCCACATCTATCTCAAGAATAAGGGCCCTGGTGTATGTCCAGCAATTTTTGTACCTCCTCTAGGTATCTAAAGGGTAATGTTTCTCCTTGTTGAGAGTGAAAAGCCAAGCCTGGCAGGTCAGGGTGAGGAGCCATGCATGCTTGTTTGGGAAATGAAACATGCAAATTGTCTCTTCTGAAAGGAAGAGGTCTAGAACTCTAGCACCAACTATTCAAAGCAGCAATCCTAAAAATCAATATTGACTCTTTATTGAGCCTTGCAATTTGGAACTTCCCTAGAAATGAACAGAGAGCCAACCATACAGAGCTATCTGTCCATTCTTATCATTGAGTGCTGTGGACGCGTTCTCAACATAGATCGGTATCCCATATTTTATCTATGTACCATGATTTCCCGGATGGGGACACCCCTTTTAAAATATATATAAAAAAAATTTTTTTTGTAATCTGTCCAATACACATGTATGTTACTACTTAACGAAAAGTTTGAAATAAGAGAACAACATGTGTCTGATATTAGTCACACACTATATGTAAATTTTTTCTTTCGATGTACATTTTTATGATGTGGAAGTGCATCTATTCATTAATAATGGATCGCCTGCTAATACACACAGCTCCATTCATTATGTCAAGTCGCAGGCTGAAATGCTGCAACATCTGTCCATTTTTTTTTTTAGATTTCGTACATGTATCCCATATGTATCATGCTGTCATACCAAATAAAAAAAGCATAAAAATGCCATCAAGGCAGCAAGCAATCCTATTATTTTTTAACCATTACTTATGTATAGTATCACTTTTACAGCAGCGATTGTACTCATACTTGATCTTTTGTTCGTGTGAAATCCTTCACCTGTGTTTTTGTTTGTTTTTTAAATAATGATGAATTTTGTGCTGTTGTTTGAATAAACAACTACATCATTATTCGCCAACTTTGCCAAATTTTTTCCCCCAAAATTCTATTCTAGGTGAATAGATTCACCCGAATTTCAATACTGGAAAAATTGTAACTGCAAGAGTGAGTGAGAGACAGAAGACCACGCTGACCATAAGAGATTATACTCTACAGGAGAGAGAGAGAGGACCCCACTGACCATAAGACCTTGCACTCTACAGTAGACAGAAACTTGGCCAGTGACTCAAGAGATAGAAAACAACTCTGTAGTACAAACTGTCCTCCGCTGTGAACCCCTGATCTGTGATGGCCCGCGTACTGACAACATCAGTACAAGGTGTGATAATCCACTGTACAGTTGTGTTCAAAAGTTTACATACCCCGGCAGAATTTTTGCTTTCTTGGCCATTTTTCAGAGAATTTGAATGATAACACCAAAACTTTTTCTCCACTCACAGTTAGTGGTTGGGTGAAGCCACTTATTGTCAAACTACTGTGTTTTCTCTTTTTAAATCCGAATGACACCCCATAACGTCCAAATGATCAAAAGTTCAGAATACCCTGGTGATTTTGGCCTGATAACATGTACAGAAGTTGACACAAATGGGCTTGAATGGCTACTAAAGTTAACATCCTCACTTGTGACCTGTTTGCCTGTAATCAGTGTGTGTGTATAAAAGCTGAGTGCGTTTCTTGGATCCAGACAGACTCTTGCATCTTTCATCCATCCACTGACGTTTCTGGATTGTGAGTCATCGGAAAAGCAAAAGAATTGTCAACAGATCTACAGGAAAAGGTAGTTGAACTGTATAAAACAGGAATGGGATACAAAAAGATATTCAAGGAATTGATAATGCCAGTCAGCAGTGTTCAAACTGTGATTAAGAAATGGAATATCAGGGGCTCTGTAAAAACAAAACCATGGTCAGGTAGAGCAACAAAAATGTCGTCCACAACTGCCAGGAAAATTGTTCGGGATGCAAAGAAAAATCCACAAGCTGAAATACAGGACTCTATGAAAACTAGCAGTGTGGCTGTTGCAAGATGCACAATAAGGAGGCACCTGTCACGATCCATTTTTGGATCGATGTCAGATCTGGATCCTCAGATATATCCTTTTTTCCTTTCTAGCCATCGGGGGGTTAAAGTCAGTTTTTGCCCCCGGTGGCTGCTGGTGTTACTGCAACTGTAGTTGGTCGGCTGCTGGATATTCCCCCCCCCCCTGGTGGCTGCTGGTGTTACTACACATTTAATTAGCCAGCACGTGTGACCACCCCCCCTCCTTCCTTTAAAAGGCCAGCAGGTGCTCCAGATCACTATTAGTGATACTGTTAATTTGGAAGCCAACCATGTGGAGGAGACAAGTTATCTTGAGCAGTGGTGTTTGCAGCAGACTTGGAGCAGTGGTTACCCTGCTGGAAGCTATGTTCGGGTGCCTTACTCTGCGGTTCAGGGCTTGACTGCAGAGGAAGCTAAGTGTTGTTTGTTTTTCCCTGTCTGTTATTTTCCTTGGTGTTTATTAGTACAGCGGTGGGAACAGTGTCCACACTAGCCAGTTCCCTAGTAAGGGATAGGTGCAGGGCTAGTGAGGGACTGAGGTATCCTGATCGGCGACATGTTGAAAGAACCTGTATAGGGACGTGAGGAGAGTTCAGGAGGTGTCCACTTCCCCATTCCCTATTGTAGGGCCCACCATTGTAATTGTGTCCCTTTTTTGTCTTGTTGCTTTAGTGACTGACTGATCGTCGGGTTGCATCACACAGGGCCAAGTCACATCGTGACATTATCACCAACCGTCCCATTTTTTCTGGTGAGCCATGGTCCAAATGCAGGCCTTTTCCACACTGCTTCAGTCCCTCACTGATGAGTTTAAGGTGCTGCAGGGTGAGGTGGTGCAGCAGCTGCAGCAGTTAGTGGGCCTCAGCTCAGGTTCAGGCTCAACCAGAACCCAAGATATCTCTCCCTGACAGGTTTGCTGGAGGGAGAGAAAAATTTCTTGTTTTTCAGGAGGCCTGTAAGTTATATTTCAGGCTCCGCCCCCGTTCATCAGGGAGTGAGGAACAGCATGTGGGGATTATTGTCTCCCTTCTTAAGGGTGGTCCCAAATCCTGGGCCTTCTCCCGACCAATTCACCATCATTACGGTCGGTGAACGGGTTTTTTCCAGCTCTGGTGCTGGTGTATGGAGATCCTGATGGTGTCTTCCTGACAGAATCCCGACTCCATAAAATCAAGCAGGCGGGCCGGCCGGCTGAGGAGTACTGCTCGGAATTCAGGAGGTGGGCCACTGACACACAGTGGAATGACCCTGCCCTTAGGATACTCTGGTGCAGTACGCCGCCCCCCGGTCGTTGGAGGCTGCCATGTCCCTTGCCATCCGGGTGGATAGACGCTTCAGGGAGAAACATACACCAAACGTGCCCCCTGTAGTCCTTGGTGGGGAGGAGGACACACCAGTCCTGACGGACTTAACCCATGCAAGTGGGAGGAGCTAGTTCCCAAACGGTGTTGCCTGTGGTTCGTCGTGGTGTGGGGGCATGTTTTCATATTGGGCAGACTGGTCATTTCATCAGAATCTACCTAGCGCGTGCCAAATCATCTGTACCAGCTAAGAAGCCACGTCCCCCTGGTCGTGTGGAGGGAGGCCACCAGGGAGTGTATATTTCCTCCATTCTGTCCCTTCAGTGTGCCTTGTCAGCAAAAGTGTTGGTTGGCGGGGTAACTGAGGGCATATCGGCGATTGTGGACAGTGGAGCAGATGTCAATTTGGTGGATGCCCACTTTGTCCAGACTCATGGCCCTGTGGTGTAGGATGCTAGCCAATCCCCTAAGCGTCCAGGCCATTGACTCTGTCCCACTGAGCCAGGGGAGGTTGACCCAAGTCGTGGATAAAATACATCTGCGTATAGGGACTTATCATGAAGAGTCCTTGTCATGCTATAAAAGTCCAGCTGGTGCTTCAGATCACTGTTAGTGATACTGTTCATTTGGAAGCCAACCGTGTGGCGGAGACAGGTTGAAAGAACCAGTATAGGGACATGAGGAGAGTTCAAGGACACAGCCTCAGGAGAGTGCAGGAGGTGTCCCTTTGATTTGTCTTGTTGTTTTAGTGACCGACTGATCGTTGGGTCGCGTCACACAGAGCCAAGTCATATCGTGACAGCACTTGAAGAAAAATAGGCTGCATGGTTGAGTCGCCAGAAGAAAGCCATTACTGCGCAAAGACCACAAAGTATCTTGCCTACAATACGCAAAACCACACAGAGACAAGCCTCAAAACTCCTGGAACAAGGTAACTTGGAGTGATGCCGAGACCAAAATTGAACTTCTTGGCCACAAGCATAAACATTACATTTGGAGAGAGGTCAACAAAGATGAAAGGAAGACCATTCCTACTGTAAAGCATGCTGATGTTTTGTGGATGTGTTGGCTACAAAGGCGCAGGAAACTTGGTCAAAGTTGAAGGAAATATGAATGCAGCACATTATCAGAAAATACTGGTGGCAAATTTGCACTTATCATCCCGGAAGCTGCGCATGGGACATACTTGGACCTTCCAACATGACAATGATCCAAAACACAAGGCCAAATCGACCGGTCGTCGGCTACAGCAGAACAAAGTGAAGGTTCTGGAGTGGCCATCTCAGTCTCCTGACCTCAATATCTTGAGTCACTCTGGGGAGATCTCAAGTGCGCAGTTCATGCTAGACAGCCCAGGAATTTACAGGAACTGGAGGATTTTTGCCAAGAAGAGTGGGCAGCTTTACCATCTGAGAAAATAAAGAACCTCATCCACAACTACCACAAAAGACTTCAAGCTGTCATTGATGTTGCAGGGGGCAATACATGGTATTAAGAAATGGGGTATGTGAACTTTTGATCAGGGTTATTTGCATGTTTTGGGTTGTCATTATGATTTAAAAAGAGAAACCACAGTAGTTTGACAATAAATGGCTTCACCAAACTACTAACCATGAGTGGAGAGAAAATTTTGGTGTTATCATTCATATTCTTTGAAAAAAAGGCCAAGAAAACAAAAATTCTGCTGGGGTATGTAAACTTTTGAGCACAATTGTGTGTTATATTTACAGGGCATTATGGGGAGGCTGTGCAGCCACGCAAAATGACTTAAGCCCACACTCTGCTTTTCCAGCATTGTGAGAAATGGTGCTGGGCAAGTTTTCATCTGAAAATGTTCAAATTTACATGAAACCACGTATTTAGGAAATTCGACTCTAACTTGATCCTCCGCAGATCGATCTGCTCAGCTCTACTTATTATTTTTTTAGTATTAATTATGTGCATTCACCCATCATCAATTCTTTACAATCTTCACTCTTATTGCTTTACCTCGATTGGACACAAACTACCAGCCTCATGGACATTCATGTAACTTGTAGTACGGAGACCTGTGGACTGGCTTCATACTGTGGTCCAAGTATAGACCATGAAAAATGTGTAAATCAGTTTTTTTGTTAGTTGTATTTTTTATATCAAATATATAGTAAAAACAAAATAGAAATGTTGCAATTTTCACACTGGCCATTTGGGCAATTATAGACTCCTCCTTGCTGTTACAGAAAGTGCACGTGTACATCAGCAGCAATAGACTGACTCAATCCTATGTTTAACGAAGCATCTAATGAACATGTGCAAAGGTCATGGTGAAGGGAGAGGAAGCCTTGTCAGCTGGGCTATCACCTATTGTGATTGGTAGATCCTGTGCTATCAGCTGTGTATAGTCATTGTACTTCTGCCTCTGATGATAATGAGAATGCTGGAAAGTCTTCTGTAGAGAACAGGAAGTAGGAGTTTAAAATAGCCCCAGTGATTAGTTTGAAAATTGCAATAGTTTTACATATATATTTCTTTAAAAAATTGTCAAAGCAGCCAAAAATATAATTTAAACACTGGGTTGCATTCTGATTATATATTACCTTTTAAAGGGAATACATCACCAGGTTTATGCTGCCCTTTTTAATTGTATTGTCTACTACTAGACATCTGGACTTAGGGAGGTAAAAGTGTAGTCCGTGTATAATACTCCATGTATTTTTATGGACTGAGTGATCTGCACAAAATCACTGAGAAATGTAGATTTTGATCCAAGTCTTGTCTTCTGGATCAGTCTCGCCAATGCCAGTCTATGGTTTGTGAAAAACTTGGACAGCGCTTGGATGTTATCTGTGTTCTGTCCGTTTTTCGCACACCGATAGGAGAATCTTCCATTTTTTTTTATTCATCTGCCCAAAAATGCTAAAACTCTGATGATAAAAACTGACACTGACCAAACTGTGATGGAAATCTGACCGTTTTTGGCGAACGAGAAGAATAATTCAGGTGTTAATCTGAATGAGGCCAAACAAAAAATTGTTATTCAATATTTACTTTTTAATAATATAAAACCTAAAACTATTAAAGGGGTTGTCCAGCATTTTTTTTCATTTTTTTAGTATGGGCCTCAAAACAAATAGGGTCAGCTACTTGGCAGATCTACTCTGGGCCTCTGGCCTCTCCTGACAGCGATTTCAGCTGCTCTACATCAACAGAGCAGTGCATCCTCTTCCGCTCTGCTCTGTTGATGGGGCATGACTGCCGATGTCATGGTGATTGATAAGCTGGCTCCCTGCAGTAAGTAAGAGGGGAGCCAGCTGTCAATCGCCATGACATCGGCTGTCCCGCTCTGCTTCGTTGACAGAGCTGAAGAGAGACACTTCTGCTCTGTTGATGTGATGTCACCAGATGGCAAACACCGATCTGTGATCACTCTATGCTGGCAAAAATCGGCACCGGGCACAACAGTCAGGTAGTTAGCAGGTAAGCCCATAGTAAAAGAAACCGTTCCAGATGATTAGAGATAAGCACTAAAATGCTTGTTACTCGAACGGAGTAATTTATAATACTTGGATGCTCGTTTCAAGTAACGAGCATTATGCGAGTCAATGGGAAATCCGAGCATTTTTCCGGCAAACCAACAAGGAAGTCTGGGGGCAGTGAAAATGTTGAAATGGATGGAAAAAGTGCTTAATGGAAGGAGAACAGCATGGGGAATACTTTTGGAAGCTTCTCTGACTCCCAGATCGCTACCGACAACAATGTTTTCACATGTTCACTCCACTTTAACCCCTTTATCCCCCAAGCCTGTTGCACTTTCATGACCAAACCAAATTTTTACAATTCTGACCACTGTCACTTTATGTGGTAATAACTCTGGAACGCTTCCATGGATCCCACTGATTCTGAGTCTGTTTTTGTGACATTATGTACTTCATGATACTGGTAAAGTTTCTTCGATATGACTTGCGTTTTTGTGAAAAAAAAAACTAAATATTTGGCAAAAATATTGAAAACTTTGCAATTTTCAAACTTTTAATTTTTATGGCCTTAAATCAGAGAGTTATGTCACCCAAAATAATTATTAAGTAATATTTCCCTCATGGACCCCAAAATTTGTTGTGCAATTTCTCATGAGTAGGCCGATACTCATTATGTAGGGAAAATCTCTCTTTGGACGCATGGCTTGGCTCGGAAGGGAAGGAGCGCCATTTGACTTTTTGAATGCAAAATTTGCCGCAATAATTTGCTGACCTCATGCTAATTGTGGGGGGTTTCCAAACAGTGGAAACCCCCCACAAGTGACACCATTTTAGAAACTAGACCCCTCAGGGAACTTATCTAGATGTGTGGTGAGTACCATGAACCCCCTTGTGCTTCACAGAAGTTTATAACATTAAGCTATAAAAATAAAAATGTTTTTCGCTCCAAATTTGGCATTTTCATAAGGGAAACAGGAAAAATTGCACCATACAAATTGTTGAGCAATTTCTTCTGAGTATGCTGATACCAAATATGTGGAGGGAAAACTACTGGTGGGGTGAACAGCAGGGCTTGGAAGAGAATCAGCACCATTTGACTTTTTGAAAGCAAAATTTGCTGTAATTATTAGCGGACGCCATGTGACGTTTGGAGAGCCCCTGATGTGTTAGGAACGGCGGAACGCACTAAATAAAAATAATAATAAAGTGTGTTCGCCGCTCGGGGTCCACCGTGCAGTAGGTGTTACAACCGCTGCTGAGTAATGGCAGACGAGCAATATGGCGATATAATGCGCCCGGGTTCAACTTCACCCGAAGTGCGCAGACCGGGTTCTGTTCACACACAGAGGCGCCGCAACAAAAACATACAAAAAGGCTGAGCCTGTTAGAGTCACAGGCCTCAGGTAAATGCACACATGGTATAAGGTCACAGGAGCAGGAACTAAGACAGAGGGGCTGCGTCCGTCTAGACCTACCATGTGTGCGGCGTCGCTACTGCGAACGCCAAGAAGGGCTGCAACTGCAGCGTGGCGCAGGACACTGCCACTGGACGACACAGCTACAAAGCAGGCACTATATCGGACGCTAGCGCAGAGGTGCGGTGTGCCCAGTGGCCTAAGGCTTGCCACAGACTGGCGCAGACTACTGACCTAATTCCCTAACCACATGTGTAATATCAGAGGGAAGGGGTTTCATAATAAGTCAGGCACCAGAATCATACATCCATCACCATTCACACATAGCAGTATAGTCTATACTAGCGCATGGCGGAACGGCCATGCACGCTTTTTATAGCAGCCGGGACCTTCCGGAAGCTTCCAGATCTCCGAGATGGACCAATGAGATCTGGAGCAGGACCTGAGCACATGACTCCTGATCTCCAATGGGAAACCGTCTCATGAGCATGCTCCGTAGGAGGACAGAGGGACTTAGCCCCTGGAGAGATTTGCTGCAAGGCAATCTCCTTTGCGGTAGATAAAGAGGAAGAGACCGCAGAATGTAAGGGTCTGGATTCCTGCAGAGCAGACGCAGGAACCTGACTCCTAACTTGATGTGCCTAAACAGTGGAACCCCCCAAGAAATGACACTATTTTGGGAACTAGACCCCTCCGGGAACTTATCTAGGTGTGTGCTGAGCACCTTGAACCTCCAGGTGCTGCATAGTTTATACCATTCAGCTGCAAAAATAAAAAAAATCACACTTTTACCACAAAAAAGTTGTTTTAGCTCCATTTTATTATTTTCACAAGAATTAATGGAGATATTGTTCTATAAAAATTGTTGTGCAATTTCTCCTGAGTATGCAGTATACTTCATATGTCGAGTGTGAGGAGTTGACTCACCAGGCTGCTTGCAAAGGTGAACTAAGGCTGGTTTCACACTAGTGTTTTTAAGCGCTGCGCTTCGTATGCGTCCATGCGCATGCGTCCTGCACCCCTATCTTTAACAGGGGGGGCATGGTCTAGCATTTGTACGTGTTCGTATGCGTTTTTGTGCGCATGTGTTTTTTTGTAGTGTGCGCCTAGGCGCGCCGGACGCAACCTGTTGCATTTTTGGTCCGTCCGACCTGTCTCAAAACAACACATGCGCACGCTTGCGCAAAAAAAAAATCACATTACAGTCTCTGGGAACGCAGGCATGCCCATGGAAATACGCACGCCTGTGTTTAAAATCGCATGAGTTTTAAGAGTTAACATGGCTAGAAACTGGTTAAAACGCATGCGCCTAAAAAAAAGCAAATGCATGCAAAATGCATGATGCGTTTTTTGCATACGATTCTATTGCGCACGAAGCGCAGCGCTACAAAAGGCTAGTGTGAAACTAGCCTTAGGAACGCCTCTTGAGGTAAATCACCTGCTGGTTTATTAAAACACAGCATAAACCATAGCATGGTTGAATAAAGTAAACGTGGCCTAATGGCAAAACAAATTTAAAGTCCAAAAAGAGTCCTTTCCCTGCAGTATTCACCCCCAGGTAACACATAAATTCCTCAGCTCTTCCTAGAGCCACGTTGGAGTTTCTCCTCTCCAGAGACACACCTCAGTCTGTCTCCAAAAGCCAAGCTTTTTACAGCCCTGACCATGTGATGATCACATGACTTACATCACACAGGTCCTGTCAGCACACGTGCCGGTGTCTGCTCCGCAGGTGGAGATATGGTGGACACCTTCCCACCCACTCTATAGCTGTCCACCTAAAACCAGCCCATGTCTGCAACTTTAAGTTAACCCTCCCAAAACAGTGTGCTGGAGGAAAATATTCTGGTTTTAGATCACTGATGCCATTATGTGCAGTGACACTACCTCCCCTCATATACTGTGCAAGTGACCCTCTCACAGGGGTACTACTGTTTGGGCACATGGCAGGGCTCAGAAAGGAAGGAGTGACGTTTTGGAACACAGACTTTTGATGGAATTGTGTGCAAGAGTTTGGAGAGCTCCTGTTGTGCTTAAAAAGTCAAACACACACACACATGTGACCCCATTTGGAAACTAGGCCACTCAGGGAATTTATCTTGACATGCAGTGAGCATCTTGAACCCCTTTAACATTGCTCTGTGAAAATGTAAAAAAAATCCATTAAAATTTTGTTTAAGCCCCAAGTTTTTAATTTTTATATGGGCTAATAGGAGACATTTTTACAACAAACTGAGATCAATTTTTTCCTGAGTGCCAGTAGCCTACATATGAACAGGAAATACTTTTCAGGCACAGTGCAAAGTTCAGAAGGGAATGAGTACCATATTATTGTGCAGATTTTACTGTTGTGGTTTGTGGGTGCCATGACCCACTAGGAGAGCCACTGAGGTACCAGAACAGCAGAACTCCTCAAAAGTGATCCCATTTTACAAAATACAATTCCTGATTAATTAATCTACCGGTGCAGTCATCATATTGACGCCACAGGTGTGTCACAGAATTTTATACCATTAAGCAATGAAGAAAAAATAAATTTTTCCCACAAAAAAATTTGTTTTAGCCCCAGATTTTACGTTTTCACAAGGAGAAATGGGTAAAAATGGCACCAAAATTTTTCCCACAATTTCTGCTGAATGTGGAAATACCCCATATGTGGCTGCACAGTACCGCGTAGAGATATGGCGAGACTCGGGAAGGACAGAGCACTAATTGCCTCCTGTAATGCAAATTTTCCTAGAATAGTTTGATGACTCCATACACAGTGCCCCTAAGTGCTAGAGGAGCAATTATACCCCTTTGGGAATTGTATGTATAGGTGTAGCGACTATTTTGACTCCATGGGTGTTTTCCCAGAAACAAGAAGCAGGAGGATGTTACTGAGTAAATTGCAAAGTGCTGTTATAGTGACCAGTACGTTGTAGTGACCAGTACATTATGCCCAGCTCATGCTTCTGGAGACAAGCACCTGTAATGTATGCGTGCTTTCATCACTACAGAAGTGCCAAACATGTGGACGCTAAATGTGGCTTAGGCACACTGGGACTCAGAAGGGAGGAGGTTATTTGGATTTGGAAGCGCAGAATTTGCTGGATTTAGTTTGTTGTACGAGGAGCCATAGCACTTTTCCAGAGTCATTGTGCTACCAGTAACATAGAAACCCCCTATATTTCCATTGACAGATGATGGACCTAAGGTGGGACTTGTTTTTTTTTTCTGGATTGAGTTGAAGCTTTTATTGGGAACGTTTTACATAACGTTTGGGATCACATTTATCCGTCGCTCTATGCTGAGCAGTTATGTCGAGGTTTACATCTAAATCTCCGAGTGACGTGAGTTAGAAGAAACCCCCGACAGATCCATTCACTATAATGAGACAGCAGAGTTACTCTGGACTCCATCTGACCTCTGTTCAGCGGTTTCCTTCTTTTCAGAAATGCACAAAACTGTGGTCGATGGCATTTTTATACATGCCTAAAAAGACAGACCCTACCGGATCACAGGCAGCAAGACAGTGTCCACAGTGACTTCATCTGCCTCATCCTAGGAAATCTTCTATCGGGGATTCCGTCTGAATCGTATATTTTAGAGATTTAAACGGAAACTCTGGTTTAAGCGCTCAGCGCAAAGTGCAGGATAAATGTGCGCCGAGCCTTACTGTGAACTTTGGGTGGCAAAATGAGCAAATCAAAAATAGGTGAAAATTTGGTTTTATTTATTTTTTGCAACATTTCTCGTGCAGTATAAGTGATTAGATTACTTCATTCTTAGAGTCGGTGCGATTACTGTGATACCAGATTTATATTTTTTTTATATTTGGCTGCTGTAACACACTAAAAGATTTTTTTATTGCAAAAAACTAGTTTTTGCATAGCCATATTTAGATAGCTAGAATTTTTCCTTATTTCGTACGACAGAGACATGTGAGGGCTTTTATTTTGCGGGACTAGTTGATGTTTTTAATAGTACCGTATTCGGTCACAACTTTTTTTGATCGCTTTCTATTCTGATTTTTGGAAGACAGAATTAACAAAAAACAGCAATTCACAATTTTTTTTTTTTAAGCCATTCCACGTGTGGTAAAATTGATATTCTTGGGTCAGTACGAGTGCAGCAATATCACATTAATATAGTTTTTTTTATGTCTTGGCACTTTTACACAGTAAATACTATTTTATAGAGAAAAATAATTTTTGCATCGCTGTATACTGAGAGCTATATCTTTTATTTTTCCACTGATTGAGCTTAGTGTCAGCTTGCAGGACAAGACTGAAGTTTTTATTTACATTTGTCTTTTTGATTGCGTTTTATTCCACTTTTTGCTCGGCAATATGATGAACATGTCAGTTTTTCCCCTTTTTTTAACATTTTTTAAGGTGTTCTCTGAAGGGGTTAACTAGTGGGTCATGTTTATGGGGCGGGTCATCACGGACACACTGATACCAACATGTACTTAATTTTCACTTTTTATGTTAAAAAAAAAAAAAAATCAGTACAATACATTTTTATGTATTTTATTATTTTCTGATTTATTTCTTAATATTTTTACAATTTTTTTTTTTCCTTTTTTTTAACTTTTACTTTGTCCCACTATGGGACTTTTAATTTTAAAATTGAAAAAAGTTCAAAACCTGCATAACTGTCAAAATGTAGCCAGGAGCCAGTTTAAACAACATTAATAGTTCCCCCACCAATAATGAGGACCAGTCAAGTAATAGTGGAGTACTCCCAATATCATGCAATAAAAGAAAAAAGTAGAGTAGCCATCAACCACAATACAAGGTAGTGAAAAAGATAAAAAACAAATCTTTATTACAGTATTTAAAAAATACATCAAACATTTATAATTACATAACATGAGGTGAATATACAGTAGAAGGAATAATCCCTAGATTAGCGCAAGATAAACGCCCCTGCAGATGAGGTGACACAGAGCTAAAGGACCGCATGCCTTAATAGAAATAAATATAATCCAGGCACCCATATATATTGTGCACCTATCCCAAGACTATGTCCCCATATCATACAAGACACAGAGGTGCTATGGATAAAGTAATATCAAGAGATATGTTAACAATTTGCCAATTCAAAAGGATATAAATCAAATTACTCCGGGATCATACCCGATATTAATCCTGCTCATGTCACTTACCCATAATGGGGTTGTAATGCAGGGGAGATGCCGCGCTCAGCCCCGACGTGCGTTTCGCCTCAGCTTTCTCAAGGGGAAGTACCTATCTGTATTCAATTGCCCATATATAAATGCGGCGTCCCAGATGTCGGTGATCAAAGACGGCGCATGCCCGGTGAGGCCGGCCAGTAACGGCGCGATGACCCGCCGCCATCAGAGAGCGACGCGCATGTGTGGTAAAAATTACCACTGGACGTCATCAACATGCGCGCAGCCCACATAGTGATGGCCGGAGCATCGCGCGCTGAGACTGACACACCACGCATGCACGCAGCATCAGCGCCATTTTCAAGAAGACTCAATGCCGGCAGCCATACTAGTAGTGTCCAGCCGCTCACCAGACCGCCCACAGGTACGTATTAAAGGGAGGAGGACAATATTAATCATATAACAATATCTAATCATAGTTTTCAGACGCAAAATTGTCCGAAACGCCACAGTATTATAATAACCAAATCAAATTGTCTCCAACCGCATAAATAAAGTGCAGCACACAATTTCAACATCATAATGAAAAGGGCCCATATTTTCTGATTTATTTCTTAATATTTTTACAATTTTTTTTTCCTTTTTTTTAACTTTTACTTTGTCCCACTATGGGACTTTTAATTTTAGCAGCCTGATCGCAGTTATAAGCCATTGCAATGCTTGTGCACTGACACTGGCCCCTGAGACCGTGCTCTACACATGGTGTCAAGGGCTTGCCATAGCCTGGTGACCCGGATGTTGTTATGATGACATGTTGTTATTATGATGTCATAAGCGCCCCGATCGGAGTGCAGAGGAAGTTCCCTCCTCTGGCTGCCTGCTAAATGCTGCAATTGCAGTATTTGGGTTAAAGTGCTGGGAGCGGTGCATCCAAGCGGGAAGGGTTTAAGAACTGACCATAAAACATTAAAAATCTGTTACATTTTTTTCCTGTAAACTCCAATTTATAGCATATATTTTTTTCCTGTATAATGACTTGTATATAAGGCAAAATTTAAAAAGGATTTTAAAACAATTATAGCTTAAATGAAACAAAATTGATTTTTTAATAAAGAAAATTGGAAATCTTAGTGTAATTTATGAAGGAAGCAAGAAGTTCCAGAAATGAGGGACTCAGATACACCTGTATTAGACAAAAAGGAGGGCTTCATAAACATTCTGTTTAAATTGTAATGTATTGGTACTCCTAGATTCAGGGGCAGGACTACCACGGTCGCAGCTGCGACAGGGCCCGGAGTCCTCAGGGGCCCGATCGCGGAGCTGCAGCCGCTCATTGGCTGTGCAGCTCCATTCTTTGATTGGCTGCAACTGGCTGCTCAGTGCGCATTGGACCTGTGATGAGGTCACAGGAGGGGAGGAGTCAGGGGGTCACCTGATCAGGGTCCTCTGTCCAGGCCCCTGATCATGTGACCCCCTGACTCCTCCCCTCCTGTGACCTCATCACAGGTCCTGTTCGCACAGCCCTCAGTGTATGCAGGACTCAGCCGTGCTAGACTGGTTGTCATGGTGCACTGCTGGATGAGAGTAAGTTTATGTGTGAGGTGAGGGGTTTACAGGGTGGATGTAGCAGAGCCGTGTGTGTGTGTATGAAGTATGGGGAGCCGTGTGTACACAAAGTGTATGGAGCGCAGCCGTGTGTGTACGAGGTGTACGGAGTGGAGCCATGCGTGTACGAGGTGTAAGGAGCGGAGCCATGTTTGTATGGAGTGCATCCGTGTGTGTACGAGGTGTATGGAGCGGAGCGTGTGTGTACAAGGTGTATGGAGCGGAGCTGTGTGTGTACGGAGCGCAGCCGTGTGTGTACAAGGTGTACAGAGCAGAGCCATGTGTGTGAAGTGTATGGAGCGCAGCTGTGTGTGTACGATGTGTACGGAGCGGAGCAGTGTGTGTACGGATTGCAGCCGTGTGTGTACGAGATGTACTGAGTGGAGCCGTGTGTGTACAAGGTGTACGGAGCGGATCCGTGTGTATACGAGGTGAGCGCAGTTGTGTGTGTACAAGGTGAGTGGTGCCGTGTGTGTACGAGATGTACGGAGCTGAGCCGTGTGTGTACGAGGTGTACGGAGTGGAGCCTGTTATGAATGAGTCACCGAAGGAGGAAAAAACAAAAATACAAGCTAAGTCCAGAAAACCGGAGAGGTTGGCAGCTATCGGATTGCAGACCCCTGATCCTATCCACAACAACTAACAGTAGCCGTGGGGGGTTCCTACGATGCCCTAGACCCCGCGATCACAGCCGGAGAACTAAATAGGCCTAAAGAAAGAAAGGGGAAATCTAAACTGCCCCAGAGCAGACCCCAAAGCAATAGGCAGCCCCCAACATATAATGACGGTGAAGCAAGATGAAAACACTAACATAGATAGAAAGATAGGTTGAGCAAACGATGGGGCCCAAGCTAACTAAAAAGGTCAGGATAGAAAAGCTGCTGTCTGCAATCCGTAAAAAACCCTACCAAAAAATGTCCCAACCGTCTGATAGGAAAAACAGGCCCTGAAGTCGCTAGGACTTCAAAAAGACTATATCAGCACTCAGGTAAATTCTGAAGACAGAGCAAAGAGACAAACTGATCAGAGACAAAAATGGAACTCTGCACACCCCAGACCGGGGATGGCTGAACTCCAAAAAACAAGGTAAACAAAACAAAACTAATAAGTTCAATAGCAGAGCAAAAACTTATCTTTGGGAAGCAGGAATCAGACTGGTCTCCAAGAATCCAGCAAAGAAATCACCAGCGACTCAGAAGGGCGTCGGCTGCCTTATATCCAGTCAGAATTTCCTGTTACCCAGTCATCATCTACCAGATCAGGTGTTTGGTAATCAGCCTCACTACCTTCCTTCACCAGAAGAGGGAGTTCATCAGACATCGACAGTGAAGGGGAAAATGAACTCACAACAGGAGCCGTTTGTGTACAGAGCATAGACGTGTGTGTACGAAGTGTGCGGAGCTTTGTGTGTACGAGGTTTACAGAGAGGAGCCGCGCATGTACGAGGTGTATGGAGCAGAGATGTGCATGTATTTTGGCATGGGGGCACATTTGAAAGTTCGCACCGGGGCCCATAACTTTGTAGTTACGCCACTGCCTAGACTCATAAAAGCAATGCACTAAGTGCAACTCCTGTCAAAAGTTACAAGCATCCATACACCATTGAAGGCACCAACTGGAGTGCCTCATTAAGAAATTTGTGTATTTGTGGTGCTTCTACACTCATAAAGGCTTTTCACAAAGTGCAAAGCCAGGAAAAAATTATAGGTACGATCATCCAGTCATCCATAAACCCTAGAAGCCAACAACTGGTGGGCTCCATTCAAGTATTGAACATTAAAAACACTTTATGTGCTGCTATCATCTGGTGGTGTGGAAAAGTTGTGTCTAATCCAAGCTTGTACATTGTTATCAGAGTGAGCCTGTCAGCACTTTCTGTTGACAGGGGAAAGCACCTGTCTGTTATAACCCATTTCCCTCTTGTGGCACTTAAAACCCACTCAGATAAGGCGCTAGAGGCAGGGCAGCACAACACCTCCAAGTCACAGAGGGACAGCTCATGCGAGGTGGCCAGCTTTGAGACCCAATAGCTGAAGGTCACAGAGGAACTGGAGAGTATGCTTGTTTTGTCAACCAGGTATAGCTTTATCATCTTAAAAAAAAATTCCATCCTTTTTCAAAAATACCTGGCCATCAGAGTATGGATGCTGGGAGGGAGTCATGAAATTGGTGCATGCCTTTGACAGTGTACCCCTGCCTCTGCTGTCCCTGATGTGTGTCTCAATAACCTCTCCTCCTTGGTTGGGCAAGGAAGATGCTGGTAGCATTGTCTGATGGGATTTTTTTCAATGTATTTTCCACAATGGCCTTCTGGTATAGCACCATTTTAGAAGACCACTCCTCCACAGGAAGAAAAGATGCAAGTTCTCCTTGCAGCTTGGGCCTAGCAAGGGTGAACAACCATTATTATTTATTTTATTTTTTTTTTGGCAAAACTGAATATAATGCAAGGGTCACAGGAATGGCAGCTGTACATAGTCTGCCATATGTGCCAAGGTCCCTACAGCCAACAGTTCCTTGTGTCCATTACATTAACTTTTATTTTCTGTCTCATTCCTCTCCTCAGGCCATTCACGTATGATAGATGAAGCTTGTGTGGGTACTAGTTTCTATCACCCAGCTCCTGTTCCTCCTCCTCGGTCTTCATGTCTTCATTGTTACCCAATCTGCGCTGAACAGATGAGATAAGGCTGGGCTGGGTAGTATCTCCCGTCTCATGTCTTCCTCCATCTCTACCTGCTCCGCATGCAAAGATTGATGTTTAATTGTCAGTAGAATCATAGAATGGTAGAGTTGGAAGGGACCTCCTGGGCCATCTGGTCCAACCCCCTGCTCAAAGCAGGATTCACTTAATCATCCCAGACAGATGTCTGCCCAGCCTCTGTTTGAAGACTTCCATTGAAGGAGAAGTCACCACTTCTCGTGGCAGCCTGTTCCACTCATTGATCACCCTAGCTGTCAAAAAGTTTTTTCTAATATCTAATCTGTGTCTCCTCCCATTCATTTTCATTCCATTGCTTCTAGTCTTTCCTTGTGCAAATGAGAATAAAGATAATCCTTCTACACTGTGACAGCCCTTGAGATATTTGTAGACCGCTATTAAGTCTCCTCTCTGTCTTCATTTTTGCAAGCTACACATCCCAAATCCTGTAACCGTTCTTCATAGGACATGGTTTGCAGACCCGTCACCATTCTGGTCGCTCTTCTCTGAACTTGCTCCAGTTTGTTGATATATTTTTTAAAATGTGGCTCCCAAAACTGGACACAGTATTCCAGATGAGGTCTGACCAAAGATGAGTAGAGGGCAATAATGACTTCACGTGAACTAGACTGTATGCTTCTGTTAATACATCCCAGAGTTGTATTTGCCATTTTTGCTGCTGCACCACACTGTTGACTCATGTTCAGTTTATGATCTATTAGTATACCCAAGTCTTTTTCACATATGCTGGTGCTTAGCTCTATTCCTCCCATTCTGTATATGTTTTTTTCATTTTTATTGCCCAGATGTAGTACTTTGCATTTTCCCTGTTAAAAACCATTCTGTTAGTTGCTGCCCACTGCTCCAGTTTATTTATATCTTTTTGAATCCTTTCTCTCTCTTCTTTAGCATTAGCTATCTCTCCTAGTAGTGACTGTTTAAGTAGGCACAGAAGCAGGATTGTTGCATTGATGATGGCGGTCACCATCTTTGTAGAGTCCTCAAAGTATTGGAGAACAGCACAAATGTCAGACATCCATGCTCACTCTTTAGTTGTTATGAGCAGAGGCTAAGCAGAATACCGACAGACGTGTTGGAGCTGATATTCCACAACAGGCCTCTGCTTCTCACAAAGTTTTGCTAGCATGTGCAGTGTGGAGTTCCAGCACGTGGTCACGTTGTACACCAGTTGATGAGCTTGCAGTTGCGGAAATATCACCTGACGCAGCGTACTTTTACTGGAAGCTCTGGAAATAAGGGTAAGTTTTCATAAACCACAGAACTACCAAGTTGAGCACATGAGCCAAGCATGGTACATGCGCGAGCTTGCCAAGCTTCACAGCCGCCGCCAAGTTACGGCCATTATCACACACGACCATGCTTGGTTGTAGGTTCAACGTTGAGAGCCACAGATCTGTATGACCTGTTATTCCTTTCAATAACTGTGCCGTGGTGTGTGGTTTGTCTCATAGACAAATTAGCTTCAGCAGACCCTCTTGCCGCTTCACTGAGGCAGTGCTGCAAAGCTTTTGGCTGATGTTTTCTCTCAGCCTGTCGGAGATGGAAGATGAGGAGGAGCAGGTGGGGTGCAGGAACTGGGTGTAGTAGGGGTGGAAACCATGGTAGGGCTATCACTCCTCGGTGTCGGTAGCACATGTGCCATGCCAGAGTGGGACTCTGCCCTGGCCTCCACAATGTTCACCCAGTGTGCCGTCAGTGAAATGTAGCATCCTTGGCCACAAGCGCTTGTCCATGTGTCGGTCACTAAGTGGATAATCGCAGTAACCGTGTTGGTAAGGACACGGGTTATGTTCCTGGATACGTGCTGGTAGTAGGCAGGGATGCCTCACTGAGAGATAGTGCTGGCTGGGAACCGATTACTGAGGGACCAAATTTGTACACCTGTAGCACGCCAACTTTTTGTTTTTTATTTGAAACCAACATAATTGCACACAAACCAAATTCTACAGTATATATGACCAAAGTCAATTTGTGAACAATCAAATTTGCACACCTACTGCAGGCCAATTTTAGTTTTTATTTCAAACCAATGAAATTTCACATAAAGCAGGTTCTACAGTGTATATAACAATAGTCAATTCTTTTTTAACAAAAATATTTTGTGAACTTTACTAGACCAAGCAGTTTTTAAAAATTTGAACCCATTGTACTTTTACATGAAGCACGTTAAACTGTAGAGATGAATAATTGAATTCATAAAAAATTTGGAAACTTTTTTTTTTGCAGTGTTCTATATCACCATAATGTCACTTAAAGCACCTAATACTCTATGGATGACTGACTAATTGAATCTTGAAAAAAAGATTTAAACATTTTTTGGGAGTGTTACATACCACCATAATGTAACAGGAACCGTGTTAAACTGTATGGATGATTATTTGAATCCATAAAAAAAATTTGAATGTAATTTTTTTGAAAGTTTTTAGTTGATGTACTCATAAATTCATAAATGCTTTGCAGGAAGTGAAAAGGCAGGACTAAAATATAAGGAGGGTTATCCAGTCATATATAGACTGCAGAAAGTAAACAACTTGCAGGCCTTATAAATATTTTTAAAGTGCATTTGCTGTACTCCTACACTCTAAAGGTTTTACACAAAGTGTCAAGATTTGAAAAAATTCTAAGGAGAATAATGCCGTAATCCCATTCAGGTGTCTGCTTCTTCTTGTCTTTTCTCTGAAGACTTGGGGGACTTGTGGCACCCCTGAGGGTTCAGTCGCCACAGAGGTACTGCACCTCCTCCTGAGGTGTAGTATCCCACTTCCAGGTAAGATGGGGACACCTGACCAGACTCCAGCATCTGCACTCAGCACTGAAACCTTAGAACAGCAGGGCACCCTCTATGACCCCTGCTTGGTTCATGAAGGGTGTTGGGAGGTGGGTGGAGTTTAGTTTTGCACTAGAGAAGGGGAAAATTGATAGGAAGTCTGGATCAGTTCCCCAGAGGGGGAAGCATTGAGAGGATGAGTATGCAGCAGCTTCCTGTAATCTGGAGCTGCTGGGAAGGAAAGGAGGAGAAGGATCAGTTCTCCAAAAGAAAGATAGGAAAGGATGGGATGTGAGGAGGAGAGAGCTGGGGACATGGGCTAGAGCAGAGCCCTTCCCTAAGTTTAAGCGCCAACGGCTGGGCTCCAGTATCCAAGGCTGTGTGAATGCTAATGGCTCTACAGCAGAAACCGGAGGAATAGAAGTTGTAACCGCTTTATTCCCAACTAAGTCTCGACACAGTAGCAACAGGTGTGAGCCAGGGCATGATTGTAAGGAGTCCCTGAAGTAGCCTTACAGCTACCTGTCATGCGAGTGGAGTTCTAAGTAACAGCAAGAAGGAGGAACTTGAGTGTAATTCATAACTGCAAGTACTTCAGATTAGCGCAAGAAAGGAGACGTCCATTAAAGGCACATACGGAAGGGAGTGATGGAAAGGTGTAATCCATCTACCTGGGAGTTGGCTGAGCCTCTCGCCTGGAGGACACGGCACTGAAGCGGGCACCTGTGTATGCCGGAAACGTGAGTTAGGCCGGGGTCACACTAGAGAGGAATACGGACGAGTGAGAGGCGTTAAAAGCACGCATTAGACACGGACAAATGATTCTCTATGGGGTACCTCGCACCAGCCGTATATTTCTTATCCGTATTCTACAGTCCGTGTCAATCGCAGCATACTGCGATTGTCAGCGTACTACGGCCGTAGTACGCCAATGCAAGTCTATGGGTGCGCTAAAAATACGCATTACACACGGACCACACATGTGACTTGCGAGAAATACGCACCCGGTGTCTTTTAGAAAAGCCGGCAATTCAGTGCGCTATACAGTAAACTCACACAGACAGGTTTAATAAAGAAACGAAAGAATAGATATAGACACATAGAGAAAATATATATATATATATATACACATACATGTCATCGTGACAAACATATATATATATATTTATATTTCACAGAGTTCTTCATAGCAGAATAGCCGCTAATTAAATTGCCGGCTTCTTTGAAATCATTCCCCAACCTGACATGAAATGACACATGGTTTACATTCAGTAAAGCATTTCATTTCATGTTTTTTAATATGTCCCTGACTAATAATTAGATGAGGGTTTGTGTGCAAAATTTGGGAGTTGTAGTTGTTATTTAAAGGGGTTAATTCGTTGTTAAAAAATGTGTGGGCTTCCCATTGCCCTATAGTGGTGGCGAGTGGGTTAATCTAACAAAGGATTAATGTCACCATTCGATTGTAAGGTGACATTAACCCTTTGTTAGATTAACCCACTCGCCACCACTATAGGGCAATGGGAAGCCCACACATTTTTAAACAACGAATTAACTCCTTTAAAAAACAACTACAACTCCCAAATTTTGCACACAAACCCTCATCTAATTATTAGTCAGTGACATATTAAAAAATATGAAATGAAATGCTTTACTGAATGTAAACCATGTGTCATTTCATGTCGGGTTGGGGAATGATTTCATAGAAGCCGGCAAATTAATTAGCGGCTATTCTGCTATGAAGAACTCTGTGAAATATAAATATATATATACAGTTGTGGCCAAAAGTATTGACACCCCTGCAATTCTGTCAGATAATACTCAGTTTCTTCCTGAAAATGATTGCAAACACAAATTCTTTGGTATTATTATTATCTTCATTTAATTTGTCTTAAATGAAAAAACACAAAAGAGAATGAAGCAAAAAGCAAAACATTGATCATTTAACACAAAACTCCAAAAATGGGCCAGACAAAAGTATTGGCACCCTCAGCCTAATACTTGGTTGCACAAACTTTAGCCAAAATAACTGCGACCAACCGCTTCCGGTAACCATCAATGAGTTTCTCAGAATGCTCTGCTGGAATTTTAGACCATTCTTCTTTGGCAAACTGCTCCAGGTCCCTGATATTTGAAGGGTGCCTTCTCCAAACTGCCATTTTTAGATCTCTCCACAGGTGTTCTATGGGATTCAGGTCTGGACTCATTGCTGGCCACCTTAGAAGTCTCCAGTGCTTTCTCTAAAACCATTTCCTAGTGCTTTTTGAAGTGTGTTTTGGGTCATTGTCCTGCTGGAAGACCCATCACCTCTGAGGGAGACCCAGCTTTCTCACACTGGGCCCTACATTATGCTGCAAAATTTGTTGGTAGTCTTCAGACTTCATAATGCCATGCACACGGTCAAGCAGTCCAGTGCCAGAGGCAGCAAAGCAACCCCAAAACATCAGGGAATCTCCGCCATGTTTGACTGTAGGGACCGTGTTCTTTTCTTTGAATGCCTCTTTTTTTTCTCCTGTAAAAACTCTATGTTGATGCCTTTGCCCAAAAAGCTCTACTTTTGTCTCATCTAACCAGAGAACATTCTTCCAAAACGTTTTAGGCTTTTTCAGGTAAGTTTTGGCAAACTCCAGCCTGGCTTTTTTATGTCTCGAGGTAAGAAGTGGGGTCTTCCTGGGTCTCCTACCATACAGTCCTTTTTCATTCAGATGCCGACGGATAGTACGGGTTGACACTGTTGTACCCTCGGACTGCAGGGCAGCTTGAACTTGTTTGGATGTTAGTCGAGGTTCTTTATCCAACATCCGCACAATCTTGCATTGAAATCTCTTGTCAATTTTTCTTTTCTGTTCACATCTAGGGAGGTTAGCCCCAGTGCCATGGGCTTTAAACTTCTTGATGACACTGCGCACGGTAGACACAGGAACATTCAGGTCTTTGGAGATGGACTTGTAGCCTTGAGATTGCTCATGCTTCCTCACAATTTGGTTTCTCAAGTCCTCAGACAGTTCTTTGGTCTTCTTTCTTTTCTCCATGCTCAATGTGGTACACACAAGGACACAGGACAGAGGTTGAGTCAACTTTAATCCATGTCAACTGGCTGCAAGTGTGATTTAGTTATTGCCAACACCTGTTAGGTGCCACAGGTAAGTTACAGGTGCTGTTAATTACACAAATCAGAGAAGCATCACATGATTTTTCGAACAGTGCCAATACTTTTGTCCACCCTCTTTTTTATGTTTGGTGTGGAATTATATCCAATTTGGCTTTAGGACAATTCTTTTTGTGTTTTTTTATTTAAGACAAATTAAATGAAGATAATATTACCAAAGAATTTGTGTTTGCAATCATTTTCAGGAAGAAACTGAGTATTATCTGACAGAATTGCAGGGGTGTCAATACTTTTGGCCACCACTGTATATGTTTGTCTCAATGACTTGTGTGTATGTATATATATGTGTGTATGTAATATAATATATATATATATATATATATATATATATATATTATAATACATTCTGTGTCTATATCTATTTTTTCGTTTCTGTTAGAAACCCTGTCATAGGGCTCCATTATATGTCCATTTTGCAAAGCGGCGAGAAAATCTCGCCATACGGATTGCATACGGATGCAGACATGTGCAAAATACGCAACCACACCTTGCTTACGGATGACATACGGAGCACTATTTAGGGGTCATTCATCCGTTTTACGCCTGTAAACTACGGACCGTATTTTGCGTCGGTTAGTGTGACCCCGGCCTAAAGCTTTGGAATTGCATTCAGCTGTGTCTCTGCCTTCTTCCTACATCAACCTTTCAGCACTGCTACATCCCTTTGCCCAAACACTACACCATCTACCTCAATATCTACTACAGCTGCCCTGGGACTACAACTCTGCCTGCGGAGAGGTATTACACCTCTACTGCATCCCACCACCTGTCCCAGAGGATCTGTACTGCAGCGCTGGTCGCCTCTGACCAGATACCACAGGTAGCGTCATGAACTTATCTACACCTAAACTTTAATCTAGCATCAATCCTCTTATTTTATATGGACACTCAGGGCCACAGACCGGGTCACTGCCACCGTGACACTTCTCCTTTAAGACACCAGCCCGGTACCGAGTAAACCCCACAGCCCTGGGGGTGATCCAGACTGCCTCCACATGCTTCCTCTAGCCTGATCCCCAGCCTGGGCTGTAAGTGACCCAATTTTAGGTAGTGCTTGGAACCCCCAACATGTAGAAATGGGCGACAGCCTCCTGTGTCATATGCACCATCACCTGCTCCTGTATAAGAGATGGGGAACCCCAAGGACAGTCCAATCTCTTTGGGGTGGCAGTAGCCCCACCTGGAGCCACATCAAGGTGCCTCTCTCAGGCTGGTTAATTCTTCAATAAGGGTTCATCCTGCTCCCTTCCTTCTCGGATCACACCCACCACATATCAGCCATGCTGCCCCTTCATTTTGAGGAACATGACCCTGGTTCCAGCCGCCAGGTTTTGCAGCCTTCGATGCAAGTGTTCCATCTATACTGCCCACTTGTTGAACTAGATGTGATGATGGGTCTCTATCTCTTTGATGGACCCTCATCTTCACTTCCAGTTGTATGTAACGACGTCCACCCGGGATGCCAACTGTCAGTATCTTGTGGCTAGAGGGCCTGCTAGTATTTCTCCAGTCCTGATCCTTGCTCGCCTACTTGTCTCTTCTGACCAGCCTAGGCCCTGCAGTCCACTCACCAGTTCTTGGATCCTGACTCTCCCATCCACAGTATGCAAAAATCCCAGAGGTGAAGGCTGCAGCCCGGGTTTGAACCTTGGTGGTTCTGGAAAAGCGTCCAGTTTTGGACAACTGGCTTCTGCCACATCCACTGTTGCACCAGCTTCTTCTTCTGGCTCTGATATTCCTCTGGTCAGTCTCTCGGTTATCTCATGTGTTTCTGCCATTTTTGTCGCTCACAGAGCATGTAATACTCTACTAATAAGTAATTCAATACAGAAACATTTTTCAATGCCTTTTTGGAGTATTTTATGCCACTGAAAAGTACCACAGACCACAAAATAGTATATGGATGAGTAATTGAATGCAGAAAAAGTGTAAAAGCTTTTTTGACTCTTATAAAACACTCAAATGTGCAGCAAATCACCTAATACTCTATGGATGACAATATAGCAAATTTTTTCACCCCCCCAAAAAAAATTGTGGTCAACTGTCGCAGCTATAAATTCAGCAACGGACTGCAAAGCCCTAATCCTTGTCTAGAGACTGTATTCAGCTACTCTCCCTGCCCCTGCAACTCTTTCTCTCCCTAGGCTAAATGCAGAATGTATTTGATACAAACAGCAAAGCACAAAATTTGCCCTTACAGGGGATGTTGGTATGATGGTTCAGCTTCAGCACCAGTATCAACACTACAGGCCACTGATTCGTTACGCTTTGCACACCCAGGCCAGGACAAACCCTCCAATACAAAGTGTCACATACAGTAGCTGTGCAATGGTGTCAGTGTGCCGAGAGTGGCGCGGCACCTGTCCTTTTTTAACTCCTGATGATGTCACACGGCCAGCCAATCACAGTAATGCCACTACCAAGAGGGCTACGGCATTACAGTGACTTGCAGGAAATCCTTGCGTGCTCATTGGCTGCGTAACAGGCGTCAAACATGCAAGTCAGGGATTCGTGTTTGAAATACAACATCAGCTAATCATCACCAAGTAACGATCACATCCGAGCACCCAGATACTCGAGAGATAAGCGTATTGCCAAGCACTTTCATCCCTACCGATAACCCTTTTTAAACACAATATTGCAATTATGAGAGTGCTGACGGGGAAATCAATGACCTCTATAAATACTTGCTAATTAAATCTTTCACTCATCCGTAAATGTACTATTAGTGTTACTCTGATATTGTTACTATATATATATATATATATATATATATATATATATATATATATATTTATTTTTATTTATTATTTTTCATTAATTTTGATTCTCCGGTTTATTCCAATGTGGCCGAAAATGTGTTAACACCAATTTTTCCAATTTTTATAAGTGCATAGATGATAGCTATTCGCTGCGCAAATCTCACGCTGTGGGCGCCCATAGTTTTGCATAGTGAAGCATGTGATAAATGAGGCCCTTTTGTGTGAAGGCCCAGACAGAGATTGACAGGCCCCGTGAAGGTGTAATGTTTCCTGCTGCTGCGTCGCTACAGCTCTACAAGATAAGGATCAGTAATTTGAACTAGATGAGGCTGCGAGGTCTTGGAGGTTAAGCTGTTGTGTTTCTTATTGCTAATCAGGCTTTGACACCTCCCTTTACATTATCAGACCTTGGTACGGAAACTGTAAATTATTAAAAAGCCTCCCATCCAGTTGTCTTCTGTGTTCTCTCCTGCTATGTTGGTCTAGAAAATAGCCAGCAGAGTCCTAAGCTCATGGTGACTCTTGGTGCATCTAATGTTTATGGCCTTGCTACATTTTTGATTATCCCAAACAATTACAATAGGCCAACTGGTGCTTTATGAACTTGCCCATGGTGACTGTAATTGTCTGACCCTGGGGACATATGACAGTGGGTGCATGGGTTGCATTGGCCCTCAGTTTCTGGAGACTATGTGAGCAGGTTGCCGGATGCAGTAACGGACAGGAGGCAGAGCAAGGGTTAATGTTAATTTTACTTGAACAGGGGGTACTCCACGCAGGGAGGAGAAGGGAGAAACAGCGGTATAACTGGTGATATTAGAACAAAGGGTGTGGTAACAATTGTAATAACTAAAGCAACTATTCATTAAGGGTTAACTTATCAGTCCAATGGCTTCCTGACTGCAGAGTCCTTTGTTCAAATGGTGGCGCCAACGTAGTTAGCTCGTGATGAGTCCAATGTCGTCCTGAAGGCATTGATGATTCGGTTCCCGGCGGTGACGGTGAGTCCTTGACGTCTTGTACGGGGTCCTGGGTCCAGGATTCGTCGTGCGAAATAAAGTGCAGCCTCCAACACTGCCGGAGCTTAACGTAGCTCGACAGATGTATGCGGGTGAGGAAGGACACAGATCATGATGAGTCATCCGGTCCTTCTTAAGCGGCGCACACGGTGTTTACTGGCCCGGAGCGCTTGGCACATTTAGTTGCGGGGTCCAATGGGCACAAAGCGCGTCTCTGGTCACAGTCTCTGTATGTGTTAGCAGGGACTCTATAGCGCGGGCCTGCTCTACACGGTACTCATCGTACCAAACTTCCCCTGCTGCGCGATCTGTGTTCCCGCCAAGTCTCCTTGCTAAATCGTGCACTCAGGCTTTTTTTTAGCATAGCCACGCTCCCTGCTGTCGAGTGCAAAGGTCGTTCCGGGTTTCTAAGCTTTCCCCCGGACAACAAAGATGACAGCCCTGACAGTTCCTGACCCGGCACAAGAGAGGTACCCCTTCTTCTTACAACTAGGCAATGCAACCGGTCCCTTTGACCCATGTTAGAAGACCAAGACCTGTGATCGTTTAGGGTCCTGTTTGAAATGAAGCTTGTGGGCCCCAATGCAAACAAGTCATGGTATTGTCTAGACCTGACTGTAACACCAGGAATTAACACCTACATATACAGTAGAGTTCCAGTAATCCGGCTGGGGATGCATGAAAACAGCTTTATGGGCGACATTCTTCTTGACTTTTCCACTCCATTCTTCTATTTCTTTCTTGCTTTTGTAAAGATCCAAATTTATATTCTTTATCATTTGGATTGTTCAGTGACAGATCTAAGGAATTGTCACATTTTATGTTTCCCAGACATATCCAGTGTAAAAAAAAAAAAAAAAATCCTGGGATAAGTGAAGGTTTCTGCTCTAGGCCCATACTACACACATAGGCTTTCATACATGTAAGGATCCTTATGTGGAAGCTGCATATCGGGAAATGACAGGTGGTCCTGCAGAGAATGAGAACCATTACAGCCAAATCACTTGCCGATGAATGGGTTAACCCGGCTGTACAATGATACGTCCGTGGCCAGAAGCCATTCAGAACTACTGAATTGATTTTACTAGCATTCCTCCTGTTTGCTATGGGAAATGTTTGTGAGTTCTGAACGTACAGTAAGTAAATATTATTCTCGATATGCATTGAATTCCCAGCGGCGTGCCGGATATTTTCCATTGTCCTCACTCTCTTCTCAACTCTCTTATTGCCAAAAGTGTTTTCTAATATTATTGGATTAACCTGTTAAAAACATATGACGTGTGTGTATAACAGTAATAGTGTTCCCCCTATGTGGCCCCCATATGATAATGCCCTGCTATCTGGCACCCATATAGTAATAATATTCCTCTATTTGGCCCCCATATGATAATGCCCCCATGTGGCCCCATATAGCAATAATATCTCTTATGTTGTGCCCATGTAGTAATAATGTTCCCTTATGTGACCCCCATTTGATAAAGTTCCCCTATGTGGCCCTATTTAGTAATAATGTCCCCCTATGTGAACCCCATATAGCAATAATTTCCCCATGTAGTTATAATGTCACCTTATGTGCCCCCATATAGTAGAAATGTTCTCCTATGTGGTCCCATTTAGTAATAGTGTTCCCATATGTGAACTCCCACTGAGGCCCATATATAGTGATGTTCCCCTATTCTGACCCCCATATAATAATAATGTCTCCCAATTCTGTCCTCAATGTGGTCCCCATAAATCGAGATCCCCCAGTTCTGCCTTTCTGCCATAAATTCTGGCCCCTATTCAGTAATATTGTTTCCAAATTCTGTCCCCATAACTTATGTCCCCCAATTCTGACTCCCCCATATAGTAATGTCCCCCAATTCTGACTCCCATATAGTAATGCTACACAATTCTGACTCCCATAACGTATATCCCTCTATGTGGCATCAGTACTTTTGCTTCCCTATGGAACGAATAAAAACTACACTTTGGCAAGCACTAAACAAGCCCTTACACAGTAGCTCAATCGGTGGAAAAATAAGTGCGTCTGAGAAAATGATGACGAACCAAAATAAGAAAAAGAATTCAAACTTGAAAAAGACAAAACAGGAAAATGAAGAATGAAAAGTGTAACTTTGGCACTGACTTGTAGAGTCCAAGATTCCAGGTAAAATACAAGCAAAAAAGGCAGAATTACAATTTGTCCCCATTTCCCCGCACTTGGGATTTTTTCCTGTTTTTTTATACATATATTTTATGGTTATGTGGTGTTATTCACCATTATGTCTAAGAAAAAATAAAACTCCTCTTGGAAGAAAGGTAGGGAAAAAAAACGAGAGCTCAAAAACTAAATATGGCCTTAAGAATCCACCATTGGGTGATAATATGCACCTGATAGAACACTACAACTCCCAGGATGCCATGCAGGCTTACAGATAGTGATGGCTGGAATGGCGCCATTTCTGTGATCTCAGCGTGACGGTGTTTGTGCTGTTAGTACTTATCCGTCATTAACCTGTGGTGAATACTATGGAGCTTCGAGATGAGATGAGCTTCAAAGTAGTTGACTTGGTAGAAGGAACGTGTAGCCGTCAACTGAGCGTCAATCGTAGACATTGCGTGTGGCGTTTCACAGAATGCCGCGGTTTCTGTTCTCCGGCCAACGTGCGAGTCCTGCTAGACTTGGACTGCAAAGATGGATTCAAGTTTAGCCAAGCAGGAGATTAAACGCATCCTCAGCTCTTGTTCGCTCGGCTTGCCAAGAAGAAACACTTTTTAGATGTTTGTTACATTCCTTGTGTGATACTTTTGCTCAGGGCAGTGTCTAAAAAAGCAATTAATCAGTCTTTAGGAGCTACAGGTTCTTGCAGCCCAGCGAAGGCATTATGAGGAGCCTCGTTCAAAGCAATCCGCAGGTACAAAAAATAACATGGCACAAATTACACGGCCGCCGAGGGGGGGCTAAATCGGCATTCTACTTTCAGCCTTTCAGCCTGCAAAATATTTGGAAAATAGTTTAAAGAAAATCAAAAATTCAGACAATGTGAAAACCTGAGGGTCCGTAGACCCATAATTTTGGTGTTGGGACTAGTGATGAGCGAACGTGCTCGGATAAGGTGCTTTCTGAGCATGCTCGGGTGCTAACCAAGGGACTTCGGTGTGCTTGAAAAATATGTTCGAGTCCCCGCGGCTGTTTATTTTTCTATTCTGCTTTTTTCGATAATATTCATTGTCAAACAAAGAAGAGAAATAGTGTGAATGCGCCATAAAAGAGGACAATAAACCCCACTTGGGATTTCTCCATATGACTGTACTTTCAGTCCAAAATTGGTCAAAAACAAGGGATCGCATTCAGGTCAATGTTATTTAGAAAGGTAGTGCAAATGTCCAATAATCGAATCGCACTCATCCATTCATGTCTATGGGTCTGTGGAAAACATTGGAGCACACTCGGATGGCATTTGAGTGAGGTCCTATTTTCACTGACAGATTGGAAAAGTGGAGAAAGTCTTTTCTTTCTGCTTTTTTTTTTAATGAACTCATCCAAGTAAAACAAATTCGACTCTGATCTGACTCTGATCTTTCTCCATTTCTCTGATCTCTCTCTGATCTCTCTCTGATCTCTCTCTGATCTCTGATCTCTCTCTGATCTCTCTCTGATCTCTCTGATCTCTCTCTGATCTTACTCTGATCTCTTCTCTCTCTGTCTGATCTCTGTCTGATCTCTGTCTGATCTCTGTCTGATCTCTTTCTGATCTCTCTCTGATCTCTGATCTCTCTCTGATCTCTGATCTTTCTCTCCTCTTTCTCTGATCTTTATCTTATTGTCTCTGATCTCTCTCTGATCTTACTCTGATCTCTTATCTCTCTCTGATCTCTCTCTGATCTCTCTCTGATCTCTCTCTGATCTCTCTCTGATCTCTCTGATCTCTCTCTGATCTTTCTCTGATCTTTCTCTCATCTCTCTCTGATCTTTATCTTATTTTTCTCTGATCTCTCTCTGATCTCTCTCTGATCTTACTCTGATCTCTTATCTCTCTCTGATCTCTCTCTGATCTCTCTCTGATCTCTCTCTGATCTCTCTCTGATCTCTCTGATCTCTCTCTGATCTTTCTCTGATCTTTCTCTCATCTCTCTCTGATCTTTATCTTATTTTTCTCTGATCTCTCTCTGATCTCTCTGATCTCTCTCTGATCTTTCTCTGATCTTTCTCTCATCTCTCTCTGATCTTTATCTTATTTTTCTCTGATCTCTCTCTGATCTTTCTCTGATCTCTCTCTGATCTAAAGGGGGTTTTACACATAGCAATATCGCTAGCAATATCACTAAAGTGCCACCGATTTTGTGACGTAGCAGCGATATCGCTATGTATGATACTTACCTCCGACCGGCTCCCCTGCTGTCTGTCGCTGATCGCGCAGCTCCATTTCTCGTCGGGCGCTTCCTGCTGGCGCCGACGAGTGATGCGTGGACGTGGGCGGGAGGACGTCAGGATCGCCGCGTCTGAAAGGTAAGTAATGACCGCTGCTGCATCGCTGTGAGATCTGCCTGTGTGGCAGCTCACTAGCGACCATTTAGCGATGCACCAGCGATCCTGACCGGGTCATATCGTGGTCGGGATCGCTGGTGCATCGCTAAATGTAACGGGGCCTTTACTCTGATCTCTTATCTCTCTCTCTGATCTTTCTCTGATCTCTCTCTCTCTGATCTTTCTTTCTCTGATCTTTCTCTGATCCAACTCTGATCCTATTATTTTTAATGTTATTTATTACATTATTATTTTTATAAGGCGGTGTTCACTCTATAAAAAAAAAAAAAAATTTTGCAATAGGACTTATACACCATTTGCTTCCCATAATCTGTTTTTCACGGTCTATTGCTGGCAGCTGAATGAGTTAAATGAGTATAAGTCAGTGAGCTGGTTCTGACTTCTTACTTGCGTCAGTAACCTTTTTATCTGTTTCTTGCCTCTCAGACAATTTAAGTCCACAAACTACATAAAACTTGGGTGAAGAAATAGCCTGTAAAAGCCAAATCATGCAACATTTTTAATAAAACCAAAGATTTTTAAGCCGAGTTAAAAAAAAAAATAAATAACCATTTTGAGTTTTTTTTCATTAATTAAGGATTTTTTTTAAAACCTCCATTTGGGTCTTTTACTCCCGTTGAAAGTTTTTAAAGGGAACCCTGTAAATTATTATTATTAATATTTATATAGCACCATTGATTCCATGGTGCTGTACATAAGAAGCCTACATGTGTCCTATTTATTGGCGCTATGGTGACTTTTTAGTTCCATGATAAGAAAAATGTTTCAAATATTTTCATAAATGGTCCAACCAGTACTGGAAAAATCTTCCAAAAATTCCAGTTCTGACCCTTATATATTCAGATTGTATTTTCTCAATTAAAAAGAAGACCCAGAAAAGTGAAAGTCCTCCGAGGGGGTGCTCATTTTGTTTTGGCACAATGAGCCATTTATTCTTCTAGTAGATCGTCATTTTGTATCCAGGAGGCGCCGTTACATTGTATCTTCTTTTTTTTTTTTCCTTCGATATATATTACCTGTCCCTGAAGAGAGACTGTATCTTTAAGGAAATAGGCCCAATATCCAGTTTGTGAAGTATTAAAAGGCTTTAAAGCGACAGCCCGCGCAGTAAACCCTTGTCATATGTGTGTTCTCTCTTCATTATCCTGTCCAGTATCTATCCCTGCTGAGCAAATCTGGTTGTGTGTTTCTCCAAAGTGGTCATAAGACAGAATTTATTTACTTCTTGTTGCACTGGAGGGGCATTACCGCGTTTCAAGGCTCTCCGAAGTAATAAAGATTTTGCAGTGTGAGCAGAAGGAAAGAAGATTCAGAACTTCTTCCCCCTCCGAGGTCGTTTGGCCGGCCTAAAGGGGGAACACTTCTCATTCAGTGACAGGGTTTATTTGCTTTCCATTTTCCAATTAGCAGAAAAAGGTCACACTAATGTTAGTGCTGTGCCGAGCAGGAGGATCGGGCTATGCAGATAGTCTCAGTCCTGTCAGGGGATAATGGCGGGCGAGGGCGGCGGCGGCGATGCTGCCTCTATTGTGCGCTGGCTTTTGTACCTACGTAAGGTCACATCTTGGTGTGCATTTTACTACAGAGCCCGCGACTCATTTTTTTCTCTTAACCCTTCCATGGTTGCAAATGCAGTTGTGTAACCGCTGGGAGGTTTCCGTTGTTGGCGAGCGCGCACTGCAAGTGTGCACACAATTTTAAGAGTGTGCTGCAAGGTTTCCATTCTGGTAAGAGGCGTGCACCGTCGTCGTATATGGTGTGCAAAATGTAAGGGTTCGCGGAGAGAGTTCCATATGGGTGAGCAGCGTGCACCATTATTGTGCACAATTTAAGGGTTCGCTGGGAGATTTCCATACTAGTAAGCAGTGTGCACCATTTTTGGGAACAATTTAAGGGTTCGCTGAGAGGTTTCCATATTGATGAGTAGCGTGCACCATTGTTGTGCACAATTTAAGGGTTCGCTGAGAGGTTTCCATATTGGTGAGTAGCGTGCACCATTGTTGTGCACAATTTAAGGGTTCGCTGAGAGGTTTCCATATTGGTGAGTAGCGTGCACCATTGTTGTGCACAATTTAAGGGTTCGCTGAGAGTTTTCCATATTGGTGAGTAGCGTGCACCATTGTTGTGCACAATTTTAAGGGTTTGCTGGGAAGTTTCCATATTGGTGAGCAACGTGCACAGTTTTAAGGGTTCGCTGAGAGGTTTCCATGCTGATGAGCAGCGTGCACCATTGTTCATATTTTAAGACTTCGCTAGCAGGTTTCCAAACCTGTAATCAGTGTGTGACATTGTTGCACATGTTTTGCAAAATTTAAGGGTTCGCTAGGAGGTTTCCATACTGGTAAGCAGCGTTAACCATTGTTGTGCACAGTTTAAAGGTTCGCAGCTCTGGAGTATAAGGGTATGTGCACACGTTGCGGATTTGCTGTGCAGATTTTTCTGCGCAGAATATGCTTATTTTGGCAGAATCCGCAGGTCAAAATCCATGCGTTTCTCCTGCGGATTTCCTGTGGATTTATTGCAGATGCCAGAATAGTAAGTGCAGCGCTGGGGTATAATACAGGATGTAACTCAGGATCAGTAATGTATGTACACAATGACTGCACCAGCAGAATAGTGAGTGCAGCTCTGGGGTATCATACAGGAGGTAACTCAGGGTCATCACAAGATGACCAATAATAAGTATTTCTCCAGTCACCTTCCACGACAGTCACCTTGGAGGCTGTCTCCCCGCCCTAATGGGGGACAGGAAACACAGAGGTTAAATAACCCTCCCCTTCCTGCTACCTCCAGTGTTTTTCCTGCCCCCCAGTGGGGCATGAAGAGGTTACAAGGGGGCTGCCGTGGCCGGCGAGCGGAGCTCCTACAAACTTACATGCCGGGCAGCTGAGGTCGGGGGGTTCGCCTCTCCTCCTCCATATCGCTGCTCCCGTCTCCACCTGAGGGTGCGACTCGGGACTTATTCCGCCCCTCCTGCACCCTCCAGGGTAAAGCGGGGCGGTATGGTGCAGCGGGGTCCTCCTCAAGCTCCCCGGCTTCCTCCTTCCTCTCACACTGCCGACGACAGACCCGCTGTGCGTTGGAGGGGGCGTGGCTTCTGACGAGAAGTGACGTCGTCGGACACACTTCCGGTTCACGTTCTCCGGCGTTCCAGGATGGGGCGCATGCACCGGGAGCCCGGGGGGCACTGGCAGTCGGGGGTCATGCCGCAGGTTCCTCCCCATGGACCAGGAGGAAGGAGGGGCACAGAAACCATGAACACTACAACACCCATTTAATCGGGCCACAGGCTCCAGGTAAGCGCAGTGTCTGTATGGTGACTGGTGCTGACAATGGATGGCGACAAATCCCTGACAGCTGCATCTGCGGAGCCCAGTGTTCCCCCCACTACTGTGAGTAGCAGGTCCGGTCCCCAAACTGTCCAAACTTTGGTGGCACGGGTCATTGAGTAAGCCTTCTCTCTCCTTGCAGGAAGAAAAGGCCTCTGTCCCAAGAAATAAACCCAGCCGCAAGTGTGGTATCTGTGGTGCCAGGCTTCCCTCTGATTACAAAAAGAAGCTATGCCAACCTTGTATGCAGGATATCCTGCACACTGAACAGCCCTCCCTGTTTAAAAGTATCAAAACTCATTTAAGCACGAGGTACAGACCTCCATGGCAGCATTTGCCCAGACCCCAGTGCCCCAGGCCCCCCTCCCAAAAAAGAGGAAAATAGCACCTACGGAGACCAATTCAGAGAAGTCCGTACCTCAGGGTCTGAGGACATTTGGGAAAATGAGGGCTCCACATCCACCCCCAAACCCGACACAAAAAAATACTACTTCTCTTCTGAGGATATGGAAGAGCTGGTCTCCATGGTGAGAAATACCATGGGGGTTGAGGAGGAGGAGATGAAGCTCTCAGTTCAGGATGAAATGTTTGGGGGGCTGAAACTCAGAGGTAGGAAAGGTTTTCCCAGTACACGAAAATGTCCAAAATCTGATAGTTCATGAGTGGTCCTCCCCTGAGAAAGGACTTAGTGTACCCTCGGAACTAAAGAATCGCTTTCCTCTCGAGGGTGACAACTCTATTTGGGATATCCCTAAAATAGATGTCCAAGTCTCTAAAGTAACTAGGAAGACGTTCCTCCCTTTCGAGGACTCTTCCCAGTTGAAAGATCCGATGGATCGTAAAATAGAAAGTCACCTTAAAAAATTCTTTGAAGCATCCACGAATTTGCTCAAAGCAAATGTAGCCTCCACTTGCGTCGCCAGATCTTTATTTTTCTGGTTTCGCACGTTAGAGGAACACTTATCGGGGGGTACTCCCAGAGAAGAAATCTTAGATTCCCTTCCCTTTCTCCAAAAAGCAACGGGCTTCTTAGCCGATGCTTCGGGGGAGACGGTGCGGGTAGCAGCAAGGTCCTTAGTCCTTTCTAATTCGGCTAGAAGGGCCCTCTGGCTGAAGTCGTGGGGAGGTGACATCACCTCTAAGACAAAGCTCTGTGCCATCCCCTTCCAGGGGCACCACGTGTTCGGGCCAGTCTTGGACGACATCCTCAAGAAAGCCTCAGACAAAAAGAAATTGCTACCCAAACAGAAAATCACCAGGAGACAGTTTTTTTCGTTCCCTACGCGAGCAGTCCTCCCAGAAGGAGTTCAGAAGGAAGGGCTAGACGGGATGGTGGAGCTACCCAAAGGGGGATAGAAGGAAGAACATCCTCGTCCCTCAGCAACAGCAATCCATGGACAAACAGTGACTCCCCGGTGGGGGGGTCGACTCACTCATTTCTTCGCCCAATGGCAGTCCACGACCTCGAACCAGTGGATCCTGCACATCATGCAATCAGGGCTGAAATTGGAGTTCGAACAACCCCCCCCCCCCCACTGTCTAAGAATCACCCCTACACAGTGCCCAAGTCTGCAAAAGATCCTACTTCTTCAACTACAAGATCTGTTACGGGAAGAAGTAGTCTCATACGTACCTCATCAGGAAATAGGCAGAGGACATTACTCCCGCCTATTTCTGGTGAGGAAGCCCTCCGGAAAGTACAGGCTTTTCATAAACCTGAAACCCCTGAATCGGTTCATCAGATACCGGAGGTTCAAGATGGAGTCAGTAAAATCGGCAATCCCTCTTATTGGACAGGACAGGCTGATGGCTACGATGGACCTGAGGGACGCTTATTACCACATCCCAATCCATCCGGATCACAGAAAGTTCCTGAGGTTCGTGGTCTCCCACGACCGGGGAATCAGCCATCTCCAGTTCAATGCCCTCCCGTTTGGCGTATCTCCAGCACCAAGGGTATTTACGAAAATTATGAGGGAAGCAGTCAATTTCATCCGTCTTCAGGGAATATGCATTGTTCCATATTTAGATGACCTGCTCATTATCGCTACATCGCTATCCCGACTAAACCAGGACGTGTCGAAAACTCTGCAGATCCTTGAATCCCTAGGTTGGATCCCGAATCTTCAGAAGTCGGACCTTCACCCTTCCCCAAGGAAAAAATTCCTGGGGATTCTCTTAGACTCGGAAAAAAGGACAACCTTTCTTCCAGAGGATCGTCAATTAGACCTTCGTCAGAGAATTATCCGGTTCAGAGAACAAGGGCACCGACTCTGAGGGATGCCATGTCTATCCTGGGGTCTCTGACATTGTGTATTCAGGCGATGTCCTGTGCTCAGGCACATACGTGAATCCTCCAGTCATACGTACTGGTGAACTCAAGGAAGTATCGAAACAATCTGTCAAGAAGGATTCCACTTCCAGGACACATGAAATCGGCCCTCTTGTGGTGGCTGAGTTACCGAAACTTGAGGCGGGGAATAAGCTGGGACCCAGTTTCCCCTGAAAATACTTTGTACCGATGCCAGCCTGAGAGGTTGGGGAGCCGTGGTGGAAGAGTCTTATTTCCAGGGACGATGGTCCCAGAACATATGAGCCAGATCCTCGAATCTAAGGGAATTGAAGGCAGTGGAGGAAGCACTAAAAGCCGCTTCATCCCTTATCCAGAACCATCACGTTCGGATCTATTCCAACAACGTAACCACGGTAGCCTACCTCAGACACCAGGGGGGTACGAAGTATGCCAGTCTGAAGACAGTGGCAGCAAGAATTTTCCTCTGGGCAGAGCAGCAACTATTGTCCATTTCGGCGGTACACCTGAAAGGGTCGGACAACATCCAGGCAGGCTTCCTCAGCCGGAAAGACGTCCATCCGGGAGAGTGGTGTCTGAACCAAGCAGTCTTCCAATCTCTGACCGCGAGATGGGGGGATCCAGAAGTCGACCTTTTTGCGAATGCTCAAAACGCAAAAACAGCAACATATTTCTCCCTCAGTGCCACGTACGGAGCCCGGGGGCAGACACTTTCGCCCATCCATGGGTCTTCAGACTTGCTTATGCCTTCCCGCCGATCCCTATGTTGGCAAGGACGCTGCAAAAGATCCGAATGGACAGGGTCACGACAATCCGGGTTGCTACAATGTGGCCAGGGCGAAGCTGGTACAGCATCCTGTTGGACATGGCCCAGGGAAGGTCCCTTGCTCCTACCCCAAAAATCCGACGACCTTCATCAGGGTCCCCTGCTGTACCTGAACCCCAACAAACTGAATCTGGCAGTTTGGTTATTGGGGCCGACATTCTGAAGGCCAAGGGTCTGTTGGGATGGGGTAATCCGGACCCTTCAAAAAAGCAGGAAACCAGTAACCAATGCCATATACGGCAAAGTATGGAATACGTTCTCTTCCTGGTGTCTTCCTGATGTCCTTGATCCTTTCCATCCCAATATTGCTCAGGTCCTAGATTTCCTACAAAATGGATTAGAGCTAGGACTTACTCCAAGCACCCTGAGGGTACAGGTGTCTGCCCTCAGTTCCTTTTTTGACCAGGACCTAGCCAGACACCGTTGGGTCAAGCGGTTTATGACCACTGCTAGCAGAATACGGCCTACATTCCTTAGTCGGGTTCCCCCCTGAGATCTTAATATAGTGCTCAATAGTCTAACACAGGCCCCATTTGAGCCCCTGCCTGAAATTTAATTAAGAATCCTGACTCTTAAGACAGTCTTTCTCGTAGCCATCACCACAGATAGATGAGTAGGGGAACTGCAGTCCCTATCGGTACAGGAACCATACCTCTTGCTCAGCTTGGACAGGATAGTACTGCGCCTAGACCCCTCCTTTTTGCCCAAGGTGGTTTCAGACTTTCATAGGGGTCAGGATATTGTGTTGCCCTCATTTTGCCCAAAACCTTCCAATACGCAGGAAGAAAGATTCCACACTCTCTGGATGTCCACAGAGTGGTTCTCCATTACCTTGAACTAACCAAGGATTGGAGAATTGACCAGAACCTGTTTATCCTATATTCAGGGCTGAATAAGGGAAAGAAGGTGGCAAAAAACACAATACCAAACTGGATCAAACAGGCCATCTGCCTTGCATATTCATCAAATCTCTCTCCTCCCAAATCTCTAAAGGCCCACTCCACTCGATCAGTCGCTATGTCATGGGCAGCGAGAGGGAACGCGTCATCGGAGCAGATATGCAGAGCCGCCACCTGGTCCTCTGTGCACATCTTTACCAGACACTACAGATTAAATTTTGATAGGGATCTAACATTTGGCAGATGCGTTCTGCAAGCCATAATCCCTCCCTAAAAAATTAGTGTTGGTATAACTCCAAGGTGACTGTCATGGAAAGTGACTGGAGAAAATAGAATTAGACTTACCGGTAATTCGGTTTCTAGGAACCTTCCACAACAGCACTAATTTCCCTCCCTATCTAAATATCTTTATTGGATGATTCCTGCACTATTGGTGGTAACTATTCATGCTAGTACATCCAGAAAAAACACTGGAGGTAGCAGGAAGGGGAGGGTTATTTAGCCTCTTTGTGTTTCCTGTCCCCCATTAGGGCAGGGAGACATCCTCCAAGGTGACTGTCGTGGAAGGTTCCTAGAAACCGAATTACCGGTAAGTCTAATTCTATTTTACAAAGTATCTCAATTTTTTTTCTTGGAATGTAGATTATAATATGGTGTTCAAAGGTCTTGGTGAAGTGTTTGGCTTTAAAAAAAACAAAAAAAAAACTATTACAAATGGAATGAAGTGCACTAATCTGATGAGAAATGAATGTGTGGGCAGCTTTTCTTTCTCTTGTGAGGGTCGGCGGAGGGTTCACTTTCAAATGTAATGCATGTGATACTAGAATCTTCCTTTAGGAAGATAAGTATGATGGGAGTCTGAAAGCATGAAAGTCTCTTATCGGTTTGTCGGCATTTCTGTATTATTAACAGTGCAGTCCCAGCGTTCATACGGTTGCTCATTGGTTGTGAACAAAAGTCAGTGTCTCGGAAGTAAAGCCATGAATTGCCCCACCTGTGTTGCAAGCTTTTTGACCTTTACATTGTTTGTATATTTAGCAATTCCAAAAAATGCAGGCAAAATTAAATGCAGATTTTGGTAAAAACGTGCCAGATAAAAGGGATTCACCAGGATTAGGGAAACATTGCTACTTTATTTCAAATACAGTGCTGTACATGCCTAACAGGGGTGTGTGGTATGGTAGCTCCACCCCATTGAAGTCTTTACAGTCTTTAGACAGGTAAGACTTTGTTTTCAGAAGACAGCAGAGATCTTTCTATAATACTGGACAATCCCTTTCAATTTTGCAGCATTAATCAGATAGATGGTGGACAGCAGTGTGAGTGGCCTTTTCTGGCCTTAACACTCCTGGCATCTCCAATATTATGTCAGATGGACAGTGTGGACAGCAGTGTGAGCAGCCTCTTTTCATCTCTGCAGTGTGCACTCTTGGCATATTTTGTATTAGATCAGATAGACAGGATGGACATCAGTGTGAGCAGCCTCTTCTTACCTCAGCACTTTTGGTATCTCCAGTATTAGATTAGATAGACAAAGGGGATAGCAGTGTAAGCAGCCTCTTCTTACCTCAGCACCTCTGGTATCTCCCGCATTAGTTGAGTTAGGGTGGATAGCAGTGTGAGCAGCCTCTTCTTACCTCAGCACTCCTGGTATCTCCAGTATTAGATCAGGTAGACAGTAGTGATGAGCGAACTTGCTCGGATAAGCTGCTATCCGAGCATACTCAAGTGCTAACCGAGTGTCTTTAGCGTGATCGAAAAACATGGATTGCCTGTTTGTTAGTCAATTCCTGCATGTGTTGTGGCTGTAGAACAGCCTCGAGACATGCAGGTACGAGGACTCGAACATATTATTTAGAGCACGTGGAAGTCACTTGGTTAGCACCCGAGCATGGTCGTATAACACCTTATCTCATCACTAATAGACAGTATGGTTAGCAGTGTGAGCAGCTTCTTTTTACCTCAACACTCCTGGCATCTCCAGTATTAGATCAGATAGACAAGGTGGATAACGGTGTGAGCAGCCTCTTCTTACCTCTCCACCCCTGGTGTTTCCAGTATTAGATCAGATACACAGGAAGGACAGCAGTGTGAGCAGCCTCTTCTTGCCTCACCATCCCCGGTATCCCAAGTATTAGCTCAGATAGACAAGATGGACAGTAGTGTGAGCAGCCTCTTCTTACTTAAGCATCCCTAATATATCCTGAAGATGCTGGAACTTGGGGAGTTTACCCACTGGACCCCATTTCTACTACTCTCCACCAGAGATTCTATTATTAACACCTTCACAGTTCTTTAATGCATATCAAAAGGAATTTTTGCATATTCTAGGTAATTGGAGCTCTTTGGATATGAATGGTATATGTACCAAGCTTTCATGCTTTCCATGAATGTAATATTGAATTGTGATATTATTTATTATTATAGCGCCATTTATTCCATGGCGCTTTACATGTGAGGAGGGGTATACATAATAAAAAAGTACAATAATCCTAATCACTACAAGTCAGGACTGGTACAGGAGGAGAGGAGATCCTGCCCGCGAGGTCTCACTAATATCAACAAAGACTGAGTGGGAACTGTATGGTATAAACTATATGCCCATGCAGCAAATCGGTTGCACCAACATAAGAAACCCATGGGACATTATCCAACGTAAGGCTGGGTATATTGGGAGCTACCTATTATCGATGTATAAACAAAACAAACCTATTATACAAACTGCCTCTTCAGAGAGGAATAGGACTTGAACTTCATAGAGCCACCCGTTGGAAGCTGCAATCCTACAAGTCACTATCGACCCTTTAACGAGTGCTGTAATATGACTTGGGCCGCTTTCACACTTCAGGCTTTCGGGAATCCGGCATGGAGCGGCGAAAAACCGGACTACCGGATCCGGCCGCAAACGCAGACACCGGATCCTTCTTTCTGCCGGATATATTCCTGGCAGAGAAGGTTTCCGGGCATGCGCAGTGTGAAAAACCGGTCCGGTGTTGGGAAAAAACGTTGCATGCAACGTTTTTTCCAGACGCCAGACCGGCTATTTTCTCCGGATCCGGAAAAAAATGGACGCGCCGCATTGCCATCTGGCGCAATGCGGCACCAATGAAACAGCACGGGGAAAAAGCCGGATCTGGTCGTAACAGGCACCGGATCCGGCAGTCCGGTTTTTCGCCGCACCATGCCGGATACCGAAAGCCTGAAGTGTGAAAGTGGCCTTAGGATAACAGCCAAATCAGAGTCTCAATTCCTCTCTGAAGAGACAATTTGCATAATTCCCAGAGGAATGCTGCGGCTTTAAGTCTCCTCATCTCGGCATGCTTAGCATATCATTCTCCGCAAGGAGAAATGATACTTCTTATTGGTCAGACGCCTCTCACACAGCCAAACCAGATCTCACACTTTGCACTGACGAGGCGCAGTACCCCGAAACACAGTGTCTGCAAATTGAGATTCTGGTTTTGGCTTTTATCCTAAGTCATGAAACAAGGCTCGTTAAAGGGTCGACATTGACTTCAAGGATTGCTACTGCCCATAGGTGGCACTAGAGTTCTAGTCCTCTTCCTCTCTGAAGCGACCATTTCCTTGTGGAGAGTGACATACCAGCTCTGGCATGCCAATGTAAGGAGGAAATTTGACGGTCTGACAACCCCACCTTTGGCAGCCTATAGTGATTGTCACTAACACACAGACTCCCATTTCTGAGACCAAGATAACTCAAAAATGACTAAAAAATAAGACGTCAAACAAGAGGCCGATACACAGATGTATGATTAGTACGGTGATTAGTTTTCTGCTTGTATTAGTTTCATGTAATGACAGAGTATTTGGTCTTGGAAATAATGCATTTATGCCCACACATCCAGTGTGAGCAATTGTGAGAAGTAAATGATTTGTGCACTGTCTGTTTCATGAAGAAGTTGTCACATCCACTTCATAAAGCCTAATGCTTATGATCTACTCCTACATTACCAGCATCACATGACCTTTTTTTTTTTTATTGTTTTATAAACCAAAAACCCACGGGGCCATAAAAATCTAATTGAGGTTTCCCCCGATTGCTGCACTAATTGATATTCTAATCTGGGTCTATCTGTAATGACTAGATTTATGTGAGTCAGATGATGAGTTGCTTATTACAGAAGATTGCTCCTAATCTTCTCAGCTTGTCAATTTTTAGGATATAAAAGGATGCACTATTTTTAGTGAAAAGGAGGAGTACCCATTGAAGTCATCACATTTCACAAGAGACCCCATTTGCTCTGAACATTTTCCCTTTTGACATCTTTACTCATTGTATTCAAAGCCAAGGACGACAGAGTATCCCTATGCAAGGACATTATACGGTCCCCATGGTCTCCTATTGGTCTTCATAGATCATGTCGAAAATAGTAATTACATGCAATCTTAGGCACATTGGATAAGGGGGCCCACTGACAACCTCAATGCAGTTTTAGGACAATAGGATACCAATTTTTTTTTTACTCCCCTTTCTAATTTTCATTTAGAGTCAGGTCCCTCTACCTGGCATTGGATTGAGATGATGCCTTAAAAGTTGTATCCCAACTGGCCAACTCATCATAAATGGTTTGCCATAGGATAGTCGCTTAGCAGAAGCTTATGCCAAGGATAGCTGTGTGCTGCCACTCGTACAGCAGTCATGGATGCAAAGGAGGATTGCATAGAGTCGGTCAGAACTGAAGCATTTCTTTGGCAGCAGCTCTCCGCATTGGCTCATAGAAGGCAGTTCTAGTTGAGGGACCTAAATGCCATAAACCATTTTCCCTGCTGCAAACGAGATGCTTGAGTTCTGGTATATTCTGTGTAGCTCATGGGAGGACAGATCTTTGGTGCAATCTGTGGACCAAATAGGAAAGGGTGTCCATTTCTAGCTCCAAAGCAGGTGGAATTGTGCATTATGATGAGCCATTGGGTTCCAAGGGGCCCATGTACTGTTCTAGCACAGAGGCCCTCTTCTATCTGGTTTCACAGTCTGCCAGAAATGAAGCATTTCCACTAATGGAACAACCTCCTAGACTGCTGGAGCTGTCGATGTGTTGGCCAATGGGCTAGTGATTATAAGGAACTTAGAAACGCTGTGTCAGGGTCTCCAAATTGATGAGACCAAAGTAATGCGAACCCATGAAGGAACTGGACTATGCACAAGGACTGTCAAGCAATTGTTAATGAGTGGGCCTAAGGGCCATTGTTTTCTGGAACATGGTCTCTGATGGATAATGGTCTGCGGTTCTGACTTAACCACTTTCTGACTGCTGACCGGATAGTACGTCAGCTGTCAGACTCCCCTGCTTTGAGGTGGGCTCTGGCGGTGAGCCCACCTCAAAGTCGTGACATGTTAGCTGTTATGAACAGTTGACATGTACCCGCAATAGGCGCAGGCGGAATCGCCATTCGCCCACGCCTATTAACTAGTTAAATCCCACTGTCAAGCGCTGACAGCAGGCATTTAACTAGAGCTTCCGGCCGCCGGGCCGGAAGTGAGCTCATCGCTGACCCCTGTCACGTGATCGAGGTTCGGCGACGCATTGCCTGGACAACCAGAGGTCTCATAGAGACCTCTATGGTTGTTGCAGGCAGATCGCTTTGAGCGCCGCCCGGTGGCCAGCGCTCAAAGCACAACAGCAAATCTGCTACATATGGGCGATCTGCTCATCGCCCATATGTAGCAGAGCCGACTGGGTTGTGCATGCTTCAAGCCTCCTATGGAGGCTATTGAAGCATGCCAAAAGTAAAAAAAAAAAAAAATGTTTAAAAATAAAAAAAAATTAAAAAAACCTAAAAGTGCAAATCGCCCCCCTTTCGCCCCACTCATAATAAAACTATTAAAAGAAATCACACATATTAGGTATCGCCGCGTTCAGAATCGCCCGATCTATCAATAAAAAAGATTAACCCGATCGCTAAATGGCGTAGTGAGAAAAAAATTCAAAACGCCAGAATTACGTTTTTTTTGGTCGCTGCGACATTGCATTGAAATGCAATAATGGGCAATCAAAAGATCGTGTCTGCACAAAAGTGATATCATTAAAAACTTCACCTCGGCCCGCAAAAAATAAGCCCTCACGACCCCAGATCACGAAAAATGAAGACGCTACGGGTCTCGTAAAATTGTGCATTTTTTTTTTGGAAACTTTTTTCACCACTTAGATAACAGAGAACCTAGACATGTTTGGTGTCTATGAACTCATAATGACCTGGAGAATCATAATGGTGTGTCAGTTTTTGCATTTATTGAACCTAGCAAAAAAGCTAAGCAAAAAACAAGTGTGGGTTTGCCTTTTTTTTTTGCTATTTCACCGCACTTGGAATTTTTTTTCCCGCTTTCGAGTACACAACATGCTAAAACCAATGATGTCGTTCAAAAGTACAACTCGTCCTGCAAAAAATAAGCCCTCACATGGCCATATTGACGGAAAAGTAAAAAAAGTTATGGCTCTGGGAAGGAGGGGAACGAAAATGAAAAATCGAAAAAAGCTCCGGCCATGAAGGGTCTATGGGCCCAATAATTTAAGCTCTTCATTACCGGTGAGTGCACTGACCCCGGGAAAGAACACTCTAAACCCTGGAGAGAGGAGACTAGTGTCTTCTGGAGCACAGTGGATGATGGGTAGGAACTCGCATAGACAGAAGGTGATGTCCGGTGCTGGTGCACCACCGAGGTGGATGGGAAATCCCTGATGCTGAGAGAATCGGTGGACTGGGGGGTTGTCCAGGACAAACTAGCAACAGGACTGAAAAGGAGTTGTACTAAAGAGGAGCAAGTGAGTTGCTGTGCCCTCTCCTACCTGTCACCATCTGATGAACTTGAACTGACCAGTAATGAACTTGTGTCCCCTAAATTGTGTGTGGTGGCTCCTGAGGACGGAATCTTGGAGCCATTTGAGGCCTGCAGCCTGCAAGTGAGTGTGATGTACTCCACACCTTACAGCACACTGGGACACTATTTATCTGTAAAGTGCCAGAGCGAAACTAGACAGCAGGTAACTCATGACTACCGCTTTCTCCCACTTTACTGGTCCACCCCACACACTGTTTCAGTGTCCTCCATTGTTTATGATGTCCCCACAGTTGCACACAAGTTTTAATAAAATTAAAAAAACATCATCCAGGATCCTGAAGTGTCCACAGGCGAGGCTCGGGCAGACCAATGCGCTGATGTTATGGTGCTGACGCATACACAGAACATCAGAGTCTGTATCACCAATGGAGAGCGGTAGTGCAGGGGGATCGGGTCTTCCTGGACCCACCATAGAGCTTAACTATATCAACATGCTTTTCACGCCGATGTACTTAACAGTAGCATATCTCTAGGTGAGCCCCTCTGAGCACTGGGCCCGCACTCTTTGCCTCCCCTGTAGCTGCACTATTCCAACCACAGGTTTGATATTATTACCATGTACTGTGAGAATGTTATCAATATTATATGTAATTTCTATTCATTTTTAGTTTTGCCTGATCTCCAATGTAAAATAGAAATTTTTTTTAGTTTTTATTTTTTATTCCAACCATGCACAGTCCAATCGCCCTTTAGTTCCACAAGGTGACAAGCGACAACGTTCTTCCCGGTGAACGTGAGACTCGGCAGCGTACAACAAGCCAGCCATTTGTTTTCTTTTCATTTGCAATTTAATAAAACATTGTGCTCTCTGTCTACAGTAATCATGAATTAACAATGACCCCAAAAACATTTGCAGCCATAAATTAAGACAATTCAGTAATTATTGGGGGAAAGGCCATTTTATTACTGTAGGATTATTAAGATAAATGCAGGAGACAGACAAAAGGCAGGGCACCGGTTTACTGTTATTGCTGGAGGAGACAGTTCAAACCACATTAACGGGAGCAAAGACAAAATGGCATAAAATGTGGAGTCGAGAGAGCAGGGTCTGGTGTAGAGCATCTGATGGATAAACCGACCAATATGTTTTCTTTGCCTTTTATTGAGCAGCTTCAGTCCAGGATGTCCTACCTTGTAAAAACAACAAAAGCCAACGGATTGCTTAATGAAACCTTTTTACTTGGCCTGATGAGCTGCAATGTAAATTTTCCATGAATTTTTCCCGGCTTTTATATGCAGTCGATGCCATCCACAGTCCTTTCTGTGGTCTGCTCTCTTATAATTAACCCGCTATTTTCGTTTTCCGCTGTGTCTTAATATTTGTATTTTTATGATGTGCAAATCAGCAGATGACCCCAGCAGGGATAACTGCGATGTATTTTAAAAGGTTGTGCATCCGACGGCTTGTACTAAACCAACAAATATTTCTTTATGTGCAGGCGGCAGGGGTGGTGACGTTCAATGCGAGTATGAAACGGTTGCGGCACTTTGTAATTGGGGGCTGCGTGAGTCACAAACCCTTTCAGGCATAACTTCCAGACAGGAGCTCTATAGTTCTTAAACTATTTATTACTTAGAAAAGGGCAATGCTAGGGGAGGCTAGTGGGGCACCAGTATGTAGGGTGCATCAACAAAGTCACCCATCCATGGAGAGGACATTTAGTTTCCAGGGCTAGTAGAGCAAACTGAATTAGTTTGGAACTGTAAGACCTACCCTGTTTATAAATGATTACCCATCAGTTATACATAGCTGTTAGAGCTCAGAAAAAAGATTTGCAGAACCCTGATCCAGCAGCCACATCTTTAGGTCATGGCCACCTGGACCTGGATCTTCAACCATACAGGCATCTGACGCACCCCAGGGGCCGTGGGATACTCGGTACTGGGTCGGTCGTCTTAAAGGGATGTGTCACAGTGGCGGTGACCCGGTCCGTGACCCCAGGAGGTCATGTAAAAGGGATAGAATTGAATGGGAATAAAGTTTATGTAGTCATTCGTGACGCCAGTTGGAGTGTTCGACTGTAGTATAGCCGGCACTGCAGATGATCCCTGGGGGAGTAGATGGTGATGGCAGTACAGATGTTAAACAACCCTCTCCAACCAGGGCAGACCCCCAGAGATTGTGATGGAAGTAGAAGGCATGGCGTAATAAGGCAGGAGACAAGGAAAGTCACTTTATCATTTACTGTAGTTCAGGTGCAGTTCAGAGGAGATATTACAACTCTCACCAAGTTACAGTCTGCTCTGGAGAATGGGAGTCCTCTTTCTACTGTGACTCAGTGTAAGCTTCCTGCTATTCTAATCCCTTCTGGGATCAAGGCTTCCCAGAGGTTGAAGCTTCCAGTAGCCTCTACTCACTGTGTTTTCCTCTGGCAACTTGCAGCTTGAATCCTATGTGAAGCAGCTCAAGTTCCCACTTGCACTATCCTTCAATGATCCTAGGTTGTTGCAGTCTTTCTGGGGGAAAACACTCTACTGTTGGTTGTATAATCCCACAAGTCTCTCAGCTTACCACCCTGCTCTGAAAGCATGGATGGTCTAGGGGCTGGTTCCCTGATGCTTCTTAGCTGTACTCCTGGATAGAGCACATGTCTAATGGCTTCCAAGAGCATTCTTCCTCCTTCTTCACTGAAACAACAACTTTCGACTCCTCCCCCTCCCAGTTAGGGCATGTCTGCAAAGCTCTAAGCTTCAGACAAGTAAGGGAGTGAGGTAAATTGTGTGTGTGTGTTGTGGTCTCTAGCAGAGAAAGCATAACTCCCATTGCTCACAAAACACATACAAAACAGTGCATATTTAACCCGTTTGTGGTGGTAAAGACGCAGGGCGCCACACATCCATGGCACCTATTCTGATTAGTAGGGTCAATGCACTTTGTCGTTGCGCCATGACTCATGCCTGAGGTTTCTCCAGGCCTACTAATCAGAAGAGGCATCATGAATAGAGATGAGTGAATTTGTTCGGATTTTGGCCCCGAATCTGATTTTGACATATTCGGGCCATATTCGAACACTATTCATGCCGAATGTATGTTTTATGATCGGTTCCGAACATATTCGGTAATTTTTTACTCCCATGGACTCTAATGACGTTCGGCTATGTTCGCCGAATATTGCAAAAACAATATTCGAGTCCGATCGGATTCAGAACTGAATCCGAACAAATTCGCTCATCTCTAGTCATGAACGCTGGTAGGATTGATCCTTTGCTCCTGATGTGCTATTTTGTGTATCCTGTTGTCTGGCCTTGGCTTACCTGATTTGGACCTTAAAGTGACTTCTAAGTATTGATCCCTCCCGTGACAACCTCTCTTGCCTCTGGTTTGATAGTCCAGCCAGCAGTCAACATGTGGAAGCAATCCAGTATAAGATCAGATCCCTTTTAAGTGTGAAGGCTGGGGTTCCACTGGAATCTGCTAGACGAAGTGGCTTGTACCAAGCCTGTCTGAAGTAGCCTTTCTGACCCTGTGGCCTCTGCTAGACGCAACACACATATTGTTTGTGATCTATGTAACATAACATGGTAGTCTGACATGGGCCATTTATCTGCATTTCAGGCCTAATTCTCTCAGTGATTGGTTTCTTACAGACCCCGTGCATAACAGAACTTCAAAAACTAGACAACCCCTTTAAAACGAACCAGATCACAAGTGAACAGCTTTTTAAATCTTATTTTATTCCTGCTGCGCTCTTTAGTCTTCTGTTTTTTTATTTTTTTTTTAAATTTCGATATACGGTTCCAGGAGATACTTTTTATTTAGGGGCTATACAGGATCCTCTTGGGAGTGTCTTTAGGCTGCTCTGCATAACTCTTTGAGCCATGCCTCCTTAGTAAATACTATATAAATTAGCATTAAAAAAAGTCCATATCTCTGGAATCACATGGAAAAAAAAAAAAAGCTTTAAGGAGCAGCGGCAATAACCTAAGAGCAAGTTCTGATTACTTGTGACCTGGTGATGGGTCCTCTTTAAGGAGAATTTGGTGAATTGTCTTTCTCATTATGCACTTTTTATGTTTATTAAACCTAAAAATCAAAAGTGCTCCTAGCACTGAATGATCAAGAAATCGGGTAAAACAGCGTCTATTGCAGTTGCCACTTTTTAGTACTTGGCCCAGTTTTCATGGATGTAACAAGGTGGCACGGGGTGGTGGTCATGGGCGAGTCTACTGAGTCACAGTTAGTGAGCATCCTGGCCCCTTGCACATACAAAGGCAGATAAGAGTCCCAATCTGCAGCACAGTCATTTACTTCCAGCACACGGTCACTCTCAACACTGGTAATGCGTCCTCCATATATATCACAAGGCACGATTCCGTTGCAATGTTTGAAATTTTTTAATGAACATGAGGTAAATGAAGTAATGCTTCCTGCGCTTTCCCTGCATCTTTAACGAATCCTATAACATCAACAGCTCCCATCCGGATTTCAGGAACCAACAGTCCAACTGCAGTCGCTTCCACAGAATGGGTGCCCGTCCACACTGCCCGAAAGTCTTTAGCAGCATCCATTCCCTGATCCGGGGCACACTCTGCTCCCGAGTGTGGAGATCGTCTTACCCTGGGCAAGCATGCCCGGGCTCTACTCCCTAAGCAGGATGTCCTTCTCCAAAGTTTCTGGAGCTCGGCACCATCCCCCTTTTAACTCCTCCTTGCTGTTAACCCCTAAGATTCTATCCCTAAGCTAAGTAGGACATTTAAAACAAGACATTAAAGGAACATTACATTTACAGTAACAGATAATAAGGTGCCGCCATGTGTTATATTTGCACAGTGTCCATAGGGAAGAGCAGGCAGTCGAGGTTCCCCGCCACCTCCTTGCATAGATTCCTTCTTTCTAGTTATGCACCTACATGGGGTGGTCTTGATATTGTAGCAATGACCTCTCCCTGCAGAAATTAAATGTTCTGTATAAGGACAAATGTTCCAGAAAAACCTCAGTTACTTTCATAAAACCTGCAAACAAATTAACAAGCGTATAATATGAGGGAACGACTCAGGGGACTTCAACTATGTCTCCTAATCTCCCTTCCGTTGACTTGTGAAACACGTGCATTTGCCTGAGATTATTAATGCATCTGCTCGCTTTCACACAATGAATCACATTAGCCTCCCCTCTGCCCTCAGATTTCATTAGGAATTTGGCTTTGTATCAGAAATCTGCAATGGCTGCGCCTCTGTCCAGGACCCCATAACTTTCACAGGCCCTCTGCCGCTAACAGACAGTTTATTGATTTCTATTTTTAGGGAATAAAAGAAGTTGAATGGCATTAGGCTGGTATGAGATGAAGGTCATTTCGAGGGAAGATCGTGGAGATGAACTGGGAATCTTGTGTAACACTAAATAAACATGATAATGTATCCTGCGTTCTGTGAAGGGTATGGCGCACATAGGAGCACAGCTATTAGGCAGGTCTATAGCACACCCGGATGTGTGATGCAGGCAGTTTTCACTGGCGTCAACACCTCGTCCCCCATGGGTCCTTAACATAAATGGCAACTTAGTGAACAGCGCTGCTTCCTGATGAAGAATTTAAATGGCTGCATAGTGAAGATCTGTAGCACGGAAAGTGGTAATGAGGCAGTCCTATACTAGCCAGTGGTTTATGGTATGCTTCCTATTATGCCTATGTAGGAGATGTATAGTGTGTGTGTATGTATTTCTGTTAATGTTGATGATCATGGCTTATAGCCAATGAAATCCCAAAAGTCATTATCTCAGTAAATAATTAACAAAAAACACCTGTAAAGGCTTCCTACATGTTTAAAAAGGTCCCTTAGTCTGTTTCAGTAGCTCCACAATCATGGGGAAGACTGCTGACTTGACAAATGTCCAGAAGGCAGTCACTGACACACTCCACAAGGAGGGTAAGCCACAAAAGGTCAATGCTAAAGAAGCCGGCTGTTCACAGAGCGCTGTATCCAATCATATTAAGAACTGAAATAAATTAAACTTTTTGATGATGTTCTAATCTTGTGAGAAGCCCGTGCGTGTGTATATGTGTGTATATGTGTGTGTGTGTGTGTGTGTGTGTGTGTGTGTGTGTGTGTGTATGTGTGTATATATATATATATATATATATATATATATATATATATATATACACACACTAGCTGAAGAGCCCGGTGCTGCCCGGGCATAGTAACTAACTGTGGTTAGTTATAACAAACTATAATTGTCCTCCATCCCATAGTCCCATGCCCATATACCCATCATACATATCCTCCATCCCATAGTCCCGTGCCCATATACCCATCATACATATCCACGATCCCATAGGCCCGTGCCCATATACCCATCATACATACCCTCCATCCCATAGTCCCGTGCCCATATACCCGTCATACATATCCTCCATCCCATAGTTCCGTGCCCATATACCCATCATACATATCCTCCATCCCATAGTCCAGTGCCCATATACCCATCACACATCCTCCATCCAATAGTCAACCATTATGACATTATAATGAGCGGCAGCGGGGCTTGCAACCTATGATGACATCAGCGTCGCCATGGCAACCATTGTGACATCATAATGAGGGGCGGGGCTCGATACGCACACACTGTTTCCCCATTATGTAGATAGGGGCATTGTGACATCACAATGAGGGGCGGGGCTTGACGCCCACACACTTTTTCCCAAGTATGTAGATGGGGGCAAAATTGTTTGGTGAATTGGAACGTGCGGGGTTAAAATTTCACCTCACAACATAGCTTAGGACGCTCTCGGGGTCCAGACGTGTGACTGTGCCAAATTTTGTGGCTGTAGCTGCGACGGTGCGGATGCCTATCCCGGACACACACACACACACACACACACACACACACACACACATATATACATACATACACACATACATACATACACACTTTGAGCTTTATATATTAGATAGATTGATATATATAAACAAGTGTATGTGTGTCACGTCCCGCCCCTCATTATGATGTTGTAATGGTTGCCATGGTGACTATGTCATAATAGGTTGCAATGGTGACACAATGTTGTAGATAAGCCCCTAATGGCGGTGCCGGCAGCTTATATGCGAAAAAATAGGTGACAAATTCCCTTTAATGCCTTGCTGGTGCACATAGAACCCCCCACATCTACAAAGCAATCGTCAAGTTCGATGGGTTGCCTCGGTAGTAAGGATCTGCTGAAGACCTCTATCACTGCCATCTTGGTACTCCTCTTTATACCAAATTTGAAACACATCGAAATGCCAAAATTGCTGTTTTTTGGTTTCCACACCTCACCAAAAAAATACAATAAGATCTAATGTGCCACAAAATGATTTCAATTAAAACTGTAGCACAGTGTGCAAAAAACAAACACAGTGCTCCCTTGATGGGAAAATATAAAATTATAGATCTTGGAAAACGGCAACATATTACATTTTTTTACCAATTTTTTGAAGGCACTAATCTAATGAAACAAACCATCACCTTCATCGGACTGATCTGGAGAATCATGTTGTCAGGTCAGTTTTACCCTCTCCAAAAAACAACAATGGTAGAATTGTATTTTTTTTTTTCACTATTTCACCTGACTCTTCCTATTTGCAAGAAATCAAACCCTGATACAGATATATCTACGAAACTTTAAAAAGTTATTGCTTGTGGGGGAAAAAAGGGGGAAAAAATTAAAATTCAAAAATTAAAATTTGGGGTATTCTAACGAGGTACTGTACCATTCCAGTCCGTTTCTTCTGTGGTTCTCAGGAAATTTTGGAATACCTGCACTGTCACCCGCGTGATTTGGGACCTTATTAAAAATTGTCCTTTTCGGCGGCGTCCTGTTCGCAGCATATGTAGCAGCATTACTATAAACAAAATATAGGAAGACTGTCAGAGCTTTATTTTTCCCGAAAATGCTATTATTTTTCCAATATGGTGCCTGCGACCAGCTCCTGTTTATCTGCCGTATTTGCACCATTTTATGATGCAACCTATTGATACATGTGCCCTTTCGTGTCTCTAGTACTTCTAGTTAAGATGCACATTTTACGAATTAAACCCATTACCGAGAAATATAAGGACCTGTCAATCATACCTCGGCATTCAGAATATTGATCATTGTTTTCCTATTGATTGCAGGCATTTTCCATATCGGCCCAAGCGTCTGCAAGAAGTCTATGCTTTCTCATGGCTGAATGTGCTTAACTCTTGTGCTGCTGAATGGTAGAGACCTGGAATAGTGAATTGGGCTACCTTTCCTGACGGAGTGTAAGTACATTTTACTGCTAGCACCTTATGTACAGGAGTTAGAAAGACATGTCCTAATGCATATGAAATATTTTTTTGGTGCTTGCCGGTGCGACAGTAATCTTGCGCGTCTTGTAATATACATATTTGTGCACATATTTCATGCCTGAGAAATGTTTCCTTAATTTTTTATTTCAATAGTCAGGAAAAAAGGATTATTTTAGGATTAGTTGTGTCTGGCCAGTTGTATTAAAGAGGTCATCCACTACTTTAACATTGATGGCTTATCCTTAGGATCAATGTCTGATTGGTCGGGGTCAGGCACCCGGCACCCCCGCCAATCAGCTTTTATCGTTGTTACCGGCCGTAAGTACTTACTCCCTGAGTTGGCCGTCTACTTGTAGCGGCCACCGCAGGCCGTAAGTACTTACTCCCTGAGTTGGCCGTCTACTTGTAGCGGCCACCGCAAGGTACTGCATATCTGCCTCCTTTACAAATCAATAGGAGGCGGTTGTGCAGTACCAATCCCCGGACACTACAAGTAGACGACCAACTCTGCAAGTAAGTACTTCCGGGCGGCGCCACCGATAACAGCTGATCGGCAGGGGTTGTGGGGGTCCAGCCGATCAGATGTTGATGAAGGCTAGGCCTTCAATGTAAAAGTAGTCGACAACCTTTTAAGCCTAATATGGACACGATTGACGCAAAGTTGTGCATCTGTCCAGCGAGTCAGGAAATGCTTTATCATACAACTTTTTTGATCGGGCTCCAAGACCAATTTGGTGGAACTGATGTTCCATATTACTGGGTTCGATCCCATAGGAATTTACAGGATCAATTTCTGCATTACTTTGGAACAGAAACCCAGAAGGAAAAAAAAAACGAGTGGCAACATAAATGAATATATAGTAATCCTGCTTTATTTTGCTTTCATATGGCCATAATACAGGTTTATTTTAGCTTCTGTTATGACTGCAAAACTTGGACTTGCCACTTGGATATTGTCTGGTTGAGTAGAACCACTTAGACTATGGAAGCCAATGCAAACAATTTTCTTTATTGTTCATTTGCTTCCAAAATGCAAAGTTCAGCAGCTTTCTCAATAGACTACATTTAATAATGTTCCCACAATTTGCAGCTACAAAGTGTCTTTAAGCCTTTCATCTAGCGAAGTGCTTTTCAAAAAGGTTACAAATCTGTACTAGCTCCTGCTCCCGGATCTGATGGCTCTCCCTGATCTACTTCTCCATTCTTTCTTAGGCTACAATCATCCTTCTTTCATCCAGAACAAAAAAATGGTTTCCAATGTTTGAAAATTGCAATGTGTCCATAAAAATGTAATGCTATAAAGTGGATCCATACGGCATTCAATTTTATTTTTTTTGTGCGCAGCCATAGATTTTAATAGGCGAGTCTCCCAGAATTCTGAAAGAGAATAGAGCACGCTGCAATTTTTCAAGTGCAAATTCGAACCTTGTAGAAAAAAACAAAAAAATAAAAGGTCATCTGAACAACCCTAATGGATAACCTAATATTTATCAGACATGCCTCTACTGGGGTAAAAGGCTCCAAATGTAAAGGGTAGGTAGGATCCAGCACTAATGTTAATGAAGATTTTTGACCAAAACATATTGCAACTTTATTGTATGTGGATACATTTCCATTGTTATGCCAGTTTCCCATTATTATTATTATTATTATTATTATTACTACTATTTTAAATTGCATATTCAAAGCTAAACTTTCCTGGGCCCTGAAGGGTCAATGTGATATATATAATAAGACCGTATCTTTCATATGGAAAACTTAATTTATTTATTGTGAGATCCTAATTATGCTTTTTTTATCCATCTCTTTTCTAAGAGATTTAATAATTTCTATAGAAGATTTATGTATTCGGAAGCAAGAATTTCCCCCCTATTCCTAAGCAGCAGCATTTTGCTTCAAGCTAGACCAGGTGAAATCAGTGAATCAGATTTGTAGCAGTCAATGCCAGGCTCTGAAAATTGATGGAACCCAAAGCAAAAAATGCTGCACTTGTAAGTTTCTTCCCCCCCCATTTCTGCTGAATGCAGTTGCGCAGAGCTCCCCAAGCATAAAGATCCGATATGGTCTCAATGTTCAGCCTGAGAGAGGAGCCGAGGACGCAGAGCTGAAACCCAATGAGTATTCCAGCTTAAAGACTCCCTGTAGGCGTCGTTTAGGGAACGCTCACATATTTTTTTTCTCCTCTTCCAATTCTGCCAAGCATGCAGGTTAAGAAGATCACCCCACAAATGCTGCAGATGCACATAACGCTTCTGGCAAGTTAGTACCTAGCAGTAAAATGTAGACCTATGAACGAATCATTCGAAATCTTTAGCAGATAAAATATTTCTCAATTTTCAGATGTCTATGTTGTCAAAGAGCAGCATCTTCGACCACTCCACAATCACTTTTGGTTAGATGGTCATTGCACTATTTTGCTGTTTAGTTCAGTTTCAAACATCCCTGATGTACGGACCGTTGTTGCATCGGAAGACCTGGCCTGACAGCTGGTTCTTGCCCCCTGCCTGCTGGTTCTTGCCTCCTGACTGCTGGGTCTTGCCTCCTGACTGCTGGGTCTTGCCCCCTGACTGCTGGGTCTTGCCCCCTGACTGCTGGGTCTTGCCCCCTGACTGCTGGGTCTTGCCCCCTGACTGCTGGGTCTTGCCCCCTGACTGCTGGGTCTTGCCCCCTGACTGCTGGGTCTTGCCCCCTGACTGCTGGGTCTTGCCCCCTGACTGCTGGGTCTTGCCCCCTGACTGCTGGGTCTTGCCCCCTGACTGCTGGGTCTTGCCCCCTGACCATTGGATCTTCCAACTGACCACTGGGTTTTCCCCCTGACCGCTTGGTCCCCCCTATCCCCCACTCTAACTGTTTGGTCTTTCCCTTGACTGATGGGTTTTGCCTGACCTGAGCTATCTGCACTGTATATGCCTATGAAATGGTTAGCTCAAAAGAGATCCTGCAGTAGGGTCAGCTCTTCCGACACAACAACTGTCCGATGTCTCATGAATATGTGAAAATGGCCTTAGAGTTTGTTCAGCCAAGTGTATTGTACGTACATGCGCTGTCCATGGTAAAATCAGATAGCACATGTGACGAGCGTCAGCTTACGCTGAGTCGTTCCTTTTGAATGAGTGGACCCTCTGGGCCGTGGCACCCACTCACCTAGGGCGAGCTGACCTAGTGAGGAACCACCCCCTATACAGGGAGTGTCAGGGGCAAGACCAAGGGGGTGAGCCCCCACGGCAGCTGGACCAGACGGCCGGCTCAGGGAAACAAGACAAGGCGAGACGAGACGTTAGTTCAAAGAAACTTCATTTAAGGAAGGCTTCAGGGATAACATCAGGTACAAACATAACCGGAACAGGGACAACATAGCAAAGTGCGTGCAAGGGCACGCCAAAGTCCAAGCATGGTACGTGCAGATGGTAGGTGGAGGCACGATGACATCAGACTCCGGACAGCAAGCGAAGATCAACCAGGACATCAGGTTCTGAAGCTCTGTAGGCAATCATCAGGATCCGGACATCCGAAAGTCAGCTAGGGTTCCATGCGAGGAAACAAGACAGAGTTAACGACATGATGCGTGTCAACGGACACGCCAGGTTCGGGTTCACATGATGGAGGCCTGCGCATGCAAAGGGGCATGCCAGGGACTGGTACAATGACTGAGACCTGCGCGTGCGAGGGCACGCCAGGGACAGGTTCAATGGCATTGGAATCCGGGGTGCTGGCATCGACCGACAGGGTCCAGGAAGCAGGCTACGGACATCAGCTCCGGACATCAGGCCGCAGTCATCTAGGTCCGAACCTCTGGCAGCGGTCGGCAGGTTACGGAATCCCGCAGGCAAACTAGGGTTCAGAGCAGAGCAAAGAGAGCAAAAGACTTTGTGCAAAAGTAGCACAAAAAAGCACAGTGCGAGAACCAGCGTGCGTGCAAGGGAGCACGGACACCACAGCTGGGGGCACCGGCAGGTGGTACCGATGATGGCATAAGCAGGCGGGCACGACTAGAGGCGGCACCGCTGCGGCCACGCAGCCGGAGACCACTATAGCACTGGACAGGGGCACGGCTGAGGCACACAGGCGAGCACGGCTTGAGGCGGCACGGCTGAGGCACACCAGGCAGGCACAGGCGACCAGGCACGTGCACGGAGCCACAAGGCAGGGCTAGGCAAAGGTACAGGACAGAGACGCCTGCGATACCGCAAGGCAAAACCTAGTACGAAAAATGCAAGAGCGCACGAAACATCAGAGGCAAGGCATAGAGTGGTAGACAGGACCCTGCGCATGCAAAGGACATGCCAGGGGCAAAGTACAAGGCAAGGCCTGCGCGTACCGATAGGCAGGCCAGAGACAGAGCACGGAACGGAGGCCTGCACGTGTAGACAGACACGTCAGGGACAGGGACAGAGTCTAGCAGCGGAGCGTAGGCCGAAGCCCAGAGCCGGGCCAAGGGAAAACCTTGGGACTAGACAGGGTAGAGAGCTGAGGCCTGCACATGTAGACAGACACGTCAGAGAGAGGGTACAGAGAGGGGTACCTGAAGCCAAAAAGCAAAGCGAGACAGGAAACATGGAACGAAACACAGAGCAGAATCAGAGCAAACAAGGACTACAAGGCAAAGCAGGGCAAGGACAAAACATGGCACGAAAGACAAACAGACAAGGCACAAGACAAGAGACGGAATATGAGCACGGAGCGTGTGCAGAGACGCACGACAGAGCAAGTCCAAGGGTACAGAATAGAGGGAGCAACCCCACAGACCAAGCAGCCATGCAGAAAAGCAACACAATACTCAGGCCTTAAGCATAGGAAGGGGCGGTCTAATATAGGGCATAGCACCACCACTTCCGGGTCAGGACCAGGGAAGAGCTTCCAGTTCAGATCCTCTAGGATCACCGAGCGCGGTCACATGATCAGTGCTTCAGACCTGCAGAGACTATTTCAGAACCAGACAGTGCAGGATCCTAGGAAAAGTCACATGATCAGGGTTTCAGACATGCAGAAACGATTGCAGAATCGGACAGTGCAGGATCCTAGGAAAGGTCACATGATCAGGGTTTCAGACATGCAGAAACGATTGCAGAACCGGACAGTGCAGGATCCTAGGAAAGGTCACATGATCAGGGTTTCTAGACATGCCGAGATGATCACAGAAGGCAGAGCAGAAACGCAGGCATCTTGCAGCTCAACAGACATGAGGTGAGTGTGCACACTGCTCTAGAGAACATGCAGGATAGCAGACATGAGATGCGAGTGCACACCGCTCCAGGGGTTCTTGAGGCAAAACAGACATGGCGGACATGACAGACATGGCGAGCAAGACAGCACACTTACCAATGTTGGTCAGTAGCCCAATCAGATGAGCATTTTTTCACACGGACAAAGTGTGCAGCATGCACTAGTCTCTTCCATTTTTCAGATGAGATTCGCCTATTCAAATCTATGGGAGCGCAAAAGAAAAATGGATCCTTATGACACCTGTTGGGTTTTTTTTTACAAATACATTGCCATTATTAATGTATGAACTGGATTTGGTTTTGTACATATTTCAACTATAGATGTTAAAAGAAGGATGCCATACGATGGTCATACAGATGTAAAACATGGACACACTGCTGAAGACGGATGGAAATGTCCCATTTTTTATATGAAAATTGGACAATTTTTCATGCTCTCATCTGAATCATGTCAAAAAGTCTGACACTGTAGCAAGTTTTACACATCTGTAAATCACGGTCAGCGTATGGACCGTGATGTACGGACTGAAGGCGGGTCACCAGGAATGTACTCAGTAGCTCACCTCCCCTTATATACAGTGCCATGTTTGAAATTTAGAAATAAATGAACATGATCTGTTCTGCAGGGGCAGCGTTATATATGAATACATTTATATAGTTAACAATAGAGGAACAGGGCCTTCATGGAGCTGTTCAGAATTAGCAAAACATGGCTGCTTTCTTCCAAAACAAGCTCCATTTTTGTCTACTGGTTGTGTGAGATATTTTAGATTTGCCCATTTACTTGAAGGGATTGGGCCTCCTAGTCCAGCCACGCCTTCATCACTGATTCTGTCAATATACAGTGAGAAAGCAGCCAATCAATGGTGTGGGCGGGGTTATGCAGGGCTCAGCATTTCCAGCTCCGCTAGATCTACAGCAGAGAAAACTGGGATGGTATCATAACTGCTGCGCCCAGTAAACTAAGTGATAAACCGCTGGAATCAGGGTCTCACCCACCACATCATGCTGCTATCAGATTACATAGCAAAAAAGCTGCTGACAGATTCCATTTCTACGCTCCCGGTCCATGTTACACTTGTGATCTTTTTATGTTGACATGACATCAGTGGTGTTGGTTAGCGGACTGGCTGGCTGTCTGATTTCTAAGTCAGCCCCTTCTCTGCAACATCTCATTCTAAAAGACCCCCCACAGATAAAATAACTATAGGCTGATTGTTCAGCAAACATTTGGCTTGACCAAACGTTCACGTGTTGGTGGACAAAGCCGTGGTCAGACTCTTCCGGCAGTGGCTTATTTCCTAAATAACGACAAGGTTGGTTTTAAAATTCAATCTGCCCACCCTTCTATCCCCCACATCATGTGTCGTGGGACAGCTGTGGGGTCCACATATACATTATACTTTCAGCTGAGTCCTCTGATATCAGCCGGTTTGGCAAACTTTAGTCTAATGTGTTTGGGGGTGCCTTAGACATAGAAAAGGGCTGGCTTTACTAGTGAAATGGGCCAGTCAGCCAGCCGCCTTCACACACAGGACTGATGACATACCATCATGAGAAACGCTGTCCCTTCCTGAGAAAAAGACGAAAATGGAGCTGCCAGGACTCGGGACAGAGCAAATATATTCAGCACATACACCTTTAAAGAAGCCCTCCTCCCATTATAATTTGTATTCTATTAATATATTGCAGTCACCATATTATATAGCCGTGTGCACTTACAATTGCTCATTTTGACTTTCTACCCAGCTAATTCTTCTCTTTTTTTCCATTAGGTCTATGGCATCAAGTGATTAAAAACAGACTAGCTGGATCCTTCTAAGCTCTATGTAGAAACAGGTGGTCAGTTTTCCTTGTATACAGTGCCTTGCGAAAGTATTCGGCCCCCTGGAACTTTTCAACCTTTTCCCACATATCATGCTTCAAACATAAAGATACCAAAGGTAAATTTTTGGTGAAGGATCAACAACAAGTGGAACACAATTGTGAAGTTGAACTAAATTTATTGGCTGTTTTTAATTTTTTGTGGAAAGTCAAAAACTGAAAAGTAGGGCGTGCAATATTATTCGTCCCCTTTACTTTCAGTGCAGCAAACTCACTCCAGAAGTTCATTGTGGATCTCTGAATGATCCAATGTTGTCCTAAATGACTAATGATGAAAATATAATCCACCTGTGTGTAATCAAGTCTCCGTATAAATGCCCCTGCTCTTTGATAGTCTCAGGGTTCTGTTTGAAGCACAGAGAGCATCATGAAGACCAAGGAACACAACAGGCAGGTCCGTGATACTGTTGTGGAGCAGTTTAAAGTCGGTTTTGAATACAAAATGATTTCCACACTTTTAAACATCCCAAGGAGCACTGTGCAAGCGATCATATTGAAATGGAAGGAGTATCATACCACTGCAAATCTACCAAGACCCGGCTGTCCCTCTAAACTTTCATCTCAAACAAGAAGACTGATCAGAGATGCAGCCAAGAGATCCATGATCACTCTGGATGAACTGCAGAGAGCTACAGCTGAGGTGCGACAGTCTGTCCATAGGATAACAATCAGTCGTACACTGCACAAATCCGGCCTTTATGGAAGAGAGGCAAGAAGAAAGCCATTTCTCAAAGAAACCCATAAAAAGTGTTGTTTAAAGTTTGCAGCAAGCAACCTGGGAGACACACCAAATATGTGGAAGAAGGTGCTCTGATCAGATGAAGCCAAAATCGAACTTTTTGGCAACAATGCCAAACGATATGTTTGGCGCAAAAGGCAACACAGCTCATCACCCTGAACACACCATCCCCACTGTCAAACATGGTGGTGGCAGCATCATGGTTTGGGCCTGCTTTTCTTCAGCTGGGACAGAGAAGATGGTTAAAATTGATGGGAAGATGGATGGAGCCAAATACAGGACCATTCTTGAAGAAAACCTGTGGGAGTCTGCAAAAGACCTGAGACTGGGGCGGAGATTTGTCTTCCAACAAGACAATGATCTCAAACATAAAGCAAAATCTACAATGGAATGGTTCACAAATAAAGGTATCCATGTGTTAGAATGGCCAAGTCAAAGTCTAGTCCTGAATACAATCGAGAATCTGTGGAAAAAGCTGAAAACTGCTGTTCACAAACGATCTCCATCAAACCTCACTGAGCTCGAGCTGTTTGCCAAGGAAGAATGGGCAAGAATTTCAGTCTCTCGATGTACAAAACTGATAGAGACATACCCCAAGCGACTTGCAGCTGTAATCGCAGCAAAAGGGGGTGCAACAAAGTATTAAGTTAAAGGGGCCGAATAATATTGCACGTCCCACTTTTCAGTTTTTGACTTTCCACAAAAATTTAAAATAACCAATAAATTTCGTTCAACTTCACAATTGTGTCCCACTTGTTGTTGATTCTCCACCAAAAATTTACATTTGGTATCTTTATGTTTGAAGCATGATATGTGGGAAAAGGTTGAAAAGTTCCAGAGGGCCGAATACATTCGCAAGACACTGTAAGCCATTACTGTAAAATTCCCTGGCAGGAGGAGGAGGGAGCAGCTGGGTTAGGAGGGGAATGATTTATGTAGGGTAAAGGGACTTCCTGTTTCTACATAGAGCAGAGAAAAGAGAAGAATTAGTTGGGTAGAAAGGCAAAATGAGCAATTGCAAGTACACAGTGCTATATAATATGATGACTGCAATATATTAAGGCTTTAATGGGAGGAGGGCTTCTTTAATAAAGAAAATCTATTAGTAAGTGTATATTTTACCCCTATTTAAACAGCCCCTTTAAATGACCCTGAGATGTAATATCAGACATTCCTATAGATAAATGAAATGCTGTTTTTAGAAGAGAAGAAACATGTTTTTTGTTGCTAGACAATCCCTCTATATAACTCATCCGCCTGTCCTGGTCTAACGTTGGCCGCCATTACATACCCTCTATAAAGCTCATCTGCCTGCGCTGGTCTAACATTGGCCGCTATGACATACGCTCTATATAATTCATCCACCTGCCCTGGTCTAACCTTGGCTGCCATGACATAACCCCTATATAACTCATCTGCCTATCCTGGGCTAACATTTGCCCCTATGACATACCCTCTATAAAGCTAGTCTGCCTGCCCTGATCTAACGTTGGCTGCTGTGACATACCATCTATATAACTCATCCGCCTGCCCTGGTCTAATGTTGGCCGCTATGACATACCCTCTATATAACTCATCCGCCTGTCTTGGTCTAGCTTTGGCCGCTATGACATACCCTGTATATAACTCATCCGCCTGCCCTGGTCTAATGTGGGCCGCTATGACATACCCTCTATATAACTCATCCGCCTGCCCTGGTCTAATGTTGGCCGCTATGACATACCCTCTATATAACGCATCCGCCTGCCCTGGTCTAATGTTGGCCGCTATGACATACCCTCTATATAACGCATCCGCCTGCCCTGGTCTAATGTTGGCCGCTATGACATACCCTCTATATAACGCATCCGCCTGCCCTGGTCTAATGTTGGCCGCTATGACATACCCTCTATATAACGCATCCGCCTGCCCTGGTCTAGCATTGACCGCTAGGACATACCCTCCATATAACGCATCCGCCTGTCTTGGTCTAGCTTTGGCCGCTATGACATACCCTCTATGTAACTCATCCGCCTGCCCTGGTCTAACTTTGGCCGCTATTACATACACTCTATATAACTGATACGCCTGTCTTGGTCTAGCATTGGCCGCTATGACATACCCTCTATGTAACGCATCCGCCTGCCCTGGTCTAGCATTGGCTGCTAGGACATACCCTGTATATAACTCGTCCGCCTGCCCTGGTCTAGCTTTGACCGCTATGACATACCCTCTATATAACTCGTCCGCCTGCCCTGGTCTAGCATTGGCCGTTAGGACATACCCTCTATGTAACGCATCCGCCTGTCTTGGTCTAGCTTTGGCCGCTATGACATACCCTCTATATAACTCATCTGCCTGCCCTGGTCTAGCGTTGGCCGCTATGACATAGTCTACGATGTCCATTTGTTGGGGCATTCTGAGATTTTTCACGGCTACAAAACGCTGTGTATTTTTGCCATTTACGGTCCACAGTGGGATCTGCTGTCACTTTATAAATAAGTCATGATGATGATAATAATGGCCCTACGCAGATCAGACGCTTCACTTTTGTAATTGTAATTGGAGATATTATTATTTTAGTGTTAATCAGAGGCATGTAACATTGTGTTTAGCGCGGGTACACACCAACCTTGCTTTTTAATGGGATTTAAAGCTTCACATTCCACCAGAGACCGAGACAATTTCCAAACAGCATTTACACACATCTTCAACTTCGACAAAAGGCAATACTGCGGTACCCACTGGGGATCCTAATAGGAACCGTTTTCCTGTCTTATATTAGCATTATGTTCCATTAAGTTTATACAGAGTGTAGTATGGTTAATATATCTGCGCACTAAAGTGCTCGCCCTCGTTTAACCGTTAAATAACTAAGGGATTATTGAAACCTTTTTTTTTTTTTTTTTTAAAGTCATGCAAAGTTTTGAGTGTTAAAGGGAATTTGCCACTAGACCAGATCACTTGAAATTGAAGGATGACATCGCAAAGGGATTTAATTTAAAGAATGCCAGCTGGATCTCCCCAAGGAGAACCTATACCTTCCAAGAGCTGTGTCTGCATATTACTCACCCTAGCGGTACTGACGAGGAGCAAAGACTCCAATCCAGCTGTCCACACATGGGATGACTCTATGGAATGGATGATATTCCCAGTCTTCAATGGGTGTAATTGGCTATAGGTGGCGATAGAGAGACAGTTTTATCACTTCTAGAAGAGATCATTTGCATGTTTTTCTCCCAGGGAGCATTGCATGTGAGAATCAGCTGGATATCCACAAGGCGTATCAGGAGAACCCTTGTGTCACATACCTTTTTAAAGGGATGTCCATTACTTAAATGCTGTAGTCATGTGTGTAAAATTTTAAAAAAAGCATACTCCCTTAACGCAGCAGCATTCATGTCTCCCTGTGTTTACTTGATGTTTTTATATCAGGTGAGCGTTGCAGCGCTGCATTCGCACTGCCTGCAGTGCCGCTGATGGGCTGCTATGCTCACACTACCCTCAGTGTCTGCTGCTGACCTCACATTATCCTCATTGCTCACTGCTGCGCTCGCATTACATTTAGTGCCTGCTCATGGGCTGCTGTGCCCACACTACCCCCATTGTCCAATGCTGCTCTCACAATATCACACTACCTTCAGTGCCCACCATTGCGCTCACACCACCCTAAGTGTCTGCTGCTGCTCTAACATTACCATTACTGTGCGCTGCTGCGTTCACACTACCCTCAGTGTCTGCTGCTGACCTCACATTATCCTCATTGCCCGCTGCTGCGCTCGCATTACATTTAGTGCCCGCTCATGGACTGCTGTGCCCACACTACCCCCATTGTCCAATGCTGTTCTCACAATATCACACTACCTTCAGTGCCCACCATTGCGCTCACACCACCCTAAGTGTCTGCTGCTGCTCTCACATTACCATCACTGCGCGCTGCTGCGCTCACACTACCCTCAGTGTCTGCTGCTGACCTCTCATTACCCTCATTGCCCGCTGCTGCGCTCACATTACCCTCAGTGCCTGCTGATGGGCTGTTGTTCTCACACTACCCTTAGTGTCCACTTTTGCGCTCACACTACCCTCAGTGCCCGCTGTTGCGCTCACACACTGTTCTAATTCAGTTCACAAATAATGGTCGGTGGTCTCTGAGGCCTGTTACCTCTTACAAATATTGGTCTAACGCGTCGGCTAAAAGGTCTGCGTAGCTGACAGAGGAGACTTTGGTATATTACGGTACTTTTGCAGATTTCTTTCTAGAGTATTTATTCTCAATATTTTGTTTTAATTGGTGTTTTGGCAATGATTTACTGGCAAATACTTTGCAGTTTGAGGAAATATTACTTGATCTCTATCAGCTGTAACATCACTGAGGTCGATCAGTGTATGTAGGTGGTACAATGTACTAGAAATACTTATATGTACTTTTTTTGATACTATCTATAATATTGTGGTCCTTGACTAAGAACTTTCCTTCATAGAAATCTGTGTTGTGCCCACAGTGTGTCATCTTCTGCTCCTCTAAAATTAAAGATTTTACATTTCTGTCCGTAAAGTAGCAGCAAAGTGGATGAGAAATCAATTTACCTTTCTGGTTCAAAAGTCTGTAAAACATGGTCGGAGGACGAACCTGTAATATCAGCACCAGTCATGGGTCTCCTGATCCGAACTCAACAGCATCTTGTATGCCTATAAAACGGTTGAATTGGGTCAGAACACCTGAGAATGGTCCGGATACCACGCTTTGTGTTTCACGGAAATCTGAATTCAACCTTAGATTATTTGCTGTCGATGTAATACATGTGTGGCGCCCCTGAGGCTTCAGTCGCCACAGAGGTATTGCACCTTCTTCTAAGGTGTGGTGCCCCACCATCCAGGTAGGGTGGGAACTCCCTTTCGCATTCCAACACCTGCACCCCACACACAGGATAGTTCAGCAGGGACCCATCCATGCTTTATGCTGGAAAGGTCATAGGGTGCCTTTTGTGGTCCCTGGCTTCGTAACACGGGAGGTGCTGGGGAGGCGGGTGGAGTTAGATATAAAAGAGAGGGAAGGTGTAGGATTTGAGGTCAGTCTGGGGTGAGTCCCAGAGAAGGAGGTCAGTCTGACAGAGGGTGAGAGAGAAAGGAAGTCACTCAGAAAGGAGTGAGGATCCCTGGAAGAGGGACGGAGGAAGGAGTGGTGCAGCTGCCTCAGTGACCTGAGCCAGCTGCCACGGGAAAGGAACAGAAGGAAGGAGACGTAGACTGGAGACTACAGATTCCATAAGAGAGAGAGAACAGATCGGAACGAAGGAGAATAGAAGGACGGTGGGAAGCAGGTTGAGAAAGAGAGAGAACCCTTCCAGTCCAGAGCGCAAAGGCCGGGGCCCGGTCCCCGAGGTTGATTTGGATCTTTATGTCCAGCAACAGACACCGAAGGAGTAGTGAGCCACTAACACCTTACTCCCATCATAGACTTGGGACACAACAGCAACTGGATAGTGAGCCGGGACACAGAGAGGAGTCCCAGAAGCAGGCTACAGCTGTCTGTCATACAAGCAGAGACTAGGAACACTGTTATGAATGGGTCGCCAAGGAGAAAAAAACAAAACAAGCTAAGTCACAGAAAACCAGAGGGGTTGGTAACTATGCAGATTGCAGATCCCTGATCCTATTCACACAACTAGCAATAGCCGTGGAGCGTGCCTACGATGCTCCTAGACGCCTCGTCACGGCCGGAGGACTAAACAAGCCTAAAGCAAGAAAAGGGAAAACTAACTGCCCCAGAGCAGACCCCAAAGGAATAGACAGCCCCCACACATGTATTGATGGTGAAACAAGATGAAGGCACAAACACAGGCAGGAAAATAGGCTGAGCAAATGATGGGGCCCAAACTAACTAGACAGGAAAGGAAAGACACTGTCTGCAACCTGCAAAAAACCCTACAAAAATCATGTACAACACTTCTGATAGCAAAATTAACCCTGAAGTCACTAGACTTCTCCCACTATATCAGCACTCTGAAATATTCTGAGGCAGAGCAAAAAGAGACCGAACTAGTAAGGGACAAAAAGCCAATTGGCAAAATACTGATAAATAAGAGTGGAAATTCAGCACAACCCCCAGCAGGGGCAGGCTGACCACACCAAAAAACTGAATAGACCAACAAAATCAAGTGTGAACATTAGCAGAAAAACTTAGCTTTAGATGACTGGAACAGAGCTGAAAACCAAGAGCTGACAAGCCAGAAGGAATCACCAGCAACTGAATAGGGCGTCGGCTGTCTTAAATCCAATCTGAGACTTCTGAGATCCAATCGTCATTCTCAGGTGGTAGATCTCCACCGATCAAATCAGCCTCTCTACCTCCTATTACCACCAGAGGGAGTCTGGAAGGAGAACTCACAACTGGTGAACCAGAGAATGAACTCACAACAGAACACCTAGATAGAGGTATTCCAGGGTAATTAAGTACTGGAGTGCTTCGCACCTAAAGGCGCATTGGAGGAGTCGTTCAGTAAGGTACATATTGGCGGAGTGTGGAGGGGAGAATCCTATCCTGCCTGGAGGTTGGCTGGGGCCCTGACCTGAAGAACACAGTGCGGAGGCAGGCATGTGTGTGAACTGCAAACAGTGAGTAAAGCTTTGGAACCGCATACTCTGGTGTCCTCCAGTTATTCCAGCTCCGCCACACCTGGGTTCCAGCCTCTATACCATTCTGCGCCTCTCCTCATCCATTGCACCTACACTGCCCTGCGACTACAGCTCCACCTGTGGGGAGCTGCACCATCTTTGCTGCACCACACCATCAGTCCCAGTGGATCTACATGCAGCGTTGGCTCAACATCTCACTTACCAAACACCACGGGTGGCGTCACGAACTATCTAACTAAACTATTACACCATTAACATCACTGCCATTGATATTGGGCGCCCAGGGCCACAGAGCGGGTCACCGCTGCTGTGACACACATTCCCCCGGACACCGGCCCGGTACCGAGTTCCTCACTGCCCTGGGTGTGAGGGGCGACCCACATGGACGACGCCTAAAGTCAAACTCGTAGAAACAGGGTTTTGAGGTGGAAACCTTCCTCCATAGTGTTGGTGTGCCCTGACATATACTGTAGATATTAGTTGTCTTCACAAAGCGTCATGGCTGTTTTACATTATTCAAGCCAAAATTTTGGAGCCTTCTTCAAAACTTAGGGGTTGTCCACTACTTATCAAATACTATATTTTTCAGAGTAAGGGCTCATACTTGGATCTCTATGCGTAGAATGGTCATGTATCTCCAGACTCCAAGCTTGACAGCCTCATAGAAATACATGGCGCTGTCATGCTTGGTTTCAGAAGACGTGTGACCAGTCTGTGTATTGGACTGATGATCATGGTCATCTGGATGAGCCCTAAAATAAAAATAGCTAATATTCCCCCTCACCCCGCACCGACTTGGTTCCAACAATGCTGGTGCCTGGTCTTCCGGGGATCATGTGGGCTGCCACTCTTACACTTCCTTCATGGATCCGATGCTCTCTCAAAGCTTGAATAACATTGTTAGGTGGTAGTGCACACGTGGCATATCAGTGACTGCTAATGGGCTGCTGTTCTCACACTTCTGCGTGCTCAGGAAACATTCTTATGCCATGTGAACACTTCAGCCAATGAATGACCACTAGTGGATTACTTTGCTCATATTTTGTTTGGACGAATTTCGCAAATCCAAAGAAAGTGTGATAACCACATTCCATTAGCAGATGATGGGCTGCAGTGCTCATGTGGCACACCAAAGTCCTGAGAACTTCAGGAGACCCAGCGCTGACCTCACCAGGTTGGTGTCTTTGCACAAAATGTCTATTTTTTTTTTTAGTATTTAAGAAAGGGTTTTCCATACAGTGGACTACCTCTTTAACTCCAAATTAAATCTTGGAATACCAATGGATCTGGACACATTGGTCACCATGGAAAATGATGTCACACTCACAAACTGCTATAATGTAGGTGCGGCAAATAAACTGATCACTGGCATCTTTGATCACGCATGTAAACATTGAATGACGGACACATTTTTATGATTGTCCGGTACGTACATGATGTCACAGGTGGCTGAACAATGGGAAGCAGCATAATTTTCCTAGGGGAGCTGTCATGGAGCTAATTCATTGTGGAAAGCTAGTAGGATACAATCCACTTCTTCCAGGGCGACTCGTCCTCTCCGCTCTGATGATAGCAGGGATGTGATCCTTGTCTGTTGTCATGACCTTGTTTTATTGGATGTTCTAATAGAAGCTGAAATGGATATTGCCTATAATTATTCATTGCTCAGGATCCTGTAGGTCACTCTTTGTAGCAGGAGAGAGAACCTTCATTGTCTACATTGCTTAAATTACCGAACATTTTGCCAATGAGGCCTGGATTAGTGCTCAATAATGATCTCGTGCTTCCAAAAACTTCCCTTTTATCATTCATAGGCTGAGTGTAATTTAGTCAAACACAATCGAACGGTGATTATAGCTTTAACCTTTTCTGCGCCAGGTCAACGTGTGCCAGCGCCAGCTGCTTGTTAACCTTTTCCCTTCTTCGCGAACACTAGAAAGTGCTGAAGTTGTATTGCTCTATCGGAATGGATAATTATCAGTTATTTCAAAGCCTTCTCCTCTTGTTTTCCTGCTTTGTTTTCTACTTTTTTTTTTTTATTTTGTAGGATGAGGCTTCCTTCAAACAGTAGTTTTAACACTTAACACCGCCATCAATTATTAGTTAAATGTGTTTGATCGAACACATTTTAAGAAAATCTGTTATTTTCAGAAAATAAGTTTGGTTTAAACGTTGAAATGAAAATGACAGATGGGGTTTGTCTTCTGTCATGGTGAGTTTTTTTTTGGTGCAGGCTGCACTTTTTTTTTTTTTTTATGGTGCTCACACGATCCCTTTGTGATGCGGTTTCAGAAAATGGCATTAAAACGACGCACTATAAACATGGCGCTTTTTAAATGATTTTTGGAAAATCGGTGCAAAAAAAAAAAAACACAACTTGTAAATACAGCCTAAAGCAAATTTGAACACAGCCTAAAACTCAAGCAATATGGAGCCTCAACTTTTTAGATGGTTGCGGTATATAAATGTTTCTATAGATGGTTATATTGATTTAGCGCTTTGGACCTTTCAGTCTTTTTTTGCAGAGAGGGAGGATGCAACTGGATGAATCCTCTAGTAAATTGGTCTATCTGCAGTTCCCGGTACATCCAGGTGGCCTGGAGTGCGGCAGACCAGATTACGGACTCCAGTGGTCTGATTTCCAATCGTAAAGTGACAAAATAGCCATCACTTTATTAGATGGAAAGGTAAAAGACAAGAGGCGCTCTGTGTGTACCACTGTGGGCCACAGGTGAAGGTGAGATGGAGGGTTGGCCAATCACTTGACTGGCACAACTCCGTAAAGAGTGATGCATAACCTAAACTTGGCGGCTGCTCCGGCCATTGTACTCACACCAAATGGAGAGAGGATATGACAAGTAAACAAGACACGAGTGCACTGGATCTCAGAAGATAATTTCGTAGCCTGAGAAAGGAGTATCATCTACTCTGAGACGCATTGCAAGCAATGCCTTGGATCCACCGCGCTCCTTTCTCCTTCATTTAGTAGATGGAAATCCCCTGGAAGTCCTTAACTGTAGATGCAGCCATTTTTAACTTTGCACCTATTTCATAAAGGACTCCAATTTCTCATGATTACTCAGACACTTACAGCATAAACATTGCCCGACCAAGTAAAACCATTTTTTTTTTCCAAAACTGGTAATCGTTAGCCACTCATCTGAGACCTCTCTCAAACCATGTCAAGGTCTGGTGCAGTTTAGACGAGGCCAATGTGGCTGCTATGGGGCCCTTAAAGAGACTGGGCTTCACTTAAGTTGGACTGGTCCATTATGTTGATCGATGGTGGGGAACTGTAGAACGATCCCATCTTTACAGTCCCTACTATGTTGGTGGTGTGTTATTATATAGAACATGAAAAGAGTTGGGGATATCCAGTTTTGAAGTGTGCTTGTCTTGGGTGTAGGAACCATTTATATCTTAGCTGTGGGTCATCTTTTCTAAATGTACACCGCTGATCCAGGCGGCGATAAGGATTGGGACTATTTGTATGGGCAGCCATCTATAAAATTAAGGCTTAATGGATCGTATCGTGGACAAGATCAGTCTTTCTGGCCTATGGGTGACACGTTGGGACCATGTAGGTCTATATAGTGGCACCTTGTCTAGTCTCTGACTAGTAGCAAAATTCTGTTCTTCTGGAAAAGCCTCAGACAAGCTCTAATGGGAAAAGCTGCAGGATAGAATAATAAGTGACTTAAGCCTATGCCGCGGCTGGTCTAAATAAATAAATAAATCATATTAAATTAACATAACATTTTGGAATAATTCTCTTCTATAGAAACCACAGACCGCCAATGGTGACGGAAGTAATGCAAGCTGCCATAAGCGATAAAATCACAGTCTAAAAAATTAAAAATTCATATGGCCGTGAAGATACCATCAAGTCTGTCCCTTCAACTTCGATCCCGAAACGATTTCCCCGTCATCCAGTCACCATTTTTCAGACCAAGCTTAGGTTAGAGAAATCCCTGAAAGGACCCAAGGAAGTCTCGGTGTAACCCAACGCGTTTTATGAACCCAGGAGATGTGTATATTGCACTTTCTAATTTTTTTTTCATATATTGTGACCCACCATTTCCGAGCTTGGCATCTATTTTTCATGCAGCTAGTCCGTCTTCTCATTCTCACGGTTCAAGCTAAGCACAACACTTTGTAGGGGGTAATGCCCTTAAAAAAAATCCTACCCTTACCTTAAGAATCCATTTTAATAGAAATTAACCATTATTCTAATATGCTAATGTGGAGCTCAGTGCATCATGGGCGGGGCATTGCAGTTCAGAGCGCCTTCTCTTCAACTTGGTCTCAGGCTGTCTCCTCCCCCTTTTCATTGACAGCACTGACTTCCCCTGAGTCAGCTGAAATCCCGCGAATGCGCCGATTGTGAATAGTATCAAGGTTGGCGCAGAACAGAAGCCTTCTTGGAGTTGGTCGGGCACTGTTATGTAAGCACTATAATGGTAATGTGCAGAATTTGTACAGTGGTATTATTTGGGCATTGAATGGCAGTATTGTGTGGGAAATATACAGTTATATGGTAGTATTTTTTTATATTGTATGGGAAATATATTGAAGTGTTATATGTGAACTAGTAGTATGTAGGAATTTTACTGCGGTATTATTTTGTCATTGAATGGCACTGTTTATGTGAGCACTATTGGGTAGTAGGTGGATATTGTATGATGGGTTTTTTAGCATTGAATGGCAGTATTGCATGAGCACTATATGAAAGTAGGTAGATATTGTATGATGGTACTTTTTTTTTAGCATTGAATGGCAGTGTTACATGAGCACTGTATAATAGTAGGTAGACAATGCTAAACAAAATACCATCTTACAATATCTACCTACTATCATATAGTGCTCACGTAACACTGCCATTCAATGATAAAAAAAAATTACCATCATACAATAAGTGACAGTATTTTGCAGGCAGTATATGGCAGCTGTATGTCAGAACTATATGTTCTCACAAAGGCTTTGTATGATGGTATTATTTAGACTCTTAAAAGCACTATTGTGTGGGAAATATGACTTTATATGATAGATATTGTATGATGGTATTATTTTGGCACTGAATGGCAGCATTGTATGGGCAATAAATGGCAGCCATGCATGTAAATTACATACAGTAGCTCTGTATAGGAACTGTATAGTGGTACTGTGGCACCCCAGAGTCTGGTTGCCATAGTGACATTGCCTCCCTCTAAGGGGTGATGTCATGCCTGGAGGCAGTAGGGGGCTCCCATGCCAGGTAACACAGGTTACATGACAATTCCTACTGCGGGTCAAAAAGGAGAGCTTCCTTATAAATTCTGGCCAGCAGGTGGTGTTAGTGAGTCAGTAAGAAGTCAGCTGAGAGAGTAAACAAGGGAGTTTTCATGGATACTGGGGCAGCTGGAGCTCATGACAAGACAGTTGGAGTTGGTCTGTGAAGAGGGAAGGGACAGGAGCAGAGACAAGGGGCTCTGGGGGAACTAAAATTGCGTATAGCTAACCGCAGAGTGAAGCGCTGATATAAAAAGGGAGGTCAGAGTCCTTGGCTTGGCAAGAGCTGTACACCCTGACAGCCGAATCTGAAGTACAGGGGACTGCAATTTCCTTGGACACACTGAATACCTGAAGGCACGGCAGCAGACCAAGAGCCCGGGGCTGACAGTGAAAAGGACAGTACCCGTTTTATAGGCTCACGCTGTCAGTCATACAGGTTAGAGATCATCACGCAGATGAGGGCCGCAGCTTAGCTACAAGCAGCAGGGACCCGAAAACAGAGCGCAGAAGGAAGGTCCCCAACCCCACCTGGCAAGGTGGATCCCCTGAATGCCTCCAGGCGAGCCGGACTCAATCCCTCATCTGTATGTGGTACCCCAGATTGCAACTACTTTCAAGTAAAAGGTAAAGAAAACTGCACCTCTCTGTGTCCTCTTATTTCTCTGCATCCCAACATTCACCACCATCTGAATACTCAATCAAATATATTTGCCCTGGGGCCCCCTCTCTCCCCATGGGGAGCTGAACCATCCTTGCTGCGTCACCATCAGCCCCAGAGGACCAAAACCGCAGCGTCGGCCACCCATGGCCGAACACCACGGGTGGCGTCACAATTAAACACCACATAACTATCCTCTATTTAATTACTGGACCCCCAGGGCCACGAACTGGGTCACTGCCACCGTGACATCCCCTTTTGAGAGCCTGAACGGCCCGGTACCGAGTAACCTAAGGCCCTGGGAGCGCTCCACTATCATTTGGTCATCACATTTCAGTACTTTGTAGACTATATGTGGCAATTTTTCAACAGAGCTTAGTTAGTATGAAAGCATTGTATGACGGTATTATTTAGGCATTGAATAGCAATGTAGAGTGGAAAATATAATGCAGTCTTATGTGAGCATTATATGGCAGTGCGTAGATATTGTATGGGTGTAATATTTGGACATTGAATGGCACTATTTTGTGGGCAATATATGGCAGCGCTACATGGGAACTACTTGGTTTTATATAGGAATTAAATAGGAGTATTATTTGAGCATCGAATTGCAGTATTTTGTAGGCAATATATGGCAGCTTTATATCAGAAATATGTATTAGCTTGAAGGTATTATACGGCGGGATTAATTAGGCAGGATTGAATAGCCATGTTGTGTGGTCAATATATGGCAGCGCTATATGGGAACTACTTTGATGTATATAGGAATTATATGGTGGTGTGGTATCATTTGAGCATCGAATATCAGTATTTTGTAGGAAATATATGGCAGCTTTATATCAGAAATATATTAGCATGGAGGGATTAATCAGGCAGGATTGACTAGCAATGTCGTATGGAAATATATGGCAGTGTTATGTGCGCGTTATATGGTGATAGGCATATTGTATGGTGGTATTATTTGAGCATTGAACAGCAGGGTTGTGGTGTTGTATAGAAGTATTACTCGGTATGGTATTGTAGTATTTGAGCTTACTGAGATACTTTTCTATAAGTAATGTGACGGGTCCATGGAGACCCTGGATATTGCGTCCAACATTATTGATGACACCTATATCGTGGGGGACTTAGAATTGAGCAAGCTCTGGCGGTGCGCTTTAGCATCAGTAGACTACTATTTTATGGTATTATTAGTCCCTTATCTTACACGGTGGTCCCATTGTCTCCTCCAGCTCCATAGATATCTTTCACAGCAAGATGAAGGATTTGAGTGACGGGGGAACATTTAAATAAAACCACTTATGCTGCTGTTTACTAGAGGAGCGCACTCGGAAATGCCAGCGGCTTTGGCTCTTATTTATGAATCACAAGGAGGTCCTGGGGTAAAAGGCATGAAAGCATCACACGCTGGCAACGCCGGAGCCACTGGCAACTCTTTGACACAAAATTAATGTGCGCAGCCTGTTTTCTCTAGAAAGTGCTAACACAACAATGCATCAAAACTAACTATTTCCACGACGTAACAGAGTCGTGATTTGACTTTCATCTCATTCAAGAGAGGGGATAGAAGTTGTGCCGTCAGGACAAAGGGTGGTGGCCATTCCTAGGACGAGACGGTGGAAATGGTGTCTGCCCTGGTGAATCGCTCAACTCTACTTATATATTATACTAGCTGAAGAGCCCGACGCTGCCCGGGCATAGTAACTAATTGTGGTTAATTATAACAAATTATAATTATCCTCCATCTCATAGTCCCGTGCCCATATACCCATCAAACATATCCACGATCCCATAGGCCCGTGCCCATATACCCATCATACATATCCTCCATCCCATAGTCGAGTGCCCATATACCCATCACACATATCCTCCATCCCATAGTCCCATGCCCATATACCCATCATACATATTCTCCATCCCATAGTCCCGTGCCCATATACCATCATACATATCCTCCATCCCATAGTCCCGTGCCCATATACCCATCATACATATCTGCCATCCCATAGTCCCGTGCCCATATACCCATCACACATCCTCCATCCCATAGTCCCATGCCCATATACCCATCATACATATTCTCCATCCCATAGGCCCGTGCCCATATACCCATCATACATATTCTCCATCCCATAGTACCATGCCCATATACTCATCATACATATTCACCATCCCATAGTCGAGTGCCCATATACCATCACACATCCTTCATCTCATAGTCCCATGCCCATATACCCATCATACATATCCTCCATCCCATAGTCCCGTGCCCATATACCCATCACACATCCTCCATCCCATAGTCCCGTGCCCATATACCCATCACACATCCTCCATCCCATAGTCAAGCATTATGACATCATAATGAGCGGCGGGGCTTGCAACCTATGATGACATCATCGTCGCCATGGGAACCATTATGACATCATAATGAGGGGCGGGGCTTGATACACACACACTTTTTCCCCATTATGTAGATAGGGGCAAAATTGTTTGGTGAATTGGAACGCACGGGGTTAAAATTTAGCCTCACAACATAGCTTAGGACACTCTCGGGGTCCAGACGTGTGACTGCCAAATTTTATGGCTGTAGCTGCGACGGTGCGGATGCCAATCCCGGACATACACATACATACACACACACACATACATATATACACACACTTGAGCTTTATATATTAGATGTTATCTTTATTAATCTAGTATGTAATGATCATTGGCGCCGGTCAGGGTGGGATGTTTAAAGGTTCAAGAGAGCAGCCAATTCTTCAAGTTAATTTGATGAAAGCAGGAAAAGTAGGCAAGCGAAATGACGAGAGCAAACTCGACAAATGCCAAACATCTAGGTGACTGGATAAGAACGTTTACAAATGACGGGTTAGTACTTACCTGCTGGGAATATTTGGGCTCTAACAATCATGTGGATGTGTCATGCATCAACTACCTAAGCATTATAGTACCCATCTTCAAGGCTGCGATATTCCCTAATGGCATTACCTTTTTCAGCCAGATAATACCCCCTGCCAAACAACAGAAAATATTCATGAATGAGCCGAGGGCGAAGTACTCATCTTCAGCTTCCTGGTACGTTATATGAAAGGAAAGTGTGGTTCCTGGCTGGGTGTAAGGGCTTGTGCTGTGAGGGCCCCATGTAACTGATGGTGTGGGTTTGCCAGGACCAGGTGTTATAAAGTTCAATGAGGGAGACCACCATTCCAAAATAGTCTTTACTGAACAGTAACTTGGTACGATGTACAAGGGATAGCGGGTAGAAAGTCTTATGGACGTTTTCTTTACAGTATAAAGCATTTTCCACTTTCAGAATTCTTCCTCAATAGTTTACTCCAGAGCTAGCAAGGCACACTGTTTCTCACTACTTCGCCACAACCCAGCATTAACGCTACAGTCCTGGTCAGCAAGTCTCCTTACTTGCTCTGTGTTTCTGTGTCCTATTTCTTCCTCTGCTGGAGCCCTGGAACCCTTGCACTCGGGACCCTCAATAGTCCGTTTTACCTGCTCAAGTCTGTTACCTTCTGCATTACAAGCTCCAAGTCTCATAGGTAGCTGTCCTCTCGTAGGACTCGTCTCCGGAAGGCCATTCAGCCTCAATCATTTTCTTTAGGATCCCACTATCCCTTGTCCTTCAGTTTCCTCTTACTCAGTCACCCTTTATGTAGCTTTACTCACAACTCACTCCAAAACTTTCTCCATAACGATCATGAAGTCATCACTCTCCTTAACACTAGCACTTCCCATTATGGGCTGGTCCCAAACATTAACTTTTACTTACCCAATAGTCAACTATTTAACTCCCTACACTACCTTATTCGATAACTCAATACCATACAGTATCACAACCTACATCACACGTTACTAACATTATACAACAACACATTGCCACACTATTCACATAACAAGATATATGCAAAAGAGTCGACGTATAACCTAATACACACACAACGCGATTGGTGTCTTCAGCGATAGGAATGTGACAGCACAGTCCACCACCCTTACATATGCCATCTAGACCCCTCGATGTCGTGCCTCGTGATATCATGAGCCACATGAATGCCTTTGAAGAGACCACGCAAACGATTGGATTGAAGGAGAGGCCCAGACCAGTGTACAAAAGGTGAGGGTTGGGTGATAGGTTTTTTTGTGTTTGTTTTCTTTTATCCCCTTCCGAGTCCTTTATAATATGAAAAACGTCAGCCGGCTGTCCTCCAATTTACTGGATTCACCCAAAGCAAAAAGTTTGAAATCTGAAATCTTTGTAAAAATTTAAGGCAAATTTGATTTGATGCTTGGTTTCTCTATTCCTCTGTCAATCTGCTCCAAATATATATTTAAAAGAAGAAAATAAAAGAATACAACCAGGGCCGGCCCAAACGTATAGGCGAACTAGGCGGCCGCCTAGGGCGCCGACCCAAAGGGGGCGCCAGAGAAAAAATAGAAAAAATTATAAAAAATCTTTTCAAAAGGCAAAAAGTTTTAGGGATGGAAAGAAAAGTGTACATATTTAAGGGCAAATATGACGCAAGAGACGTTGGTTGGGTTGGCAACAATTTCGATAGAATCTGAAGTTGCTAAACAAATTAATCTCGGTGATTTAGTGTCATCCTTTTAAAAAAAAAAAAAAGGCAAGGAAACAAAAATTTTAATTACCTATGGTCGTTTTTGTTTTGTGTTATTGATTACTTTGTATATATTTGTCCTATACAACTTCTCAGAAGATTAAAGAGTTAGGAGAGAGTTAATTAATCATTGTTGTTGTGGTTTATTTTGCTCCTAAATTTATATCCCAAGTTTTCATCTACTGCCAAGAATAGTAGGGGCGCAACAAAACAGTTTCGCCTAGGGCGCCGTAATCTCTCGGGCCGGCCCTGAATACAACATTTCTATAACCGCAACCGATACTTCATCTCCCATCGCCTTGCCGAAGCGCTAAAACAGGTGAGTCAAAAACAAGCCGCCTCTCCTCCCCCACAAGGCGCTCCGATAATTTAGATAAACCAAATCTGCTCCTGTCACAACATCTTTGAAGAACAACCCGAAAGCCTCGTAACTGCATTCTATAATTGTATCCGAGGCTCTGAAGATATCTGAGGACTCGCTATTTATCTGCCTGGTGAGGCACAACACTTTCTTATTAAAAACATATCTATCATGTTTAATGACTGGATTTCCCCCCCACCTCTTCCCTCCTTTAATATAGAACAATGACAGGTGTGAGGAGGAGATGAGAATCAGATGCCTGGGCAATATGCTCGCCGCTTGAAGACTCCTTGAACATCAGTATTCCATCCCGGTGCCAAAAGTGGGATGAGATTAAAAAAAAAAGAGGAGAAGGGAAATAACGCGCAGATTACACGGCTGTGCACGGAAGAAAATGGTACCATTTGCAGTTGCTGATAAAAGCATGTTGAAATGCATATGGAAAATACTATTAGAAGGAAATCCACAGCGCTGAAGTAAATCGGGTCATTAGGCTTTGGTGTGTAGAAGAGTGTCTCCCATCTGACAGTGCAGAATGGTCCCGTTTCTCCCAGCTTATGTTCCCGGTTACATTAAACAGACAAACAGATTGACTATTTTGCATTTCTCATTTGACAACAGCTTGTCTTCATTTGCAGCACGCTGGTGGCAGAGCTGAAAGCATGGCGACGCATCGTACGCAAGGTCCTGCTTTTGAATAACAGCAGATGCCAACATTTAACTTCAAAATCAATCAGTTTTTTCTTTTTTTTTTTTGTTTATTTTTTTTATCCGTGTGTCTTTTGAGTAGATAAAAGGCTTTAGTGAAGTGTCTGGAGAAGAAAGAGGGTGAGAAATTGTAGAGGAAATCGGTACTTGATTATTGGGACTTTCATTGGTTAAAATCTAATAAGGGTGGAATTCAGTCCTAGGAATACATCTACAGTGTGGGACGGTGACGGTGGCGAGAAGGACACAACTTCATCTAATATACTGTATGTCTATAATAAAAGGATAAACATCCATTAACGAGTAATTATGTGTAAAAACATCGCATTCTGATGTCAGAACCTGATTTATATGGAGTATATGTATGTGTGTGTGTGTATATATATATATATATATATATATATATATATATATATATGTGTGTGTTTATACCTCACCCATCCCTTGTAGATTCTGAGCCCTCGTAGGCAGGGTCCTCGCTCCTCCTGGACTAGTCACTGACTTGTGTTTCATGATTATTCTACTTGTTATTATATATACCACTCTTCATATGTAAAGTGCCATGGAATAAATGGCGCTATAATGATAAATAATAATCCATGTATATTGCTTTGTATTTCATGCAATGTGTGTATATATTATTTGTAGCGTGTAATATAGTATGTGCAGTGTGTATATATTATGTGCAGTGTATGTGTTTACATACAGTATATTATGGGCAGTGTATATACACTGCTCAAAAAATAAAGGGAACACTTAAGCAACAGAATATAACTCCAAGTTAATCAAACTTCTGTGAAATCAAACTGACTACTTAGGAAGCAACACTGATTGACAATCAATTTCACATGCTGTTGTGCAAATGGAATAGACAACAGATGGAAATTATTGGCAATTATCAAGACACCTTCAATAAAGGAGTGGTTCTGCAGGTGGGGACCACAGACCACAGTTCAGTATCAATGCTTTCTGGCTGATGTTTTGGTCACTTTTGAATGTTGGTTCTGCTTTCACACTCGTGGTAGCATGAGACAGACTCTATAACCCACACAAGTGGCTCAGGTAGTGCAGCTCATCCAGGATGGCACATCAATGCGAGCTGTGGCAAGAAGGTTTGCTGTGTCGGTCAGCGTAGTGTCCAGAGGCTTGAGGCGGTTAGAAAACGACTCCATGAGGATGGTCTGAGTGCCTGACGTCCACAGATGGGGGTTATGCTCACAGCCCAACACCGTGCTGCCCACCAAAGAAATGCCACCCCACACCATTACTGACCCATTGCCAAACCCTCCTTCTCCTCTCGCTTCCTCAAACTCAATGTAGACAAATCTGAACTGATCATCTTTCCCCATCTCACAGATCTTCTTTACACGACTTATCTATAACAATTGACGACATCACACTTTCCCCGTACCAGAGGTCCGCTGGCTCGGAGTAACTCTTGACTCTGCCCTGTCCTTCAAACCGCACATCCAAGCTCTCTCCACCTCCTGTCACCTCCAGCTCAAAAATATTTCCAGAATCCGTCCCTTCCTCAACCCTCATTCTACTAAAATGCTTGTGCATGCTCTCATCATCTCCCGCCTCGACTATTGCAACATCCTTTTCTGTGGCCTCCCTGCGAACACCCTCGCAAATCTCCAGTCCATCCTTAACTCTGCCGCCCGACTAATTCATCTCTCTCCTCGCTACTCCTCCATTTCTCCCCTCTGCAAATCTCTTCACTGACTCCCATTCCCTCAGCGTATCCAATTCAAATTACTAATACTGACCTACAAGGCCATCTACAACCTGTCTCCCCCATATGTCTCTGAATTAATCTCCCGATACCTTCCCTCACGCAATCTCCGATCCTCCCAAGACCTCCTTCTCTCCTCCACACTTACTCGCTCCTCACCCAACCGCCTCCAAGACTTCTCCCGAATAGCCCCCATCCTCTGGAATTCTTTGCCCCAACACGTCCGACTATCAACCACACTCGGATCCTTCAGACGGAACCTGAAAACCCATCTCTTCAGAAAAGCCTACAGCCTGCAATGACCTCGCTACCTCCTCACCACTATTGGAGCTACCGCCTCACCATCACTGGAGCTGCTGCAACCCCCCTACCTACGGTCTCCTTCCCCACCATCCTGTAGAATGTAAGCCTGAAAGGGAAGGGTCCTCTCTCTCCTCTATATCAGTCTGTGATTGTTTACTGTAAGTGATATCTGTACTTTGTATGTTACCCCTTCTCATGTACAGCACCATGGAATCAATGGCACTATATAAATAAATTATAATAAACCAGTCATGCTGAAGGGATGGTGCAGGCAGCAGATCGGTCTCCACAGCATCTCCAGACTCTGTCATGTCTGTCACGTGTTCAGTGTGAACCTGCTTTCATCTGTGAACAGCACAGTGCGCGAGTGGCGAATTTTCCAATCCTGGTGTTCTGTGGCAAATGCCAAGCATGCTGCACGGTGTTGGGCTGTGAGCACAACCCCCATCTGTGGACGTCGGGCACTCAGACCATCCTCATGGAGTCGGTTTCTAACCGTTTGTGCAGACACATGCACATTTGTGGCCTGCTGGAGGTCATTTTGCAGGGCTCTGGCAGTGCTCCTCCTGTTCCTCCTTGCACAAAGGCAGAGGTAGCGGTCTTGCTGCTGGGTTGTTGCCCTCCTACAGCCCCTCCACGTCTCCTGGTATACTGGCCTGTCTTCTGGTAGCGCCTCCAGCCTCTGGAAGCTACGCTGACAGACACAGCAAACCTTCTTGCCACAGCTCGCATTGATGTGCCATCCTGGATGAGCTGCACTACCTGAGCCACTTGTGTGGGTTGTAGAGTCCGTCTCATGCTACCACAAGTGTGAAAGCACAACCAACATTCAAAAGTGACCAAAACATCAACCAGAAAGCATTGGTACTGAGATGTGGTCTGTGGTCCCCACCTGCAGAACCACTCCTTTATTGAGGATGTCTTGATAATTGCCAGTTTTTTCCATCTGTTGTCTATTCCATTTGCACAACAGCATGTGAAATTGATTGTCAGTCAGTGTTGCTTCCTGAGTGGACAGTTTGATTTCACAGAAGTTTGATTTACTTGGAGTTATATTCTGTTGTTTAAGTGTTCCCTTTATTTTTTTGAGCAGTGTATTATGTGCAGTGTGTATATATTATGTGCAGTGTGTGTGTATATACTTTATTATGTGCAGTGTGTATATATTATGTGCAGTGTATGTGTAGGTACTGTATTATGTGCAGTGTGTAAGTACTGTATTATGTGCAGTGTGTGTATACTGTATTATGTGCATTGTGTATGTACTGTATTATGTGCAGTGTTTGTATATATTATGTGCAGTGTGTGTATACTGTATTATGTGCAGTGTGTGTATATTATACAGAGGTGAATGATGCTATACAGACGCTGTTTAGCTCTTCTGGGATAAGCAGTCTGACTTGTGATAATTTTGCGGGATATAACTTTTCCCGCTTCAACTACATATTGCCTGGCTGCAATCGCTCTCTTTTAAAAAGAGGTTCATCAGCAGCTGAATGATGCAGTTTTATGTCTCATTTTCTGCTGATCATCACAAAGCGTAATACAAACTACTGAAGAACCTCAGTATACACACCTCAGCTGCTGCAGAACCTCATTTATTTATTTTAATTATTCAGTATTTTATTCCAAACTGTTTTTGCGGCCTCCGTCTGCTCTTCCTCCAGCCCACGCCCGGCACCTGTGACCCCTTATACCTGTATGGGTTGTCAACCAACCTGGAATGGACCCATTCCCTTCAGGGCCCCTGCACAAGCAGGAGCCGGGCCCTTTGTGTTCCATCACCTACAGATGTAGCAGAGCTGATCTGGAATTGTTTGCAATCAGGCTGGATTCCGTATTGATGAATATCCTTAATCTCCATGGCTAATTTGTATATTTATTATGATAATTAAGAATTAGTAACGGCACAAATTACCTCCATGATGTATGAAATAAAATGCGCCCAATGATCAATGTGTCCTCCACATCCGGCATCTATTGTCCTATTAGTGACTTGTTTCAGGTCCATTGCCGCTCAGGAAAGTATTATGCTATCTCTGCAGTCTTCCTATAAATGAACAGCCGGCTTTTCCTGGGGAGAAAAGGAGCGATTTATCAAAGTCATACTTACATAGTTTGCATTATGCCTAAAGCAGGGCACAGATTTAGATGCATTTACCAATAGCCGCTATTATGCCGGTGTCTAATGGAGGAAATGCCAATTTTCAGATGGTTTTTGGACACATTTTTAGTGGATTATTTCACTTAATGGGCAAAAAGCCACAGAACAAATAAAGGAAACAAAGCAAAAATGCGATTTGATGAGTTTAAAGGGAATCTGTCAGCAGTTTTTTTTATTTGAAAGCAGCATGATGTAGGGGCTGAGAACCTGATTCCAGCGATGTGTCACTTACTGGGCTGCTTGCTACACTTTTGATAAAAATCATAGATTTTTCTGTTGCATATTTTGCAGAGCTCGGAATGCTGAGCTGTGTATAACCCCGCCCACAGCACTGATAGGCAGCTTCCTGTGTAAACTGTGCATCGACAGCTGCCAGTCAGTGTTCGAGGCGTGGTTGAACCAGGATGCATGAAACGCCTAGTCCTGTAGTTATAATTTCCTGCTGATAAAATGCAGATTGTATTGCAACAGAGTCCAGTAAGTGATACGTCGCTGTAATCGGGGTCTCTGCCCCTCCGTCATGCTGCTCTCAGATTACAGAGCAAAAACCTGTTGACTGATTCACTTTAAGAAGTTTATTCAATGTATGATGAAAAGTTTTACAACTTTCTCATATACTTTGGGGCTTGTTCCTCGACACTGGCATTTTCCTAAACGATAGTGAATTGGTCAACCTGTAATTGTCCTCGCCCCTTTTACTAAACCTTACCCACTTTTTTAATAAAATGGAATGGCTGGTGTAAAAATGCAGAATTTGTCAAAATTTTGTGCAACTGGGCACTGAACAAAGTTTTTGACTTTTAAGCCCCTAGTAAAGGTTTTGATTCAGGCTAATTTAGAATCATCAATATCACATCATTGGGGTCCGAAATCCAGCAACCCCTGTGATCAGTTGCTATCTGCTCTGACAGCTGCTGGATGTACGAAGCCTAACGGCACAACTCCATTCAATCTGTAATGGCCATTCTTAGGTACGGCAACTTAGCTCTTATTGAAGTGAATAGGAGCGAACTGCAGTTCCCAGGAGTGGCCACTACGTGATGTCTAGAGCTGCGCTGGTCACTTATTTTTACTTTGTCCGTTTAAAGGTGGGGGGTGATGGAAGCTAATCAGTGGGAGTTCCAAGTGTCCGTCCCGACTCAAACTGATACTGTTGACTTGGGTCTTCAATATGAGATATATTTTCAAAGGTTTCTCTAAAGGATCTTCTTACCTAAAATATTAAAACTGCAATGTTTTTTTTTTTGGTTTGAGGACCACCTCAAACCACTCACCATATCTCAGCCTCCTGGACTGCCTTGGACAAGACACATGGCATAAAAGACTTAAAAAGTAACTAAACTTTTTCTACTTCAAGAATTTTGACCAGATGGAAAGATTTGAAACTTTGCAAATTACCGTCTCCATTCAAGTCTTTTTTTTTTCCTGCCTTCAGCTGCTCTGATATCAGACTGCACTTTATGGAGTACAGATGATGGCAGTGATGGGTCAGCCCATCATTTGTCAAATCACTGCCATCATCTGTACTCCAAATGAGAACGTACTGCTATCAATGTGGCAAATAGACTGGGGAAAAGTTTGGAACTCCCTTACATGCAAATTCTTATTATAAGAATTAAGACAAATCCTGTAATAAAGTGACTTTCAAAGTTTTAAAACTTTCCGTGATGGACAAAAAATTTTTGGAAAAAAGAAAGTTTAGTTACTCTCTGTAAAGTAACCGTACACATTGGTCTTGCATAGACTGCAGTGGAACCATCTAATGCATGTGACCTGGCCTTTCAGTGAAAAAAAAAAGATTGGGCATGATGAATTTTAATATGTCCCATCGTTTGTTGTTAGATGGGTCTGGCGGTGACTTTCCCTTTTTCCCCATTCAGAACACATGCACGCTTGGCTGAACAAAAAGCAGTGAGGACGAAAACATTAGCTCTGCCGTATGATTGAACGTTCATCTGGAAGGATATGGACGACGTTCCGGAGATCCTCAGCCATCTGACAACGCAAGTTGTCATCTTTACTAAGTAGCGGCAAGTCCAGACAGCGAAGCTGAATAAGAGCAGAGTCAAATATTTGCTCTTCTTCGGTTGTCTCGGCAAAGTGAGGAACACGATAGCATTGTGAGTGATTAAATGACTGCGCAGAGCAGGCACGTCTCCGAGCGAGCAAGAAGCTGGACTCGCCAGCGCTGACTGATGTCACCTATCAGTGTATTTGTACGCAGCGAGGGAGTCAAGCAGTGACAGACTGGAAGATAGAGCGGGTCTATCACTGCACCACAGACAAACGTGGCGGAAGGAAACCACACGTTCACTCGCCATAGAGCGCTTTGTTCTGGTGGAAGGGGTGCAGTGCCGCATGGTAGTTCTAGCGTTCCAGGGTCTAAACAGGTCGTGCCACACTACAACCCCCATTACAACACAATTTATAATTTTTCTTTATATGACATTATTAGTTTTGATCATTGGGGTTCAAGGTGCTGAGACCCCTCAATCATTAAAAAATGAGCAGAAGAGCTCGACCGAGCGATGCTCTCCTGTCACGGGGGTGTCAGAGGCTGCAGACAGTCGCACTGCACGTAGCTGCAGAAGATCTCAGCGGTTGGCAGTGCAGACTAGTGGCTACCTCCCGCGGCCATAATTGTTTCACCTGGATCTTGGCGTTTATAACTCCCAACTTTCTACTGTGAGTTGCGGGTGATATTTTCTGTTTGCACTTTCCTGTTAAGGATTGGAGCTGTAGCAGTCTGCTATTGTTTGGAAGACGTCAGTGTTTCTCTCTGAGTCTACTCAAGCTAAGTGCCCCCCTTGTTTCATTTCATTCCCGGTGCAGGGCTTATCACCAGTGTCAGGCAGGGATTAGGTATCCTGCTCAGCGATAGGTACAGAACTTATATAGGGACGATAGGGCAGACAGGGTGGTGATAGATCTGTCTAGGGGTCTCCACTCCCCCCTTCCCCATTGTTTTGTTCCCTTTACCTTATCCCTTCGTGTTGCAGTTAGTCTGTCCTACACTGTGCGTGACATCTCCCCCCGAGCAAAAGAGAAACCATGGAGTCCATCTTCCATGTCAATGAAGAATTGTGATAAATGGGGGTCTCAGCACTCGGACCTCCACCGATCCAATCTTACCACGTGTCACAATTTGTATTTTTTTTTATAGATGGTGGATTTAAGGGGTTGTTCAACCGTAACATTTCTATTTTTTAATTTTTGTTAGGTATGCCTTGATTAAAAAATAATAAATTAAGGCATATTCACCTTCCTGCGCAACCACGGATCCAACGTAGGTGGCTCCTGAAGTGGTGTCTATCCCGTTTGTAAGTCACAACACCGCTACAGTACTCAGGTGACTAGAGGAGAAACAGGCGATGAATCGCTCTTCGAATCGCCTGACCACTGCAGCCAATGACAGGCTGCAGCGGTGCTGTGATTTTCAAACAGGGCACACACTACTTCCATCCTCTGCAAACCTCTAAAGTGGGTTTCTCTGGATTCACAGCGGAACTGGAAGGTGAATATGGCACAATTTATTAGTTTGCGAGACATGCAGCCGTGGGGACTCAGAAGATATTTTTCCAGCACGCTGAAGACCCTCGATTAGCACAAGAGCATGCTTAGATAACACCTTATCCAAGCACGCTCTCTCATCACTAGAAATAATCCTTTAATAACCTATAAGGAGAGGTTGTCCACCGTTTGGGAACATTTTTTTCTTACTTGCCTTTTTTCAGGCTCAAAATAACTTATGCAATTGTGTTTCTTTAAAAATGTTGCACCGTTTGGCTTTTACAGGTTCTTTGTTTCCCAGTACATTCAACTTTGATGAGATCTGCGATCATAAATCAGCTGAGAGGAGCTCAGGAAAAGACAGACAAGAGAGTTACAAATTCTTCTGTCAGAGGTCAGCATGAGCTCACCGATTACATTCTGAGCTAACGCAACGAGCATAAGACACCGCGACGCGGAGGCTGCGGAAGATCAAGCGGTGCGAAACTTTTTTTTAATGAAACCCAATTGCAAAAATAATTTTCATGCATTTAAGTAAAAAAAAATTTAAAAAATTGTCCTCCAAAGGTGGATTTTTTGGAAAAAAAATCTCAAACTAGCCCTCATGCTAAAGTCGTTGCTTTTCATGCAATTCTTTAAAAAAAAAAGAAAAAGACCAACCTTTCGAAGAGTTTTTTAAACATTCTGAGAATTTTTTGTGTGTTTAGTTTTTTGGGTTTTTTTTTACACTTTAAGCCTTTTTTTTCCCCGCGACATGGAATGGCGCTCCAGATAAAGAATACATTGTCCACATGATTACACTTGTACAGGTTTACGAGATGTCCTCCAAGTGGCACATTTGTGCCGCCAAGAAAAGAGCAAAGAGCCAGGGATAATAGCTAGCTGCTTGACCTCTGCTTGTTGGATACATTGTACGTTCCTGAGAACTTGTCTTACATGAGCACCTCAATTCCCACTAACACCAAAGCATCTTTGACCTTGAATCCGCCCTCATGGTATAATAAACCATCAGAGAAGCCGCTGAAGCATGCACTGGAAGATTATGAATGTTTCATTACTGCTCTTCAGCCTGGATCCTGCCACTGACTTCAAGTAGCACGTTGTAAAAATCCTAATTTTTTTTTCCACCCTTCTTTATTTTTTTTTTTTTCCTTTTGTGTGATGAATATCTCTGAAACGGCAATTCACAGCTACTTAATATAGAGAGTATCATCTTTCTTTGTTCTTGAACTGATGTCTATAGTAGACGGTGAACCGTGGGATTTGACTCTGAGGATTAGGAACAAAGTTTTGCGCAAATTTCGACAGCCGTCCGCAAAGATACTGAAATGTTAATGCAGTGTCCGGAGGAAATTTTGAAATAGCTTGTTTTCTAGGACGGAGGGGGTTCTGACTATGATTTGATTTCTTCATCATCTATATTTGATCACCAAAAATTCTCAAAAACAATTTTTTTTTTTTTTAAAGAATCCCAGGACCAGGATTTTTAACAGGATTCCAAGGCAATGATGTATAAGGATGGTTGTCTGTGCGGTCATGTTCCTATACTTGAAGACACCAATTGCGCTATGCGTATTGTATAATGTGTATTATGCCATGCGTCTTTGTATCCGTCATGTCATGTGGATTGTGTTGTAATAATATGGTTATGTATAGCAATGTAAGCTAATTAATGTATAGTGTAGTATGTGATGGCGCAAGGCATAGTGTATAAGATAGGTAGCGTAGGGATAGATGGTTGCCTGTAGCATAGGTAGTGACATTAGGGTAAGATTGAGTTAATGTTTGGGACTAACCCATAGGGGGTAAGGTTATTGTTAAAGCAATTGATTGCTTCCTGCTAGCAAGGGAGATCAAGTTTGGAGTGATAAGTGAGCAGTGCTTCCAAAAAGGGTGATCCACAGAAAGAGGAGACCAAAGGTTAAGGATAGCAACATCCTGAAGAGAAGTGACTGACGAGACATAGAGGTCCATGTGGAGGACACAGAGTCACAAATTCCTGGGCTTGCAATGCCAATGGTCATTTACTTAAACAGAACTGAGTTTGTGGGACTACTGGTTGTCTCAAGCGGTAGATCCAGGGAGCCAGTAGTGGAAGAAATGGGATGTGGAATCGCTGAGTAGGGAGACTCGCTGATCAAGATTGTGTCGTTGAAGCTGGATTGTGGTGAAGTAGAACGAAAAAGTGTGCTTCATTACCCCTGGAGTAGACTACAGAGGAAGGATACTGTGTTAAGGAGAATGCTCCGTACTGTAGAGGACACTTCCAGATGACTGATCCCGCTATCCCTTGTATATAACCTTTGCCAAGTTACCATTCAGTAAAGACTTTAATTTTGAATGGCGGTCTCCCTTACTGAACTGTGGAACCTATGGTCCTGGCCAGTCCACACCACCGGTTACATGCAGCCTGCATGGGTGTAATGCCCTCACAGCCAGGACTGTTATGAGCTCATTTTCTGCTCCACCAGTTGAGAGTTCTCCTTCCGTTCTCCCTCTGGTGGTGACAGGAGGTAGTGAGGTTGGTTTAAGTGGTAGTGATCTGCCACCTGATGAGGAGGATAACGATTGGATCTCTGGAGTATCAGACTGGATATAAGACAGCCGACGCCCTATCCTGGTGCTGGTGATTCAGTCTGCTTCTCAGGTCTTGGACTTCAGCTCTCTTCCAGTCTTCTCAAGTTAAGTTTGTTTTTTTGCTAATGTTCACACTTGCGCTTGTTGGTCAATTCAGTTTCTTGTGTGGTCAGCTTGCCCCTGCTGGGGCTGTGCTGAACTTCCACTCCTATTTATCTGTATTTGCCAATTTGCCTTTTTGTCCCTTATTGGAATGGCCTCTTTTTGCTCTGTTTCAGAATATTTCAGAGTGCTGATATAGTGGGAGAAATCTAGCGACTTCAGGGTTAATTTTGCTATCAGACGTGTTGGACATTTATTTTGGTAGGGTTTTTTTGCAGATTGCAGACAGTGGCTTTCCTTTCCTGTCCTTTCTAGTTAGTCGGGCCCCATCGTTTGCTCAGCCTATTTTCCTGCCTGTGTTTGTGTTTTCATCTTGCTTCACAGTCAATACATGTATGGGGGCTGTCTATTCCTTTGGGGTCTGCTCTGGGGCAGTTAGTTTTCCCTTTTCTTGCTTTAGGTTTATGTAGTCCTCCGGCGGTGACGAGGCGTCTAGGAACATGGAACGCTCCACTGCTACTGTTAGTTGTGTGGTTAAGATCAGGGATCTGCAATCTGCATAGTTACCAACCTCTCTGGTGTTCTGGGACTTAGCTTTTTGTTGTTCCTCCTCGGTGACCCATTCATAACAGAATCACCAGCCATACCGCAGATTCTAGGGTACTCAAAAGCAGGGAAAAATTGTTTAAAAGAAAGAGAAAAAAAAAGTGTCATAAATTTTTTTATATATATATTTTATTTTATTTTCCTTTTTTTTTTTTCTGGGGCCGTAGCAGGATTTTTTTTTCCTAATGGGGATTAAGCAATTGTCTGATCGTGTGGAGCAACTTGCTGCTGAAGTGCAGGGAATTTCCACCTACCTCATTCAGTCACATGCTGCTGAACCTGATTCCTACTCCTGATGTGTTTTATGGGGATCGGTCTAAATTTCTGAATTTTAAGAATAATTGTAAATTATTTCTTGCCTGGAAGCCTAATTCATCGGGGAGCTCTGTGCAGGAGGTTAAAATTGTCACCTCCTTGCTGCGCGGTGATCCCCAGGATTGGGCTTTTTCTCTGACACCTGAAAATCCTATTTTGACTAATGTGGATACATTTTTTTCAAGCCTTGGGGTTGTTGTATGATGAACCTAATGCTGTTGATCAAGCTGAGAGAACCCTGTTGGCATTAGACCAGGGTCAGGATTCTGCAGAGTTATACTGTCAAAAATTCCGAAAGTGGGCGGTCCTTACTACATGGAATGATAGTGCACTGGCAGCCCTCTTTCGGAAAGGTTTGTCAGAGACCGTAAAAGATGTTATGGTGGGATTTCCTGTTCCTTCTGGTCTGGATGGCTCTATGTCATTAGCCATTCAAGTTAATCGGCGTTTACGTGAACGTAAAACTACACGGGAGGCGCTGCCACCTTTTGAACAAATCTCTGAACCTATGCAATGTGATGGGGTTTTGTCTAGAGCGCAACGTCGGGAGTTTAGAAGGCGTAATAAGCTGTGTTTTTTCTGTGGAGACGCCTCTCATACTATTTCTGTCTGCCCTAAACGAGAGAAACGTTTTGCACACACATTTGCTGTGGGCAGTATACAACCTAAGTTCCTTTTGGCAATTACTCTGATCTGCTCCTTGTCCACATTTTCTACTAAGGCTTTTGTGGATTCAGGAGCAGTTCTGAATCTGATGGATTTGGACTTTGCTAAACGTTGTGGTTTGTCCATGACGCCTCTGCAGATGCCTATTCCTTTGAGGGGTATTGATGCCACTCCTTTGGCGGAGAATAAACCTCAGTTTTGGACCCAGGTGATAATGCGAGTTGCCCCAGACCACCAAGAAAATTGTACATTTTTGGTGCTGCATAATTTGCACGATACTATTGTTCTGGGGTTCCCCTGGTTGTCAGTGTGTTCTTAGGGATGCTCCTGTTTTCTCCACCTCTCCTCAGTCTCATGATATTCCTGATTATCTGGCTGATTTCTCTGATGTATTTAGTGAGAGTAAGTCTGCTTTTTTGCCTCCTCATAGGAGTTATGACTGTGCAATTGACTTGATGTCGGGGTGTAAATTTCCCAAGGGTCAGCTTTTCAACTTATCTGTACCCGAACATGATGCTATGCGATCCTATATTAAGGAGTCGTTGGAGAAGGGTCATATTAGACCATCCTCATCACCTTTAGGTGCTGGGGTTTTTTTTGTGGCCAAGAAAGATGGTTCATTAAGACCGTGTATTGATTATCGTTCCCTTAACAAGATGACGGTTAAATATCAGTACCCGTTACCTCTGATGTCTGATTTATTCTCCAGAGTTAAGAGTGCCTGCTGGTTTACTAAGCTTGACCTCAGGGGGCGTATAATCTTATTCGCATCAAGCACAGGGATGAATGGAAGACGGCGTTTAATACTCCGGAGGGACATTTTGAGTACTTGGTGATGCCTTTTGGGCTCTCTAATGCCCCTTCTGTCTTCCAGTCCTTTATGAATGATATTTTCCGAGACTTTGTGGATAAGTTTTTGATCATCTATCTGGATGATATTTTGATCTTTTCTAATGATTGGGATTCCCATGTGGAACATGTCCGGACTGTGTTCCGGATTTTGAGGGAGAATTCCCTGTTTGTTAAGGGATCGAAGTGACTCTTTAGTGTACAGAGGATTTCATTTTTGGGATTTATCTTGTCTCCATCGACTATTGAAATGGACCCCGGCCAAGGTACAAGCCATTTATGATTGGGTTCAGCCTACTTCTTTGAAGGCTCTTCAGAAGTTTTTGGGTTTTTCTAATTTCCATTGTAAATCTATAGGTAATTTTTCTAGTATTGTCAAACCACTGACTGATCTGACCAAGAAGGGAGCTGATGTGCTGAATTGGTCTCCTGAGGCTGTCTCAGCATTTCAGGAGCTTAAGCGGAGATTTACTTCAGCTCCAGTTTTACGGCAACCTAATGTTTCACTTCCATTTCAAGTGGAGGTAGAGGCTTCTGAGATTGGTGCAGGAGCTATTTTGTCCCAAAAAGACCCTGTGACTTCTAAGATGAATCTCTGTCCCTTCTTTTCTCGAAAGTGTTCCCCATCTGAACGCAACTATGACGTGGGGAATCGGAAATTGTTGGCCATGAAATGGGCATTTGAGGAGTGGAGACATTGGTTCGAGGGAGCTAGTCCTCAATTTGTGGTCCTCACCGATCACAAGAATCTGATTTATCTGGAGTCGGCCAAACGCTTGAATCCTAGACAGGCTAGATGGGCCTTGTTTTTCACGCATTTTAATTTTGTGGTCTCTTTTCTTCCGGGCACTAAGAATGTTAAGGCAGATGCCCTTTCTAGGAGTTTCTTTGCTGATTCTCTTAATGTGACCGAGCCTACTACTATCTTTGGTGAGGGGGTAGTTCTTTCTGCCATTTCGCCCGATTTGAGACGCGCCCTGGAGGAATTTCAGGAAGATAAACCTGAGCGTTGCCCTATGGGAAGATTGTATGTTCCTGACCAGTGGAGAAAGAGAGTGATGTCTGAAGTCCATTGCTCCGCATTGGCTGGTGATCTGGGTATTTTTGGTACCAGAGATTTGGTGAGTCAGTCGTTTTGGTGGCCTGCCTTATCTCGTGATGTCAGGAATTTTGTACAGTCCTGTGGGACTCGTTCTCGGTCTAAACCCTGTTCTCGTTCTAGTGAGTTGCTGATGCCCCTGCCGGTGCCCAAGAGGCCATGGACCCATATCTCAATGGATTTTATTTCTGATCTTCCTCTCAGAGAATGACTGTTATCTGGGTGATTTGTGATAGATTTTCGAAGATGGTCCATCTTGTACCACTCCCAAAGTTGCCATCTTCCGCTGAGTTGGTACCCTTGTTTTTACAACAGGTGGTTCGGTTACACGGGATTCCTGAGAACATCGTGTCCGATAGAGGGGTCCAGTTTGTTTCCAGATTCTGGAAAGCCTTTTGTTCCAATCTGGGAATTCAGTTATCCTTCTCCTCCGCGTTTCATCCCCAGACCGATGGGCAGACTGAGAGAACAAACCAGACCCTGGAGTCTTATTTAAGATGTTTTATATCTGCTGATCAAGATGATTGGGTCTCATTTTTGCCCTTGGCCAAATTTGCGCTGAACAATAGAGCTAGTTCTGCCACTTTGATGTCACCCTTTTTCTGTAATTTTAGGTTTCATCCTCGATTCTCTTCAGGGCAAGTGGAATCTTCATCCTGTGCAGGTGTGGACACTGTGGTTGTGAGAATTCAGCAGATATGGGACCAAGTGGTGGATAAGTTGTCACTCTCTCAGGAAAAGGCCCAGCGTTTTTCCAACCGGCATAGGACCATTGGTCCCCGGTTTAAAGTGGGTGATATGGTTTGGTTGTCGTCTAAGAATATTCCTATGAAGGTTGCATCTCCAAAATTTAAGTCCAGATTTATTGGACCTTATAGGATTTTGGAGATTCTTAATCCTGTTTCCTCTCGATTGGCTCTTCCAGTTACGTTCAAAATCCATAACGTATTTCACAAGTCACTGTTGAAGAGGTTTGTTGAGCCAGTAGTTCCTGTGGCAGCACCTCCTGACCCTGTATTGGTTAAAGGCAATGTGGAATATGAGGTAGAGAAAATATTGAATTCTCGTTTGGTTAGACGGAGACTCCAGTATTTGGTCAAATGGAAAGGTTATGGCCAGGAGGATAATTCTTGGGTCTCTGCCTCTGATATTCATGCCAATAAATTGGTTCGTGCTTTTCACTGGGCCCATTGTGATCGGCCTGGTGGCATGGATGAGGGTTCGGTGACCCCTCCTCAAGAGGTGGTACTGTTATGAGCTTATTTTCTGCTCCACCATTTAAGAGTTCTCCTTCCGTTCTCCCTCTGGTAGTGACAGGAGGTTGTTATGAATGAGTCACCGTAGGAGGCAAAAGCAGAAATACAAGCTAAGTCCAGAAAACCAGAGAAGTTGGCAACTATCAGATTGCAGACCCCTGAACCTATCAACACAACTAGCAGTAGCCGTGGGGGGTTCCTACGATGCCCTAGACCCCTCGATCACAGCCGGAGAAATACATAGGCCTAAAAAAAGAAAGGGGAAATCTAAACTGCCCCAGAGCAGACCCCAAAGCAATAGGCAGCCCCCAACATATGACGGTGAAGCAAGAGCAAGATGAAAATACTAACACAGACAGAAAGATAGACTGAGCAAAGACGGGGCCCCAAAACTACCTAGATAGGAAAGGACAGGAAGGCTGCTGTCTGCAATCTGCCAAAACCCTATCAAAGACATAAGCCAACCAGCTGATATGAAAAAGGCCCTGAAGCAGCTAGGCTTCAAAAACTGAATCAGCACTCAGGTATTTTCAGAAGACAGAGCTAAATGAATTCAGCACACCCCAGCAGGGAATGGCAGAAATCCAGAAAAACAAAGCAAAAACAAAGTCAAAGCACAAAAGCAAAAGGCCGAGCAGCAAACTTAGCTTTGGAGGAGCAGGAATTCAGACTGGTCTCCAAGGATCCCACAGAGAAATCACCCGCAGGGCAGAAGGGCGTCGGCAGCATTATATCCAGTCCGTAACTCCACTCAGCCAGTCACAATCATCAGCCTCAGGTGTTTGACAATCAGGCTCACTACCTTTCTTTACCAGAAGAGGGAGTTCCTCGGGCCTCAGTAATGAAGGGGAAAATGAACTCACAACAGGAGGTAGTGAGGTTGGTTTAAGTGGTAGTGATCTGCCACCTGATGAGGAGGATAACGATTGGATCTCTGGAGTATCAGACTGGATATAAGACAGCCGACGCCCTGTCCTGGTGCTGGTGATTCAGTCTGCTTCTCAGGTCTTGGACTTCAGCTCTCTACCAGTCTTCTCAAGTTAAGTTTGCTTTTTGCTAATGTTCACACTTGCGCTTGTTGGTCAATTTAGTTTCTTGTGTGGTCAGCTTGCCCCTGCTGGGGCTGTGCTGAACTTCCACTCCTATTTATCTGTATTTGCCAATTTGCCTTTTTGTCCCTTATTGGATTGGCCTCTTTTTGCTCTGTTTCAGTATATTTCAGAGTGCTGATATAGTGGGAGAAGTCTAGTGACTTCAGGGTTAATTTTGCTATCAGACGTGTTGGACATTATTTTGGTAGGGTTTTTTGCAGATTGCAGACAGTGGCTTTCCTTTCCTGTCCTTTCTAGTTAGTCGGGCCCCATTGTTTGCTCAGCCTATTTTCCTGCCTGTTTTTGTGTTTTCATCTTGCTTCACCGTCAATACATGTGTGGGGGCTGTCTATTCCTTTGGGGTCTGCTCTGGGGCAGTTAGTTTTCCCTTTTCTTGCTTTAGATTTATGTAGTCCTCCGGCGGTGGCAAGGCGTCTAGGAACATGGTAGGAACGCTCCACTGCTACTGTTAGTTGTGTGGTTAAGATCAGGGATCTGCAATCTGCATAGTTACCAACCTCTCTGGTGTTCTGGGACTTAGCTTTTTGTTTTTCCTCCTCGGTGACCCATTCATAACACAGGACCCACAGTTTCATGTGGCGCTCCAGGGCATTAAAGGAGATGAGTGCACCCTGCGCCACTCTACAGGTGCATGCATGTGAACAGGCAAATCCTAGAGCATGGTGCATTGGAAGAAACCAAGAAATGGCATACTGGAGCTGAAGTTGACTGCCTGCCCTTGAGGTAACCCTCTACGTGTGGTTCTCACAGTAAAGGCAAAACCTTCACTTCGATAAAAGGTGAAAAATCGCGCAACCACTATTAGAAGTTCTTCGGTTGGACAATATGCAAATTTTGACCAGCTTTGCACAAGTAGTAAAGCCCCCCTTACCCTCTAGATCATTCAGTCGATATAAAATCTTCCCCAACTTTCCCATACACAGAAGTGTCTGACGGCTGCTTTTTTCCCCAAAGAACAAACGGATCAGCAGTCCAATATTGGACATGCCCAATCCTTCTGTCCACCGACATTATCTATTAGGGACAATCAAGAAGCCCTCATTCACATCAGACTTTCGTCCGAACCCATCAATATCGGCAGGTTTGACTTCGGCAGGCTAAGCAGGTGTCCTGCCTCCCCCTCCTGCAATCCAGTGCAAGCGCTATCATACAAGTGAAGATGATCAGCATCTGGCACGAGCGACCAGCTATGCAGATGGCACCACAGACACTGACAGTCCTCCTTATTAGGTGTTTTCTGTGCACACAGCATTACAGGGAATGATGGCGCTTGCACTAGATTGCCGTTTAAGGGGGCGGGCCACTGAAAGAAATTGACCTGTCAATCACTGACGAGAGCGGGAGTGGGCAGGCAGGAAGGGGAAACGAGGCAACATAGTTGTAAGGGCAGTGCCATCCAACTGCATAATTATTAAACAGTAGATTTCTCACAGATTTCTGAAGTAAAGCTATGAATTATAGTGCCGATACACAGATGGCTTTAGTTTCAGGTAGAAAAACCTAACGTCAGTCAAACCCATTAGTTTGTTTGACAATCTAAAGTGTATGGGAACCTCCCGACTGTCTGCCAATAGATGCTGTCGGGGGACAGAAGGATTGTCCAATTTCGAACTGCCGATCCTTTTGTTCTGTGGAAGATGAGCTTTGGGGTAGAAAAACCTGATGATAAATTGCCTTGAACTGAAGACAAGGATGAAATGAGGCTATGGTTACATAGTTTTCACTAGCATAATGGCTTTTGAACCATTGATAATTAGGATAAGTTGTCTCAAGACTTTAAGATTCCTTCACCAAGGCCTGTAACTTACTAGTTGGACAGAAACATTTTCAGAATTGAGAGTCCTCAGTGGTTGATACCTTTAACTGAAAAGATGGTAACACATTGCAAGCTTTCGAGACTACTCAGGTCTCTTCTTCAGGCATAGACTAATACAAAGTCTGAAGAGTCACATATTTATGCACAATACAGCACAGAAAAAATGCAATAGTGAGACAAGTGACGTGAAGCAGAACTGGCTAACACGGTACAAAGATATACATCTTTCCTGTATCATAGTTGGACAGATTCATTTGCTAGGGTATCTTTGACACCCATCATCACAGGCAGATTTCCCACTTCCCTTACCTGCTCTTTCCACTTCTCCAAGCACCAACACCTAAAGCATTATTATTATTTATTTTTTTAGAGCCATTTATTCCATGGTGCTTTAGGTGTGAAAATGCATATACATAATGAAAACAAGCACAATAATCTTGAACAAAACAAGTCACCGACTGATACAAGTGAAGAGAGGAGCCTACCCGCGAGTAGAGAACAGCAAACCTTTCAAGGTTCGGTTCGGCACACTGTCCGATGATTGCCGAACTGTTCGGTGAACATACCCGAATCCCATTGAATTCAATGTGAGGCAAAACCAAATGCATTGACAACACCTTAACAGGGACTCAAAAGCTTCCCAAACTTCTCAAATTAGGGGCAGACCCCAGGAAAAGTGGCATAAATTGACCCAGAGGCAATGAACACATGTGCATCTATGTATAGAAATAGAGACTGCAGTGAACACATAACTGAGGTCTATAAAGCTGGTCTGTGGTAATAATCCACTAATATATGTCAGTGTATTAGCAGGGGTTTGTTAAAATGGGATGTGGCTATACCCTATATGCTTGAAAAAACACCATGAGATGAGTACATTTATATATCCCAAATGTAAGCATGGATTAGTAGGCATTTTGTTTGTTTATTAGATGCTCATTCTCGTTGGATATCACTGACTGATGGCCTGGTGGGCAAACTGCAATAGTTATTATTAGGGTATTATTCTTTTTTTGGGCTACACCTGTCTATTATGCCCAATGATTTGAGGCAGTTATTCTACACTATATATATAGTGTCCATTTAGATATATGATTGAAGGACACTTTCAATCAAGGAATTGTTGATTGATGTTGTGTATACCAGTGTTTCTTGTTGTATGTTATCTATTTGAGCACCTTGCAGATTTTTAGATTTTATAAGTTTTGAAATAAGTTATATTTTATTCCTATCCAATTGCTGATATATTATTAAGAGGACTGGATATACCAGTGCTACTTGTTTCCAGAGTAAAAATAGTATAATTGTGCAGCATGGTTGCATGGACAAGGATTGGACCAGCATTTCTAGATTGATCACTGACCTGTAACAGCTGGATGAGTGACAGGTGTAGTCCTGATGCTCTGAGAGCCCTGCCAAATTCAGGCAACACACATAAGAGACTCAACTCGGCGTCCCAACATTTCCCAAAATTGGGGGCAGACCCCAGGAAAAGTGGCATCAATTGACCCACAGTAGAAATTTGATAACGGCACAGCAGCAGTCAGTCATGGGCCATGCATGAGGTATCATGGTCTGTCCCAGCATTTAGAGCTTTGAATTTAAGTTTTAGTTAAGACGAGGTGGATGGGTGACCTGTGTAGGTCTGCTGTGCTGGGAGCCCTGATACCTCATGCAACAGCTCAAACATGCTTTTCTTCTAAGCCACACTCAGGTGGCACAACTGTTTTACAGAGAGGAGAGGCCGAGGAATAGCGGGGAGGGGACAGGTGGATTAGTCGGGCAGCACAGTTTAGGATTGGAGGGGTGTTAGAGGGGAGGCCACAAAGCAGGAGATTGCAGTAGTCTAGGTGGGAGATGATGATGGCATGCAATAGTGTGTCTTCAGATTCTTGATAAAGGAATGTACAGATCCTGGAGATATTTTTGAGCTTAAGTTGGCAGGAAGTGGAAAGGACATGGATATGTAGTTTGAAGTAGAGATTAGAGGAGGGTGAGTAGCCATTGATATTGATGGATAGGTCGTTTGGAGGGTTGAGTGAGATGAGGGAAAGATGATGAATACTGTTTTATTCATGTTAAGGTTTAGAAATCTTCCAGAGAAGAAAAATAAATATTGGACAGACAGAGTGGATTCTGGTTAAGAGGCGATATCGGGACCAGAGAGGAAGATCTGTCTGTCTCAACAAAGCGATGATATTGAAAGCCGTGGAACTCTGAGGTATCCCAGGCCGAAGGTGTAGATGGAGAAGAGCAGGGGTCCTAGAACTGAACCCTGAGGGACACCAAGGGATAGGGGGCAAGATGAGGAGTTGGTGTGTGAGTGGGAGACGCTGAATTTCCAGTCTGTTAGGTATGAATAAATCCAAGATAGAGCCATGTCTGTTATGCCAAGAGATGAGATCTGTAGTAAGAAGGAATGGTCCACTGTATCAAAAGCAGATGACCGGGAGGAGAAGGAGGACTAGAGTAGTGTTGCTTGGATTGGGCAGTTAATAGGTCATTGGTGACTTTGGTCATGGCAATTTCAGTGAAATGATGATGTTGTAAGCCAGATTTTAAGCAGTCAAAGAGGGAGAAAGAGGAGAGATAGGTGGACAGTCCAAAATGGACGTGCTATTCCAGTTTTGAGGCATAGGGGAGAAGTGATATAGGCAATAGCTAGACACAGAGGATGGGTGAAGGGAGGGCTTTTTGAGGATGGGTGTGATTGAAGTACAGTATGTTTGGAGGAAAGGGGAAGACACCAGTTGTTAGTGACAGGTTGAAGAGATGGGTTAGGATGAAGACTGTGGTGAGGTTTAGGATAAGGTGAGACAGGATTGGGTCAAGAACACAGGTGGTGAGATGTGATCTGGAAAGTAGAGCGGAAAGTTGATCTTCCGTAATGGCGGAGAAGCTGGGTTTGGAGGAGGGAGGCTGAGTAGTTATGAGGAGGGGCTGTGAGGACTACAGGCCAAAGCTTTGTCTGATGTTATCATTATTCTACTTGAAGGATGAGGCAAAGTCTTCAGATGAGAGGGGGTGCTGGGAGATGGAGGGGAGAAAAGTGTTGAATAGCTGTTTAAGGTTGTGAGACATGGAGTATATTTGAGATGAGAAGCATCACTATATCATACTCGACACGAGATATAGAGGTGTCACGTAACTTCTGCTAGATGTCTTACAGGATTGTCAAACTAATACAAGATTTCCTACCAGACTCATTGCCCAGTAGAAAAAAAGATCAACATGTTGACCCATCTTGGAGACTATCTGGACCATTAAACAAATGATCTTCAGGAACTTGGGAGTAAACCCATTGGACAAAAATCTGGGAAAATGGGCCATCACAAGGAACATTCTGTTTTTAATATTTGCATTGACCACAAATAGACATCCTTCCATTACTCCCAATCTCATACTTGGGAGTATGTACCAGATATATACTAAACTGGCACAAAATAGTCCTTGCTTGTCCCTACAAAAAGTCACTGTGTATCGCCGCATTTCACTTGTAGTGGAGTGATTAGTAATGGCTTCTAAAAAGTTGTTTTCATAAGTGCTGGTCTCAATAGTTTGCGGAAAATTTTGCTAACTTTAATCTCATGGTTCTTCTGTTCCAATTAAAGGAGACGACAGAATACAAGATTTTGCAACTTGTGGGACGCGGTAGAACGGTCTCTAAGTGAATAAAATCTGCAACTTTATCATTTGCAAATCAATATTTTTCACTGCAGACAGTGACAAATTTATTGGTACCAAAATCATGAGTGAGAATAGCCGATGCTTATTTGATTTCTACTTGTAAGCTGTTCGTTAACACAATACTGAATGAGCCGTCAATTCTCTTTCTGTATGACAGGAAAGTTTAGTAGGTACATTTTTTTATGAGGGTATTACGAGCCAATAACTTCTAGTAAAATTGTGTAAAACTAAAGATTGAAGAAATGTCTGCAATGCACAACATCTTTAGACAGTTTTTCTTGTAAATTTTAAAGCATAAACATATATATTGCCAAATCATGTCAGCAGGATTTTGCTTAGTAAACTACAGACATGGTCAGGTTGGTGCCGTTATACTGATTAAAATGATTCATTGGTTGATGAAATCAGTCTTGTGGTTGTTGTTTAATGTTTATTTTCAGTTTTGAGTTAATGATTTGCTCGTGGGCGGGGCTGTGGTTCTGCTTTGTGGTGCTCTGCTTACATATTCTATATGGGCTTATGACAGGTCACTGATCCTTCATTGACTTGCCCCCTATTTTACATACTGCATAGAATATTCTGTGGTTGCAAAAAAAAAAAAATTAATCAAAATGGCGGTTGCGCACTACCGTGATACAGTACATGCCTATGTGCATTTATGCTTTAGTTCTAAACTATCGTGGGACAAAAAATTATCCTCATTAAAATCGTGCCGGCGCCTGCACAATAGCATCTATCGGAATGTGACAGATGCTACTGCATAGGCGCCTTTTTTTCTTTAGTAAATGGCACTGGCAGCAGCGCCTGCAAAGTGGCATTTATTGGAACACAATTGATGCTACTGTGAAGGCGCCGGTGCCATTTTGATGGAGCCAATTTTTTTCTCAATCAAAATGGTGCCTGCGCAGTAGTATGTATTGTGTTCCAATAGATGCTACTGAGCAAGTGTCACCACCAGCGGCATTTTAATTAAGTTTTTTTCCCACGATAGTATAGGACTGAAGAATAAATGCATATGGGCATGTATAATGCTACAGCGCAGGCTCCACCGCCGGTGCCATTTTGATGAATGTTTTTTTTTTATAATTACACAATATTCTCTGCAGTATGTAAAATAGAAGGCAGGTCATTGAATGATCAGTGACCTGTCATAAGCCCATGTAGATGCATATGTAAGCAGAGCTCCACATAAAGCCCACACCACAGGCCGCCCCAGATCACCAGAATCTCATTAACTAAAAACTGCGAACACATTAACAACCACAAGATGGAATTCATCAACCCAGGTATCATTTTAATCAGCATAACAGTGCCAACCTGACACTGTCTGTAGGTTACTAAGCAAAATCCTGCTGATAGGTTCTCTTTAACATGTAATACCACCGCACATTGCTAAATGATGCTAGGATTTAGAGTAATTTTTAATCTAGGTTAAGGGTATTTCTAACCTATTAGGGAGTTTATTCATCTCTGACTTAGGATAGTGTTAAATAAACACTATAAATGTATAATTCCTGTGATCTAGGGCAAATAGCAGGACAATGGTTAATGCTCTTGTTGTCTAGGAAATTGAATGGGTTGATGGTTAAATCCTTGGTGGTCTACAGCAGTGGATGGGTTGATGGATAAAATCCTGGTGGTCTAGGGCAATAAAGCAGTTTTTTATTATTAAATCCCTGGTGGTCTAGGGTAATGAATTGCTTGATTATTAAATCCCTTGTGGTCTAGGGTAATGAATGGCTTGATTAAATCCCTGGTGTTCTAGGTCAGTGAGTAGCATGTTGGTTAAATCCCATGGTAGTTTAGGGCAGGGAATAGTGAATTAATCTTGGTCAGCAGAACTTAGTGTAAGTAAATGGTTTACCTGACTACTGAAACTGACAACACTCCGTCAGCTTGAATTGCCAATAACAGGGAACAAAGTTAATAGCAACTATGCAATAAATGTAGGCAAACTGTTATTTGGGTTCAGTGTTCCTTTAAGAGTTGAAGACCAGGTGGTGAAAGATTTTAAAGAATCAAGCCGTCACCCATCATGCCGTCTCCATTCCCATCAGTGACGCTTTTTCTTATGCTCGGTGGAGTACAAAATCCTAATGAAAAATTTCTGCCACAAATTGCCAGATAAAGCAAGTGGGCAGAATTCATATTAAACTTAACGGCGTGGTTTACAGCGAGCAGAACTCTTTACAGCTGCTTTATGTTGTAGAGAAATAAGAGATTTCTCCTATGTAAGCAGAGACTGACTTTTTAATTTAATCTAAGCAGTCGGGATTGGAAATGTCTTTGGAAATAATACCTGATTTATCGTATTCTAGCAGCATTATTTTCACTGAAAAATGGAACAACTGTGTCTGAAAAGTACTATTCTATATAATGTCCTATATTACTGAGACTGTTAAAAATCTTTTTCTGAAAATACTTCCTATGATCTCTTTTCTCAAGAGACATTCTGTTAGGCTCCTCTAAGCCTAAGGTCTGTTGGGTCTCATGGACCCTGGACGTTGGTGCGGCAAGCAAGAAGGCATGTCGGCATCGAGTACTTGGCATTCTCGGGAAACTCGGGATCAGCAGGAGGGATGAAGTGGAACCCACTAGGGAAGGAAGCAAGTTAAAGCACAGTATCACAGAAGGTGGAGCACACCAAACAAAGAGGTCTAGAGTCTCAATCCCAAGACACAGGTGAGGTCTAGAGTCTCAATCCCAAGACAAAGGTGAGGTCTAGAGTCTCAATCCCAAGACACAGGTGAGGTCTAGAGTCTCAATCCCAAGACACAGGTGAGGTCTAGAGTCTCAATCCCAAGACACAGGTGAGGTCTAGAGTCTCAATCCCAAGACACAGGTGAGGTCTAGAGTCTCAATCCCAAGACACAGGTGAGGTCTAGAGTCTCAATCCTAAGATATAGGTATGTTTCTAAATGGGCCTTAAATAGGTCTAGGGAGATGATGTAATTGATCCACCCTGGTTAATTTTCAAAACCTGACGTGGAGCACAACGAACCCAGGGGAAGGAAGAGTAGCCTGGGAAACACACGACATTTGTGTAACACAGTCCTGATGAGATGCCATAAATTAGCTTTTGCTATACTTTTTGGATGGGATGAAGCTCACTGAACCCCTAGCGAAGCTAGGTTTGTTTTTGTCAATCAGGAGGTTGATTGGAAACTTCCTACAGCCTGTAGTAGATTCAGGTCCATAAAAGTGGTTATCCTAATTAATTCCTGGGATGCTGCATAGACAGAGATGTAATTTGGACTAAATTCCAGTGCAAAATCGGGTCCAGCTATCTAACATTTGGCCTTCTTGTGTAACAGAGAAACTTATGGGGCCTCCGAGGAAGCTGTGCTTGGTGAATCCACTGCCTCTGTCCCCTATTTTATAGCTGGACCAAGCATACTGGTTGTAACTCTCTTCCAAGAGTTTTCCCTGGTTGGTCATGGGAACTTCCATCAAATACCTGTTCCATGTAGCCAGAATAAGCTCTACTGGCAGATTTTGGGGGAGATCTATGTCCGACCCATAGATCTTAATAGCTCATTTACATATTAAGAAAAATGTGAATTTCTCTGGAATAAGACAACGGATCGCAGATATCAAGATATCATTTTTTCAACTTTATCTGACCTACATGCCCATATAGACAGCTTACGAGTTTAGATCCTACTGACAGATGCGCTTTAATAGACAAATCCTTAAAGTGTCACTTACCAAATATGTTATGAGAGGAAGGAATTAATAAACAAGAGTTCATAGAATTTTTACACATTTTTTGACTACTGTTGTGTAATTTTGTCCATCCAACTGGTTTCAGGTTGTACTTGCCAAATTAGCCTTAAGACATCCCCATGCTCTGTTGAAACAAAAAAAAGGGTTGAGTGTGTTCATGTGTGTTTCGTCTGCGAGAATACACTTGCTTTGTGCAAGGATCCGTTTGATAATTTCGTGTTTCATCCTTGGTATAAAATACTATAAGTATATGATATAAATGAGGTCTTTGGCCCATGAAATTATTAGACCTGCCATTTTATTATTGCTCGTAGTTTATTTTTTCAAAAAGTCACGGTCGGCTGTCCGCTAGGTCAATCGTATAGGAAAAAAATTGGCTTAACCTTTCCAATATCACCTTTTACGCTTGGGATCAAATATAATACACTATTTTAATGATGGCATAATTGATGCGTTCAGTAATAAAAGGAGCAAATAATGGGCCGTAGGTCGTCTTCTATTTTTACAGCGTGGTTTTAAGACAGATTATCAGGGAGGGGGTAAAAAAAAAAAATTGTCCTGCAGTTCAACGTCAACCTATTTCCCAAACAAGCGTTGGGTAGACATCCAGATTTAGAGCATGGTCATTTGAAGGGTAAGTTCTCAAGATCTTTTGCCTACTGTTCATCAATTCTACATTAGTAGCCTGTGCTGGAGAATAGGGCAAAGAAAACTGCCAGCAGCAGATGGGTGTAGACACCGGACAGGATGGTGACTGCTACAGCAGATAAGGAGGTTGGTGATCCTGGCCTGATATAGCACTGTATAGCTCTGTTATTTGGGCATTGTATGATGGTATTGTAGATTGAATTTTGTTGCATTCATTTTTGATAAGTTTTTCAGTATTTAGGAACTATATGGAGCCTTTCTAGCTTGACTGTTACTTTTGGATAGGTTTCTTTCAAATGCCTTTTTGGACAACACCCGTCAACCATCCCATTGACATTCACCCTATTGTGCTCTGAATGTGTTCTACCCTAACAACAAATTAATTGGGCATGTTTTCTTTGAGCAGCTTTCCAAATTCCGAGAAGCAGCATACCTATTAGTTGGTCAGCCATTCCTACTTAATTTGACGGGCTTGCCCCATGATTATCAAATGTGCATGGCCACCTTTAGAAAGTGTATGGGGTCAGATTTGTAAGACTCGGGACAGAAGCCAGTGATCTAGCACTCATTGTTGGCCAGAGGGTAACTGGCTTCACGACAAGACACTTTACTCAACACCGGAACGTCTTAAAAACAGTTTTAATCTTTACAGGCAATGGCTTCCAATATGGAGTTTTAATACATAGCATAAATAACTTGGAACACTCCATTTCTTGCCGATAGATCCGTCTCTTTCCCGGGAAGTGCAATGCATGAATTTTCTCAACCGCCTGGTCTCTTCCTTGTAGAAGCTTAAACAGTACTATGATACTCTTCACAGTTACTCTGTGGACACACTCCATGCCATAGGTCTATCTTCCCTTCTACAATGAAAGTCCCAATAGGCCAACCACCCACTTGTCTTTGTCACTATCGTATTCTAATGTCTGCCCTTCGGGGGCGTATCTTTTTTTCACTCAGTCGCCCATTGATCTGATGCCACTTATTAGTTCAGTACTCTAAAAGTCACTTTTTGGGAGCGACAACTACATATCATTGTTCTTCCTTTTTCCTCTTCACGTGAAAAAATTGGGGTCACTAGCTATGGAAGATCTGGTGCCTTTTGCACAAAAAACAAATTTACAAATCCAACTTATCAAGAGAACAACTGTTTTTTCTTTTTTCAGAAATTATTGGTCCAGCCCAAAAAATTACAACTGAACTGCAAGGACACACTTAGGAAAAGAAGAGAATAGGGTCAACAACAATTCTACTCCCTCTCCAGATGATATACACTCAATCTTGGATCTGAATGAGCAGATCTGATCTCCTGTCAGATATGGACATTTTATACCATGATTACACTTTTCGATAAAAATATTGGATGAGGCCTTATTATCAACATCGCTGGTCTATCTAGACAGGTTGATCCCAAAAATAGCAGTGTGGGTCAACCACTTTTAAAGAGGACCTTTCATGGTATTTTAAAAAAAAATGGAGTACCTCCTCCACTAATTCTGGAACGATTTTTCTTTTATTGCTGACCCATCCATTCCAAAGATATACCCCCTTGGAAATAAAAATGGAAATTTTCCCTTCATCTTCCTTGGCGTGTTCTACAAAATGTCTCCGTGGGTGCTGACATGTTTTGATTGGCAAAAATCAGAGGGCAAAAAGCAATTGCCCAGAGAGAAGTTCTGTGGTACACGCCCAGATAGTTGAAGGGGGAATTTATATAATTACCGGGGGATATAACTTTGGAATCTAGGGGAGCAGAAGAAAATTAAATGTTCAAGAATCAGCGGAACAGTGCCGATTGGAGGAGCTACTACTAATTGGAAGAGCTAAACTATTACTAAACTTTAGTTTTCATGATGTCTTCTGAACTAAGCAGGGGAGCCATGACACTGCACATGCCCAAATGCTTCGGTCATCCCCACTGAATTTGGATTGGATCTAGGGAATATTAAATTTCAACATCTAGAGTCAGTCTCTGAATTCTCGTAAATCGGCAGTGAATTTTCCGCATGGAAAATCTGCTATCTGGTTTGGAAAATCGGGTTGCTTTTTTGTTAGTGTATACAATAATCTAGGCAACCTGAATCTTTTAACTAACCTATTGTCACTGTGTCGGCTCATCACACATTCTTACAGGGTTAACAGAATAATACTTGTACACTCGGCAATTGAAAGTTTCAGTACAATGGAGCCAAACCACATATTTGACAGTAATGCAATTGATAAAAAAAAGCACAAATTTGTTTTAATGCACAGATTGATCAGGAGCTCTCATTCCTGCAATCTGCTGCCCGTGTACACAATGAAGTTACGCGGTACAGAGCTGAGTTTTATATAGAAATGTAATTTCTCCTCTCAAGCGACTTGTTGGAAATAATTATTTACGAGTTACAGGGGAAAGTTGTCGGCGTAACTCGCTCTTCCAATCGGTAGAACGAGAATGACTGGGGGACCTCTAGGTAAAGTTGGCGTGGTGTTGTGCATCTATTATTACCTGATTGTTGGAGCACCAAAAGTTGGGTCCTTCATGCCTGTAATATTTCAGTTGGGATCGGACTCTTGGTGCCACGTCAGTCAGCTAAATTAAAGGGTGCGTGGTGTCCCCATCATTATTTACCGGGCAGAGGACTCTGTTATGAGCTCATTTTCTGCTCCACCAGTTGAGAGTTCCCCTTCCGTTCTCCCTCTCGTGGTAAGTGGTAGTGATCTGCCACCTGGTGAGGAAGATAATGATTGGATCTCTGGAGTATCAGACTGGATATAAGACAGCCGACGCCCTATCCTGTTGCTGGTGATTCAGTCTGCTTCTCAGCTCTAGGACTCAGCTCTGTTCCAGTCTTTCAAGATAAGTTTGTTTTTTTCGCTAATGTTCACACTTGCTCTTGTTGGTCTTTTCAGTTTTTTGTGTGGTCAGCCAGCCCGGCAGGGCTGTGCTGAATTTCCACTCTTATTTGCCAAATTGCCTTTTTTTTGTCCCTTGTTAGATTGGCCTCTTTTTGCTCTGTCTCAGAATATTTCAGAGTGCTGATATAGTGGGAGAAGTCTAGTGACTTCAGGGTTAATTTTGCTATCAGTTGTGTTGGACATTTTGTAGGGTTTTTTGGCAGACTGCAGACAGTGCCTTTCCTTTCCTGCCCTTTCTAGTTAGTCGGGCCCCATCGTTTGCTCAGCCTATTTTCCTGCCTTTGTGTGTGTTTTCATCTTGTTTCACCGTCAATACATGTGGGGGGCTGTCCTTCCTTTGGGGTCTGCTCTGGGGCAGTTAGTTTTCCTCTTTTCCTGCTTTATGCTTATGTAGCTCTCCGGTTGTGACGAGGCGTCTAGGACCAACGTAGGAACGCTCCATGACTGCTACTAGTTGTGTGGTTAGAATCAGGGATCTGCAGTCTGCTTAGTTACCAACCTCTTTGGTTTTCTGAGACTTAGCTTGTGATGTTTTTTATTTTCTCCTCGGCTACCCGTTCATAACAGAATCACCAGCCATACCGCAGATTCTAGGGTACTCTAAAGCAGGAAAAAGAAAAAAAAAAGTGTCAGAATTTTTTTTTTTATATGCATTTTCTCCTCTTTTTCTCTGGGGCCGTAGGAGGATTTTTTCCTTAATGGAGATTAAGCAATTGTCTGATCGTGTGAAGCAGCTCGCTGCTGAAGTGCAGGGAATTTCCCCCTATCTCGCTGAATCACATGCTGTTGAACCCAAGATCCTCACTCCTGATGTGTTTTCTGGGGATCGGTCTAAATTTTTGAATTTTATGAAAAATTGTAAATTATTTCTTGCCTTGAAGCCTAACTCATTGGGAAGCTCTGCGCAGCAGGTTAAAATTGTCATCTCCTTGCTGCGCGGCGATCCCCAGGATTGGGCGTTTTCTCTGACACCTGAAAATCCTATTCTGACTAATGTGGATGCATTTTTTCAGGCCTTAGGGTTGTTGTATGATGAACCTAATTTCGTTGATCAAGCTGAGAGAACGCTGTTGGCATTAAACCAGGGTCAGGATCCTGCAGAGTTATATTGTCAAAAATTCCGAAAGTGGGCGGTCCTTACTACATGGAATGATAGTGCATTGGCAGCCCTCTTTCGGATAGGTTTATCAGAGACCGTAAAAGATGTTAGGGTGGGATTTCCTGTTCCCTCTGGTCTGGATGGCTCTATGGCATTAGCCATTCAAGTTGATTGGCGTTTACGTGAGCATAAAAATACACCGGAGGCACTGCCACCTTTTGAACAAATATCTGAACCTATGCAATGTGATGGGGTTTTGTCTAGGGCGCAACGTCGGGAGTTTAGAAGGCGTAATAAGCTGTGTTTTTTCTGTGGCGACGCCTCTCATACTATTTTTGTCTGCCCTAAAAGAGAGAAACATTTTGCACACACATTTGCTGTGGGCAGTATACAACCTAAGTTCCTTTTGGCAATTACTCTGATCTGCTCCTTGTCCACATTTTCCACTAAGGCTTTTGTGGATTCAGGAGCAGCTCTGAATCTGATGGATTTGGACTTTGCTAAACGTTGTGGTTTGTCCATGACGCCTCTGCAGACGCCTATTCCTTTGAGGGGTATTGATGCCACTCTGTTGGCGGAGAATAAACCTCAGTTTTGGACCCAGGTGATAATGCGAGTTGCCCCTGACCACCAGGAAAATTGTGAATTTTTGGTGCTGCATAATTTGCATGACTCTATTGTTCTGGGGTTCCCCTGGTTGCAAACTCATAACCCAGTTTTGGATTGGAAATCTGTGTCTGTGGTGAGTTGGGGTTGTCAGTGTGTTCTTAGGGACGCTCCTGTTTTCTCCACCTCTCCTCAGTCTCATGATATTCCTGATTATCTGGCTGAATTCTCTGATGTATTTAGTGAGAGAAAATCTGCGTCTTTGCCCCCTCATAGGAGTTATGACTGTGCAATTGAGTTGATGCCTGGGTGTAAATTTCCCAAGGGTCGGCTTTTTAACTTATCTGTACCCGAACATGATGCTATGCGATCCTATATTAAGGAGTCGTTGGAGAAGGGTCATATTAGACCATCCTAGTCACCTTTAGGTGCTGGGGTTTTTTTGTGGCCAAGAAAGATGGTTTATTAAGACCGTGTATTGATTATCGTTCCCTTAACAAGATGATGGTTAAATATCAGTACCGTTACCTCTGATGTCTGATTTATTCTCCAGAGTTAGGAGTGCCTGCTGGTTTACTAAGCTTGACCTCAGGGGGGGCGTATAATCTTATTCGCATTAAGCACGGGGATGAATGGAAGACGGCGTTTAATACTCCGGAGGGACATTTTGAGTACCTGGTGATGCCTTTTGGGCTCTCCAATGCCCCTTCTGTCTTCCAGTCCTTTATGAATGATATTTTCCGAGACTTTGTGGATAAGTTTTTGATCATCTATCTGGATGATATTTTGATCTTTTCTAATGATTGGGATTCCCATGTAGAACATGTCCGGACTGTGTTTCGGATTTTGAGGGAGAATTCCCTGTTTGTTAAGGGATCGAAATGTCTCTTTGGTGTACAGAGGATTTCATTTTTGGGATTTATCTGATCTCCATCGACTATTGAAATGGATCCGGCCAAGGTACAGGCCATTTATGATTGGGTTCAGCCTACTTCTTTGAAGGCTCTTCAGAAGTTTTGGGGTTTTGCTAATTTCTATCGTAAATTTATAGGTAATTTTTTTAGTATTGTCAAACCACTGACTGATCTGACCAAGAAGGGAGCTGATGTGCTGAATTGGTCTCCTGAGGCTGTCTCAGCATTTCAGGAGCTTAAGCGGAGGTTTACTTCAGCTCCAGTTTTACGGCAACCTGATGTCTCACTTCCATTTCAAGTGGAGGTAGACGCTTCTGAGATTGGTGCAGGAGATGTTTTGTCCCAAAAAGACCATGTGCCTTCTTTTCTCGAAAGTTCTCCCCATCTGAACGCAACTATGACGTAGGGAATCGGGAATTGTTGGCCATGAAATGGGCATTTGAGGAGTGGAGACATTGGATGGAGGGAGCTAGACATCAATTTGTGGTCCTCACCGATCACAAGAATCTGACTTATCTGGAGTCGGCTAAACGCTTGAATCCTAGACAGGCTAGATGGGCCTTGTTTTTCACGCGTTTTAATTTTGTGGTATCTTTTCTTCCGGGCACTAATAATGTTAAGGCAGACGCCCTTTTAGGAGTTTCTTTGCTGATTCTCTTAATGTGACCGAGCCTACTACTTTCCTAGGTGAGGGGGTAGTTCTTTCTGCCATTTCGCCCCATTTGAGACGCACCCTGGAGGAATTTCAGGAGGATAAACCTGAGCGTTGCCCTATGGGAAGATTGTATGTTCCGGACCAGTGGGAAAGAGAGTGATGTCTGAAGTCCATTGCTCCGCATTGGCTGGTCATCCAGGTATTTTTGGTACCAGAGATTTGGTGAGTCGGTCATTTTGGTGGCCTGCCTTATCTCGTGATGTCAGGAATTTTGTACAGTCCTGTGGGACTTGTTCTCGGATTAAACCCTGTTCTCGTTCTAGTGGGTTGCTGATGCCCTTGCCGGTGCCCAAGAGGCCATGGACCCATATCTCAATGGACTTTATTTCTGATCTTCCTGTCTCTCAGAGAATGACTGTTATCTGGGTAATTTGTAATAGATTTTTGAAGATGGTCCATCTTGTACCACTCCCAAAGTTGCCATCTATCGCTGTGTTGGTACCCTTGTTTTTACAACAGGTGGTTTGGTTACATGGGATTCCTGAGAACATTGGGCAGCACGGTGGCTTAGTGGATAGCACTGCAGCACTGCAGCCTTCCTGGGTTCGAATCCCACCAAGGACAACAAGGAGTTTGTATGTTCTCCCCGTGTTTGCGTGGGTTTCCTCCGGGTACTCCGGTTTCCTCCCACATTCCAAAGACATACTGATAGGGAATTTAGATTGTGAGCCCCATCGGGGACAGTGATGATAATGTGTGCAAACTGTAAAGCGCTGCGGAATATGTTAGCGCTATATAAAATTAAAGATTATTATATAAAAATAAAGATTATTATTAAAAATAAAGAATAACATTGTGTCCGATAGAGGGGTCCAGTTTGTTTCCAGATTTTGGAAAGCCTTTTGTTCCAATCTGGGAATTCAGTTATCCTTCTCCTCCGCGTTTCATCCCAAGACCAATGGGCAGACTGAGAGAACAAACCAGACCTTGGAGTCTTATTTAAGATGTTTTATATCTGCTGATCAAGATGATTGGTTCTCATTTTTGCCCTTGTCTGAATTTGCGCTGAACAATAGAGCTAGTTCTGCCACCTTGATGTCACCCTTTTTCTGTAATTTTGGGTTTCATCCTCGATTCTCTTCAGGGCAAGTAGAATCTTTGTCCTGCCCAGGTGTAGACACTGTGGTTGTGAGAATGCAGCAGATATGGGACCAAGTGGTGGATAAATTGTCTCTCTCTCTCAGAAAAAGGCATAGCGTTTTTCCAACCGGCATTGGACCATTGGTCCCCGGTTTAAAGTGGGTGATATGGTTTGGTTGTCGTCTAAGAATATTCCTATGAAGGTTGCATCTCCAAAATTTAAGCCCAGATTTATTGGACCTTATAGGATTTTGGAGATTCTTAATCCTGTTTCTTTTCGATTGGCTCTTCCAGTTACGTTCAAAATCCATAACGTATTTCACAAATCACTGTTGAAGAGGTTTGTTGAGCCAGTAGTTCCTGTGGCAGCACCTCCTGACCCTGTCTTAGTTAAAGGCAATATGGAATATGAGGTAGAGAAAATATTGGATTCTCGGTTGGTTAGACGGAGACTCCAGTATTTGGTCAAATGGAAGGGTTATGGCCAGGAGGATAATTCTTGGGTCTCTGCCTCTGATATTCATGCCAATAAATTGGTTCGTGCTTTTCACCGGACCCATCCTGATCGGCCTGGTGTCATGGATGAGGGTTCGGTGACCCCCTCCTCAAGGGGGGGTACTGTTATGAGCTCATTTTCTGCTCCACCAGTTGAGAGTTCCCCTTCCGTTCTCCCTCTGGTGGTAAGTGGTAGTGATCTGCCACCTGGTGAGGAAGATAATGATTGGATCTCTGGAGTATCAGACTGGATATAAGACAGTCGACGCCCTATCCTGTTGCTGGTGATTCAGTCTGCTTCTCAGCTCTAGGACTCTTCTCTGTTCCAGTCTTTCAAAACAAGTTTGTTTTTTTGCTAATGTTCACACTTGCTCTTGTTGGTCTTTTCAGTTTTTTGTGTGGTCAGCCAGCCCGGCTGGGCTGTGCTGAATTTCCACTCTTATTTGCCAAATTGCCTTTTTTTTTGTCCCTTGTTAGATTGGCCTCTTTTTGCTCTGTCTCAGAATATTTCAGAGTGCTGATATAGTGGGAGAAGTCTAGTGACTTCAGGGTTAATTTTGCTATCAGTTGTGTTGGACATTTTGTAGGGTTTTTTGGCAGACTGCAGACAGTATCTTTCCTTTCCTGCCCTTTCTAGTTAGTCGGGCCCCATCGTTTGCTCAGCCTATTTTCCTGCCTTTGTGTGTGTTTTCATCTTGTATTGACGGTGAAACATGTGGGGGGCTGTCCTTCCTTTGGGGTCTGCTCTGGGGCAGTTAGTTTTCCTCTTTTCCTGCTTTAGGCTTATGTAGCTCTCCGGTTGTGACGAGGTGTCTAGGACCAACGTAGGAACGCTCCACGACTGCTACTAGTTGTGTGGTTAGAATCAGGGATCTGCAGTCTGCATAGTTACCAACCTCTTTGGTTTTTTGAGACTTAGCTTGTGTTGTTTTTTATTTTCTCCTCGGCTACCCGTTCATAACAGGACTCCTTACTTTTGATATTCTCTTTGCCTGGTATTTCGGCCTGATTCTATTCTGTTCTATTCAAGGAACTGTTAGGTCTGACCTGTGGTACCACTAACAGCCACTATCAAAGTATTGGTGCCTTTTTATGTGATAGTGAATCCACAATGTGTTTTAGGGCAATCTCATGATGTTAACCTAATGGAATTCATTGAATTTATTCCAGGAAGCAGACATATCTTTGCGTAAAGAGAACCTGTTATTTGATGGCAACATGTCATTTATTTTTATTTTTTTTACCTGGTACAAATGCCGCTGTTCTCCTGAATCCAGCAATTTTTTTATTTTTTTCCTGCGCCTCGCCATTCCTGAGATATAGCCCCCTCTTCCCTGTATGTAAATCTAGTCTTTTTACCAAGTGGGTGTGGTCCTCAACTCTTCTCTGTGGGCGTCCTCTCGATGACCTTGCCTTGTTGGCTAAAAAGACTAGATTTACATACTGGGAAGAGGAGGTCATATCTCAGCAATGGAGAGGAGCTGGAACAAAAGAAAAACATCTCCGGATTCATTAGAACAGCGGCATTTACATCAAGTAAAAAAATACAAATTTATTGCAAGTCACAGTTTCTCTTTAATGTTATTTTTTGCGGTAGAGGGGCCTAGTTTTAACTGTAACAATGTGCTTCCTTCAGTGTTGGCACTATAGTTAATTGACGCTGATTAAATCATTCTTAGGACTGTGGCATCTATTTGATAAAATATGAGAGATATACAGCGGGTGAAATAAGTATCGAACACCAATTTTCTAAGTAAATATATTTCTAAAGATGCTGTTTACATGACTTTCTCACCAGATGTCAGAAAAAACCCTTCCAATCATCACAGGTAAAGAAATCAAACCATAAGTTTCCATGAACCAAGTTACTGTATTTTTTGGACTATAAGACACATCGGACCATAAGACGCACCTAGGTTTTAGAGAAGGACATTAGAAAAAAAATTGAAGCAAAAAATGTGCTCAATTCTGTGCTTAATATTTCCTATCCTGATATATGTGGTCCCCTCATCCCTATCCTGGTATGCAAGATCCCCTCATCCCTATCCTGGTATACATGGCCCCCTCATCCATATCCTTGTATGGCTGGCCCCCTCATCCCTATCCTGGTATGCACGCCCCCCTCATCCCTATCCTGGTATGCATGGCTCCTCATCCCTATCTTGTATCTTGGTATGCATGGCCCCCTCATCACAAGAAGTATCTCATGATGGATTAAAACCGGTGAGCTGCCTCAAAACCTTTGAAACCTTATTGTTGCAAAACATACTGATGGTATAAGTTACAAAAGAAACTCGAAACTACTTAAGATTCCAGTGAGCATCTTTGGTACCATGTGCCCCATCAGGCAATTTCCCGGTGAGCTGCAGCGCTCCAACGCATAGTGGGCTGCTGGCCCTGCCTTTTTAGGCCACTGGCTCTTTAATCTTTATCGACAGAGCATTCACATGCTTACACGTACAACCGTCTGCATGCGTACATTCAATGTGCAGTACCACTGATCCTGTCCTGTATGCTGGGTGCAATTCTCAGTACCTGCATTATGCTGTATATATACACTGCACAGTACCCACTTCTCCTGTCCTGTATACATACACTGCACAGTACCACTTCTGTCCTGTATATACACTGTGTAAAAAACAGCAGGTATGTGGAATGCAGTGACGAGAGGAGGCAGAGCAAGAGTTAACGGGTTTATTACAAGGAATACTCCATGCAGGGAGAGTATTCGGGGGTATAAAGGATAATGCTCAGTATAGTAACGGAAAGAGAAATAATGTTCATATAACAGGTGAACTTATCAGTCTGATATTTCCGGATGATGAAGGCTTGAAATCCAACGGTGGCGCCACAAGTGACACGTGAAGTCTCTTGCCTGGTCCTGAAGGAAAGTGAGGCACTGTCTCCTGAAGGCAGTGGTGTGTCAGTAGGGCCTTTGCCTGCCATCTTTCCTATTTATAACAGTATGTAACTCCAGGAGGGCATTCATGTACTGAGTCACAGTCTCCCCCTCCCTTTGCATACGGCTAAATAGACGCATCATGGCCACTTCAGCTTCCAATGCAGGGGTCATGGGGTGCATCCTTATCATCCCCCTAATGCGTTCAGTCAAGCTCCATAACTTAGTGTTAGGCCCTGTAAACTTAGGAAGATTGTTCAACATTGTCCCAACAGAAATGCTGGACCTAGGGCCGACCCCAACTGCTTGATCTGCCACCTCCGTGCTGTTAGACTGCATCCTGCCGACCACGCCAAGTGTAAGATACAGCAGGAATGTGGGATGCAGTGACAAGCAGGAGGCAGAGCAAGAGTTAACGGGTTTATTACAAGGGATACTCCACGCAGGGAGAGTATAATATACGGGGGTATAAAGGATAATGCTCAGTATAGTAACGGAAAGAGAAATAATGTTCATATCCTCCTGTCCTGTATATATACACTGCACAGTACCACTCCTCCTGTCCTGTAGATATACACTGCACAGTAACACTTCTCCTGTCCTGTAAATATACACTGCACAGTACCACTTCTCCTGTCCTGTATATATATATATATATATATATACACACTGCACAGTACCATTCCTCCTGTCCTGTATATACACTGCACAGTACCACTCCTCCTCTCCTGTATATACTGCACAGTACCACTCCTCCTGTCCTGTAGATATACACTGCACAGTACCACTCCTCCTGTCCTGTATATATATACACTGCACAGTACCACTCCTCCTGTCCTGTAAATATACACTGCACAGTACCACTTCTCCTGTCCTATATATATGCACTGCACAGTACCACTTCTCCTGTCCTGTATATACACTGCACAGTACCAGTTCTCCTGTCCTGTATATATACACTGCACAGTACCACTTCTCCTGTCCTGTATATACACTGCACAGTACCACTCCTCCTGTCCTGTATATACACACTGCACAGTACCACTCCTCCTGTCCTGTATATAAACACTGCACAGTACCACTCCTCCTGTCCTGTATATATACACTGCACAGTACCACTCCTCCTGTCCTGTATATATACACTGCACAGTACCACTTCTCCTGTCCTGTATATACACTGCACAGTACCACTCCTCCTGTCCTGTATATACACTGCACAGTACCACTCCTCCTGTCCTGTATATACACTGCACAGTACCACTCCTCCTGTCCTGTATATACACTGCACAGTACCACTCCTCCTGTCCTGAATACTGGGTGTAATTCTCAGTACATGTTATTCTGTATGTATAGACTCCACAGCACCACTCCTCCTGTCCTGTATATACACTGCACAGTACCACTCCTCCTGTCCTGTATACACTGCACAGTACCACTCCTCCTGTCCTGAATACTGGGTGTAATTCTCAGTACGTGTTATTCTGTATGTATAGACTCCACAGTACCACTTTTCCTGCCCTGTATACAGGGTGTAATCCTCAGTATCTGTATTATTCTGTATACATTATATATACACTGCACAGTACCTTGTCTCCTGTCCTGTATATTGGGTGAAATTCTCTGTATCTGTACTATTACTGCATAGTACCACTTCTGACCTGTTGAAGGAGAGACAGCATTGGCCTTAGGCAGGGTCATTATTGATGGGTTTATTATTTTCTATGTCTACACTCCTATGGGCAAATAAAAAAATAATCCTGAACAACTTGTTTAAAGAGTCATCGAAAGTTTGGAAGTTACTCCCTATTACTGGAATAGGGAATCATTTTCCAATCGCTAAGGGTCTAAAAGCTGAGACCACCACCAATCCCAAAACACAGGACTCAGTGTGAATGGAGTGGTGGTCTATAATGTACACTGGAGCTCCATTCACATGGCTTTTGAAACAACTCCTTTAAGGAGCGGCATGACCAAGTAAAGAAAAAGTAGTTACCTTGCATTACAATGCAAGAGGGGGGAACGGTGTTTTGGCTGCTTTTTCATCCCAGTCCGACCCTGATTGGGGCCATAATCCAGAAGTGGAAAGAACATCATTTCACCATAAATTGGCCATGACCAGGTGCACCCGCAATATTTCAGACAGAGGAGTAAAAGAGTTGTCCAAGAGCCAAGTACCACCTGTGGAGAGCTACATAAAGACCAGGAATCATTAGGTACAATTGTTTCATAGATAACCGTACGTAATGCACTCAACCTCTGTGGCCTGTATGAGCGCTCACCATACAAGACTCCATTTTTTAACAAAAAGCATGTTCAAGCGTGTTTAAAGTTTGCACAACAACATTTAGACAAGCCTGTGACATACTGGGAGAATATAGTCAGGTCAGAGGAACCAAAATTGAACTCTTTGGATGCCATAATACACCATATTTGGAGGCTAAAAAGCACTGCATATCACCCCAAAAACACGATACCTAAAGTGAGGTTTCAAGGTGGGAACATCATGGTGTGAAGCTGTTTTTCAGCACACGGCACTAGCAAACTTCATATGATTGAAGGAAGGATGAATGGACAAATTTACCGAGACAATATTGATAAAAATCTACCAGGATAATGAAGATGAAATATGGGTAAAAATGTCAGCAAGACAATGATCCCAAACCCACAGCCAAGGAAACTCTCAATTGGTTTCAGAGAAAAGAAAAAATAAAGCTGCTAGAATGGCCAAGCCGATCACCGGATCTGAATCCAATTAAAAAATGTATGGAAGGAACTAAAGCTCAGAGTTCATACTTCTATGAACTCTGAGCTTTAGTTCTTTCCATACATTTTCTTTTGGATTCAGGTCTGGTGATTGGGACCTTTAAGATTTTAAGAGTGTTTGTGTGGAAGAATGAGCCATAATCACACCTGTGCAATGCCTGCGACTAGTTTCTCCATACAGGAGGCTTCGTGTAGCTTCATCTCCAACAGAGACAAAAAATAAAATTTCAGTAAGTGTGTTCAATACTGCTTTCCTGTGCCATCTCTATTTATTCCACATAATGGACATCTATGGCTTGATTTCTTTGCTTGTGTGGATTGGACGGGTTGTTACCGACATGGGTGAGAATTCCATGTCAATAGCACCTTCAGAAATATATTTACTTAGAAAATCGGTGACATGTTCAATACTAATAATAATAATAATAATAATAATAATAATAAATTTTATTTTTATAGCGCCGACATATTCCGCAGCACTTTACATTTCAGAGGGGATTTGTACAGACAATAGACATTACAGCATAACAATAATCACATACAGTAGATTATAACAAATACCAAGAGGAATGAGGGCCCTGCTCGCAAGCTTACAGTCTATGAGGAAAGAGGTAGACACGAAAGGTGGGTGGTAACAGTTGCCCTGATTGTATGGACCAGCCATAATGTTAGGTGTGTGACAGTACAGACACAGAGGGCTAATGGATGCATAAAGCATGTGGGAGAATGATGCGGGGAACCTGGTTATGGTAAGACTTTTGGCTCTGCCACACAGGGATAGATTAGGTTAATGTGTTGAGGCGATAGGCCAGTCTGAATAAATGCGTTTTCAGGACACGCTTAAAATTGTGGGGATTGGGGACTAATCGTATTGACCTGGGAAGTGCATTCCAAAGAATTGGCGCGGCACGTGTAAAGTCTTGGAGACGGGAGTGGGAGGTTCTGACTATTGAGGATGCTAACCTCAGGTCATCAGCAGAACGGAGGGCGCGGGTAGGGTGGTATACTGAAACAAGGGAGGAGATGTAGGGTGGTGCTGAGCCATGGTGTGCTTTGTGAGTGAGGGTAATAAGTTTATACTGAATTCTGGAATGGATGGGTAGCCAGTGTAATGACTGGCACAAGGTAGAGGCATCGGTGTAACGATTGGTGAGGAATATGATCCTGGCTGCAGCATTCAAGACAGATTGGAGAGGGGAGAGTTTGGTAAGAGGGAGACCGATTAGAAGAGAGTTACAATAGTCGAGAAGAGAATGAATAAGAGAAACAGTAAGAGTTTTTGCAGAGTCAAAGGTAAGAAAAGGTCGAATTCTAGAAATGTTTTTGAGGTGCAGATGACAAGAGCGAGCCAGTGATCGAATGTGGGGGGCAAAGGAAAGCTCGGAATCAAGTATGACCCCAAGACAGCGGGCCTGTTGCTGGGGAGTAATAGTGGAACCACACACAGAAATGGCAATGTCGGGTATAGGTACATTAGTAGAGGGAGGAAACACCAGGAGTTCAGTCTTTGACAGTACTTATTTCACATGTCCACCATTCCTGATGCGGAGAGCTTTCCAGTAACCCCATATTTATGAATTTCCCAAAAAATTTTTGAGTACCAATAGCTTCAAGTAAATGTATCTGTAGGTCATCTCAGATGCAGAACAAGCTCTGGATTATGTGGTTAGAGAAGGCTTAAGGAAGAACAAAGGGCTGATAGCTGTGTATTACTCTTCGTATACTATGCTGTGTATGTTGGGTTGGTTTTAGCACTTTTTTTTTTTTTTTTTAGCCCTACCATAATTGTCCAGAGTGCTTTAAGAGGGAGATTTATCATATAAAGTGATGTTTGCGTTGTATGTACTGATGGTTCTCACAGCCTGGAGGAAAAAGGCATGTAAACATAAATTACTACTTAGAAATATGGCAATATACATTCAATGCTTAATTCTGTTTCCTGATCTTTATAGCTAAATTGCTAGCCATTCTCCTAATGCACAGGTTGTTAGAGCATTACGTAAGAGCCATTCACAATCCTGTGCTTCTAAAACCATTAATAGACTGATAATGGAAAGCCACATACGGCTTAGCGGCCTCATTGAAGAAGAGCAAAGCATTGTGCCTGGAAATTAGTGCACTTAATTACCCAGTGACATGGGTAAATTAATTTATTTATTGACAAATTCAAACTTAAGGACGAATTTGACACAAGATGACCCAACACATTAGACGCCTTCCTTCCATCGCCATCTTACTTTGAGCTTTACGATGTTGCTCTAAGTGCGTGAAGAGGTTGTCTAATCGCAGTTACCCCTTTTCTAAGAAAAAAACAATTGCCTCAACAATCAGCTGATCGCCATTGGATTTGCTCCTGGAACCCCCTTGCAACACCACTTTAAAATAGTCTGGACAGTTCTACAGAAATAATGCATGGACGAGATGGGTCTGAGTGAGTGGGAGTGCTCTAACAGGGAATCCGTCACTACTAAGCTGAGATCAGTAAGATGTAGGAGTAGAGACCCTGATTCCAGTGATGTCACTTACTAGGCTGCCTACTGTAGTGTTGATAAAAATCCTTGCTTTATCAACAGGAGATTATCACTTCTCCATGTAATTGAACCACGTCCCCACCACTGATTGGCAGTTTTTGGCCTATGCACAGTGTAGAGAAAGCTACCAATCAGTGGTGTGGGCAGGTTTATAGAGAACTGGTAGATCTGCAGCAGAGTAAAGTGTGATATTATCAAAACTACAGCAAGCAGCCTAGTAAGGGATACAACACTGGAATCAAGGTCTCTACCCTACATCATGCTGCTCTCAGATGGTTTAACAATAACCTACTACCACCTACTACCAGATTTCCTTTAACACCCCCATACATTTTATAGTTAAGGAAGATTAACGCACTAGTAATCCAATATATATGGCAGTGACTGCATTTTTCTGGGGAGATGAGGATCAACCAGTTTAACTTCAAACGTCCAATTATTTTGCTATCTAGTCATACAGAAAACACGAGCACTCAGTCAAACGAGCGTTCAAGTGTATGGGGCAAGAGATGGTTGTCAGATGAATGAGCCGACTGTTCAGCCAACATCTATCAAAGTGAATGTGGGCACCTTTAAGACCCCCATAACCATTAGATAGTTGTTGGACAAATGAAGTTGATCTATCAGCTTTCTTTTCCATACACAGGAACGTTCTGCTCAGCCAAACATTCATGTGTTTTAAAGGGGGAAATCAGAAAAATGCACTGCCAGATAGCTCTTGCAGTGGCTTATGTCATGTATAAAAAAAGAACAGAAGGGTCGGACAGTAAAATGAATGCTGTCAGACCCTCATCTCCCCCAAAGCATCTGTTAGGAAATTCAGGAGGCCCACATTCCCAATAAACTGTTCGCCGACCTTTTACAGGATTGTTTACGTTCATCTAATATGTATGGGGGCCTTAACTCTATTCTCTGGCTCATAAAGGCTGGTCCTGAGTGGGGGACTCCCATCTATGAAATGCAAATCTACTAGTACAGTCATGGCACCCTTGAAATTGTTCCAGAAAAGGAAGAATTTTGTTGCTTGCACGCTACTCAGTACATGAAGGCGATAGAAAGGAGACATGAGTTCTTTTTGGAATTCTGTGAAAATCTTACAGGGAAACCATTAATTATAATTCTTCACAGTAGAGGGGAAAGAACAGTTTACAGTCACACAGTTGTGACACAGTTCTGAGCTGAAGTTGATCACAAGGGGTTTTATTTAAGCTTCCTTTCATCACACAGAATCACTTCTCTTCATGCAATGCTTCACCAACATACATGAAAGTCTCTTCACAGATAATTTCTTGTCACTCACAGTGTCTTAACCTAATCGGAACGGGGGGGAGGGGGATGAGTCTGGTGCTGTAACTCTCTCACTTCTAACTTGAGGTAATAAAGATGCTCCTGGCTGTCCTGACTGCCTCTATGATTACAGCAATCGCTTCCCAGGAAGAACTGGGCTATATCACTTGTCTGATTTCAGTCTGATAGGAGACTGTCTAACACAGACTTTACTCTTGGATGTCCAGGACACAATAACAACTTTCCCAGTAATGGCTGGGACTGAGCTAACCACCCCTTGTTTGCTATAACCATTTTAACCCCTATAATTTCTGTATGATTCGAAATCAACAGTGAAGCTTCTATCTGTTACAATTTTTTACAGAAAATTTTTGCAATTACACGTTTTGTTATACATGTTTGTTTCCCCTTTTTCTCTGTTTCTGGTGTGATTTTCATATTGTCCACACCTGTTACTTGCCACAGGTGAGTTTGAATGAGCATCACATGCTGGAAACAAAGTTTTTCACCCACAATTTTGGAAAGGTACCAACAGTTTTGTCTGACCCATTTTTGGGGATTTGTGTGAAATTATGTCCAATTTGCCTTTTTTTTTTCTCTGTTTTTTTTGTGTTGTTCCAATACACATAAAGGAAATAAAAATGTGTATAACAAAACGTGTGTAATTGCAATAATTTATGGGAGAAATATTTACTTTTCTGGAGCAATATCACGAGTGCCAACACTTTTGAGCACAACTGTATATCTTTCCCACCACCAAGGAATTTTGACAGGCAGTAATCCCAGTTACAGTAAAGTCTTGCCTTAGTATGTAAAGCTTAGTAAAGGGGCTGCCAGACTTGCCTTTGAGCTTGGATTCTGTGAAACAAAATAAAAAAATGTGCCATGTCCACCTGCTTTCAACCCGTGGCTCCAATCAGGGCTGATCCATGGCATATGTGGCAATGGAAGTGATGACATCTATCACAGGACCATCGGATGCGTCTCATACGGTATGACGTTTTTGCTCATCATGCTTTGCTGGTTGGAGAACTACAAGTTCCAGTGACTCTAATTGTGGCTATAGAGCAGAGCAGAGTGGGGACTGCATTTTAAGTGCAGGGCTACAGATAAGTGCATAGTTAAACACCATATCTTAGTTTCACACAGAAGCATTTTGTTTTTTTTCATACTACTTTACATTGTTTTTCTGCTTATATCTGTATTGTTTATCCCCATTTATGTGCTCCATGGACAATGATCCCATGTGTGCATCTTTATGATGTACGCATGCCTTGAATAGTCGTTTGAGGGTGTTTATATCTGCACTTGATGTCAGCGAGTTGCATGTTTGGAAGCCCAGATAATGGATCTAAATGTGCAGCTCGCAACACTCAGGGGCATTGCGAACCTGGAGAGGAGTTTAGAGCTCACTGAGCAGCTCTGGTTGGGGCCAGTGATATGGAGGAGGGCGGGGGTGGGGAAGATCAGGACAGAAAAGAATGTAGCTGGGTAAATGTTGCAAGAAGGGGTAGGGGGAAAAGTGCCAGGGAGCTCAGTCCTGATCTGGCACAACCTAGGAAATATTCCTGTTTGGCTGATATTAGGAATGCGGGCCAAGGACTGAGATCACTCCAGCAGGCCCGGGACTGGGATCACTCCAGCAGGCCCGGGACTGGGATCACTCCAGCAGGCCCGGGACTGGGATCACTCCAGCAGGCCCGGGACTGGGATCACTCCAGCAGGCCCGGGACTGGGATCACTCCAGCAGGCCCGGGACTGGGATCACTCCAGCAGGCCCGGGACAGGGATCACTCCAGCAGGCCCGGGACCGGGATCACTCCAGCAGGCCCGGGACCGGGATCACTCCAGCAGGCCCGGGACCGGGATCACTCCAGCAGGCCCGGGACCGGGATCACTCCAGCAGGCCCGGGACCGGGATCACTCCAGCAGGCCCGGGACCGGGATCACTCCAGCAGGCCCGGGACCGGGATCACTCCAGCAGGCCCGGGACCGGGATCACTCCAGCAGGCCCGGGACCGGGATCACTCCAGCAGGCCCGGGACCGGGATCACTCCAGCAGGCCCGGAAACTGGGATCACTCCAGCAGGCCCGGGATCGGGATCACTCCAGCAGGCCCGGGACTGGGATCACTACAGCAGGCCCAGGGACTGGGATCACTACAGCAGGCCCAGGGACTGGGATCACTACAGCAGGCCCAGGGACTGGGATCACTACAGCAGGCCCAGGGACTGGGATCACTACAGCAGGCCCAGGGACTGGGATCACTACAGCAGGCCCAGGAACTGGGATCACTACAGCAGGCCTTGGATCGGGATCACTACAGCAGGACATTGCTCTTTGCAACCAGGAAAACAACTGCTGTAAGAAGAAGGGAGATAGAAGTGCAGCAAAGGCCAGGCAGATGTTGGTGGTAGGGGACTGTATTATTAGGGGGACAGACAGGGTCATTTGCCGCCGAGACCATGAATGCTGAACAGTGTGTTGTCTGCTGGGTGCACAGGTTCAGCATATTGCAGATCAGATACAGATTGCTGGGTGGGGCTGGGAAAAATCCAGCGTTCATGGTACACATCGGTATCAATGACAAAGTAAGAGTGACGTGGAAAGTCCTTAAAATGATTACAGGTAACTGGGAGAGAAGCTGAAGGCCAGGACCTCCAAGGTGGTGTTTTTAGAAATACTGCCGGTGCCACGAGCGTCACTATAAAGACAGCTGGAGCTTAGGGAGATAAATAAGTGGTGCAGAAATTGATGCAGGAAGGCAAGGGTTTGAGTTCATGGAGAACTGGGCTGACTTCTCTGTCGGCTACAGGCTCTATGATGGGGACGGGCTGCACCTCAATGGAGAAGGCTACAGCTGTGCTGGGGGAAAAGATGGTCAGATGGACGGAGGAGCTTTCATTTAGAATATGGGGGGAGGGAGGGTAGTTGTGCTAATAAGCGGATAGAGTAGTCTGAGAGTGAGAAAGTAGGGTTTAGTGGGGATTTAGGGGGGCTGAGATATGAAAGGAAAGTAAAGCGGTGAGTAGGAGTAATAAATGTCGTCTGGCAAATGCAAGAAGTCTTGCAAACAAAATTAATGAACTGAAGACTCATGTCCTGGACAAAAGCCATGACTGAGTGACAAACATAGAGGGTTACACTACATTCAGAAAGGACAGGAAAGACGAAAAAAAGGAGGAGGGTGTGTATTTTCGTTAAATCCAACTTAAGACCTGTGCTCAGGGATGATATTGAGGAGAGCTGCAACAATGTAGAGTCAGTATGGGTATGTACACATGTGATGGCAATAATGGAAAACTGCTAATTGGAGTTTGTTACAAGTCTCCTAATATAGCTGAACAGGTTGAGGGTGAAATGCTGCAGCAAAGATTTTAGGGGGTATAAAAAGAGAGTTAAAATCCCGTGATCTCAATGTATTATTACCCCCTTATAAATCACTGGTGAGGCCAAATCTAGAATATGGGATCCAGTTTTTCATCTTTTAAAAAAGGATATTCAGAAGTTAGTCAGTTCAAAGGCGGGCAGCTAGATTATTCCAAAGGATGGAAGGCCTCTCATGTGAGGAGAGGTTAGAAAAGTTGGGCTTGTTGAGCTTAGAAAAAGACACCTCAGGGGAGATTTCACTTACATGTACAACTATATGTGTGGTCAGTACAAAAGACTGGCACACGACTTATTCCATCCAAAGACTATACTTGGGACCAGGGGGGCACTCATTACGGGTGGAAGAAAGTTGACTCCAGCAGCTAAATAGGAAAGGGTTCTTTACAGTTAGAGCAGTCAGACTGTGGAATGCCCTACCACAAAAGGTAATAATGGCAGACACTATAACAGCTTTTGAAAATGGGCTGGATGATTTCGTCAATACACAAAACATTGTACGTTTATAGTTAATTTAGTAAAATGTACACTTGGTGCAGAAAGGTTGAAAGTGATGAGCCTAGGTCTTTTTTTCAACCTATGTACAGTAACTGTGTAAAAGTCACCTCATGCTTTTAGCACTGAGGCCTCCTTCACATGTCCATTTTTTATCTCCGTATGCAGTCCGTTTTTTAAGGACCGCAAATACGGGCATATACGCGCACACACATTGTATTCAATGGTGGTGCGCACATGTCAGGTTTTTCACACGTTCCGTGTGTCCATGTGAAAAACCCGCAGACATTTAGTTTTTCTTTGCGCAGTACAGACAAAATGCGTGCTGCACGCGTGCACTTATGACACACAGATGACATCTCTATGTCATCAGTGTGACACGGACCAGCGCCTGGGAAGAAGCGGTACAGTTCAGGCTGTTTCCAGACGCCAGCTGCTGAAGGCAGCTCTCATCATTGTCACCTGATCCTCCTGTGATCAGTTTGACCAGGCGACAATGATGGGAGTTGTATTCAGCACCCGCTGTGTACATTCTGTGTGAAACAAAGAATTAAATTGTAAAAAATGGCGTGGGCTCCTACGTAGTTTTCATAACAAGCAGAGAGGAAGCCCACAGCCAGGGGCTGATGTTAATAATGTGGACAAAAGGACAATACCCTATAAGGTTCCCAGGATATTAATAACAGCTCACAGCTGTTTGCTTAGCCTTTACTGGTGAATTTACAGTGGACAAGATCAGCTGTGGCAAAGAATGCTTAATACCACATGCAATCCTTAGGGGTTAAATGTCAGTAGCTTGGAGGATTCCCATTCAAAATAAAACATAACCTTTAATAATTCATTAAAACCTGAGACATCACATAAACAACACATAAACAGACATAATAGTGCTTGTACATGAAAACCTCAAAAAGACAAACCAGACAGGCCTAAATGCATCTGCATTAATACAGGGTGCAGCGGACCAATCCCTGATTGTAGGCTGGCTGTTTCATTTGGTATTTATGCACCTGTGCAGCTGCCATTTTACTTGGGTCCCCTGCACCCTGTATTAGTGCAGATGCATTTAGGCCTGTCTGGTTTGTATCTGAATTTTTGGGAGGATTTTTTCCTCTTTTTGAGATTTTCATGTTAGAGTAGGACTGGCAAGCGTAAGGAACTTTGACGCAGTTTGCCAGCTTCCGTATTAAGGCCTTAATATCAACCAATACCTTACATATATTGACATGTTTTTTGTGCACTTTTTATATTTCTTTCAGGGTGCAGTTGGGCCCAAATGGTTCTGCAAACTTGTGGCCTCTGTTCACACGGGATGCATTCTAGTTGGCACTGGGCAGCCCCCCTATATGGTGTTACTAAGAGGTTGTGAACCAGAAGCCCTGCATTCCCTGTGTGAACACTGCCACATGTGGATTATTTCTTCTGCACTGGTGTACCACATGGCCAATCCCTGATTGTAGGCTGGCTGGTACATTTGGTATTTATGCACCTGTGCAGCTGCCATTTTACTTGGGTCCGCTGCACCCTGTATTAGTGCAGATGCATTTAGGCCTGTCTGGTTTGTATCTGGATAATAGTGCTTGTGCGTATCAGCGCTCATTTAAAAAATGGTTCGGTCTCACCATTACTCATGGACATAGACGTCCAGGCGTATTTTTCAGAGGTCCCCTGCCGGCTATTCAGGTCCATATAGCAGCACAAGACAGCGTGTGGAAAAGGAGGTTAAAGGGTTACAGAGCAAATACTCCTTCTGATGACTGGGGGTGACACTATAGGGTCCATTTAGGGCCTGTCCTTGTAAAGGCAGGAGTAATACCTGGGCACGACAGGGAAGATAGAGAAAACTGCACACCTGTAACCCTGTTTATGTGATGTCTCAGGTTTTAATTAATTATTAAAGGTTATGTTTTATTTTGAATGGGAATCCTCCAAGCTACTGAATTTACAGGGGACCCCAGAAAAAAATGTTGTAGGATCCGCCTATAAATTCAACCAGTAAAGGCCAAACAGACAGCTGTGGGTTGCTATTAATAGCCTGGGAAGGGGCCAGCGATATTGCCCCCTCTAACAAGCTACCAACATCAGCCCTCAAGTGCCACAGAAATGGCGCATCCATAAGATGTGCCAAATCTGGCAGATATCCTCGTTCTTCCCTCTTGCCCTATGGTGCTGGCAAGTGGGTAATAGGATTAAGCAGCAAGAAAAAGGAGCATAGACACCAAATTAACAATAGATCTTTTATTTTTTTCAAATATTAAAAATATTATCTAAAAAACTTTTGTTACAGCCAAAAAAACAGAGGTAATGAAAAAACAATCTAGGGAGATCTATATATATATATATATATATATATATATATATATATATATATATATATATATATATATATCTTGGCTCTTAATAAATGCATAAATTTAAAATATTCACAATTAAATAACGTAAACTCCAGAGATCAATATAATCACAATATACTAAGATGTTATTTTCATAATCTGTAATGGCCGTCCAATTAAATATATAAATGTATAATAAATTTAAAAAATATTCAAATAATGTGCCAAGTGGCTTAATAATTCTGACCAAATATAAATATAATCACAAATTGTGCAGAAAAGTGCAACAACCGCATAAAATTAAATAATCAGACGCCACCACAAAATGAATTATAGTTGCCGTCCAGTAAAATGTAAAAAAGTGTAATGTATTCACTGTGAAACATTCAAAAAAGTGACAATGTGCTGTAATTAATATATTGGATAAATATAATGCTGCGGCAAAGAGGTATATAAAATTAATGTAATGACAAGCTGTGCAAACTAATGCAAAAAGGTGCAACAACGGTGTTGAAATTTATATATGGACATCACCACACAGAACAAGATAAAGTTATAATAAATTGCCATACACACTTAGAAAAAGGAACAATGTCAGGCATGTGAAAAAATAACTTAATTAGCAAGAGCTCTTATCACGATACTCCCTTCACCCCAACGCACGTTTCGTAGCTTCACTTCATCAGGAGGCGCCAAGTGGGGTAACAGGGTTGGGGTTGATATCAGCTGTCAATACAAAGGTAATATCAAGCCCAGGTGTTAGTAATGGAGTGGCATCCCCAATTACTAACCCGATAGTAAATTTTGAAATCAACACACAGCAAGAATAAAATCCTTTATTTGAAATAAAGCAAAACACCCTGTTTTACACATTTATTTAAAAATGAAAAAGTTATTCTCACTTTTACGCCTAAAATCCATTGAAGCCCATGTCCCCTGTAAAAACACAAAAATAATAAACAACCATATCCCTCATCTGTCCAAAGTGGAGATAATCCATACTGTCCCACGCTGTAATCCATCTTTGCGACATCTGGTTCTCAAACTGAATAGTGGCAAGATGCAACTGTTCAGGAAGAAAAGCAGGAGTCAATGAGCTGTCGCGAAAACAGCTTCAGTGATGAGTGGGAACACAGCTTCACATGGACGGCACACGGATGGTACACACGGATAGCAAATGGATATACGGATGGCACATGGACCACAGATCTCACCGCTACTGGTTTTTCTTGCATACGGATCACCAGGACGTGTGAAGGAGGCCTCATGCAGAGCATGGGGTGATCTGTGCTGGATCCACTTGGGTGACAGTAGATGAGCATAGCACATTTTTGGGTTTTTTTTCACAGAATTCAAGCTTGGGAGTAAAGTTGTATTGAGCCTGGTCAACCCTTTTAACCAACCACATCAGAATTACCAGAGTTTGAGTTTAAGGCCACATGCATACCTTCAGTATTTGATGGGTTTTTTACCTACATATTTGTAAGCCAAAACCAGGAGTGGGTGAAAAATGCAGAATGGGTGCAAATGTTTCTATTATGTTTTTCCTCTGACCTTTCCACTCCTGGTTTTGGCTTACAAATAGTGGGGTAAAAAACCCACCAAATACTCAGTGTGTGCACATGGCCTAAGGCATTGACCTTTTTCAGGCGGATAATTATACTCTGCAAAAATCGTTCACGAATGGTTTCAGGAACATCACAAAGAGCTCAACGTGATGACTTGTCTCCAATTTCCGAAGGCGCATCTAGGATGAGCATCTACTAGACTTCTTCTGGAGTCCAAACCTCAATGGGGCATGGCTGTTTTGGCAGCACAACGAGAACCTATTCAACATTAGCCAGCTGATTTTAGAGCTATTAAGACTGAGGCATCAGGTTTATTTTTTCACTTACGAGATTAATGAACCAAGTTGCATTAGTGATATTCATCTGAGTTCCATCAGTTTTTAAGTTTAGAAAAAAAAACTTTCTCCACCTTCTCCCATCTAACAGTTAGGTCAAAAGCAGAAAAATCATGGATGATAATCAAGTGCTGTAAAGCGCTGTGGAATTAATGGCGCTACATAAGTGAGTAACATAAAGTGCTGTCCAATTTATTTATTTTTTCACGGACCCATAGACCTGCTTTGCCAAGTTTGAAAGTTTCATCCCCCTCTTGGATACAACGGACTTGGCTCCACGATTTTACACAGACCACTGGGTCCGAAAAAAAACTCAGACGTGAGCAACCCCATAGACTTATCATAAGTACAAGTGATAACCGTAAAAAAAAGGATAGTTTTTCACATAAAACTTCTGACGTCTGAATGAGTATAAAGTATATTTCTAGTTTGTTTTTGTTTTTTTTGTTTTTTTTTTAAGTTTTAGTATTTTAGACTTTGTTAATAATACGCATAAAATGGATCACCGAAACAGAAACAAAAAAAATACTGGAATGTATGACTACATAAGTACAATCTTTATTGCAAAATATGCAACTAAAACTACTAAATGTGCTCAAGGGCAAGCGTATATGGTAAAATCTGAATCTGCACATAAGCTTCTGTTTTTGTGATCTATTTTTCTGATTCATACTGAAAGGCGTATTTCTAATAATAGGGACTTTTCTAGGCATTCAATGAATGTAAAAGGCTAGTAAAAGTACTATCATGTCTTGTAATTCAGCTCTAGAAGATCATGACGATTTTACCTATTTTAATCAAACACCATTTCCCTTTCCTGGCAGTGAGCGCTGTAAATGTCCCCTCCTACCAGTCTATCACACATGAAATTGAAGCCTACAAGCTACAAGAATCAGTCTTCGAAATTTCAAAGAGCAAAGGTTCCTTTATTAGATTTCCACCCATCCCCAGTTGTCATTACTTACGAAGGTTATAACCATGCAATGCACATGTATAAAGTCCAAGAGAGTACACCAGGAGGAAGCCCATCATGAGAATGTCCGAAACTTAAAGGGAACGTCTGGAATATCTGGCCGTAATCTAGATTTGATACTGAATTGATAATGAGTTTAAGGAGAAAACTCCCCCTCTATCATAATTCGTATCACATTTGGCTGCAATAATTAAAAGTTCCTGTTAGTTGCCTTCTTTGTTGGAGACTAGAGTTGAGCGACTTTTGGTTTTTTAGGGTCGCGTTTCGTTTCGTGAAACCCGACTTTTCCAAAAGTCGGGTCGAGCAAGATCGTCCGATTATAGGGAAAAGTCGGGGTCGTCCCGAAACACGAAACCCAATGTAAGTCAATGGGGAATAAAAGTCGGCAGTGAGAGGAGGACAGGAAACACACCTACAGTGCCCACTTGAATGCCAAAAGCATCAATTCTTCTTTCTTAAGCTTGTCAACCTTAATTAACTTCATAATACAACTTACGCACTGAAAAATGGGGGTTATTTGGCTACAAACTGTGGGGGGGGAGGGCTGGCTCCAGGTTTTCATGTGCCCTGGGCGAAAGAGCGCCCCTTTAACACATACCACAACTCATCATGCTCCGATACGGCAGAGAAATAGCGGTATAGTACAATGAAAAATACCTCACTTTTTACATCTCATGACGAGGCCCATCTATTTCTCCATACAGAATCATTGGTCCCATATAATGTTTGAAACCGTATATGATGAGCTCCACATAATGCTACAGTATATGTTGGTCCCCATGGATGAAGCTCCACTGTCTTATGGGCCCAAATAATGCTCCAAACATAATGGGCCCCATTTCTAATGCTCTAGTGTATAATGGGCCCTGTAAATGCTGCTCCAGTGTCTGATGTCCACCTTTGGAATGTTCCAGTGTATGGTGGGCCCCATCTATCATTCTCCAGAGTATAGTGCTCCCCAAAAATTGCTGTCCCAACATTGAAAACAATCAAATAAGTCTACTTGCTAGGGAATCCCTGTACTAGTCTGGACAGGTGCTGTAGCTTGCTTAACAGCTCGCCAGCCGTTCTCACGCCCAGTATGGATTACACGTGATTGCACAAAGGTGAGAAAGGGTACCGTATCCCCAGATAACATGTATGGATAGCGTACACATTCAAAATATATGTCTCAGGAGGCAGGCTCAGACGGTGTTAGGCCCAGTATGGATTGCACGTGATTGCACAAAGGTTAGAAAGGGTACCGTATCCCCGGATAACATGTATGGATAGCGTACACATTCAAAATATATGTCTATACAGCATGAGGCAGGCTCAGACGGTGTTAGGCCCAGTATGGATTGCACGTGATTGCACAAAGGTTAGAAAGGGTACCGTATCCCCGGATAACATGTATGGATAGCGTACACATTCAAAATATATGTCTATACAGCATGAGGCAGGCTCAGACGGTGTTAGGCCCAGTATGGATTGCACGTGATTGCACAAAGGTTAGAAAGGGTACCGTATCCCTGGATAACATGTATGGATAGCGTACACATTCAAAATATATGTCTATACAGCATGAGGCAGGCTCAGGCGGTGTTAGGCCCAGTATGGATTGCACGTGATTGCACAAAGGTTAGAAAGGGTACCGTATCCCTGGATAACATGTATGGATAGCGTACACATTCAAAATATATGTCTCAGGAGGCAGGCTCAGACGGTGTTAGGCCCAGTATGGATCGCACGTGATTGCACAAAGGTTAGAAAGGGTACCGTATCCCTGGATAACAAGTATGGATAGCGTACACATTCAAAATATATGTCTCAGGAGGCAGGCTCAGACGGTGTTAGGCCCAGTATGGATTGCACGTGATTGCACAAAGGTTAGAAAGGGTACCGTATCCCCGGATAACATGTATGGATAGCGTACACATTCAAAATATATGTCTATACAGCATGAGGCAGGCTCAGACGGTGTTAGGCCCAGTATGGATTGCACGTGATTGCACAAAGGTTAGAAAGGGTACCGTATCCCTGGATAACATGTATGGATAGCGTACACATTCAAAATATATGTCTATACAGCATGAGGCAGGCTCAGACGGTGTTAGGCCCAGTATGGATTGCACGTGATTGCACAAAGGTTAGAAAGGGTACCGTATCCCTGGATAACATGTATGGATAGCGTGCACATTCAAAATATATGTCTCAGGAGGCAGGCTCAGACGGTGTTAGGCCCAGTATGGATTGCACGTGATTGCACAAAGGTTAGAAAGGGTACCGTATCCCCGGATAACATGTATGGATAGCGTACACATTCAAAATATATGTCTATACAGCATGAGGCAGGCTCAGACGGTGTTAGGCCCAGTATGGATTGCACGTGATTGCACAAAGGTTAGAAAGGGTACCGTATCCCTGGATAACATGTATGGATAGCGTACACATTCAAAATATATGTCTATACAGCATGAGGCAGGCTCAGACGGTGTTAGGCCCAGTATGGATTGCACGTGATTGCACAAAGGTTAGAAAGGGTACCGTATCCCTGGATAACATGTATGGATAGCGTACACATTCAAAATATATGTCTCAGGAGGCAGGCTCAGACGGTGTTAGGCCCAGTATGGATTGCACGTGATTGCACAAAGGTTAGAAAGGGTACCGTATCCCTGGATAACATGTATGGATAGCGTACACATTCAAAATATATGTCTATGCAGCATGAGGCAGGCTCAGACGGTGTTAGGCCCAGTATGGATTGCACGTGATTGCACAAAGGTTAGAAAGGGTACCGTATCCCTGGATAACATGTATGGATAGCGTATACATTCAAAATATATGTCTCAGGAGGCAGGCTCAGGTGGTGTTAGGCCCAGTATGGATCGCACGTGATTGCACAAAGGTTAGAAAGGGTACCGTATCCCTGGATAACAAGTATGGATAGTGTACACATTCAAAATATATGTCTCAGGAGGCAGGCTCAGACGGTGTTAGGCCCAGTATGGATTGCACGTGATTGCACAAAGGTTAGAAAGGGTACTGTATCCCTGGATAACATGTATGGATAGCGTACACATTCAAAATATATGTCTCAGGAGGCAGGCTCAGACGGTGTTAGGCCCAGTATGGATTGCACGTGATTGCACAAAGGTTAGAAAGGGTACCGTATCCCCGGATAACATGTATGGATAGCGTACACATTCAAAATATATGTCTATACAGCATGAGGCAGGCTCAGACGGTGTTAGGCCCAGTATGGATTGCACGTGATTGCACAAAGGTTAGAAAGGGTACCGTATCCCTGGATAACATGTATGGATAGCGTACACATTCAAAATATATGTCTCAGGATGCAGGCTCAGACGGTGTCAGGCACAGTATGGATTTGACGGCCCAGATTACACAGCAGAGGAGCAGGGAGAGGTAAAGATTGCAAATGCTGGGGCCCTGCCCAAGCAAGGGGGGCCCACTCGTGGGCGTCGGTACTGGCACTGGGCCCCTCATAGTACAGCGGTGTGTCTGATGGCGGGTGTGCACCACCACCATCAGAGACACTTGATTGCACTATGAGGGACCCTATGCCAGTGCCCGCGCCCAAGAGTCGGCCTACCCACCTGTCCAGGGCAACGGCACTCGCACGGTGTCGTGCGGTAGGTGGTGACCCCGGCCATGGGGGGGGAGGCAGCACAGTTAGGGAGTTTTAGAAAGTGGCATATGTTGATGTTGGACGTTCAGCTGATGCAAAAGGCGAAATAGGTGAAGTACCAGGAAGAGGTGGACCAAAGCAAGCCATTTTTCTGTCACCCTATGTGTCATCAGGGGAAGGTGGGACAAAATCCTTGGAAACCCATGCGTGGTTCATTTTAATGAAGGTTAGATCATCCACATTTTGGGTTGACAGACGGGTCCTTTTTTCTGTCAGGATTGATCCAGCTGCACTGAAGACTCTTTCCGATAGCACACTTGCAGCTGGGCAAGCGAGCTCCTGTAAGGCATATTGGGCCAATTCAGGCCAGGTGTCCAGTTTAGCGGCCCAATAGTCAAAGGGGAATGACCTGTGCGGGAGAACATCGATATGGGAGGGAAAGTAGTTTGTTACCATAGTTGACAACTGCTGTCTCCTGTCACTTTCCATCGATGCAGTATTACCAGTTGTGTGAGCGGTATTTGAAAAATCAGTCCACAACATTGTCATGAAACCCCCATCTCCAACGCCACTTCTGCTGTGTGCACCACGAACACCTCTGCAACACAGCCTGCTGACGCTTTCCACTAGCTGCTCGATAGGGGGACACATCGTGTGCAACAGTGGCAGCTGCAGATGGAGTGCTCGTACGACTGCGCTCTGTGGACGAGCTTTCGCTTCTGGAGGAGGTGGAGGAGGTTCGAACGCCTACAGCCAACTGTTTCCTATTCCGTGGGCTAGGCAGCACTGTCCCACCACCGCTGTCCCCTGTGGACCCTGCATCCACCACATTAACCCAGTGCGCAGTGATGGACACGTAACGGCCCTGGCCATGCCGACTGGACCATGCATCAGTTGTGAGGTGCACCTTTCCGCTCACTGACTGCTTGAGTGCATGGACAATGCGGTCTTTCACATGATGGTGGAGGGCTGGGATGGCTTTGCGAGAGAAGAAGTGGCGACTGGGTAGGTCATAGCGTGGTACTGCATAGGCCATGAGTTCGCGGAAAGCTGTGCTTTCCACCAACCGAAAGGGCATCATCTCAAACGAGATTAGTTTGGCAATGTGGGCGTTCAAACCCAGTGTACGCGGATGAGAGACTGAGTACTTTCTTGACCTACTCATAGTGTCTGGGAGGGTGAGCTGGAATTGAGAGCTGCATATGGTGGAAGTAGCGGTGGACAGGGCGGACTGAGAGAGGGTTGATGATGGTGATGGAGTTGGTGTTCTTTCTGATGGCCTAGAATCAGTCTTTCGTTGATATAACAGTGGGATTCCCTGACTGCTGTGGCCTTGCAACGACACCTCAACATTTGCTGCTGTGCTAACCGGTGGGCTTACAGTGAGGGAAACAATGTAGCGTTGCTGACTACCTTCGTTGTGATCAGTTGCACATGTGGCACTTGAGGTTTGGTGTTGTGTCCACGCTTGCAAGTGCATGCTGGTTAAATGTCTAAGCATGCAACTGGTATTCAAATTTTTCAGATTTTTCCCTCGGCTAAAGGTCTTTGCGCACTTCTTACAGATAACCTTGGCCTGATCATGAGGATTTTGTTCAAAAAAGTGCCACACTGCACTCTTCCTACTTTGGCAGACATTTTGACCCTCTGGACAAGCTGTCCAGCAACTCTTTTGATGTTTGGAACCTGTCTTTGGAGTGCTACGGGCCTGCCAGATAACAGCTGTTGCGATGTCGATGTCTGCTGTGGATGCTCCTCATCTGAGCTATTGGAAGCAGCACCCTCTTCCCCCAATGGATGCCAATCTGGGTCAACAACTGGGTCATCCATCACCTCCTCTTCAATGTCATGTGCACCATCCTCTGTGTCACCGTGTATGGTGGTATAGTGTGCGGGAAGGGGCACCTGAGTCTCATCAGGGTCAGAATCTGGCTCTGTACACTGCGAGGACAATGTAGTGCTCTGAGTGAATGTACCAGCAGAATCATCCATCAGCGGCTGTGCATCAGTGCACTCCATGTCAGATTCATCTTGGCCTGGGTAATTCACCATTTCACTTGATAATCCAGGCATGGTATGTGAAAACAGCTCCATGGAGTAATCAGTAGTATGGCCTGCGTCATCCTTCAATCTTGGTTGGGGTGAAGGACACAAGGAAAGGTGTGGTTCATGAACATGAGCCTCCAATGACGACTCAGTGCTTTTACTTTTTACAACTGAAGAAGAGGAGGCGATAGAGCTGGAGGCTGAGTCAGCAATGTAAGACAAAACTTTTTCCTGATGCTCTGGCTTTAAAAGCGGTTTGCCAACTCCTAGAAAACTAAGCGTTCGAGGCCTTATGTAGCCAGACGATGACGCAGGCTCAACACCTCCTGCATTCGGTCCTATTTTGCTCTTGCCACTACCATCAGATCCACCACCAACACCATCATTACCAGCTGCCAACCCCCGCCCAATTCCACGGCCTCTTCCACCAGCCTTCCTCATTTTTGGTAGAAATGTAGACAAAATCCAACAAACTATATAGTATGTAAAACAAGGTGTCTATAGGACAGGGGAGATTTTGAATTTCTGCACACACTTTTGGACACTGGACACTTTTGGATTGTGTGAGGCCCACTGATATCTGAGCGCTATGTGACAGGCTCGATGGCACAGCTGTGACCAAAGTGACTAGAGAATAAGTGAGATTTTGAATCTCTGCACACACTTTTGGACACTGGACACTTTTGGATTGTGTGAGGCCCAATGAATATCTGAGCGCTATGTGACAAGCTCGATGGCACAGCTGTGACCTAAGTGACTAGAGGATAAGTGAGAGTTTGAATCTCTGCACACACTTGTGGACACTGGACACTTTTGGATTGTGTGAGGCCCAATGAATATCTGAGCGCTATGTGACAAGCTCGATGGCACAGCTGTGACCTAAGTGACTAGAGGATAAGTGAGAGTTTGAATCTCTGCACACACTTTTGGACACTGGACACTTTTGGATTGTGTGAGGCCCAATGAATATCTGAGCGCTATGTGACAAGCTCGATGGCACAGCTGTGACCTAAGTGACTAGAGGATAAGTGAGAGTTTGAATCTCTGCACACACTTTTGGACACTGGATACTTTTGGATTGTGTGAAGCCCAATGAATATCTGAGCGCTATGTGACAAGCTCGATGGCACAGCTGTGACCTAAGTGACTAGAGAATAAGTGAGATTTTGAATCTCTGCACACACTTTTGGACACTGGACACTTTTGGATTGTGTGAGGCCCAATGAATATCTGAGCGCTATGTGACAAGCTCGATGGCACAGCTGTGACCTAAGTGACTAGAGAATAAGTGAGATTTTGAATCTCTGCACACACTTTTGGACACTGGACACTTTTGGATTGTGTGAGGCCCAATGAATATCTGAGCGCTATGTGACAAGCTCGATGGCACAGCTGTGACCTAAGTGACTAGAGGATAAGTGAGAGTTTGAATCTCTGCACACACTTTTGGACACTGGACACTTTTGGATTGTGTGAGGCCCAATGAATATCTGAGGGCTATGTGACAAGCTCGATGGCACAGCTGTGACCTAAGTGACTAGAGGATAAGGGAGATTGGATTGCTTTTAAAAAAGCAGTTTGCGGAGCAGTGGGTAAACAGCAATGCCAGCCTGTCAGGAAGCCTTAAAAGGCAGCCCAACAACCAACACCAGTGATACACCACTATATAGCCTCCCCTTGCACTGCACACAGTGACTGGTGTGTTGTGCAGGCCAAATTGCTATCAGCAGCAGAAGCAGTTTTTTTTTCTTCTCAGCAGGACAAAAAAAAAAATTGGGATTGCTTTTAAAAAAGCAGTTTGAGGCCCAATGAATATCTGAGCGCTATGTGACAGGCTCGATGGCACAGCTGTGACCAAAGTGACTAGAGGATAAGGGAGATTGGATTGCTTTTAAAAAAGCAGTTTGCGGAGCAGTGGGTAAACAGCAATGCCAGCCTGTCAGGAAGCCTTAGAAGGCAGCCCAACAACCAACACCACTGATACACCACTATATAGCCTCCCCTTGCACTGCACACACAGTGACTGGTGTGTTGTGCAGGCCAAATCGCTAGCAGCAGAAGCAGTTTTTTGGTCTTCTTCCCTGCCTAACGCTCTCCCTACAGAATCAGCAGCAACCTCTCCCTATACTGAGATCGGCAGAAGTAAGATGGCGGTCGGCGTGCACGCCCTTTTATACCCCCTGTGACGCCCACCAAAGCAAGCCAATCACTTGCATGCCCTTCTGAAAGATGGTGGTGACCCGTGCCTATGTCATCACGTTGCCCACAGTGTCCGTGGATCCTGATTGGCTGAAAAAGAGCGCAAAACAAACTTTTGAAACGCGACTTTGGCGCGTAAGTCGCCGACCTCGTGGCCGACCTCATCCTAGGGTCGGGTTTCGTTTCATGAAACCCGACTTTGCCAAAAGTCGGCGACTTTTGAATTTTTTCGACCCGTTTCGCTCAACTCTATTGGAGACCCCTTCATTGTTTTTCATTGATGATCTTTGGGTCATTGCCTTTCTAAACACCCCAATCATGCTGTCCCTTTAGCATATGGACAAGTAGAAAATTGCAAAATTCATTTGTATTTCCAGGGGTGCAGTCACAGAGGGTGCAGAGGGAGTTACACAAGGGCCGTCAACGTGGTATGTTGTGAGTTCATTTTCCCCTTCATTACTGAGGCCCGAGGAACTCCCTCTTCTGGTAAAGAAAGGTAGTGGGCCTGATTATCAAACGCCTGAGGTTGATGATGATGACTGGCTGAGTGGAGTTACTGACTGGATATAAGGCTGCCGACGCCCTTCTGCCCTGTGGGTGATTTCTCTGTGGGATCCTTGGAAACCAAGTCTGAATTCCTGCTCCTCTAAAGCTAAGTTTGCTAGTCGGCCTTTTGCATTTGTGCTTTGACTTTGTTTTGCTTTGTTTTTCTGGATTTCTGCCATTCTCTGCTGGGGTGTGCTGAATTCCTTTAGCTCTGTCTTCTGAAAATACCTGAGTGCTGATTTAGTTTTTGAAGCCTAGCTGCTTCAGGGCCTTTTTCATATCAGCTTGTTGGCTTTTGTCTTTGATAGGGTTTTGGCAGATTGCAGACAGCAGCCTTCCTGTCCTTTCCTATCTAGGTAGTTTTGGGCCCCGTCTTTGCTCAGTCTATCTTTCTGTCTGTGTTAGTGTTTTCATCTTGCTTCACCGTCATTATATGTTGGGGGCTGCCTATTGCTTTGGGGTCTGCTCTGGGGCAGTTTAGATTTCCCCTTTCTTTCTTTAGGCCTAGTTAATTCTCCGGCTGTGATCGAGGGGTCTAGGGCATCGTAGGAACCCCCCACGGCTACTGCTAGTTGTGCTGATAGGTTCAGGGGTCTGCAATCTGATAGTTGCCAACTTCTCTGGTTTTCTGGACTTAGCTTGTATTTCTGCTTTTGCCTCCTACGGTGACTCATTCATAACAGAATCACCCGCCATACCGCAGATCCTAGGGTACTCAATAGCAGGAAAGAATTGTAAAAAAAAAAAAAAAAAAAGTGTGTATATTTTTTCCTCTATATCTCTGAGGCCGTAGGGGGAATTTTTTTTTCTCTCAATGGAGATAAAGAAATTGTCTGATCGTGTGGAGCAGCTCGCTGCGGAAGTGCGGGGAATTTCCGCCTACCTTGCTCATTCACATGCTGCTGAACCAAAGATTCCTACACCTGATGTATTTTTTGGGGATCGGTCTAAATTTTTGAATTTCAAAAATAATTGTAAATTATATTTTGCCTTGAAGCCTAACTCGTCAGGGAGCTCCGCGCAGCAGGTTAAAATTGTCATCTCTTTGCTGCGTGGCAATCCCCAGGATTGGGCGTTTTCTTTGAAACCAGATGATCCTATTCTGACTAATGTGAACGCATTTTTTCAGGCCTTGGGGTTGTTGTATGACGAACCTAATGCCATTGATCAGGCTGAAAAGACCCTTCTGGCATTGAACCAGGGTCGTGATTCTGCAGAATTGTACTGTCAAAAATTCCGAAAGTGGGCAGTACTTACTACCTGGAATGATAATGCCTTGGCTGCTCTCTTTCGGAAGGGGTTGTCAGAAGCCGTAAAAGATACTATGGTGGGATTTACTGTTCCCTCTGGTCTTGACGATTCTATGTCATTAGCCATTCAGGTTGATCGGCGTTTGCGCAAACGCAAAGCTGCACGAGAGGTGTTGCCACCTGTTGATCAAATGTCTGAACCTATGCAATGTGATAGTTTTTTCCAGTGAGCAGCGTCAGGAGTTCAGAAGGCGTAATAAGTTGTGTTTTTTCTGTGGAGATGCCTCGCATATTATTTCTGTCTGTCCTAAACGAGAGAAACGCTTTGCACACACGTTTTCTGTTGGGGGTGTTCAACCTAAGTTTCTTCTGGCTATTACTCTGATCTGCTCCCTGTCCACATTTTCCGCCAAGGCTTTTGTGGATTCGGGAGCAGCCCTAAACCTAATGGACTTGGATTTTGCTAAACGTTGTGGATTTCCGATGACACCTCTGCAGACGCCTATCCCTTTGAGGGGGATTGATGCTACTCCTTTGGCTAAAAATAAACCTCAGTTTTGGACCCAGGTGGTAATGCGGGTCGCCCCAGACCATCAAGAAAATTGCAGATTTTTGGTGTTGCATAATCTGCATGATACTATTGTTCTGGGGATTCCCTGGTTACAAATTCATAATCCAGTTTTGGATTGGAAATCTGTGTCTGTGGTGAGTTGGGGTTGTCGGTGTGCCTTTAGTGAGGCTCCGGTGTTTTCCACCTCTCCTCAGTCTCATGATGTTCCTGATTATTTGGCGGACTTTTATGATGTATTTAGTGAGAATGAGTCTGCGTCTCTGCCTCCTCATAGGAGTTATGACTGTGCAATTGAACTGAGCCCGGGGTGTAAATTTCCCAAGGGTCGGCTCTTCAATTTATCTGTATCCGAGCACGAGGCTATGCGATTCTATATTAAGGAGGCGCTGGAGAAGGGTCATATTAGACCATCCTCATCACCCTTAGGTGCCGGGTTTTTTTTTGTAGCCAAAAAGGATGGATCATTAAGACCTTGTATTGATTATCGTGCCCTCAACAAAATTACTGTTAAATATCAGTATCCGTTACCCCTGATTTTTGATCTATTCTCCAGAGTTAAAGGTGCTTGCTGGTTTACCAAGCTTGACCTCAGGGGGGCGTATAATCTTATTCGCATTAAGCATGGGGACGAATGGAAGACGGCGTTTAATACTCCGGAGGGACATTTTGAGTACCTGGTGATGCCTTTTGGGCTCACTAATGCCCCTTCTGTCTTCCAGTGCTTCATGAACGATATTTTCCGAGATTTTGTCGATAAATTTTTGATTGTCTATCTGGATGATATTTTGATCTTCTCCAAGGATTGGGATTCTCATGTGGAACATATTCGGACTGTGTTCCGGATCTTGAAGGGAGAATTCCCTGTATGTCAAAGGATCTAAATGCCTTTTTGGAGTACAGAGGATTTCTTTTTTGGGATTTATTTTGTCCCCGTCAACTATTGAAATGGACCCGGCCAAGGTACAGGCCATTTACGATTGGGTTCAGCCCACTTCTTTGAAGGCCCTCCAGAAGTTTTTGGGTTTTGCTAATTTTTATTGGAAATTTATAGCAAAATTTTCTAGTATTGCCAAGCCATTGACTGATTTGACTAAGAAGGGTGCTGATGTGTTAAATTGGTCCCTGGAGGCTGTTTCTTCCTTTCAGGAGCTGAAGCGAAGATTCACCTCCGCCCCGGTTTTGCGGCAACCTGATGTCTCACTTCCATTCCAGGTAGAGGTGGATGCTTCTGAGATTGGTGCAGGAGCTGTTTTGTCCCAAAAGGATCCTGTAACATCTAAAATGAATCCCTGTGCTTTCTTTTCCCAAAAGTTCTCTCCATCTGAACGTAACTATGATGTGGGGATTAGGGAACTGTTGGCCATGAAATGGGCATTTGAGGAGTGGAGACATTGGTTGGAGGGAGCTAAGCATCAAGTCGTGGTCCTCACTGACCACAAGAATTTGATTTACCTAGAGTCGGCTAAGCGCTTGAACCCTAGACAGGCTAGGTGGGCCTTGTTTTTTACACGTTTTGATTTTGTGGTTTCTTTTTTTCCTGGAACGAAGAATGTCAAGGCAGACGCCCTCTCTAGGAGCTTCTTTGCTGATTCTCCTGTGGTGACCAAGCCTGCTACCATCTTAGGCGAAGGGGTAGTTCTTTCTGCCATCTCGCCCGATTTGAGACGTGCTCTGGAAGAGTTCCAGGAGGACAAACCTGAGCGTTGTCCCAGTGGAAAGTTGTATGTCCCTGACCAGTGGAAGAAGAGAGCGATGTCGGAAGTTCATTGCTCTGCTTTGGCTGGTCATCCAGGTATTTTTGGTACTAGAGATCTGGTGAGTCGGTTTTTTTGGTGGCCCTCCTTGTCTCGTGATGTCAGGAATTTTGTGCAGTCCTGTGGGACGTGCTCCCGGTCTAAATCGTGTTCTCGCTCTAGTGGGTTGTTGATGCCTTTGCCTGTCCCCAAGAGGCCATGGACCCATATTTCAATGGATTTCATCTCTGATATGCCTGTCTCTCAAAGGATGACTGTTATTTGGGTGATTTGTGATAGGTTCTCTAAGATGGTTCATCTTGTACCACTCCCTAAGTTGCCATCTTCCTCTGAGTTGGTGCCCCTGTTTTTACAACAGGTGGTTCGTTTGCATGGGATTCCTGAGAACATTGTATCTGACAGAGGAGTCCAGTTTGTGTCTAGATTTTGGAGAACTTTCTGTTCCAGGCTGGGAATTCAGTTGTCCTTCTCCTCTGCTTTTCACCCTCAGACCAATGGGCAGACAGAGAGAACAAACCAGACCTTGGAGTCATATTTGAGATGATTTATTTCTGCTGATCAGGATGATTGGGTTTCATTTTTGCCTTTGGCCGAATTTGCTTTAAATAATAGAGCTAGTTCTGCCACTTTGATGTCACCTTTTTTTTGTAACTTTGGGTTTCATCCTCGATTTTCTTCAGGGCAGGTGGAGCCCTCTGCCTGCCCAGGTGTTGATACTGTGGTGGAGAGAATGCACCAGATCTGGGACCAAGTGGTGGATAAGTTATCTCTCTCCCAGGAAAAGGCCCAGCGGTTTTCCAACCGACATAGGACCATTGGTCCCCAGTTTAAGGTTGGTGATATGGTGTGGTTATCATCAAAAAATATTGCTATGAAGGTGGCTTCTCCTAAGTTTAAGCCTAGATTTATTGGACCTTACAAGATTGTGGAGATTATTAATTCGGTCTCTTTTCGTTTGGCTCTTCCTGTCACATTTAAAATCCAGAATGTGTTCCATAAATCTTTGTTGAAGAGGTTTGTTGAACCTGTTGTTCCGGGGGTGGCACCTCCAGACCCTGTATTGGTTGAAGGTAACATGGAATATGAGGTAGAGAAAGTACTGGATTCCCGTCTGGCTAGACGGAGACTCCAGTATTTGGTTAAGTGGAAGGGTTATGGTCAGGAGGATAATTCCTGGGTCTCTGCCTCTGATATTCATGCCAAAAGATTGGTGCGTGCCTTTCATCGGGCTCATCCTGATCGCCCTGGTGGCGTAGTTGAGGGTTCGGTGACCCCTCCTCAAGGGGGAGGTACTGTTGTGAGTTCATTTTCCCCTTCATTACTGAGGCCCGAGGAACTCCCTCTTCTGGTAAAGAAAGGTAGTGGGCCTGATTATCAAACACCTGAGGCTGATGATGATGACTGACTGAGTGGAGTTACTGACTGGATATAAGGCTGCTGACGCCCTTCTGCCCTGCGGATGATTTCTCTGTGGGATCCTTGGAGACCAGTCTGAATTCCTGCTCCTCTAAAGCTAAGTTTGCTGCTCGGCCTTTTGCATTTGTGCTTTGACTTTGTTTTGCTTTGTTTTTCTGGACTTCTGCCATTCCCTGCTGGGGTGTGCTGAATTCCTTTAGCTCTGTCTTCTGAAAATACCTGAGTGCTGATTTAGTTTTTGAAGCCTAGCTGCTTCAGGGCCTTTTTCATATCAGCTTGTTGGCTTTTGTCTTTGATAGGGTTTTGGCAGATTGCAGACAGCAGCCTTCCTGTCCTTTCCAGTCTAGGTAGTTTTGGGCCCCGGCTTTGCTCAGTCTATCTTTCTGTCTGTGTTAGTGTTTTCATCTTGCTTCACCGTCATTATATGTTGGGGGCTGCCTATTGCTTTGGGGTCTGCTCTGGGGCAGTTTAGATTTCCCCTTTCTTTCTTTAGGCCTAGTTAATTCTCCGGCTGTGATCGAGGGGTCTAGTGCATCGTAGGAACCCCCCACGGCTACTGCTAGTTGTGTTGATAGGTTCAGGGGTCTGCAATCTGATAGTTGCCAACTTCTCTGGTTTTCTGGACTTAGCTTGTATTTCTGCTTTTGCCTCCAACGGTGACTCATTCATAACAGTGGTAGTCTTGTGGCTACCCCATCACACAACCATAGTGCTGTGACTGGTGATTTACGTTCAAAGACATCATGGCACATAAGATGTTAGGAAGATTCCTTTTTGACTGATAGGTCTTCAGAACACCTTCCCAAGATTTTGGAGGTAAGTGTTGCTAAGACTTCTTCATGTATCTTCTCCCCCGTACTCCCAACTGTTCTTCAAAAATATCATCCAGGGCCATACGAAGGGTGGGAAGGGGAAGGTGACCACATGTGGCTTTACCTCGCACTACCCTAAGGGGTGCAATTAGAAAAAAAGTCAGTGACTGAAAGTGTGCAGGCTGACCGGTCATGGACACTGCTCACTACCTGAGCCTCAGCAATCAGTGACAAATGGCGGCGCACCAAGGAGGATTTGACATTCTGCCAGCTTCATATTTACTACTGGTTGGTGAGGCAGGGAGCTAGCTATTGATTTTTGGAGCTAATTCATTCACTTGCATCCATGTCCTCACATGTATGCAGTTGAATATACTAGAGGAGTAGAGCTACAAAAATCCATAGCTTACCTTTCTGTCCCCAGCTACTTTTGATTGACGTAGGCAGCATGATGACATCATTGTATTGCTTGTGTCATTCAACAAGACCCCGACCAAGTAGAGGCCAATGCTGCCAGAGGATGAGATGGTTTAATGGAAGGTTGACAATGTTTCTTGTTTCAGGATCCAAATGAAGAGATTAAGAGGTGGCACTCGGTTACCTAGCAAAAAATTCTTCTTTACTTCACGAAGAATAAAATTTGGATTTGGTGACCGACAGCCGTTGTGCGTACATGCGATGTTTCATCAGGTCCATAGTTGGACTCGTTGAAGCATCACACTTATGCAAAACGGCCATCATCCACCAAATAAACCTTTTGCCCTGTATCCATGTTTTAATCTCCCGAAAATGAAGAATTTTTTTACCAGACTACGGAATGCCACCTCTTCATTTGGAACCTGCATGACGTTGCCCGTCCGAGGTGCTGCACCTGCGTCTATGAAGCAAGCCAGCTGCCAGTTCACTATGGACTATAAAGGTATACCTTGCGGTTGATGCTTCCTGTGATTTTACTTTGCATGTAATGTTTCTTTTTTGTTTTCATTACTGGACCCTAATGGATAATTTCATTTTTGGGGAGAGGAGATAATAATGGCTAATTAATACTAAAAGTGGGCACAGTGTCGGATTTAATACTAAAGGGAGACACTTTGGCTCATTTAATATTAAGAGGGACAAAGTGATGAGGTCTGTAAAGTGCTTTGGAAATTAAAGGGGTTGTCTAGGCTTGTAGTTAAAGTATGCAGTCACTCTGTGATTGCAAACTTGTGAATCCTCACATTGCACACAGTCCTTGTCAGGGTCCTCTGGGGACGGCACTGGGAGCGGGTGATCATGTGACTACGAGTATGAGATTTGCATTTCTCCAGCCACATTCCAACTTGACTTACACGTGTACGTCTAGTCAGTATGTTACTGCATTTATGCAAATCGCATACATGTGTGAGTATATACATTAGTGTCGGGTAAACCCAGCACAGCATACGTTAGTTTTATATCTGCTAGTCCTCCCGTGAACTATGCAGAGACATAACAGACAGGTGATGGAACATTTAGTATTGAATTTGCATGAAGACTTCAGCACCTACAGGGACAGTCCCGGCCTCTATATCCAGACACAGCGACTCAGCTCTGGTGGTTGCTCTCCTGTTCATAAAGGGTAAAAACCTCAACGTGACCTCCTTTCTCGCACACTGCACTAATAGGTATTAGGAGATATAGCTGTACATTAAGCCCTCCTCATGCTTGATCCATGCCTCGCTGTGCTGCCGGGGATAAATGGACAATTGATATCACATATTGCTAAACCACTAACTCCTATGCAGCTTTTTTGCATTTGAAATTATCCATTAGAAATTCATTTAGCAAATAATTTCTGCAGAAATGTAAGAGCACAGAGCATCAAATTGGCTTCCAGCCTATTAAAATCAGCAGATGATTTAGGACAATATTACCAGGTATTAACCACAAACGGCCTCCAAACATCTCGTACAGGTGTACATCCAGCGCTAATGTATCTGTGGGACTACTTAACTGCTAGAGCAAGAAAAAAAAAAAGTTTGATAAATTAAAGTTATGCTGCAAACTTTTAAAACAACAAAGTGATCTTGTAAAGGAGCTGCTGTATAATGCTCAGATAGTCAATGAAAATGATAGATCCATACACCGTATTTTTCGGACTATAAGACAACCCAGGTTTAGGCAGCAGAAAATTTGAAAAATATATTTCCTACTACTTAAACTTCCCTTATGAAGTAAAGATGTGGAGGGTCAAATCACTGATTTGAATGCACTATGGTAGAATAAGTAATAGACCTATTGAAAGTGTGTGTCTTCAGCGCACATATATGCACAGCACATGCACACTCAGCTTTGCTATATATATATACAGTTGTGGCCAAAAGTATTGACACCCCTGCAATTCTGTCAGATAATACTCAGTTTCTTCCTGAAAATGATTGCAAACACAAATTCTTTGGTGTTATTATCTTCATTTAATTTGTCTTAAATGAAAAAACACAAAAGAGAATGAAGCAAAAAGCAAAACATTGATCATTTCACACAAAACTCCAAAAATGGGCCAGACAAAAGTATTGGCACCCTCAGCCTAATACTTGGTTGCACAACCTTTAGCCAAAATAACTGAGACCAACCGCTTCCGGTAACCATCAATGAGTTTCTTACAATGCTCTGCTGGAATTTTAGACCATTCTTCTTTGGCAAACTGCTCCAGGTCCCTGATATTTGAAGGGTGCCTTCTCCAAACTGCCATTTTTAGATCTCTCCACAGGTGTTCTATGGGATTCAGGTCTGGACTCATTGCTGGCCACCTTAGAAGTCTCCAGTGCTTTCTCTCAAACCATTTTCTAGTGCTTTTTGAAGTGTGTTTTGGGTCATTGCCCTGCTGGAAGACCCATGACCTCTGAGGGAGATGCAGCTTTCTCACACTGGGCCCTACATTATGCTGCAAAATTTGTTGGTAGTCTTCAGACTTCATAATGCCATGCACACGGTCAAGCAGTCCAGTGCCAGAGGCAGCAACGCAACCTCAAAACATCAGGGAACCTCCGCCATGTTTGATTGTAGGGACCGTGTTCTTTTCTTTGAATGCCTCTTTTTTTCTCCTGTAAACTCTATGTTGATGCCTTTGCCCAAAAAGCTCTACTTTTGTCTCATCTGACCAGAGAACATTCTTCCAAAACGTATTAGGCTTTTTCAGGTAAGTTTTGGCAAACTCCAGCCTGACTTTTTTATGTCTCTGGGTAAGAAGTGGGGTCTTCCTGGGTCTCCTACCATACAGTCCCTTTTCATTCAGACGCCGACGGATAGTACGGGTTGACACTGTTGTACCCTCGGACTGCAGGGCAGCTTGAACTTGTTTGGATGTTAGTCGAGGTTCTTTATCCAACATCCGCACAATCTTGCGTTGAAATCTCTTGTCAATTTTTCTTTTCCGTCCACATCTAGGGAGGTTAGCCACAGTGCCATGGGCTTTAAACTTCTTGATGACACTCTGCACGGTAGACACAGGAACATTCAGGTCTTTGGAGATGGACTTGTAGCCTTGAGATTGCTCATGCTTCCTCACAATTTGGTTTCTCAAGTCCTCAGACAGTTCTTTGGTCTTCTTTCTTTTCTCCATGCTCAATGTGGTACACACAAGGACACAGGACAGAGGTTGAGTCAACTTTAATCCATGTCAACTGGCTGCAAGTGTGATTTAGTTATTGCCAACACCTGTTAGGTGCCACAGGTAAGTTACAGGTGCTGTTAATTACACAAATTAGAGAAGCATCACATGATTTTTCGAACAGTGCCAATACTTTTGTCCACCCTCTTTTTTAAGTTTGGTGTGGAATTATATCCAATTTGGCTTTAGGACAATTCTTTTTGTGTTTTTTCATTTAAGACAAATTAAATGAAGATAATAATACCAAAGAATTTGTGTTTGCAATCATTTTCAGGAAGAAACGGAGTATTATCTGACAGAATTGCAGGGGTGTCAATACTTTTGGCCACAACTGTATATATGCACACACACACAGATCTGCTACATACACACAGCTCTGCTACATACATGCACACACAGTTCTGCTACAGCAACACACACAAATACACCCTGCTGTTGCACACTGTGTAAACTCAAACACACCTTTGTAGTTCCTTCTCTGATCACATCGCCTGAAAGGTCCTTCAGCTATTCCGGACCTGCAGCGTTCGTGCAGCTTTAAGTAAAATTGTATATATTACAGTGTATATAAATTAATGTGTAAAGGAAGATTGAGGGACAGGCCACATAAATGTTCTGGGCATCCAGAAACTTTTTTTTTAATTCTGTGATCCTCCCAGATGTTCAGGGATGGCCCTATAGCAATGATTAAAATCGACCCACTTGTGGTCATGGTTAATATTTCATCATTCCCAACTGTTCTGGATCCATTGAGACTGTCCCAAATTTGGGAGCTGCCCTGCTGTTCTGTGAATTAGGGGGTTTGTCTCGATTTCAGCTGCATCTGTGTCCTCAGGACACACACATAGCTGAAGATAGCAGTGGTCAGTGTGGGGTGCATCACATCCACCTGAAAAATGGCAGGCCTCTGCTTTCTCTAGGTCTCCCTCCTAAGGAGACGCAGCACATAACTCAGGGAACACGCAGTTCATTGTAATAACCAAGCCTTTATTGGGCAGTAAAAGTTCATCAGACTGTAACATTGAAATTTCGGGCACAACACTTCTTACTCCTTGTTTCTTTAGTACAGTACGTCTCCAGCATCTCTCTCCTTTCCTCCTGGACTATCCTCACGTTAACTGGTTTTCCAGGGATTTCCTGTCCTGTTCAACGGGATCCGTTACCTTCCCTTAACGCGGTTTCACTTCCACTTCCTCTGTACACTAGAGGATAAGGCACTCTTTGTAGTATCTGTACTGAGCCCTAGGCTTCAGATGTTGCAGGAATGTCGGCAAGAGAATCCAGTAAGGCTTCCCACTGCCTTGAACGATAGCTGCCTCCTATACTGTACTTCTCTATCTGACTATCAGGAAGTATTCCTGTTTTACTAGGGCTTTCCCCTTCCACCATGGGCCAGTCTGGAGACTTTAGGGGCCCCCTAGGCTCCAGGGCCAAGTGCAGTTGCAGCCCTTGCACCTACTGTACTTTAGCCCGATCATTTTTCCGCAGGTATAAGATTTGCAGAAATGTGGTCACGGCCTCGCTCACTACAATTGAAATTAGCAATGCCATGATGACCCGCTCTCAATGCCGTCACCGGAGAAACCTATCAGTGTGCGCTATGAGGATTCAGAATTCTGAAGTCACATAGACTTTAACCACAGCGGAGCTGTATGTGTTGATGTAGCAGAGTTGTGTGCAGAGAAGGAGCATTATATTGTGTGAGGGATTCTATGTGAGAAAGTCTGTGGGGGGGGCATCAGTCTGTGTGGTGGGATGTACTGTAGGGACTTTATACTTTGTGCGATGGGTTTTGTATGGGCCATGAAAGGGGTACTACACTGTGTGGAAACATTAATGACCTTCACTGGGACTAATAGTTATGTATGGCACATATAAAGGACTGTTTAAGGTTTAGCTTGGTGTAAAATAAAAATTTGCCATGTGTATCCTTCCTGTTTCTTATTCATAGTTGAACAAATATGGCGATACTGGGAGAATGGGGGACTGAGGTGGTCGGACCCCTTTAAGAATCTAACTTCAAGTAAATCAAACTTCTGTGAAATCAAACTGACCACTTAGGAAGCAACACTGATTGACAATCAATTTCACATGCTGTTGTCCAAATGGAATAAACAACAGATGGAAATTGTAATGATACTACGAATATGCTCACGATCAAAGTACCCTTCTAGAAGGTTCCATTGCTGCACAGACACAAGCTGTGGGTTTTTGACCCCTCTCCTTCCCCCCTGTCATGGCTGCAAGCTCTCTCTCTCCCTAGCTCCCTTCCCTTCGCCTGCATGTAATACTAAACCCCTCCTACCCCTCCCTCAGGAATGTGTTAATTAGCAGAGATCAGTTCGAGGAGGAAAAAAGTTGTCGGATCACACAGCTGAATAATCCAAAACAATTCTTTATTTCACACCATCATAAAAACGTGTAGATATATCCACTAATGGGTAAAAACAGAGTCACATTCTTACGCGTTTCTGGGTATCGGCCGTTAGTCACTGAATGTATCAAAATAACAACTAGAGAAGTAATTTATACTTTTGTGAGTTTCTATGACATCACAGTTAATTAGCAGCTACACCTAACAGAATACATGCAACAGAGCTCACATTGCAGAAACTCATCCAACATGATTAAATTTCACATCAAAAAACAAACATATAGTTTATATATTCATGCAACATCATATACCATCCAGAGATATCTAGGATGTAGTATTTTAGTGTACCCTTAATTTTTTTTGAGCAGTGTATATAGTAAAGTGGCTGCCAGACACATAAGTGGATGGGAGATATGTATCACAGAGGTGCATCTCCTCTGTGATATAAACCTGAAGTAATGCTCTACTAAGCATATAACTAAGAGGGGTTAATCAGCTGTGCTAAGGCAAAGTCTTATTGTGAGTATCCGAAGGGTTAGGGCGGGACGGCTGCTCACCCTCTCTCCACCCCTAGTTGTGGTTCACATTGTAAAATGAGGCCTGCTGTTCTCACACTTATCTACACCCTGTGCAAAATTATTAGGCAAGTTGTATTTGAGAGGATTCTTTTTATTATTGAATAACAACTATGTTCTCAATCAACCCAAAAGACTCATAGATATCAAAGCTTAATATTTTTGGAAGTTGGAGTGGGTTTTTTTTAGATTTGGCTATCTTAGGAGGATATCTGTTTGTGCAGGTAACTATTACAGTGCAGAATTATTAGGCAACTTAATAAAAAACAAATATATACCCATCTCACCTGTTTATTTTCACCAGGTAAACCAATATAACAACACAAAATGTAGAAATAAACATTTCTGACATTCAAAAACAAAACAAAAAAGATCAGTGACCAATATAGCCACCTTTCTTTACGATGACACTCAAAAGCCTTCCATCCATAGATTCTGTCAGTTGCTTAATCTGTTTACGATCAACATTGTGTGCCACAGCCACCACAGCCTCCTAGACACTGTTCCGAGAGGTGTACTGTTTTCCCTCCTTGTAGATCTCACATTTTATGAGGGACCACAGGTTCTCTATGGGGTTCAGATCAGGTGAACAAGGGGGCCATGTCATTATTTTTTCTTCTTTTAGACCTTTACTGGCCAGCCACGCTGTGGAGTATTTGGATGCATGTGATGGAGCATTGTCCTGCATGAAAATCATGCTTTTCTTGAACGATACTGACTTCTTCCTGTACCACTGCTTGAAGAAGGTGTCTTCCAGAAACTGCCAGTAGGTCTGGGAGTTGAGCTTCACTTCATCCTCAACCCGAAAAGGTCCCACAAGTTAATCTTTGTTGATACCAGCCCATACCAGTACCCCACCTCCACCTTGCTGGCGTCTGAGTCGGAGTAGAGCTCTCTGCCCTTGGGCCCATCCATCTGGCCAATCAAGAGTCGCTCTCATTTCATCAGTCCATAAAACCTTAGAAAAATCAGTCTTAAGATATTTCTTGGCCCAGTCTTGACGTTTTATCTTATGTTTCTTGTTGAAAGGTGGTCGTTTTTCAGCCTTCCTTACCTTGGCACACCTTGTGCTTTTTGATACTCCAGTAACGTTGCAGCTCTGAAATTTGGCAAAACTGGTGGCAAATGGCATCTTGGCAGCTTCACGCTTGATTTTCCTCAATTCATGGGCAGTTATTTTGCGCCTTTTTCTATCAACACGCTTCTTGCGACCCTGTTGGATATTTGCCATGAAACGCTTTATTGTTCGGTGATCACGCTTCAAAAGTTTGGCAATTTCAAGACTGCTGCATCCCTCTGCAAGACATTTCACAATTTTTGACTTTTCAGAGTACGTCAAATCTTTCTTCGGACCCATTTTGCCAAAGGAAAGGAAGTTGCCTAATAATTAAGCACACATAAACAGGGTGTTGATATCATTAGACCACACCCCTCCTCATTACAGAGATGCAAATCAGGTGATTTACATAATTGGCAGTTAGCTTTCAAGCCTATACAGCTTGGAGTAGGACAACATGTATAAAAAGGATGATGTGATCAAAATACTCATTTGCTTAATAATTCTGCACCCAGTGTATGTGTGGAGGTCAAAGGCACACAATCCTGGAGGGTTGCACACCTCCGCTCATAGATAAGTAGTGAGATGAGCAGTGCTTTAGGACTAAAGGCCCCGTAACACACAGCGACTCACCAGCGATCCCGACAACGATATGAACTTCTCAGGATCGCTGGTGAGCAGCCAAACAGGCAGATCTCAGCAGTGATCAGGACAGCGACACGCGGGTAACAAGCAACGCACGTCGCTTAGTTACCCGCAGTATACGTTAAGATACCAGCGTGCTGGTGCAGGGAGCTGGTAACCAAGGTAAACATCAGGTTTCTAAGCGCCGCGTAGCACTTAGAAACCCAATGTTTTCCTTGGTTACCAGCTCCCTGCACCAGCGCGCTGGTATCTAACGTACACATCGGGTTTCTAAACGCTGCGCGGTGCTTAGAAACCTGATGTTTACCTTGGTTGCCAGGCTCCAGCTCACTGATCACTGGTCTCCCGCCTGCCACACGCAGGGATGCGTGCTGGCAAGCAGGAGACCCAACAATCAAAAAAATGTCCAGGCCATTCGAGGACGATCAGCGATACCAGGCAGGGGGGCGGTCGCTGATAAGTATCACACACAGCGATCTCGCTGGTGAGATCGTTGTTGCATCACAAAACTTGTGATTCAGCAGCGATCTCGCTAGCGAGATCGCTGTGTGTGACGGGGCTTAAGGGTATGTGCACACGCTGCTGATTTTGATGCGTTTCCGCAGCGTTTTTGGACGCATGGAATTGCTTCAAATCCGCAGTGCGTTGTGCAAACAATGTTAATGAATGGAAAATGCAAAAACGCTGTCTCCATTTTTTTTGCGGATCCGCTGCTGCGGTTTCCATTCTGGCACATATCAAAATCTCTCTCTTGCCATAAGGTAGAAAGTTCACAAACAAAATCCGCGCAGGAAAAACCGCAAGGAATCCCCATCAATTCTGCAGGAAAACGGTAAGCATTTTACACTGCGTTTTCTGCCAAGAGATGCGGATTCGCTGCAGAAAATTCCGCAGGCTAATCCACATCGTGTGCACATACCCTAATTCAAACGGGCAAACCAGCACTGGACTTTTTACTTTGTTTCACTTTGTGCTGGACAAAGGCTGTATTAGAGTTTTCCTGTGATATGGTTTATGAGGACTGCAATAAACCAGCCAGACTTTTAGATAGAAACAGTTCCTGTGATACCTTGTTTCTCTCCCAACTGAGTAGCATTTTTACAATATATATATATATATATATATACACCATATTTTTCCTATTATAAAACGCAATTTTGTTCCCCCAAATTTTGGGGGAAAGTGGGGTGTGCGTCTTATAATCCGAATCTGTGTGCTGCTGTGCTATAGAGCAGAGGGGGGTGCTCTGGCATGGTGTCAGGGGGCTGTGGTGGCTACGGAGACAGTGGGTGGTCACGTGCTCCTGTTCATTAGGCTCATGTATTATTATTAATTATTATTTATTTATATAGCGCCATTAATTCCATGGTGCTGTACATGAGAAGGGGGTTACATACAAAGTTATGGATATCGTTAACAGTAAACAAGTTTCCACAACAAATTTACAATGACAAACTGGTACAGAGGGGAGAGGACCCTATCCTTGCGGACTTAAATTCTATGGGAGAGCGGGGAAAAGACAGAAGGTCGGGGGTGCAGCAGCTCTGATGGTGATGAGGCGGCAGCTCAGGCAGTGGTGAGGTGGCAGAATGGTTATTGCAGTCTGTAAGCTTTCCTGAAAAGATGGGTTTTCAGGTTCCGTTTGAAGGATCCGAGGGTGGTGGATAAGACGTGTTGAGGCATGGCATTCCAGAGGATAGGGGATATTCGGGAGAAATCTTGGAGGCGGTTGTGTGAGGAACGAATAAGCGTGGAGGAGAGTAGGAGGTCTTGGGAGGATCGAAGAGTACGTGAGGGAAGATATTGGGAGATTAGTTCAGAGATATAGGGAGGGGAAAGGTTGTGGATGGCGGCTTTGTAGGTCAGTGTTAGTAGTTTGAACTGGATTCGTTGGGGAATTGGGAGCCAATGGAGGGATTTCCAGTGGGGAGAGAGAGGTGGATTAGTCGGGCAGCAGAATTGAGGACAGACTGGAGTGGTGCAAAAGTGTTAGCAGGGAGGCCACAGAGGAGGGTGTTGCAGTAGTCAAGGCGGGAGATGATGAGGCCATATACAAGAGTTTTAGTAGATTGAGTACTGAGGAAGAGACGGATTCTGGAAATATTTTTGAGTTGGAGGTGACAGGAGGTGGCAACAGATTGGACGTGCCGTTTGAAGGACAGGGCAGAGTCGAGAGTTACTCCAAGGCAGCAGATTTCAGGTGCGGGAGAGAGCATGTTGCCATTTACCATAATAGATAGATCGGGTAGGGAAGATACGTGAGATGGAAGAAAGATAATGAGTTCAGTTTTGTCTACGTTGAGTTTTAGGAAGCGAGAGGTGAAAAAGGAGGATATGGCTGATAGACACTCCGGGATTCTGGACAGCAGAGAGGTGACATCTGGGCCAGAGAGGTAGATCTGAGTGTCATCTGCATACAGGTGGTACTGGAAGCCATGGGACTTTGAGTTGTCCTAGGTCAAGAGTATAGATGGAAAAAAGTAGAGGGGGCGGGATGAGGAGGTAGTGTGGGAGTGGGAGATGCTGAATGTGCGGTCAGAAAGGTATGAAGAAATCCAGGATAGGGCAAGGTCTTTGATGCCATGGGAAGAAAGAATCTGTAGCAGTAGGCAGTGGTCAACTGTGTCAAAGGCAGAGGACAGGTCAAGAAGGAGGAGGATGGAGAATTGTCTGTTAGCTTTGGCTGTGAGTAAGTCATTAGTAATTTTGGTCAGGGCAGTTTCAGTGGAGTGGTGGGGGCGGAAGCCAGATTGCAGGATGTCAAGGAGGGAGTTAGATGAGAGATGGGAGGAAAGTTGAGCATGGACATGCTGTTCAAGGAGTTTAGAAGCAAACGGGAGCAGTGATATGGGGTGATAGCTGGGCATAGCAGTTGGGTCAAGGTTTGATTTTTTGAGGATGGGTGTTAAGGTGGCATGTTTGAAGGCAGAGGGGAAGGTACCAGAAGTTAGGAATAGGTTGAAGAGATGGGTTAGGGCTGGAATGATCATGTTAGTGTGGTTGGGGAGCAGGTGGAAAGGGATGGGGTCAAGTGCACAGGTGGTGAGGCGTGATTTGGAAAGGAGATGAGTAAGCTCTTCTTCAGTGATGTTGGAGAGGGAGATTATTAGGGAGGGGCAGAGGTCTGGTATGTGGAGCAGTTGGGGTGGTGGAACTGTAAAGGTTTGCCTTGTTTGGTCAATCTTGTTTTTGAAGTAGGTGGCAAAGTCCTCAGCAGAGATGAGGGGAGTTGGAGGTGGCAGTGGTGGGCGGAGGAGAGAGTTGAATGTGACATGTGTGACAGCAGAGGGGAGTATAGGGATGGGGGGGACAAAGGATGCCAGCAGGGGGAAATATTGGGACGGGGAGCCGTGTGCTTGCCAGCAGGGGGGAATATAGGGACGGGGCCATGTGTGCCAGCAAGGGGGGAATATAGGGACGGGGGCCATGTGTGCCAGCAAGGGGGGGAATATAGGGACGGGGGTCATGTGTGCCAGCAGGGGGGAATATAGGGATGGGGGGCCGTGTGCTTGCCAGCAGGGGGAATATAGGCACAGGGGGGGCAAAGTGTGCCAGCAGAAGAGGATATAGGTATTCCAGACATCACTCCACGTGCCAGATAACCGCTGCATGCTAGCTAAGTTCTTGCAGCCACCGCACTTCCCTACTAAAGTAAGTTTACTGCAATCTTTGTCCTTATTTTAATTACTCTAGGTTTGTGCGATTTATGACTAATTGTTTGCAGAGACTACTGCACATTTAATTGATCTTTTCATACGTATACTGTATATTATATATTTTTTTCTGGCACCATTTGTCCGCACCTCCAATTTATTTTTAATAACCTCCTAATATTTATCAGTCGGACTCCACTAAGGGGAGATTACACACTGGTAATAAATACAGAAATGCGCGAGATACAGGATGATGATGTTCAATAATTAATAATTTTATTTTTTTCTCCTATCAGTATGTTTTGAGTTGTGGGAGGAAACCGGAGTACCCGGAGAAAACCCACACGGACACGGGGAGAACATACAAACTCTGTGCAGATCGTGTCCCAGATTTACACCCAGGACCACCGTGCTGCTCGCTAACAGTGCTAATCACTGCGCCACCGTGCCGTCCTGTAATACGGTGGTCCTACATCTCCAAGTAGCCTGCCTGGCAGATGAGAATGCAGGAGACTATGGTCCCTGATATGTAACAGAGTAGATGGAAGATCTCGGGGGTGGGATTCCAACAGACCCCGCCTCTTTCTTCAGACCACACCCAGGTCCACGCCTCCCTGACCCAGTAGTCAGGTGCTGGGGGAGGGGACTATGTTATATTTCCATTGCTGTTATTGCTGCGGCTGTTAATGCTCTTCCACCTGTTGCTGATGTAGGAGAAGCCACAGAACAGCCGCTGGTCCTCCGGAGTTATAGGTGGTTCCTGAGCTTCAGTGTCAGACATCACTTGGTGCAATAAAATTTGTTTGCTGGTTTCTATAACTGGGATCTATAGAAGAAAGACAAATCAGTTTGGTCAATTCATTAGGTAATTAATTATATCTGTTCCCTCCCGAGGACAGCTGTACAGATTGTGGATGAGCCGTGGTAACCGTGTGCCGATTGCCGATAATCGCCACGATGCATCGTTACCTGCTCCTTGAGAACAAGTCAAGTACTGGTGCTGCCTGGCAATCTGCGGTATCCACATCTGCTACAACTGCACCATAAAGCTGTGTTCACATGTTGCAACCACAATGGGTTCTTTTGACTCCGTGTCAACAATAATGCAAACTTTTGTTGTGTTTTTCGCCAAAAAATGTCCAGAGCATTATGTCTCTTTCGTAGAAAAAAAAATGCACAGTGTGAATGCAGCCTAACAGATCCAAGTTAGTCACTAAGTGGCCTTCTTAAGAATTGAGGACAGTAATTACACTTTGGAGAAATATATAAAAGCCTGTCCATCCTGCCCCATACTGTAATTCCACCCATTTACCAGCAGGGGAGGATAAACACATTCTGGCCTATACTATGTAGGATTGTTACTCATTATCTGAGTATTTCTTACACATATTATCACATTACACAGACGAGGAGGTGACATTATAATAAAATAACGCTGTGCACTTACAGGTGTCATTGTAAATGGTGGACGGGACCGTCCCGCCTCTAATTCCTCCCAGTTTATGGGCGAGAAGAATGGATGTCCTTTTAGATTGCTGCAAACAACCTGCCTCTTCTTTGGTGATTTACACAAGAGCTGCAAATATATAAGAACCATTATTATATCACAAGTAATAATAGAAATAATCTCAGAAAAAAACAGCAGTAACAGAATTATCTCACTTTCTTATAGAAAGATGAATTTCTTAAAGCAACCATTGCTAGAAAGAGAGAGGATAGGATAGGACAGGATAGGATGGTACAGGATAGGATAGGATAGAATAGGATAGTACATGATAGGATAGAATAGGATAGTACAGGATGGGATAGTACAGGATAGGATGTTACATGATAGTACATGATAGGATAGTACAGGATAGGCCATCAGTAGTCGATCAGTCAGGGGCCAATACCCAATAATCCTGAGGATTAGCTGTGTGAAGATGTTTTGGTGAGCGCCGCAGCCTCTTTACTGTACAAACTGGCCTGTAGATAAGAACAGTGTACATGTAGGAGAGGCTGTCCCGGGGCTCCAGCGTTGCCCCAATTCCTTCTAAAGCTGAAATACCCAACACAGTGGTGATGAAATGTACGGTGTATTATCAATTCTCCTGACTGGTCTATCCTTCCTATGTCTCTAGGTAGAAGTGTCTGTTTACTCACTCTCTTAATGAGATCCCTGAGCTGAGAATCCATGGTGCGCGGATAGCGAGGTTTATCCCATTTATCACGCCGATCATAGTTAAACGGGTCAGATACTGTGGCCATTTGGAAGAGTATGACCCCAAAAGCAAACAGGTCCACCGTGTAATTAAAGGGCTGTTCACGAATCATCTGTGGAAATATAAGGTTAGAAGAGTAAGTTAGTACATTGTTCATCCTGGGAGAGAGAAAAGTACCGTGGTCCATGGTTACTGGCAGTGTTTTTCCACACCTAAACCCCCAAAAATGACAAGATCATTTGGTTGATAGCTATCTCTCAAGTCGAGAAGCCCCAGTACACAGTAAACTTTTTTTTTTATATTTATTATGCTTTTCTTATACAGCGCTATCTTATTCCGCAGTGCTTTACATACAGTGCTTTCCCTATCAGTATGTCTTTGGAGTGGGGAAGGAAACCAGAGAACCCGGAGGAAACCCACACAAAGACAGTGTTGTCCTTGGTGGGATTTGACCCCAAGGCTGCAGTACTAACCACTGAGCCACCGTGCTGCCCTAAGCTGATCCTTCTGATAATGGCCAGTTCGGCTGACTTTAGTCTAATATGTATGGGGGCCTTACACAGTCCATCTATTAGATAACGTTAGTAAATGTGAGCTCTTTGGTGATAGATCTGTGATTCCACAAGCTCCACATTAAGTAAGAATTGCAGGTAGATAATAAGAGATATTAGTAGTCACATAGTCACCTCAGGAGCCATATAGCGACGAGTGCCGTAAAAGCCTCTGATCTTCTGAGAGCCAAATACATTCATAGCAGCAACGCCGAAATCAGCAATCTTAGCGTGTCCATCACCGTCTAGAAGAATGTTATCTGGTTTTATATCCCTTAAAAAAAAGAAAAATAGTTCTGTGAGTCAGACGTAGATCAGCTGTCATGCTGGGGTTGCTGTGGGGGCTTCACAGGACCACTCACTATACACTGGGGGCAGATTCACTAATCGTATCTTGTGAAGACATATACCAGGCTGTCTGAAAACGCGCCAAATTCATCACAGTGGCTGTGTGACACATTAGGAGCATCTTCAGAGACTTTTGTCTGATGTTACTCCACTATTGGTTTCATTACTTAGAGCCAATAATTTTCACAAAAATCTGATTACAGTTTCGTTGCACGTTGTGACATTGTAAGCCACATGGATTCCCAACAAACTATTCCCATTTCCATAAAAGCCTTGTCCCCTCTTCAAGTGAGCCCCAAAAGTGTCTAAAGCACTTCATAAATGTGGTACACCTCATGTTCACCAGAATTTTGGCCAAATAACACCTCAATTCCGGCACAGTTAACTATTTCCCATAATAAATCTTTCCCTACGTATAAAACAAGAAATGACTTATTACCGGTGAATAATCCCCGACTGTGGAGAAACTCTAATCCACTCAAGATTTCTGCTGCAAGGAACCTAATAAGGAAGAAAAAAATCCTATCAGCATTAATTGTTCTTCTGAACCACTAATAACTATGAGGGGAGACAGCAGCCACAGATATCACAGAGCGGCTGCTCTCTTACCTGATCGTGCAGACATCCAGGGGGCCTCTGGAATTGATAAATTCAGTCAAATCGCCACCACTCAGATATTCCATGGCATATAATACATAGTCCTGTGCGAGAGGAGGGAAGATGATGGTAAATAATGCAGATTTTATCCATCCTGATAACATTTACTGTGGCTCTGGGACCTATACTGTATGTCCAGAAGACATGTCTCTGTGTCTGCACACATTGGAGAGGTGTCCAGGGTAAAAACTAAGTCAAAATCCTCTAATGATAGCAATCGGCAATGGCGCCCAGAACATACAGGCACACAGAGCATGCAGCAGGTCCCTTCATTTGCACAGGCAAATATTAAATTTGTAATCTGATGGAAGCAAATGGACATGATGGGGAGAAAGGAGAGAATTTATAGAATGTGAGGAGTCTCTTACCGCTGTCTGGAAGGTGCCATAGACATGTGTGAAGAATCTGCTGTCTTCAGTAATTTCCAGGACATCTCTCTCTATGCGGAAGATGTCTTCAGGATTCTCCAACAATTCCCTCTTCTTAACGATCTTGACCGCCAGCTGAAGTCCGCTGGGTTGATGTGTCGCCAGCATCACCTTGCCAAAGCTGCCTTCTCCAAGCTCCCAGGTAAAGATGAAACTCTCCAGGGAAAAACAGGCAGTCACTTGCTCTGAAGGGCTGGTGGTCTGAGCACCGATTACACCTAGAACGGAAAACAGATATAAAAACTAACAATTAACCTTACAGTCGTACTCATATATAATGCTACATTAAATTGGCAATTTTTTTAAATCTATCATGAACTTTGAACCATGATGAACCTGGTTACCACCATGTTCTGGCTGGAGAGCCTCAAGTATAGAAGGTGGAGATCTCTGATGCACGCGGTGAGATGTATGGGATAAGATTGTGTCATTAGGTTACATTTTGTAAAATAAATGAACACTGTATATAAAACATGGATGTGGCCTGTGACTAAATGACTATAGACTTTACCTTCTGGAGCTTGATTGATGGATTTGTCACTCTCACGTCTTCTCTTTGTGGTGGTCTCAATGTCAGATGTCCTCTTTCTCTTAAGTTGTTCTCTACAACTTTGATTTTCAACTCTCTCATGATGTAAGTGAGAGCTCCTGGTTTTAGCTGATAAGCTAAACCATATTTCAGAGGTAACATCCTGTCCACTCTCAGATTCCACCATTCTTCCTCTCTTATTTGGGGTTTCATCTCCTTTCTCAGGAGATGTTTTCCCTCTTTTTTTCCCCTTTTTAAGGGTCTTTTTCTCTGGATGTCCAGAAAATGATGTACAGGGATCATCTGTCTTCTCAACAGGTACATCCTGTACAATATCCTGAGAAGTTTCTCCTCTCTGGGAAAAACTCTCTTCCATGCATCTCCTTTTAGCATTCCTCTTATTCTTTTCACCACTCTTCCTTCTTCGTCCCATGATAAGTTAATATCAATAATAATGAATTTGCTAAGTGCGCAAAAGTTGTCTTCACTCTCCAGCAGTTGAAGGTAAAGTAAGAACAGCGACATCGGAATCCGTAACCTAACAATCACCTAGTATTGTGACACCATCGCCATTGTGACATCATCAGCCAGAGTGTAAGCGATGATGTCATCGGCTGCTGCAGCACTAAGTTTGACATAATTAGATGATCTAGTATAAGAAAAGTTTAGTTTTGCATAATAACATACTTAACATTTTTTAAGATCGTACTCACGGCCCCTAAATGTTTTGCATCTAACTATTTAAAAACTGTGAACACCTAGAAAAAAACAAGAACTGATGCAGCAACAAATACAAAGACTAATAACCAAAGAAATAAATAAATGTTTCTTTATTCAATATGCAAAATTGCTGGACATGATCTCATTAAAATAATATATGAAGAAAAACATATTATAATAACAATCGGAGACTATGGTGTCCAGAGTACCAAGAATATTAGACAGGTGATTTTTATGCTATAGCTGATGGGTGCAAATCTGCAGTGAAGCACATGAATGAAAATAGGAACAAATCCATATATTTCCATTGTGCCCCCACCGCCTCCATCCCACAGCCCTGTGTTGTGTAGAGGCCACAGTGACATTTCATCTACAGTGGGTTTGGAAACTATTCAGACCCCTTTACATTTTTCACTCCTTTTTTCATTCCTGCCATTTGGTAAATGCAAAAAATTTCATTTTTCTTTCTCATTAATGTACACTCTGCACCCCATCTTGACTGAAAAAAACAGAAATGTAAACATTTTTGCAAATTTATTAAAGAAGAAAAACTGAAATATCACATGGTCATAAGTATTCAGACCCTTAATTCAGGCACTCGTATATAAGTTAAATCCTGTCCATTTCCTTGTGATCCTCTTTGAGATGGTTCTACTCCTTCATTGGAGTCCAGCTGTGTTTAATTGAACTGATAGGACTTGATTTGTAAAGGCACACCTGTCTATATAAGACCTCACAGCTCACAGTGTATGTCAGACCAAATGAGAATCATGAGGTCAAAGGAACGGGCCAAGGAGCTCAGAGACAGAATTGTGGCATGGCATAGATCTGGCCAATGTTACAAAATAATTTCTGCAGTACTCAAAGTTCCTAAGAGCACAGAGACCTCTTTGCAATTGAAGGAAACATGAATGTGGCTAAGTACTGAGATGTCCTGGATGAAAACCTCTTCCAGAGTTCTCTGGACCTCAGACTTGGCCAAAAGTTCACCATTCAACAAGACAATGACCCTAAGCACACAGCTAAAATAACAAAGGAGTGGCTTCAAAACAACCCTGTGACCATTCGTGACTGGCCCAGCCAAAGCCCTGACCTAAACCCAATTGATCATCTCTGGAGAGACCTGAAAATGGCTGTCCACCAACATTCACCATCCAACCTGACGGAACTGGCGAGGATCTGCAAAGAAGAATGGCAGAGGATCCCCAAATCCAGGGGTGAAAAACTTGTTGCATCATTCCCAAGAAGACTCATGGCTGTACTAGCTCAATAGGGAGCTTCTACACAATACTGAGCAAAGGGTCTGAATAGTTATGACCATGTGATATTTCAGTTTTTCTTTTCTAATAAATTTGCAAAAATTTCTACATTTGTTTTTTTTCAGTCAAGATGGGGTGCAGTGTGTACATTAATGAGGAAAAAATGAACTTTTTTGCATTTACCAAATGGCTGCAATGAAACAGAGTGAAAAATTTAAAGGGGTCTGAATACTTTTCAATCCCACTGTACATACAACAGTATATAAAGTCTCCACATTCACCAGTGGATTTTATACTCACTGGCGTTTTGTCCTCACTGATATTAGACCCTGCAGGAGCCATAGGATGACGTAGTTGCATGACTTTATCTCTCTATGGATGTAATGTTACTGTATTATTACTGCGAGGAAAAAAGTGAAAAGAAACTGTCCGACGCTAGGAATCACTTGGCTGGATGAGAGCAGTTGTATATAATGGATCCCCCAGGATATACGACCATAAGGGCGGTGCTGGACACTCTATAAGGTGTAGTCCACATACAACATCTTCAGAGAAAAGAGGGTCAGACACCTTGGAAGTAAAATGCATGTATACTTTATTGCCGTGCAGCGTTAGATGGGCTGAGCATGCAGGTAACATTATAAGGCAACCGATGTTTCGCTCTGTGACTGACGCTTCATCTGGCCCAACTCTATCATGACGTCAGTACAAATTGTGCAATTGCCGAATCTAAGGCTGGTTTCAGACTTGCGTTGAAGAGGGCTGCGGATAGCAGCCACTTCCTCCTTTCTTCCTCCATGAAGCTCTGCCCACGCTCCGCCTACCGCCGCATGCGTCCAGCGTTTCCCTGGATAATTATCAATTTTACGACAATTTTTTTATAAATGGCTGATTTCATAGCTGCATATAAAGGACTGTGTTTAAAAGAAAAGCAAACGGATTTTCTATTCTTCTTTCTTCATCTTTAGAATGTGGCAGGTCACTGGAGCGTCGAATCTTCAGAGGTTCTGCGACTTTATTTTTTGGGTACCCTCTTTTTGTTAATTTTTTTTTATTAATTCCATCTCCTGTTACGTGAAATTTTCCATAATATTATTTGTACATTGTATATACAAGAATTGACTGTATGGATTGGATTTTTTACATGTGGCGGATGGGCACTTTTTTTTTTACTGCAAAGAAAGATTAGTTTTCTGTAGTTTTTAGTGATGATTTCATTGTTAATTATAGTGAATGAAATGTCTAAGAATTCTATGATGATACCATTAACCCTTCTAGTAAATTTCATATTAATTGTTTTTAGTTATAATTTTTATCCTTTTTGTCATATCCCTGTTTATTATCCTTATGTTGTCTGTGCGGACTTTTTTCCATCCATATGGCTTCTGTTATTATTCAGCAGTAAATAAACTGTACAAACCAATGTGTCCTTAAAAATTTTATGTAAAACATACATATGATATACCGATTTTTTGCACACCCATAGGCTTGAGTGAGTCTCATCTGTAATACCAAAGAGAATGGTGTTCTATGAACAGCTTATAGAATAACATTGATCCGAGCGCTGTTTATGTGAGGTCTGTTGAGGCCATGTGAGGATGTAGGGAGATGGACTGGGCTGGGGCAGCTTCAAGTGTGTCTGGCATGGAACCATCGGGGCTGTCACCATTGTTGCGGGTGGAAGCACTCTCTGACCACAGCAGAGCTTTGCACCTGACTTCAGGGGGGTAGGGTAAGGATCAAAGGAGCTGAGCACGCGAAAGGGGAACTTCTGGAGGGAAGACAGAGAACACGCAAGGAGAAGGTTGACTCCATCTCCACAGTTCCCCACCAGTCAGCAGGCCTACACTGCAGCTTAACCACCTCTAAGTGCACAGCCTGCGTTGAGATATAGCCCAGCTCCTGGCAGACTTCCATACTTGAGAGCTCTGACTTGACAGCACCCTTCGCAGTGCCTGACAATCATTACCAAAAGGACCACTCGCAACACTCTGACTCCGTGGGCTCTTCGGCGGCCTCCCCTCTGGAACTTTGTGGCCCACTTGCTTTTCCATCTTCTACTCCCTGTGGAGTAAGCCAGTAACCGCCGTTTCGTTCAAGAGACATTGCTTTGACTTCATCCGGGTTCGCTTCAGAGACTTCTTGTGTCACCCTTGTCGACATCGTGGGATTGTGCAACCCTGACCGTCCGGGAGCTACAGACTGATAAGTTTATCCAATCCTTTACCGATCGTTATTAACGTTATATCTACACTGTTCATCTTTCCTGTATTTGTATTATTGTGTTTCCGCGTTCTCCCTGCGTGGCGTACTGATTGCCGATTAATCTCTGCATAAAATACCCATTAACTCTTGTTCTGCCTCCTGCTCGTCACTGCATCCCGCATTCCTGCTAGCACCTTACAAGGACAGCAGTAAGATGGAAATACAGCACTCTATTTCCAGGGATCAAATACTTATTTCTCACTGCAAAATGAAAATAAATTTATATAATTTATACAATGTGATTTTCTGGACTTTATTTTTTATATTCTATCTCTCAATGTAAAAATTAACCTGCCCTTAAAGTTATAGACTGATCATGTCTTTGTCAGTGGGAAAGCTTACAAAATCAGTAAGGGATCAAATGCGTATTTACCCCACTGTATATATATTTTTGTACCAATATACCTTTTGTCAATGTGTTGCTTTTCCCAATGTTTTTTCACTTGATTTCCATTACGTTGAGGGAATGTTTATACCCCTACGCTATTTAGAATCTAAATACTTTTGTGCTATTTTATAAGTGCAACAATCATGAATTCTTCTAAGCAATGGTAATACATGTTACTAATTCAGCGCGCATGCCTAGATTTGCATAGGAAGTTATGCTTGTGATGCGCCCCAGAGGCCGTGGGATACTCGGTACCTAGCCTATTAACTTCAATGAGAAATGTCACAATGGCAGAGACCCGGTCCATGGCCTCAGGCGGTCATGTAAAAGGGGAGTATTGATTAGGGATAAAGTTTATGTAGTGATTCGTGACGCCAGTTGGAGTGTTCGACTGTAGTATAGCCGGCACTGCAGATGATCCCTGGGGGAGTAAATGGTGATGGCAGTGCAGATGTCAAACCCTCTTCAACCAGGGCAGACCCCCAGAGATTGTGATGGAAGTTGAAGGCACGGAGTAATAAAGCAGGAGACAAGGAAAGTCACGTTATCATTTACTGTAGTTCAGGTGCTGTTCAGAGGAGATATTACAACTCTCACCAGGTTACAGTCTGCTCTGGAGAATGGGAGTTATCTTTCTCTCTGCTTCCTGCTATTCTAATCCCTTCAGGGACCAAGGCTTCTCAGAGTTTAGAACTTCCAATATTGCCTCTACTCACTGTGTATTTCTCCTTCAGCAACTTGCAGCTTTAATCCTGTGTGAAGCAGCTCAAGTTCCCACTTGCACTATCCTTCACTGATCCTAGTTTGTGGCAGTATTTCCAAAGGAAAACGCTTTACTGATGGTTGTATAATCCCACACAGTCTCTCAGCTTACCACCCTGCTCTGAAAGCATGAATGGTCTAGGGGCTGGTTCCCTGATGCTTTTTAGTTGTACTCCTGGATAGAGCACATGTCTAATCATGGCTTCCAAGAGCGTTCTTCCTCCTTCACTGAAACAACAACTCACAACTCCTCCCCTCCCAGTTAGGGTATTTTTGCAAACTCTAAGCTTCAGACAAGTGAGGGAGTGAGGCAAATTGTGTGTGTGTTGTGGTCTCTAGCAGAGAAAGCATAACTCCCATTGATCACAAAGCACATACAAAACATTACATATTTAATGCTTTTGTGGTGGTAAAGATGTAGGGTGCCACATTACCCCTATTTAAAGGTAGCACATCCTCGGGCTACACAAGGAACATAAGCATATAACAAACGACATAACATTTACCTTGAGAATAAGTAAACAGTCCCAGTAACTGAGTTGAGTCGTGGATTACAGCCGAAAACGACTTCTGATTGGTTGGATCGTCCCTGAGTGCAGCTGTAGGGCACACTGACCATAATATGAAATTCATTGCACTGGCTGTTTTATATGGCTTCCTGCAAAGGCACGATGAACAGTTTTTCTTCTCAAATTTAAGAGTCTTTACAAGAGTTCTTGTAGTAGAATAAGGCATAGTAACTGCTGAAATCTCACATTAGTGCTTGTGGGCACAAATTCTTTAACATTTTTAATAACGTTACCTAAGGCAAAGTTCAATGTAAGTACAACTGAAAACTTAATTATTGATCTTAGAATATTTTACAAATCATTTCTATAGCGAGAAGGGGTTTGGCCCTGTGTGCTACGCTGTGATCTGCGCACGATAGGAACACTAGGCAGCTTCCTACGCGTCTTTGAACCTACCATGGGTACAACAGATTCAGTGCTGACTGTGGGCAGGTTTTCTGATTCTTCCACATGCACAGTGTTAGTGGTTGGCATTAGCGATTCGTCGCTTCCAGAACAATTTGGTATTTCTGATAAAGACCTTTGTGGGAACACCATCACTGGAACTACCACTGCGTTGTTAACTTGTAGCCAAGAACTAGGGAATTCACCTAGAACAGTGCGAATCATTGTATCAGTCTTTTCTTTTAGCTGAGAGTCTTCTCTAGGCTATGTGCCCACGTTAGCGTTTAGAAATGCTTAGAAAACCGGACTCCTTCCCAGAAACCGCACGTTTTATATCCACACGGTTTTTGCGCAATTTTTGCTTAAAAATCGTGAGTTTTTGATGCGTTTTTTTCCGCGCGGTTTCTGGGAACATTGGAAATGGCTAAAAACGCTCATCTATGCGGAAAATAATGAGCATGCTGCATTTTTAGCCGCTAAGCGTGTTCTAAGCGTTTAAAAGCGCATGCATTGGCACAAGAAGCCAAAAATGCATTAAATTTAATTGGAAGCTTCTTTTAAGCGTTTCTGCAGCTTCTGATCCGGCACAAACGATGCAGAAACGCTTAAAAAAACGCAACGTGGGCACACAGCCTTAGTCTCAACTCTTTCACGCAATTGTGCTGGACATACTTTCAGATTGTCTCTGGATACGGTAGTACACGTTTTTCCGCCGTCTTTGGAGATGGTACACACTTTGCTGTTGTCATAACTAGATGGTTGAATAATGTAAGGCTGAGCCTCCTATTGGTCATCTAACTTGTGGTTTCTTCTCTTTTTCTTCAGCACTTGTTCACCTGTTGGTGAGGGGGTTGCCACAGCATGTCTATTAAAGTTCCTTTCCTGTTTTTGCCTAGCTTGAGCAAGACTTTCCTCTACACATTGCTGAACTTTTTGATACTGCAGGTGTCTTTCTGTATTCCAATCCGTGTCCAATTGGCCGGATATGGTTTCAGGAGTTAGGACTCCCATTTCCAGGTGGATGGGGAGTTTACCTGGACGTGCATGCATCAAGTAAGCTGGGGCATATCCTGTTGCGCTGGTTGGGATATGGTTGTACATTTCAATCAAATCAGGCAATTTGTCAGGCCATTGGTTCCTTTCTTCTAGTAGTAGGATCTGCAATAAATTGATTACCAGATGGTTCAGTTTTTCACAAAGACCATTGCCTTGTGGATGGTATGGTGTAGTTCTGATCTTTTTACATCCATAGAGGGAGCAAAATTCTTGAACGACTTCTGCTTCGAAGGCTGGACCTCTGTCTGTCAGCACTTGATCTGGGTAGCCATGGGGTCTGCAGAAATATTCCTGGAATGCCTTTGCAGCTTTTCTTGCTGTTTGGTCTTTCACCGGACTGACCACTTGGAAACGGGAATAGTGATACACTATTGTTAAGGCATAGGTATACCATGATCGGCTTGGGGTTAGTTGCACGTGGTCTAGGGCCACCAGTTCCAAATGTTGTTAAGTGATGATGGGCTTCAAGGGGGCCCTTTGATTGGCATCTTGAAGAGGGGCTGCCAATTTAGTAATGTCTTTGATAAAGCGTCTGTAGTATCCCACTAGGCCTAGGAATTGTCTGACCTCTTGGTTGTTTGTGGGTACCTGCCAGTCTCTGATGACAGTCACTTTGTCTGGGACGGGTGCTACTCCTTCTGAACTCACGATATGGCCTAAATACTACACTTTGGGCTTTAGGAGATGACACTTAGATGGTTTTACCTTTAAGCCGAAGTTGGACAACGCCTCCAAGACCTCTGACAGGTGTTGAAGATGTTCCTCATAGGTCCTGGAATATACAATCACATCGTCCAAGTACAATAGCACAGTCTCAAAATTCATATGTCCCAGGCAGCATTCCATAATTCTCTGAAAGGTCCCAGGAGCACTGCTCAATTCGAACGGCATGTAATTAAATTCACATAGCCCCTTTGGAGTAGTGAACGCAGTTTTTTCTTTGCCTCAGCAACAGGAAGCTGCCAGTACCCACTGGTTAGTCCAAAGTGGAGAAGTACCTAGCTGATTTTAGCGCTGCTAGAGACTCCTCTATGTGCGTTAAGGGGTATGCATCTTTGTGAGTAATTTTGTTAAGCTGTCTGTAATCTACCCACATGCGCATTGTACCATCTAACACCAGGGGAGCTGTCCAAGGACTGTAGCTATCTCTGATTACCCCTGCTTGTTTCATTTCTTTTAGCATACCTTTTGCACACTGATAATGAGCTGGAGGTACATGACCATACCTTTCTTTGATAGGTGGGTGATCTCCTGTGGGGATGTTAAGTTCAAACCCTTTTACCTGCCCAAAATCCAAGGGATGCTTACTGAAAACCCTCTCGTATTCTTGTACCACCCGCCGCACTCCATTTTTCTGATGTACAGGAGTGGAGTCGGTGCCAACATGTATCTTTTGGAACCATTCCTCCGCTTCTGACGGAGTCAAGGGTTCTACAGCCTGAATATTGTTGTTACTGACTGTGAATAGTTTGGCTACGGTTGCATAATGGGGCAAGCAAGCTTCCTCCTCTCCACAGTTCAGAACACTTACCGGGACCCTGCCCCTTTTAACATCAATTCCCCTGGCCGTCAGCACTGTAGGTCTGCTATCTGAGTAGACTGGTTCAAGGAGAGCTTGGTAGTCCCGTCCTCTGATGCCTATGGCTGATCTGCACCAGATGAGGGTCTCACTCCTAGGGGGAAGCATAATGGAGCAGGGATCACTCACCCTTACGCTACCAATCTCTCCACCAGTTAACACCACCTGCTGTTGCTGCACAAGGGCCTTGATATCTCTACTGAGGGCATGCTGTTCTTTGTACGGGGCTGACTCGGCTATGTCTTTCAAAATGGTGATGACCTCACTTAAACAATTTTCCATCACATTTGTGCCCAATGTTATGATAGGTTGACACTCTGTCCACCTCTACCACCACGAGACCTTGAGCTTTGAGCTCCACTTTTCCCACTTTAATGACAATCTCTTTGTACCCCACCTTTGTCAGAGGTTGACCATTACTTGCTCTTAATGACAAGTTACCATCAGGAAGTTGGGTGAAATCAGCATCAGTCCAATATCTTTGGTACAGTGTGTGAGGCATTGTGGTTACCTGTGATCCAGTGTCCATGAGGGCGGTGAAGGGGATACCATCCACTACCACGGGTATAAGTGGACGTCCTCCAACATACCTGTTTCTCCAGTTAGTTGGACCAGATTGTCTTACTCCTGGGGGTTGGTCGTCGGCCCCAGGGGTCACCCATTTAAAGGATATTCCCTTTCAATATGATAAAACTTATGGCACCGCCTGCAGATGGGTCTCCCAGAAGAGTCAAATCAGTCTGTTGTTCGCCTGCCAGTGTGTGTCAGTCGTCGTTGATGTTGCGGTATCCTCTTTGGCCGTCACCATGGGAGATCATCCAGTCTTGATGCTAGTTGGATCCTCTCTGTGGGGGAAACAAGTCTGGAGAGTCTGAACAGTTTTACATAGAGCGCCATATTTTTAGTCAGTTACTGTACTTGCAGACGTAAATCTGCATTAGAATCAACAACTGGAATCTGCACATGCTCTACTGCAGGCACCTGGGGTGAGGTTACTGCCCCCTGGTGGTATGTAACTGCTAGATGTTTAACTGACTCAGTGAAGACATAGGTAGGTTCTCTTAAGATACAGATGAATCTGTCCTTAAACTGAACAAAGTCCATGTCAGGGTTTTGCAGTGACATCATGCGCAGTTGTGCCTTACTGGAATCAGACAAAAGACCTTCAATGAACTGCTCTTTCAGCATTTTGTCCTCATCTCTTACACTGACTACGTCATCGCGCCCTCTGCTGCCTGAACGCCACAGCCAGAGCGACCCGGCGGGCAGACAGCGGCGAGCAGTGTTGGAACCAAGACAGGTGAATATGTCAAGTGCTGGGTCCTGAGCCAGCGGCGACACCTGTCCCCCATAGCGCACCGGTGTCCGCCTGCTCAGCACACCGGCACCTGGCCCCTAGCGACGAGAGGTGAGTATGTCAATTTTTTTTTATACCTGCAGTAGCGGCAGCAGCAATATATGGGGGCATATTCAATGGAGCATCTTATGGGGGCAGCATATGGGGGCCTATTCAATGGAGCATCTTATGGGGCCAGCATATGGGGGTATATTCAATGGAGTATCTTATGGGGGCATAGTCAATGGAGCATCTTATGGGGGAAACATATGGGGGATATTCAATGGAGCATCTTATGGGGGCAGCATATAGGGGCATATTCAATGGAGAATCTTATGGGGGCAGCATCTAACCAACTAGGATACAATCATTTAGTGCATGCTTTCCACACTCTTTTTCATGTTCCTTGGGTTAAAGGGACTCTGTCAACACAGAATGACTGTAGAGTCAAAGTCAGGGCTTCATGGTGGATCCAATCATTTATATACACCTCCCCACCTGGTTATTTTCCTTCAATCTCCACCCATCTCTTCTTTGATTGACAGTTCTGACCAGAGAAAGGTGGTGATGGCTGGAAACGAAGCAGGTGGGAAGGTGTATACAAATGATTGGCACTGCCGTGAAGCACCAAGGGCGGGGACTTGGTTTGAAAAGTCATTCTGTGCTCACAGTCCCTTTGAGTACCCATAGTCTTTTTTTCTTTGTTGTTGTTTTTCTTCCTACCCATTAAAATTAAGGATGAAACTAACCTTGTCCAACGCCTTCCTTTCCTTACCTTGTGGACTCAAGATGAAGGACAGGAAATGACCAGTCTTGGAAAATAAATGCTTGTTTTACTGGATGTTTGCTATCTGGTTTTGTAACGCAAACATTTGCATCTCTCATCTTGGTCTATGTCAAGCCAAGAAGAAAAAATGAGTAAGGACCCATTTGTATATTGACATATTCCTTTGTATGTCACTGGATCTGACATTTTAGATCCGGCACAGGAACTGGTGGACATCCAATAACATGTAGCATGCCAACTCTTATTGACTGGCCATCGCTTATCAGACGTGCTGGGAAAGCTTATGTAATATCAGATTTCTTATGAGGACATCCTGCGGTTAGGTAAATGCTGATACATTGGAGCTTCCCAATGACTATAACCAACTAATCTTCATCACCTACTTACAGAAGTCTCTATATAGAAATTGGTTGGGTACCCAGTAGATCATATGTATTAGGACAGCTAGTACACAATAGAGTATCTATAGAAGATGTAGAAATTGAGGCTTTGAAACTTAAGGTCACCCAAAAGGGCCATCTACTCAATCGGAGCAAACCAGTACTATGTATGATGGTTGAGGACCCTGTACAGATTTTTCATTGAGAACTTAAAACTTCAAGTTATGGCTAAGCCTACATAATCCCTAATTTAATTAGCACTGTCTGTTAATAGTTCCCGTTTAAGGCTCAAAGGGGTCTCAAACAAGTCACACAACCAAAAATATGATGAAGCAAACACAGTGTGAGAAGACAGTCTTCACATCGCTCTACCAATGTAGCTTACTTCTCAAAGGGGTGGTTTGAGTCTAGAAACTGCCCCCGTCTAGTTTTTTGGGATGATTCTGGTATTGCACCTCCACTTCATTCACTAAAATGGTGATGAACTTGGAATACTGGACACAGTCTATGGACATTTCTGGAATAAAAATCAGACACGTATTTCTAATCTTGTACCATCCCCTTAATGCAACAATATAAAGAGATCATCCTCCGACTACAGCAGGATTAACACAACACAAACCTGCTTTTGGTTACACAGTCTAATGTCCAGCAGAGCAAAAAAATTAAGAACTGCGCAAAACATGGCCCACGACATGCAAACCCTATTTCCTATTGAGTCATATAACCATGACTAAGCCTCGAGAGAAAAATGGAGGGGGATTTTCTGTAAGAAACAAGAGCTGATTCTGAATGTCACTTTGTATCATTTAGAAAGCCACGTTACTAGAACATCCCTCTTATTTTTAGAAACCAAACAATCATTTCATCATCCTTCACTTTCAACCTCGTCAACGTGACTGACCGATTGTGACACTTACTGACTGTGTCAACACTGAAATTCCAGGCTTCTTGAGGTCAAAGAGATACCAGAGCCTTACTGAATAATTAGATCATGAAGGCAGGACAAGAGCAGCATATTAAGAGTCACAGGTTCATTTTGTTACCAAGTTTACTTTCCTTGAAAATTCTGGGGAGACCTTGCAATAGGATTAGCCAATCCATGCACCCATCTACAAACAATTGTTTTGGAGTCTTTGCCTCTCATCAGTGAAAGGCAGGGTTTGACTCAACAAATAAGTTACCGTTAACACCATCTTTATCAGCCAGCCAAAACCTGCTCTGCAGTGATGAGTGGCAAGAACGGTCAAACAGTAGCCTGTGGATGGTTGTCCTCCGCCTTCTCCAAGGAAAATTCCTACAAAATTATATTCTCTGTTTTATAATCTATAACTTTCCCAAACGTGAATTAAGATGGTTTATTTGCATTATTATTTTGCTTTAGAAGAATATGGACATGAAGTTCATTTTATAGCAATATGTTGTTTTTTCAGTGCTAAGGGTCCAATGTTGGCTTCCTTGGCTGTGTAACAAGGAGATGTAGTGTTTGGTCAGAGTCACATTACTGTATAACGCAGCCGTGTGCTATGCTATAAAACATCGTATAGCACTCGACCCAGTGTTATACCTTGGGCTATCTCAGATCCCCGATGATTTTCTCATGCCGATTCAGCATGAGAGTACAATCGCAGCAAGCTGCGAGTGACAGCAAGTCTTTAATACATCCCACACGCATGCCAATTGTCTGATCTCTTTGACTATAATAGTTTAACTAGTGGTGCAGATCCGTGGAAGGCTAAGTTCTCTTGGTGCCCAAAATATGGATTCTAGACTTAGACCACCCGGCCACAAGTCCATGATGATGTGTATGATACCTAAAATTTAGTTAACTGCCTTCTGCCCCCCTCCTTCCGCAATCAATCCGAATTGTTATTTTTCTACTACATACTCCACCTTACCACGTATTTATTGGGTTTGTCAGCGTTTGCAGTTCTTCTCCATTGGTCGAGAGCTACCTCTCCTGACTTCCCCAAACATAGAAGCGCTCGACTATGCTGGGTGATCCTGTGTTCTCTGTAGGGAGAGTGGAGAAAGCCAATGTAGAATTGTCTGTCAGAGGATTATTTGCCGAAAGAACCAGGTGAATGAATTCCAACCAACCAATTGTTAGGTCCCCAACATCATTTGTTGGGGCCCCATAATCTGGGGATTCACCGCTCAGCATAGAGAATGAATGGAACTGTGGTCAAGCATATGTGCTGCCACTCCATACTAGACGTGCCCTGTTTCATCTAGCAGTGTGAGTTCCAATGGTCGGACCTCCACCGATCAACAGGTTATCACCTATCTTTTTTTATAGATGATAACTTACATTATATATCTTATATATACTGCCCTCCTATGCTCATTCTGTCTAATCATCCCCCTCCTCCCATGGTGCCCAAGATATCTGCCAACCCCTTGTCCTGGCTTTGGTTCCATTACATGTAGATAAAGGTATCCAAAATCTTCTCCAGTGCTCTTCAGAAGCAAGAAAACCTCCAAGTACCACCGATAGGTTGTTACTCTGAATCTAGTGCCTTACTTTGCTCTGATGAGGTGCAAGTGCCCCTAAACATCTGTCTACAGATGGGTATCTAGTTTAGCTAATATTCTTATTCATGTTTCAATGCTCTTTTATGGGTCAGACATATACTAACAAGATAAATGCCTTCAGGTGGCACTAAAGTTTTCAACAGCTAATTAGCATATTTTCCCACGGATCGTTGCCTGTAATAAACCAAAGAGAACCAGTACTCCCTTTCACCTAAACATAGATAGGCACCTGCCGAATTAGGCCCAGGATTCTTAACACTATTTGAATATAGGCTCCAGTAGGATACATTTACATTTCTTCTCAGCAGCCACATGAAAATATATCACTAATGGCAAAAATAAAAATTACTTAACTCTTGAGCATAAGCAAAAAAAAATAAAAAAATAGCCCAATTATAAAGAGGGAAGATACGCAGTCTTAAGTTTTAGTATTTAGCTGCAGTAAATTGTATTGATCCAATGTGAATTGCATTATTGTCTTAAAACAGTCATTAATCTGGAGCTGCTCTGCCAGAAGGCAGCGTCCAGCTACACAATCTACTCGCTGTCTATAGGAATGTCACCTGTTATGTAAAACTAATGTGTTCCCTAGCCCAGGGACCCGGCCTCTTCCTGACTGCAGCCTGTAAGTGCCTATAGCAGTCGCACGGTCTGCCTCCGTGGTATGTACGTCCTTGATAATAGGAGACTGCTGCCGTTGGAGCTGTAACTTTTTTTATTTTACTTTTTTTTTTCTATTATTAGGGCTTGTTCACATGCAGCGTTTTTTGGGGTTTTTTTTGGCATGTCAATTCTTTCAGTGGGAAAAAATGCAAGCAAAAAGAATAAAAGTTCACGTAAAACGCATAAAGTCCATATCTTGGACACCATTTTTTCCTACAAAAGGACATTGAAAATTCTGCTACAAATACTTTACGTGTGCACATACCCTTGATTTTTCTCAGTCTCGCTTTCATTCCTTTTTTTAGACTAAATACTCCCAATTCTCCTCCATATATATCCAGCTCTAGAAGCAGCGTCAGCTGGTGGCCAACCTGGCACATATCTGTAATAGGTCTTTTAGGGACTCTATTAGTCACCTCTTTTCTGTATTTGTATCTTTAAAACTTACCCTCGTGAACAATTGTATTCCCCAATTATATTCTGAAGCATCTTTTTTTTTTTAATGCACCGCTCCTCTGTTCCTTGTAGTACTCCTAGAAATGTATTCTTGAATTGGCAAATTATTATTATTATTATTATTATTATTATTATTTATTGTTCTAGCGCCATTTATTCCATGGCGCTTTACATGTGAGGAGGGGTATACATAAAAACAAGTACAATAATCTTAAACAATACAAGTCATAACTGGTACAGGAGGAGAGAGGACCCTGCCCGCGAGGGCTCACAATCTTCAAGGGATGGGTGATAATACAGTAGGCGAGGGTAGAGCTGGTCGTGCAGCGGTTTGGTCGATCGGTGGTTACTGCAGGTTATAGGCTTGTCGGAAGAGGTGGGTCTTCAGGCTCTTTTTGAAGGTTTCGATGGTAGGTGAGAGTCTGATATGTTGTGGTAGAGAGTTCCAGAGTAGGGGTGATGCGCGAGAGAAATCTTGTATGCGATTGTGGGAAGAGGAGATAAGAGGGGAGTAGAGAAGGAGATCTTGTGAGGATCGGAGGTTGCGTGCAGGAAAGTACCGGGAGACGAGGTCACAGATGTATGGAGGAGACAAGTTGTGGATGGCTTTGTATGTCATGGTTAGGGTTTTGTAATGGAGTCTCTGGGCAATTGGGAGCCAGTGAAGGGATTGACAGAGGGGAGAAGCTGGGGAATAGCGGGGGGACAGGTGGATTAGTCGGGCAGCAGAGTTTAGAATAGATTGGAGGGGTGCGAGAGTGTTTGAGGGGAGGCCGCAGAGCATGAGGTTGCAGTAGTCAAGGCGAGAGATGATGAGGGCATGGACTAGGGTTTTTGCAGATTCTTGGGTGAGGAATGAACGGATGCGTGAAATATTTTTGAGTTGAAGTCGGCAGGAAGTGGAAAGGGTTTGGATATGTGGTTTGAAGGAGAGATCAGCGTCAAGGATTACTCCGAGGCAGCGAGCTTGTGGGACTGGGGAGAGTGGGCAGTCATTTACTGTAATTGATAGGTTCGTAGGGGGGGTCACGTGAGATGGGGGAAAGATGATGAATTCTGTTTTGTCCATGTTGAGTTTCAGATATCTAGTGGAGAAGAAGGATGAAATAGTGGACAGACATTGAGGGATTCTGGTTAGTAGGGAGGTGATATCTGGTCCAGAGATGTAGATCTGTGTGTCATCAGCATAAAGATGATACTGAAAGCCATGAGATTCTATGAGCTGTCCCAGGCCAAAGGTGTAAATAGAGAACAGCAGGGGCCCTAGGACTGAACCTTGTGGGACTCCGACAGATAGGGGGCGAGGTGAGGAGGTGGTGTGTGAGTGGGAGACGCTGAATGTCCGGTCTGTTAGGTATGATGAGATCCAGGAGAGGGCCAAGTCTGTGATGCCGAGGGATGAGAGGGTCTGTAATAATAGGGAATGGTCCACTGTGTCAAAGGCAGCCGACAGGTCCAGGAGGAGGAGGACAGAGTAGTGTCGCTTGCTCTTGGCAGTTAAGAGGTCATTGGTGACCTTAGTAAGGGCAGTTTCAGTGGAGTGGCAAATGGGTGTTACCAGTCGGGGTGAACCCCTGCTTAGTCTGACACTGTCCAATTAAAACACAGACTCTGTAGAGACACACCCCTTTGGAAAAGCAAATCATTACACCGGTTCTCAATTTTTTCACAACTTTCTAGGTAGAATAACAAAGGGTTCGAACAACAGTTTCTAGAAAAAAATTGAGAATTTGTTTTTTTTCATGAAGAATATAAAAATGTATGGAAACAGACATGTAAGACCAGGTGAATTTTAATTTATAATATATAATAATAATTTTATTTATAAATAGGAGGGGGTATGGGACAAATATTAAAAGAATGTGAACAAAAGGTAAAACAAAGTAGTTAAAAGCATTAAACACAGCAAGTTGTTCAAAACTATACCATAACATAATATACTATTCTATATGACATGGATATTGATCCTGAATTTATCCAGAATCTCTAAATCTTGTGATATTAAGTACTGTAGATGGTGGAAATTTCAAAGTCTTTGCAATCCCAAGTTGAGGATATTGTTCTAAAATTGTTCCATAAATTTTAGAAACTGTTGGTCACTGATTGGTGACCTCTGACAATCTTTGCTTCTGAGAGACTCTGCCTCTCTAACACGCTCTTTCTATTTAGCCAAGTGACTTGAATACTGACCCTCCAGCTGTTTTTCATTACCACCACTTACTTTTCCAGCCTCTTGTTAATTCTGTCCCAACCTTTTTCAGATGTGTTGCTGCCATCAGTTTCTAGATGATTAAATTTTTTCAAATGAAATGGAAAAAATGTCTAATGTTCACCTTCTGTTGTGGATGAAATTTGGCTATAAGATTTCCAAATCATTGCATTCTTGATTTCATTACATTTTCCTCAGCGACCGTGCTCTTTTTGAATTGGGGTTATATACTCTCCCATGCCATACTGTGGTATGCCATGCCATTCTAGGGTATAGGACAGCATGGTGGCTCTGTGATTGGCACTGTTGCTTTGCAGCACCGGTGTCCTAGGTACAAATTTCACAAAGGATGACATCTGTAAGATCTTCTTGTTTTTGCGTGGTTTTCCTCCGGGTACACTGATTTTCTCCCAAACTCAAAAGTCCCAATGCAAACTATAGTTTCTTCTTTAAAAAATAATATAAACTTGAATGATTCTGTAAATATGCAGCATATACTGATATCGACATTGGCGCAAAGGTGGCAAAAATAACTACAGGTGACGCATACATTTACTCTATGCCATATCATACTGTAATATATTATATAACACAATACTAAATCATGCTATACTATACCATACCATAATGTGCTATACTATACCATATTATACTATACCTTACTCAAGCCGACGTTGGGGGCAGGCAAACTAGGCATTTGCCTAGGGCCCCCACTCCCCCAGGGGCCCCAGCCAGTGATGTGCCGCCAGTAGCTGAAAGCCATGTGGCCGCTATGGGGTCTGTGAGTCAGGGGGCCTAGTTCCAGTGCCAGTTCCTACACACACACACCCCAACCCACGCATTCAACTGTATCTGCATCATAGATGCTGATAGAGATGAGATTAATGATGGAGGCGAGAGTATCAGGTGGTGTTCCCTCTCCCATCTTTCCCCCTCTGCGTCTGATGCAGTGGGTGCAATGACATCACTTGACGCGCCACACTGTGTCAAGCAGTGGAGCTGCAAAGAAGATGCGCTGCAGAGGCTGAAACAGTGGGGGAACAAGGAGAGGTGAGTATTGTATTTATTTTTAAATCAATGAGTACATGGTGGCCATAATACTGGAGGACTATGTGGGGCAGCATTATACTATATGGGGGCTGCGTTATCCTATATGGGGCTGCATGATACTCTAGAGGGCTGAGTTATACTGAGGCTGCAGTAAACTATATGAGGCTGAATTATACTATATGATGCTGCATTATACTCTATGGGGGCTACAATATACTCTATTGAACTGCATTGTACTGAGGCTGCATTGTACTTTATTCAGCTGCATTATACTGTATGGGGCTACATTATACCATTTTCATTACATTTTCCTCAGCATCCCAACTGTTTTGGAATTGAGGTTATAAACTATGCTATGCTATATTGTGGTATGCCAGGCCTGTCAGGAAAATATGAATTATTTCCTATCATCCTAGGTACACATACAGAGATGCCTATTACTCCTCCCTAGTGTTGAGCATTCCGATACCGCAAGTATCGGGTATCGGCCGATATTAGCGGTATCGGAATTCCGATACTTAATTCCGATACTTTTTTCATATCGGATTCCGGGATCGGAATCGGAATAGGAAGTTCCCATCATGCTATGAGCCTGCTTGCTTTGATTAAGCCAATGGGAATCCTCCGAAGTGTGGGCACATCCTGTTAGGCATGTAGGCATGTTAACTATTGGCATGGCTGTGATTGGCTGCCGAAATGATGTCATGATGCACTATAAAAGCCACCGCAGCCGCCATTTCTGGTCACTCTGCTGTGAATTCAGTTAGGGACAGGCTGCTGTAGAAGACTGTGAGGGACAGTTAGAAATAGCGATTCTAAAAACAATATTGTGCTTTATCCAGGCTACATAAACCACCACTGTAGCTTGCTTTTCCCTAGCAGCGCTGTTTTCACAGCTGTCTGCAAGGGCTGTGTGAGTGCAGCTCACGCTGTGGAGTGGGTCCTGCAGCCACGTCAGGCTGTAGGCCACCCAGTGTGATCACTGCTGCCTCATACATCTTTTATTTTTTGAGCTGCATTTTTTAAATAATTTCAATCTAGTGTGCTTCCATCCGTATCCATATACGTTGGTTGCAAACACTAGTAGTAGACAGCGGAGCCTTTCTGCAGCCTTTCAGTGCTAGTGTCCACTTTGCTGCACTGTTCACGGCTGTCTGAGAGGTCTCTGACTGTGTGTGAGTGCAGCTCACGCTGAGTAGTGTGTCCTGCAGCTACGTCTGGCTGTAGGACGCTCAGCGTGCGTCACTGCCTCACACATATTTTTATTTGAGTGCAGCTCATTTTTTCTTCTATTAGTGTGCATCCATCCGTCTCCATCTACGGTGGTTGCAAACACTATATAGGAGTACACAGCGGAGCCTTTCTGCAGCCTGTCAGTGCCAGTGCCCACTTAGCTGCACTGTTGACGGCTGTCTGAGAGGTCTCTGACTGTGTGTGAGTGCAGCTCACGCTGAGTAGAGTGTCCTGCAGCTACGTCTGGTTGTAGGACGCTCAACGTGCGTCACTGCCTCACACATATTTGTCTCTGAGTGCAGCTCATTTTTTCTTCTCCTATTAGTGTGCATCCATCCGTATCCATCAACATTGGTTGGTTGCAAACACTATATAGGAGTAGATAGAGGAGCCTTTTTTTCTGGCTTGTGCCCTGCCGGCGCAGCCAGATTAGTATTACCCAATTTTTTTGGAGCCTCATCTTTTGCATTGTAGGTTACCTGCCTGCATTGTAATAGCTCCAAAAAGTTGGTGATACTATCAGTTTCAATTCTTTGTTCTCATACTTTGAGTTTGTTTCAAACAAAGAAACCACATAAAAAGTTCACCAAACACTACATTTTGAACTTGTGTAGGCCACATCAGCTCCTATTAAAGTCTAGTCCACACACACACACTTCATAAAATTAGTGTTTCTTGTACCTGTAACCAGCTGTTCAGGAATAAGCACACTAAGGCCCCCCTTTGTCCTTTTTTGCCTATCTTAAGCAGTCTTGCAAGATGAAGAAGGCAGGGAGTAAGGCGCGGGGGCGTGGGCGTGGGCGTGGAGTTTCAGCAGGGAGAGGACGTGGGGATTCTGCAGGGAGAGGACGTGGGGATTCTACAGGTAGAGGACGTGGGGATTCTGGGCCTGCTGCGGGCACCAGTGGATCAGCATCCCCCAGTTTTAGCAGGCAACAGTCCTTTATGCGCAGCTTTGTAGGACCTCAACGTACCCCACTGCTGCGGGAGGAACAAATTGAAGCCGTTGTCGGATGGATGGCAGCTAACGCATCGACTTCAATTACTTCCGCATCCTCTCAGGGTCAGAGCACCGAAGAGCAACCATCTGTCTCTTCACCACCTGCCAAAGTGCCCAGGCAGTCAGAGAGACATGGACAGGAGCCATCACAATCTCTACTTCTGTTCTCAGAATCTGTTGGCTTGGAAAGAGGGGGCCAGCCAAGCAGCATTCCTGAATGTGAAGAAGAGGGAGTATGCAGTGATGCGCAACTTCTTTGTCCCTCTGAATCTGAAGAGGCGAGTGGGCCAGTGCCTATGGTCAGCACACCTCAGTACGCATCAGATGATGACGAGACTCAGTTGCCACTTTCTGGTGCGTACGGTGCTGGCGAGACAACCCCGGAGAAGCAGCTGTTTGAAGAGGGGAGGGAAGATGATGAGGTCCTTGACCCATCATGGCGTGAGCAACAGGAAGGTGGTGGGAGCAGCTCGGAGGAAGAGATTCCCCTACCGGCCAAAACAGGAGGCAGAGGGAGGGGGAAGACTTGGTTGCCTGTACCCTCCACTTCGGCACCCGTTAGGAGCATTCCTCCTTCCAAAGGCAAACCGGGCGCTCACAAGAGTTGCAGTGCGTGGTCCTTTTTTGACACAGTTGCAGATGACATTTGCTTTGTCAAATGCAAGCTGTGTCATCAGAGAGTCAAAAGAGGGAGAAATGTCAGCAACCTCAATACCACAAATATGTGGAAACATGTGCGCACCAAGCACGAGTTGGAGTTGCAGAGACACCCTCAAGACGTAGGCCAACGTACAGCACCACCTACCACCTCTTCAGTTCGTGTTGGGCCCTCTTCCTCCAGCTCACACACTGCTGGTTCGGCTTCCTCAAAGGATCGCCAAGGAAGAACCTCTGCCACTGTTGTCCGGAGACCCTGTCAGATTCCACCCATAACAGCACGTTCCCATCCATCACAGCCATCGGTAGCACAGGCATGGGATAAAAGGCGCCCTTACTCGGCAAACCATCCCCGAGCACAGTCTCTGAATGCTGGCATTGCCAAACTTCTGGCAGTTGAAATGATGTCATTCAGGCTGGTGGACACTGACACCTTCCGGGACTTAATGGCATTGGCAGTCCCCCAATACAACGTGCCCAGCCGCTTTTATTTCAGCAGGCGAGCCGTCCCTGCCCTGCAGAAACATGTTGAGGGCAAAATAAAACATGCGCTACTAAACGCCGTTAGTAGCAAGGTCCACCTGACCACCGATGCGTGGACCAGTAACCATGGCCAGGGACGATACCTTTCCCTCACTGCCCACTGGGTCAATGTTGTGGAGCCGGGTACGGATCTGGAGAGTGGCGCTGTACGTGTTCTTCCAACGCCACGGATTGCAGGACTCCAGTCTGTACACATAGACTCCTCCTCCTACTCAAGTTCCTCAGAAACAGCAGAGCAGGAGCCTGTTACGACCGATATGAGCACAGCCGTGGCCAAACGTCAACAGGCTGTACTCAAATTAATTTCTTTGGGGAATCGAAGCCACACAGCGCAGGAGCTCTGGAATGCTATCAAGCTGGAGAGCGATGTGTGGTTTGGGCCAGCGAATCTCCAGCCGGGCTTGGTAGTGTGTGACAATGGCCGAAATCTGGTGGCAGCTCTTGGCCTAGGCAACCTCACACACATCCCATGTCTGGCACATGTTCTTAACTTGGTCGTGCAGAGCTTTCTGAGGGACTATCCGGATCTTGATGCACTGTTGCACAAGGTCCGCATAGAGTGCGCTCACTTGCGACGTTCCAGCACGGCAAGATCGCGCCTCGCTGCTCTGCAGCGACGATTTGGCCTTCCAGAACATCGCATCATATGTGACCTACCCACCCGGTGGAATTCAACGTTACATATGTTGGAGCGGTTGTGTGAGCAGCAGGCAGCAGTCATGGAGTACCAGCTGCATCAGGCGCAAACAAGTCGCACTGTGCGCCGTTCACACTTCAGCACCATTGAGTGGGCCTCTATGAAGGACATCTGCCTCGTTTTGCGTGCCTTCGATGAATCCACGCGGATGGCGAGTGCAGATGATGCACTAGTCAGCATGACTGTCCCCCTTATCTGCCTGCTTCAACAAACATTGCAAGCACTAAGGGATGAGGTTTCAGAAGAGGTGGAGGATGAGGAGTCCCAAATGCCATCTGCTTCTGGACAGTCTGCGCTACGTGTTTCCTCACAAAGGCCTAGGCAGGGGACACTTTGTGAGGAGGATGAGGAGGAGTCGATGGAGGAGGAAGACATCTCTCCAGAGGAGGGAGGTACACAAACCTCTACTCAGTATGTACAGCGAGGGTGGGGTGATGCAGAGCAGGTCGAGGTCACGCCTCAAACAGGGGACAGCGGTTCTTTGGCAGTTGGGAGTCTGCAGCACATGGTTGATTTCATGCTGCAGTGCCTGAGAAACGACCGCCGCATCGCCCACATTCTCGTCTCGGCTGATTATTGGGTGTACACCCTCCTAGATCCTCGCTACCGGGACAGCGTACAAAGGCTCATACCAACGTTGAACCGGGAGCGTAAAATGCGGGAGTACGAAGAGTCACTGGTGCAGTCCATAATGTTTTCCATTCCACCCGACAGCATTGTTGCAAGTGCTTTACAAAGCAGCTCTGTGCGTCGAGGCAGTGGAGGAAACTCTGCACAAAGAGGGAGCAGAGGCAGTGCCGCAGCACAAGGCAAGACCACTATGGCCCAAATGTGGCAAAGTTTTGTGTGTCCACCACAATTGTCTACACCATCAGCGACGCCTCGAGTCAGCAGGAGGCAACGCTTCCGTCAGATGGTGTCAGACTACATGTCTTGCCCTGTCGCTGTACTCCCAGATGGCTCTTCCCCCTTCAAGTTTTGGGTCTCTAAGCTGGATACATGGCCAGAGCTTAGCCAGTATGCATTGGAGGTGCTGGCTTGCCCTGCTGCCAGTGTATTATCGGAACGTGTCTTTAGTGCCGCAGGTGGTGTACTAACAGACCGTCGCACGCGACTATCTTCCGATAATGTTGACCGGCTGACTTTTCTGAAAATGAACAAGGCCTGGATCTCCAAAGACTTTGCCATTCCTCTTACAGACTAAATTAGTGGTTGGCAACTGTATCCAGGTCTGCTGGTGTGTTCATTTTTCTACCACCTGAACTATAATCCCTGTGCTTCAACACAGCCAGTTGTCGCTCAGATGTGTCGTCTGCACAGAGAAACACACTAGCTCCTGTGTTACTGGGGTTCAGTAATGCCAGCTGATCCCCTGCTGTGTGGACGGCAGAGTCACCAGCTCCATCAACATTCAAACCACTACTGATTTTTAACCGTGCCCAACTTAGGTCTCTGGCTCCACTGTCTCTACTATTTCCCCTGACCTCCAACCCCGCCATCTACATCTCTGAAGTGGCGTCAGCACAATCTACACTTGTTCCTGTGTTCCTGTGGCTCAGTCCCATCAGTTTATCCCCTGATGTGTGTCTGGCAAGGTCTCCTGCTCTGTCCACATTCCCATAACCAGTAGTGGGAATGAGGACAGAGCTGGCGAACTTGCCGGACAAACATCAGGGGATCAACTGATGGGACTGAGCACCAGTAACACAGGAACAAGTGTAGATTGTGCTGACGCCACTTCAGAGATGTAGCTGGCGGGGTTGGAGGCCAGGGTAAATAGTAGAGACAGTGGAGCCAGAGGCCTAAGTGGAGCATGGTTAGAATCAGTAGTAGTCCACAACCTCCATAAAAACCGATGCCCATTGGCCTCTGCATGCGGCATGCGTAATCCTGGGCACCAACAGCGTCAGTTGGTGTTCAGAAGTGTCGTCTCCACAGAGCCAAACACATTCGTTCAAGTGTTAGTGGGGTTCAGCACTGCCAGCTGTTCCCCTGCTGTGGAGATGGCAAGTCTCCTGCTGCCTTCACCTGCCAAAATCCAGTAGGCCCCAGCCTGCTCCTCGCCTAATCCTGGGCTCCAACAGCGTCAGTTGGTGTTCAGAAGTGTCGTCTCCACAGAGCAAAACACATTCGTTCAAGTGTTAGTGGGGTTCAGCACTGCCAGCTGTTCCCCTGCTGTGGAGATGGCAAGTCTCCTGCTGCCTTCACCTGCCAAAATCCAGTAGGCCCCAGCCTGCTCCTCGCCTAATCCTGGGCTCCAACAGCGTCAGTTGGTGTTCAGAAGTGTCGTCTCCACAGAGCCAAACACATTCGTTCAAGTGTTAGTGGGGTTCAGCACTGCCAGCTGTTCCCCTGCTGTGGAGATGGCAAGTCTCCTGCTGCATTCACCTGCCAAAATCCAGTAGGCCCCAGCCTGCTCCTCGCCTAATCCTGGGCTCCAACAGCGTCAGTTGGTGTTCAGAAGTGTCGTCTCCACAGAGCCAAACACATTCGTTCAAGTGTTAGTGGGGTTCAGCACTGCCAGCTGTTCCCCTGCTGTGGAGATGGCAGTCTCTCCTGCTGTCTCCGCATTACAAAGACAGTAGGCCTCTGCCTACACCCTCCTATTTCCTGGGCTTCAACACAGCCAGTTGTAGTTCGGAAGTGCCATCCACACGGAAAGAGACACTTGCTCCCGTGTCTCAGTGGGGTTCAGTAACGTCAGCTGATCCCCTGCTGTGTGGATGGCAGTCTCTCCTGCTGTAAACTCATTCAAAATACAGTAGGCCTCTGCCTACACCCTCCTATTTCCTGGGCTTCAACACAGCCAGTTGTAGTTCGGAAGTGCCGTCCACACGGAAAGAGATACTTGCTCCCGTGTCTCAGTGGGGTTCAGTAACGTCAGCTGATCCCCTGCTGTGTGGATGGCAGTCTCTCCTGCTGTAAACTCATTCAAAATACAGTAGGCCTCTGCCTACACCCTCCTATTTCCTGGGCTTCAACACAGCCAGTTGTAGTTCGGAAGTGCCGTCCACACGGAAAGAGATACTTGCTCCCGTGTCTCAGTGGGGTTCAGTAACGTCAGCTGATCCCCTGCTGTGTGGATGGCAGTCAATCCTGCTGTAAACTCATTCAAAATACAGTAGGCCTCTGCCTACACCCTCCTATTTCCTGGGCTTCAACACAGCCAGTTGTAGTTCGGAAGTGCCGTCCACACGGAAAGAGACACTTGCTCCCGTGTCTCAGTGGGGTTCAGTAACGTCAGCTGATCCCCTGCTGTGTGGATGGCAGTCTCTCCTGCTGTAAACTCATTCAAAATACAGTAGGCCTCTGCCTACACCCTCCTATTTCCTGGGCTTCAACACAGCCAGTTGTAGTTCGGAAGTGCCGTCCACACGGAAAGAGATACTTGCTCCCGTGTCTCAGTGGGGTTCAGTAACGTCAGCTGATCCCCTGCTGTGTGGATGGCAGTCTCTCCTGCTGTAAACTCATTCAAAATACAGTAGGCCTCTGCCTACACCCTCCTATTTCCTGGGCTTCAACACAGCCAGTTGTAGTTCGGAAGTGCCGTCCACACGGAAAGAGACACTTGCTCCCGTGTCTCAGTGGGGTTCAGTAACGTCAGCTGATCCCCTGCTGTGTGGATGGCAGTCTCTCCTGCTGTAAACTCATTCAAAATACAGTAGGCCTCTGCCTACACCCTCCTATTTCCTGGGCTTCAACACAGCCAGTTGTAGTTCGGAAGTGCCGTCCACACGGAAAGAGATACTTGCTCCCGTGTCTCAGTGGGGTTCAGTAACGTCAGCTGATCCCCTGCTGTGTGGATGGCAGTCTCTCCTGCTGTAAACTCATTCAAAATACAGTAGGCCTCTGCCTACACCCTCCTATTTCCTGGGCTTCAACACAGCCAGTTGTAGTTCGGAAGTGCCGTCCACACGGAAAGAGATACTTGCTCCCGTGTCTCAGTGGGGTTCAGTAACGTCAGCTGATCCCCTGCTGTGTGGATGGCAGTCTCTCCTGCTGTAAACTCATTCAAAATACAGTAGGCCTCTGCCTACACCCTCCTATTTCCTGGGCTTCAACACAGCCAGTTGTAGTTCGGAAGTGCCGTCCACACGGAAAGAGACACTTGCTCCCGTGTCTCAGTGGGGTTCAGTAACGTCAGCTGATCCCCTGCTGTGTGGATGGCAGTCTCTCCTGCTGTAAACTCATTCAAAATACAGTAGGCCTCTGCCTACACCCTCCTATTTCCTGGGCTTCAACACAGCCAGTTGTAGTTCGGAAGTGCCGTCCACACGGAAAGAGATACTTGCTCCCGTGTCTCAGTGGGGTTCAGTAATGTCAGCTGATCCCCTGCTGTGTGGATGGCAAAGTCTCCTGCTGCCTACACAGTCGTACCACTACTGATTTTTAACCGTGCTCCAATTAGGCCTGTGGCTCCACTGTCTCTCGTATTTCCCCTGTCCTCCAACCCTGCCAGTTACAGCTCCGAAGTGGCGTCTGCACAATCCACACTTGTTCCTGTGTTACAGGTGTTCAGTCCGATCAGTTAATCCCCTGATGTGTGTCCGGCAATGTCGCCTGCTCTGTCCACATTCCCATTATCGGAATGTGGACAGAGCAGGCGACATTGCCGGACACACATCAGGGGATTAACTGACCGGACTGAACACCTGTAACACAGGAACAAGTGTGGATTGTGCAGACGCCACTTCGGAGCTGTAACTGGCGGGGTTGGAGGACAGGGGAAATACGAAAATCAGTGAATCCACAGGCCTAAGTGGAGCTTGGTTCAAATTAGTAGTCTACAACCGATCTTAAAATTTCTTCAATGCAGCCTAAGCCTGCTCCGTGCTTGTCCCTGGGCTTCAACACAGCCAGTTGTTGCTCGGAAGTGCCGTCTTCACAGAGTAAAACACTAGCTCCTGTGTTTGTGGGGTTCAGTAACGTCAGCTGTTCCCCTGCTGTTTTGATGGCAATCTGTCCTGCTGCCTCCCAATTGACAGCACATCAGGCCTCAGCCTGCTAAGTGCTTGTCCTGGGCTCCAACATCGCCAGTTGCTGCTCATAACTGACTTTGGCACGGGTACTCCCTCCTGCCCAGCTTGGTTCCAGCCCTGCCTGCTGTTTCCGGGAAGTGTCAATGTCAGTTTGCCACCCCAAGTTGCCATGTCGTGTTGCGGTTGGGTTAGCCGAGGCTAGGGTGCCAGCAGTTTAGGTGCTTCC